>NC_056631.2:196569606-197263029 GCF_002870075.4 Lactuca sativa | reverse complement strand
ATAAAATAAGTGAGATAGTAAATAATATGGGATAATTTATTTAAAGAGGGATAATAGCAATTTTATGAAAGCTAACACATTTTTAATTCTATTTAAGTTAACTTAATTGTTAGTTTTCGGCAAGTAAGATAACCAAAAATATGGAATATATTAACACCTTATTATATGTTATTATTAAATGGTATCTTTTGTTTATTTGGAATTACTAAATGGTATCTTTGGTCTATTTGGAAGGCTCCAAATGTTGTCTTGTTTTAAAAAAGGAAATTAAGAGATGAAATTCATTTCAACTTATATATTTGGATCGAGTTTATGGGTAAATTTTATAGAGTTGATTAATGTTTTTTTATAGAGTTGATTACAATGATTAACGTTTTTTCCTCTTTTTTGACTTGTAATTTGTAATATGTTTTTGTCTTGCACGTTGCTAGTTGATTTTTAACTTAATATAATTTTGACATTGTTCTAAAAAAAAACTTAATGATAATGACTAAAAGTTAGACTTACTGAGATTGACACATTACATTTTATGTATACAATCTAGTCAAAGTATGTGATTTGTGAATCATCACACACACGGTGGAGCCACATAAGAGTCAGGTGGCCCACTCTCTCTCTCACACACACATATATATATATATATATATATATATATATATATATATATATATATATATATATATATATATATATATATATATATATATATATATATATATATATATATATATATATATATATATATATATATATTATTTTGTGCAATTATAAATGTAAAAGTTGTTTAGCTCAACGGTTAGAAGTGTTGCATGTGCACTGTGATGCCTACGGTAGAGCTCAACAATTTTTTGAACATAGTTGCATTTAATTACAGTTCATTTAAATCATAACTCTAAGTTACAATTTTAGCTACTTATTTATACTTTATTTTCACAATTTAACCCATCTTCAAATTTCTTCAACAAATCAGTTTTAAAATTTATATATTTTGCCCTTCAATTTTTATAAAATTTTATTTTTCTTAGTGTAATTAATTTAATTGCTTTTTTAGTTTTTTTTTTATATTACAACTCACTCCCTAAATTTATTTGCTTATATAAAAAACAATTTGTATTTAGAGGGACCCAATTTTTAGTTTTCGCATAGAGTTTTCAAAATCAAGAACCGGCCCTATATGGTTTCTAACTAATTTGTGAGTTATATGGTTTCTAACTAATTTATGAGGAACACCCTAAAAAAAATTGGCTTCACCCTTGATCAAACACACACACACACACAAATGGTAGCTGGACACACTTATGCAACATGAAGATTATCTAGAAATCTATTCACACACTGTTATACCAACGCCTAATTTTCAAATCTCACATAGATATCATAAGTGACACCTATAATCTCCTATCCTACATGAATGGATTTAAGGATGCCAAAAGAAAATTCAAACCAACAAAACGTCTCAATTAAGTAAAATACTTTTGGAATAATTTTCATGTAACGCATACATAATGTGTATAATTAACATAATAGACACTTTGTACATAATGGAATATCATATAAATGCAAATCATATATATATATATATATATATATATATATATATATATATATATATATATATATATATATATATATATATATATATATATATATATATATATATATATATATATATATAAAAGCTTCCTTACTTCTTAATCACCATATATTGATCATAATCAAATGATTAAAAAAAAAGACCAAAACACAATCATAAGTTGTTTTCGGTCTTAAATACGTATACTTACTTTCATTGTGAATATGAAAACAATTAGGAGTTGACTGGATAAACTAAAATTAAACTACAAATATTTTTAAATTTGTTCCAAAGCCTTGGCCTATAGTTCGGTATGCTGAAAATGTAACATTTTTACTCCTTTAGGCATTATACTTTGCCTATATGGCGTCCAAACTCTACCAAACTTCACCATTAAGTTATAAAATCATTAATACACGTAAATTACGTAGTCTTATTTATGACTTAATGACTAAGACATTTCAACATCACAAGAGTTAAATGGAACCTCATGTAGACATCAAACATCAACATTGGTCCACGTGTTCTTAATGGATTTCAAATCTTATGTAACTTCACCAACCATTTTTAATGAGTAAAATAAGTCTTATAAACACCTCATCTAACTTTTTAACTTGCTTATGACTTATTAAATTAATGATTAAAGCCTTATGGAATCAAGGCATCCATGAAGACACTAATCATACACCAAAGTCTCAAGTCATTAAGGACTTTAAGGTGTTATTAATCATTTCCATATGAATATAATATCACAAAGATTGATATTGTCTTAATTAGTCATAAACTTTGGCCATTTATCTTAATAATTTATTCTATATTGTTGTATTTTAAAGATAATTGATACTTAATATGTTTTATATTGGATAAATATAATTAAATTCGGAGCTGAGAAGAAAAAGGAAAATATTGCGAAAAGCATGAAGCTAATAAAGATCAAAATCAAACTTACCATAAAATTTGGGTTTAGTGTCATGAAGAACAAAAATAGTGACGTAAAGAGGCAATAGAGTTCGAGAATAATCGGGGCAGATCACACACACAGATGCAACTATAAAGGCCAGCGATGCAACATCTAAAATTTTATACATACAAGATTTTGCAATCTGATTTGGTCTGCAGAAAACATATCTCTATTATGAAAATAAACCATTTGAATCGTATTCAAGGTAGAAGAACAATAGGGAGGCATAATTTTGAAGATCAAAGTGAATAAACTACGAAGATCGTTAGCTTTGCTATTAGAATCGTGTTTAGCATTACTTATTCGATTATGTTATGTTTTATATAGAGATTATGGGCTAAAACCTTATTCTTCTACTTAGATGTAGATAAACCTTTATACTATGGTGTGGTTTATTGATTTGGATTTATGAAAGTAGATTATATATTACTTTTGGATTCACTCTACCTTACTTGTTAAAGTTTAGATTTTATTCCTTATATATGACTTATGTATGATTTAGAATACCAATCTAGTATCTTAATAAATTTGTGATAATAAATTTTTAGGACTAGAGATTGATCAAATCCTAGGGTTAGGTAACATTAGTCGTAAACTTGGGAATATAAAAGTTTAACACTCATTTTCACTTGTAAAAGTTATAAAATACAAACCTTTGTTTATAAAAATGGAATTGAAAATATATCACTTTTAGCTAAAATGATCCTCATGAAAGTTGTACGTCGACACGAAAGCATAGATATAAAGATTACCGAAAACGGAGCGTGTATGCGAAAGCTGTGATTTTTATAAGATTGGGCATTTTTTGTAAAAAAGATAGTGGCACGAAAATTCACGTACCATGACATGGTGCCTTAAAAGCACCCACTCCTCAATAGACCTTTACGTGCAAGCAAGAGAGGATGGATCGAATCAGCCACCGCGGCGCGACACGCACAAAACTCACCTATAAAAGGTGGCTCAAGCATCCTCACTTTCTTGTCATATTCTCTTGATTCAAGAGTCTCTCTCTCTCTCTCTCTCTCTCTCTATCTCTCTCTGTCTCTCCCTCTCTCTCTCTCTCTCTCTCTCTCTCTCTCCCTCTCTCGTATTTTGGTCCGTCGTGATATGAGTTCTCGTTTGTAGTTTAATTAGCGAACCTCTAGAAGTTTCGGAAGGAAAAAGAAGGTGTCAATGTTCTACTCGAGGATATTCATACTTCGTTAGATCAAGTAAGTTAGCCTCACTTCTATCTATAATTGATCATACCCTTATTCATTGCTATGAACCCTATAAGAATTAGATTAGTCACTGATTCCGGTTGTATACCGATTTGCCTACTTATGGGAGTGGTGTATAAGATAGACATGTTGGCCTTGTTGTTGGATTTCTTAAAATCTATATGTTGAAATGGTTTTGCCTCCCGACTGTCTTAACCAGTTGATCCTTATTTGATAGTCATGAAAGTATATTTTAGGATTGGTGAATAATCTAAATACTTAGTTTTTATGCTCAAGTAGTTAGTAACCATAATAGTATATTATAGGTTGTTGTGTGTTGGTTGAGCGTTCTACAAACCAACCTACTTAGCTGCTTCAAGATTATTCAAGTGAGTTTTGTCACTATACAATATATTGTAGTATGTATCATCTATATGTTAGGATGTAGTTATATTGTAGAGTGTAGATAGGTAAAGAGGCTCATTTAGTCAATTACATGTTGCGTTGAAACTATTTGTTTGTTTGTTTGTCTGTTATATGTCGACATATCATGTGGTGAGTTGAGAGCGGTCCAGGTTCATCTTAAACACCAAGATACTCAGGCGGACCAACTTTATGCTGAAGGCCAAGGGGCGGACCAACTTTATGCTAAAGGCCAAAGGGGCAAAAAAACTTAGTGTTGAAGGTCATTTGTGGTATGCATTGTATGTCTATTATGATATGTGGTATTTTGGGAAACTTACAGTTGTTGAATAAATGTTTTTTAGGTTGTTCCTATGATCGAGGGAAGGCTCCACCATAACTGTACTCACATCGAAGAAATAATTATATTTTTAGACTTCCGTTAAATTCTCTTTTTTGTTTAATGAATGTAAGACTATGATCTTTTAAAGAAAAAGGGGTTTTGGAGTTATTCTATTATGTTTTAAAAAATGAGAAATTTTGGTTAAAATTTGGGACGTTACTGATGTGTGCAATTTATATACTATTTAGCTTTAATTTATAATCCTAACCTACTTAAGTAACTAATTGCACTTAGACAGTGTACCTAGTCAAATTTATAGAATAATTTAGGTAAGTCGGGTGTCAAACACAGGGAACATATTTATATAATAAAATAATTACTAAAATTTAATCTAAAAACAATAAATAAAGAAGGGGTTTTTATCTAATTTTGCAAGTTTAGATTAGCTTAAAACTCAACACTCAACTAAAAACGATTGTGAACAAGATTTAAAAGACACTTCCGTTTAGCTTCGAATCCCCCCTTTTTTATGTGTAGTTTCTAAGTATGGATTTATTTAGTTGGTTACCAATTTAGATGTAATTAGCAGTATTGATCCGATCTCCTAATATTTTTACCAATTCATGAAATACTATGTAATGATCATACACATGCAAACACATAATTGATTATAATTAATATTTGGCCTATGTAAGATATATCTAGATAATCATTTATGATCAAGACAAATTACCAAACACAATTATGATCAACTTTATGTTCTCCAACACAGATAAAGTTGTTACCTTTATTACTTAATCTAAGATGTGATTAATCCTAGCTCTAGCAATTTAATGATCGTAAACTACTAGGTAAACAAGTTCATGCAATTCATTTGGTCATTAAACTACACTTAACTTGAATCAAAGCAACAAGGATGCAAGGTTTATCATACTAGGTAATGATAATCATACACATGCATTAACCAACTTCATAAATCCAAATATAAGAAACTATGACATATTATTAGGGTTCATCTACACTAAATGAAATCCTAATGATTAGTTACTCATGGTATAAAATAAGCACACATATACATAAGAATAAGACATGAATGAATCAATGCAAATCGAATGTAATGTGTAATATTCAAATCTTCAATCTTCAAATGTTCTCACTTCGAAAGGGTTGTTTTTTCTCTCTTCTTTAGCCTCTAAAATCGACTATATTTCAAGAAAATCATATCCAATCTCCTCAAAGTCGATATGTGAAGGAGTGTTTATAGTTTCCAAATATTGCGTCTCACGACATGAGCATTAAGGTCTCACGTCGTGAGCTCAGTGCAAATCATGTTTGGCAAGGAAACTGCATTCTTCTTAGTTATCTTCTGGAAGAATCTATACTCACAACATGAGATTTTAAAGCTCACATCGTGAGAACAATTATACAACATATTGTCGAGATTTTTCCTCTTGCCACGCCATGGGACTCTAAAGCCACGCCATGGGACTTGTATTTTTATGGTTTTTCTCCCTTTTAAGCTCCGTTAAGCTCCAAGCTTCAACTCCAGTCCTTCCAGGTTCCAACTTTTGTCGATTGATCCTTTTTCTTCAAGAATGTTCTATTTGGCTGAAAAATGTAATTTATCTCAATAAGTACCAAATATCTTTGCAAATAACCAAAATATAGCTTAACATCTATTGAAATAATGCCTAAATGTATGTATAAATATAGCAATATCAAAATACACCACACTTATCTTTTGCTTGCTCTCAATCCAAACTAATTTTTTTATCATACCATCACATTAAAACCCTAGCTATCAACATCGCACAAGACAATCTATTTTGAGCTTCTCCATTATATCAAGACCGCAATGCATGTATTTGTGTCTAATGTTTCCCAAGAACCTCCCCAATCATAAATACTTACGCTATTCATAAACACTTCCCCACTTCTTTTAAACAACATTCATTATATGCATCCCTCCGAATCCATCCTCAAAAAATTTCTTAACCTCAAGGTATTTTTGGTTAAGCTCACAAGCATACATATGATAAAATAACATAGAAAGAAAAATTAAAATAAATAATAACATGGAAAATTGTCTTATTCTTTAGCTTCTTCAATAACTTCAGCCTTCAATAATTTGTTTTTTTCTTGGATATTGTTCTTATTTTAATACTAACATCAAAGACTTTCATTTGGTGACTTCTTTTGAGCACTAAAACCATAACATGTAAGAGATTAGCGACTCTTTTCTTTTTGTTCATGCCTTGAAGATTACTTGCATGTTCCTTTTGCTCTCTTGAAGTTTATATTGATTATGAACTTCAAGCTTAAGAGTTATAAGAGTTTTACAAGAATATCATCTTAAATAAAGTTAAGTTCTTGTTGGTTTGTCAAAGGTTCCACATTCTCCATCAACTTCCAAGCCTCCCCTAGATGATTCAAAGTCTACAAAGGTTGTTAAACTCTTCTTCTTCTTTGATGCTTGTTTTCTTTCCAAACTTTACAAGAAGATCCATGGTTGGTTATAACTAGTTTATAATTGCTAAAAAATATACTCAAGTCTTCGGTTTCTAAAATCTTGTTTGTGAAACTAATTTTTGAATAAAAACCCAATAAATTAAACATTTTATTCTTTCTCTCCAAATCCTTCCAAATTGGAAGGAAAGTTAGAAGAGAAAATTATCCTTCCATTTCCTTCCACTTCCTTCCTTTAATGAAACATTGGAACACAAATTTCTTTTAGTTTCTTCCCACTCCCACCTATTTCGTTTCCTTTCCTTCGTTATGTTGAACTCGGGAACATGGTGTTAATTACTTGTTCCGACCTCCATCACCACCTTCTCGTTTCTCCCATTTCATTCCGTTTTAGGGTTTAAAGTTGGAGCATATCTCACATCGACCTTCGCTCATCCGACCATAACACCGCATACCTCTGCTGATCTTCCTCATATTTCATGTTAGTCCTCCGCCTTCTCCGTGTTCCTCACCCGCATAACCATCACCAATTGAACATCCACCAATGGTCCACTAAAGCTTTGACTCGCTGGAAACCATCACCAGTCTACCTCGCTTGAAGCCTTCACAAGTCAAAGAAAAAAAAAGGCATCGTGATTCTAGTCGCTATAAACCTTCACCCTTGCATCTGGTGTTCCCTCCAGCATCCGGTGATCTACCTCCTGCATTCCATCACTCTCAGTTTCTAAGGTTTTTATTTCTTTTTCTGTTTTTCCCTTTGATTTGTAGTTTCTTTTAATCCCCAGCTGTCGACCTGAATGCTACTACATCGCTGTTGTGTTGGATTGCCTCATATTCTTAGTGTTTAATCAGACCTTTTGTCACATTTTGCTTCTAATCGATTTTCTTCTTTCGTTTCTTTTGTTACAAGTTGAAAAGGAAAAAAGATGCTACCATCACTGCTCAAGACTTGTAGATGTTGATTTTGAGACTCTGGTAACATCCTTTTTAATTTCATTGTAAAGGAAATAATAAACCGAGTTATTGAGCTATGAGTTTATGTTTAAAAACACCAAATACGAATCTTAGATGTGAAAAGAGGGGAATTTGTTGTTCTTAGGGTTGTTCGAGTTGTAAGTTACAAAAAATGCTTATTGTGAATCCAATATCAAGACACCACCATGTCGGTTGTAGGTTGCATAAATTCGAGAAAATGATTGCTTTTAAATCTAACTTATGTGTATGGAATGTGATTACTGAAGTAGATGTTTTTGTTGCAAGTTTATGCTTATGTAATAGTTTGGTTCCCATGTACAAATTAGTTTGGGTTCCCATTGGGTTCCCATGTATAGGTACAATATATATTGTTTTCTCATACAACCGATTAGGTATCTTGTAACTAAATTTGCTTAAGTGGTTGGAAAGGAAAGGAGAATCCAAGGATTCTATTTGCATTTAGGTAAGCTCAAGTAAACGTTTATGTAACTACCATGCATCTATGAGTTAAATTTCACTAATTTATAGTTAAATAGCCTCAGGTCATGCTATTATTCTATGATTTCTGCAATTACCATGAACTACTTTACAATTGGTCTATTTTGCCTCTTAAAATATCTTTAAATTGATAAATTTTATTCCATCAGATGAACCTGTTGAGTTTTCATATTAGCTCCCTATACGACTATAATTAGTATTTCCCATCGTCTTACCAATAAAAATGGGCTAAATTCATGAAAAGACAATGTACTTTCAATTTTTTGTGCATTATTGCTTCATACTTCAATTTCTTTCTTTTTCATTATTGCTGAAGTAGATTAGATGATTTTTAATATGATACTTCTTTAGGCAAACCTACAACGATTGGATTTTTGAGAAACTGTAACATGAGCACCATGTAATTTTCTTTCATCATTTCAAGATGATTAAATGCAAGAAATAACAACATATTTTTATTTGTTTGTTTATGACACTATCTTGCTTTCATTTATTCCTTTTAAAACATTATACTTTTGTATATATACTTTTCTATCTATTTGTATTCAAAAGGTTGAGTTCTTTGAGATTATCACTTGAACTTTCCTCTTTACAAATTTTGCATTATGTTAAAATTTGTAGGGTTCTTTTTTTTTTTTTTTTTTTTTTTTTTTTTTTTTTGTCATTTGATTGTGAGTCGGTGTGGGTGCACTTACGGTGAAGACAAGCTTGAAGCACCATCTGGATGTGCAGTTCATAATGACACATTTAAATCCTCTTGTTATTCACGAAAGATGGATAAACCTGAATACATTTTGTCCCAAAAATTAGTATAAAAAAGAACTAGGAGAAGGATAAGGTTCTTAACTTTTAGGGTTTTTACTAAGTTTTTATTTGTATTGATAGGTAAATGTAATAGTTTTTTATTTGGAAGTTTAATCATTATAAATTTATTTATTGGATTCTTATTATTATAGATGTATTGGATTTTTTTTTCTTTTTACATTTTGGGCAGAAAAAGATATGAGTTTTTTTTTTTTTTTTTTTTTTTTTTAATCTATTTTTTCAAAACAATAAAATCATTTTAGTGACGGTTATTGAGAAAAATATCTGTCACTAACGCCGGTCGGTAATCTGTCGAAAAATTTCGTCCGTCGGTAACCAGTCACATTATTTTTCAGTCGGTAGTCTAGTCTGGTACTATTTCTTCGTTAACTTGGTCAAACAAGTTCAACAAAGGGACGTCACTATTTGTTGGTAGTTCGTCACAAATTCCGCGGTGATATTTACCGGCAGGGCTTTTTACGACATACCTAATTCCTTCGGTATTCTGTCAGAATCAGCTTTAGCGACGGGTTTCGGATGGATATGGCCGTCGGAAATTGCCTAGTTTTCTAGTAGTACTAGCAATAGGTTTTCAACGGCAAAAAGAAAAAAAAAATGATTTTCTATTTTGATGAAAAAGTATGTTTTATATATTAATTATTGTTTTAGCGATGGTGAATTTTACCTACAACATGCTCTAGCTGCGTACGTAAGAGGTCCAAGGTAGGCTTAAGATATCAGGTTTATAATATTGACCAATTCTTAGTACTACAAAAGATAGTCAGGTTATGGGAAGCCGGCTGACCAATTCCCACCGTATAGTACATGATAGCTAAACATACTCTCCATGTCTCTATTATTCATTTACAATGTGTAAGGCGGCAAATCCTTCAAGATAACTTATGTTAAAATAAATGCAAAACGATATATAGAAGAATCATGCAGATTAGGTCTATATATATGGAGTCACTAAGCACCTGTTTGTCTCACCACAAATAAAAACATATCTTCTATCCCTAAAAGAGTTTTAGCTTTTGCTTTCATAACTTTCTGTAGTTCCCGCTGAGAATATTAAAAGAAATGTCGAGCAAACTCATTTTGTTGAGTGTTGTAGCTCTAACTTTTAGCTACCTTGCGTTAGCCTATGAGCCTAGCTCCCTCCAAGATTTTTGTGTAGCCGATCCCAATTCGTCAGGTACTTTAAGACTTTACTTGTAGTTACAAATCTCCTGTTCTCTTTTATAGTTAACGTTTTCCGTAATATTGGCTTTATATATATAACATGCAGTGAAAGTAAATGGTTTGACATGTAAGAACCCGATGCAAGTTCAAGCAGATGATTTCTTCTTCAGTGGGCTACACCTCAGGGGTAACACATCGAACCAATTGGGATCAAAGGTGACCCCGGTGTTTGCTACTCAGTTACCAGGACTAAACACTTTGGGAATCTCAATGGTTCGGATTGACTACGCACCATGGGGACTTAATGCTCCTCACACTCACCCAAGAGCCACCGAGATTCTTACTGTTCTTGAAGGGACACTACAAGTTGGATTTGTAACTTCTAATCCCGATAACAGATTTATCACAAAGGTGCTTCAAAAGGGTGATGTTTTCGTGTTCCCAGTGGGTCTTGTTCATTTCCAACGCAATGTGGGTAATGGATATGCTGTGGTTATTGCTGCATTAAGCAGTCAAAACCCAGGTGCCATAACAATTGGGAATGCTGTTTTCGGTGCAAATCCTGCAATTCCAGCGGATATTCTTGCCAAGGCGTTTCAAGTGGATAAGAGTGTGGTGGATCAGCTACAAGCCAAGTTCTAGAGTTTCAAAGATTCTAATGACAGAAGGATATGATTAGAGCTGTTGTTCAGTTCGTGTGATTATTGTTTGGGTTCATTCAAAATTAATTGTGTGCGGTTTTCTTTTCGAGTTCTAATTCTTTCTTTGAAAAAAAAAGAGCATTGGTATTAATTCACGTGTACACTACATATTTTTTTTGGTTTAATACGAGCGATAATTGTTAAATATTACCTGTACGTAGATGAAGAAGTTTACGGTCTTAAATCATAAATCTCTCCTAGACCGATCCGTTTAGGGGCAAGAAATTCCAAAAAGAGTTGTATAATAAACTAGTAAACTTGTCATCTTTTTTACTCATATTTTCCAAAATGGAGGAGACAAAAATATGGCATGGCTTTCATGTTTATTTAATCAAAACTAATAGCTAGTCTTAACAAGCATTAGGACATTGGGGACATGTTTGTCTAAAGCCAAAAGTGTTTAATGGGATAAGGACTCTTGGATATCGTTCTTACTTTAAGACTAACATCAAAGACTTTCATTTGGTGACTTCTTTTGAGCACTAAAACTGTAACATGTAAGAGATTAGTGACTCTCTCCTTTTTGTTCTTGCCTTGAAGATTACTTGTATGTTGCTTTTGCTCTCTTGAAATTTATATTGGTTATGAACTTTATGCTGAAGTTATAAGTGTTTTACAAGACTAACATCTTAAATCAAGCTGAGTTCTTATTGGTGTGCCAAAGGTTTCACATTCTCCATCAACTTTCAAACCTACCCTAGAGGATTCAAAGTCTACAAAAGTTGTTAAACACATCTTCTTCTTTGTTGCTTGTTTTCTTTCCAAAATTTGCAAGAAGATTCATGATTGGTTATAGCTAGTTTATAGATGTTAAAAAAATACTCACGTTTTGTTGCTAAAATCTTGTTTTTGAAACTAATTTTTGAATAAAAACCAATAAATTAAACATTTTATTGTTTCTCTCCAAATCCTTCCAAATTAGAAGGAAAGTTACGTGGAAAAATTATCATTACATTTCCTTCCACTTCCTTCCTTTAATGAAACTCAGAAACATCAGTTTCTTTTAACTTCTTCCCACATCCACCTATTTCGTTTCCTTTCCCTCGTTATGTTGAACTCGAGAACATGGTGTTAATTACTTGTTCCGACTTCCATTACCTACCTTCTCGTTTTCTCCCATTTCATTCCGTTTTAGGGTTTGAAGTTATCTCACATCGACCTTTGCTCATACGACCATAACACTGCATACCTCTGCTCCTCTGCCTCATATTTCACGTCAGTCCTTCGCCTTCTCCTTGTTTCTCATTCGTATCACCATCACCAATTCAACATCTAACACCGGTCCACCAAAGCTTCGACTCGCTGGAAACCCTCACCAGCCCACCTCGCTTGAAGCCTTCACGAGTAAAAAAAAGGCATCATGATTCTAGTTGCTATAAACCTTCGGCCATCTGGTGTTCCCTCCAGCCTCCGGTGATCCACCTCCGACATTCCATCACTCTCTTTTTCTAAGGTTTTTATTTGTTTTTCTGTTTTTTCCTTTGGTTTGTAGTTTCTTTTCATCACTAGCTGTCGACTTGAATGCTACTACATCGTTGTTGCGTTGGATTACCTCATATTGTTAGTGTTTAATTGGACCTTTTGTCACAGTTTGCTTTTAATCGATTGTCTTCTTTTGTTTACATTTACTGTGGGTTTATTTTTTCTATCTGATTCTTTTGTTACAAGTTGAAAATGGAAAAGATGCTACCATCACCACTTTAGACTTGTAGATGTTGATTTTGAGACTGGTAACATCTTTTTTACTTTCTTTTTAAAGGAGTAAAAAACGAGTTTTTGAGCTATGAGTTTATGTTTAAAAGCACCAAATATGAATCTTAGATGTGAAAAGAGGGTAATTTGTTGTTCTTAGGGTTGTTCGAGTTGTAGGTTCCATAAAATGCTTATTGTGAATCCAATATCAAGACACCACCATGTCGGTTGTAGGTTGCATAAATTCGATAAAATGATTGCTTTTAAATCTAACTTATGTGTATGGACTGTGATTACTGAAGTAGATATTTTTGTTGCAAGTTTATGCTTATGTTATTGTTTGGTTCCTATGTACGGTATAGTTTGGGTTCCCATGTACAGGTACAATATATATTGTTTTCTCATACAATCGATTGGGTATCTTGCAACTAAATTTACTTAAGTGGTTGGAAAGGAAAGGAGAATCCAAAGATTCTATTTGCATTTAGGTAAGCTCAAGTAAACTTTTATGTAACTATCATGCATCTATGAGTTAGATTTTCATTAATTTTTTGTTCAATAGCCTCACGTCATACTATTCTTCTATGATTTTTGCAATTACCATGAACCACTTTACAATCGGTATATTTTTCCTCTTTAAATATCTTTAAATTGATAAATTTTATTCTATGGGATTGACCTGTTGAGTTTTCGTATTAGCTCCATATACGACTAGAATTAGTATTAACCATCTTACCAATAAAAAGAGGGTTAACTTCATGAAACGACATTTTACTTTCAATTTTTTGTGCTTTATGGCTTCATTTGGATCTGCAGTTCATAATCATACATTTAAATCCTCTTGTTATGCATCGAAAGATGATGAAACTTGAATACATTTTGTCCCAAAAATTTGTATCAAAGGGTTTTTACTAAGTTTTATTTGTATCGATAAGTAAATATAACAATTTTTTGTTAGGAAGTTTGAATCATTATAAATTTATTTATTGGATTCTTATTATTATAGATGTATTGGATTTCTTTTTTCTTTTTGCAATTTCGGCAGAAAAAGATATGAGTTTCTTTTTTAATTATCTACTTTTCTTAAAACAATAAAAATCATTTTAGTGACAGATTAGTGACAAAAATATTTGTCACTAAATCCGGTCGGTAATGTGTTGGTAAATATCGTCCATCGATAATCAGTCACATTATTTGTCTGTCGGTAGTATTATACTATTTCGTCGTTAACTTTGTCAAACAAGTTCAATAAAGGGACGTCGCTATCTGTCGGTAGTTCGTCACAAATTCCGCGGTGATATTTACCCATGGGGCTTTTTATGACATACCTAATTCCTTTGGTATTTTGTTAGAAATCGGATTTAGCGATGGATTTTTAACGGATATATCCGTCGGAAATTGACCAGCTTCTAGTATCGTCAGAAGTGTTTGTTAATTGATTGAATTTCGTGTTAAGAGATAAGTTCATCTAAACTTGAAAAAATTAGATAAAACTCCCACCTTGTTAAAAATTAGGATAATTTAGTAGTAGATAGATTAATTAGTTAAAACCGTTTCCTGTGATCGACACCCAACTTACCAAAACTATTCTATAATTCGACTAGGTACACTGCCTAGGTGCATTTTAGTTAGTTAAGTAGTTAGGTTATAAATATAAAATTAGGTGTAGCTATTTGCACGCATCAATTTTTTGGCGCCGTTGCCGGGGAACGACTTATTTATTTGCTTTAAATTAATTGATCCTTTTTGTAAGATAAAACCTGCTAAAAGTTACTTTTTAGCTAAAATTTTTGTTTCAATACCCAACTCACGACGTGAGCATTAGGCTCACGACGTGAGTGCAGTAGTTTTTAGTTTTTCTTTGTTTTTCTTTTCTGTTAAATTTTCTGCGACAACATGAGATGGTGATCTTTACCACGTCGTGTTGACCAGTCAGTAGGCTATTTTTAGTTAATTTTAGT
Organism: Lactuca sativa; assembly: GCF_002870075.4. NCBI lineage: Eukaryota > Viridiplantae > Streptophyta > Magnoliopsida > Asterales > Asteraceae > Lactuca > Lactuca sativa. Next base: position 197,248,272 of record NC_056631.2, on the reverse strand, counting down.
TCAGTTTTACGTTTTTATTTTTGTTTATTTTGCAGAAGTTCATGACCAGAGGATCCAACACACCTTTGGTGCCACCACTTGAAGATCCAGAGTCGGCCCTTCACAAGAAGACGGATAAGAACGCAGGAGTGAACCAAACACCAAAGGAGTCGCCTTTTAAAGATTTAAAGTCAATTTTTGGAAAAAAGTCAGGAAAGAAAGTGGGAGAAACTAGTACATCATCAAAAGTTGAAAGCTTTGATCAAACATCTAACCTACAAGAATCCGAGTACGAATCCGACCCATAATTCGAACTACATAGAAGTGAATCCGAAGACGAGCCAGAAACCGAGATGGCAAACATTACGGATATGTCTATGGGAGCTTACAAGAAACGAATTAGAGATGATGTTGGTTCGGGGTTAGTACAACCTGTAAGTCCTGCCACTGCCACATTCGAGCTGAAAGGACACATCCTTACTGCACTTAAGGATATTCCATTTTATGGGAAGGATCATGAGGATGCTTTGAAGCATCTAGATGAGGTCAATGACATTGCGGATTTTTTCAATGCTCCTAATGTTCCTAGAGAGACAACTTTACTAAGGATGCTACCAGTCACTTTTAAAGGAGCTGCAAAAGACTGGCTGAAGGCACTACCACCTGGTGCAATCACTACTTGGGCCCAGATGCGTGAGCACTTTCTAGATCAATTCCGCCCACCTTCCAAGATAGCTAAACTTAAGAAGGCGATAGCTAATTTTGAGCAAAATCCGGGTGAGTCACTTTACGAGGCATGGGAACGCTACAAAGGTTTGTTAAGGAATTGTCCTCAACATGAACTTAACATTCAACAAGAAGTATCCATATTCTATGATGGGGTCAATGTCATGACAAGACAACTCCTTGATTCTCAAGGAACACTTATAAAGAAAAATCCCTGGGAGTCAAGGAGTTAGTTGAAGAATTTGCAAAGCATTCTCGTGAGTACCACAATCCAAGGAATGAAGGCGTTAAAGTAATTGGGGGAGGAAGTTCTGAAGACATGGGTGTTTTGCTAGCAATGCTCAACACTATGGATAGGAGGATGACCAAGATGGACCAGTCAATACATGCTATAAGAGTTGGTTGTGAAAGGTGCAATGGTCCACACTTGACTAAGGATTGCCACTTGGATGAATATGGGAATAAAAGAGCTCAAGTTTGCTTATCGAGTGGGGATAAATATGATGAAGACTAGAGGAAACCAAAGAAGGAGTAGCTGCCATATGATGAATAAAAGAAGCAAAAAGAAGAAAGATATAGGCAGACATGTTGAGGCTTCTACCAAAAAGAGAAACCACTAGCTGAGAAGAAAGTTGACTTTGAAAACATGCTACTTCGTTTCATTGAAGCTTTAGAGAAAAGACATGATGATACTGATGCATCAAAGAATAATGATGAAGGAGCAACAATCTATGATGAAAGAACATCAGGCAATGATGATTGACCAGCAAGCATCATTAAGAAATCATCAAGCTTCTATCTACAACCTCGAAGCTCAACTTGGTCAACTAACAACTTTGGAGAACGAGAAACTATCTCCATATTTTCCTGAAAAGAAGACTCAATCCCATGTTATGATGATCGAGACCGAAGAAGAGGCCATCTCTGAGTTCCTAAAAGCATTAAAAGTGGAGCCAAGGCAGCCTGAACTAGAACCGAAGAAGTTAAATATTGAAAATCAAAATTCTGCTGAAATACTGAACTCATGATGTGAGCCATCTATGCTCACGATGTAGGACTGGTCTGAACAGAAGACTTTAGAATCCGTTTCGGCTTATCGTCCGCCTTTACCGTTTCCGTCCCAAGCTAATCTTAGTCCACTGGAAAGGGAGCATCTAGAGTTTATTCAGCAAATAAAGGTTATTCCAATTAATACTCCTTTTATCGAGTCATTATCCAAAATTCCCGAATATGCAAAGTTTTTACAAGACTTGATAGACAATCGTCAACAGTTGAAGAAGAAATCTAAGGTGATTCTAAGTGACCAAAGCTCAAAAGCTATATTGCGAGAGATACCTAAGAAGATGGGAGATCCTGGATGCCTCACTCTTCCATGTGAGTTTGGAAATAATCTAAAGACTTATGCTTTAGCTGATTCTGGGGCTAGCATAAATTTGATGCTTTATTCGTTTTCTCACAAGCTGAATATTCAGAAGATGAAGGCTACAAAATGACCATTCACATGGTGTCACACCCCCGGACCAGACGACGGAAACGTCCGGAGGCGGGTGACTTCATTGTGCAGTATCATAACAATTGTATATAAATGAAACAGAGCAATCCAAACATCATACATTGAGATAACAAACTTACATTGCTTACATATTGTATTTGTTCTTCGAGTTACACAAAATATACATAAGTAGAAAAGAATCCAAACTACAGCTAAATGATCTTGCATCAGCGTCCCTTGTTACCTGCTTACTAGATCCCTGAGAATACCAAGTCGTTTTGAAAAGCGTAAACTAAAAAGTTGGTGAGTTCATAAGCATTTTTGTAATAAAATCGTTTACACTTGTTTATAATTGTTCTCATTGTACTTTCAGAAAATCCGATATTTTCTATGAAATTGTTTGAAAACTTGCCTTGAAAATAATGGATATATGTGTGCATGAGATTACTTTTGTTTATCCTTATAAGGAGTGATTTTGAAAAGTAATGCGATTTGTAAAAGCGAGTTGTGTCCGAGAATAGTTCTTTTGAATAGTGACAATCAACCGTCTCAAGAAAAGTCCCTTATTTTCAAAAAGGAAATATGGTTGAAAATCTTGTTCCTCTTATCGAGTAGAATTGAGTGTGTGTTCTAGTTTATCATTATCGAAATCGTAAGAAAATCGTTTTCCCCAGAAAATCCTATATTTTCTGCTATAAAATAATCATAAGTTCTGGTTTATCGTTATCAAAATCGTAGAAAATCGTTTTCTCCAGAAAATCCTATATTTTCTACTATAAAATATTCGTAAGTTCTAGTTTATCGTTATCGAAAATCATAGAAAATTGTTTTCCATAAAGTCCTACGTTTTTTTTACTTTGTAAAAATAGCAATATTTCGACTCTATGCTTGTTAGGAGAAAGAATCATGGCAATTATTGTAACATCTCCCTCTGGCACGTATCACAATATTTTCCGCTTTGGGCCACTCGACACGAGGACTTCCCAGGGGGTCATCCATCCCGGTATTACTCTCGCCTGAGCACGCTTAACTGTAGAGTTCTTATGGGATCTGCTGCCCTCACGGCTTTAAAACGTGTTGTGACAAGGAAGGTATCAACACACTTATAAGGAGTGTTTAGTTCTCCTTCCAAGCCGATGTGGGATCAGGTCTAACCCACCTTCACCCCCATTATAGGGTTCGATGTCCCTGTCGAACACATCGACCCGTGCCCTAGCTCTGATACCATTGTAACATCTCCCTCTGGTACGTATCACAATATTGTCTGCTTTGGGCCACTCGGCACGAGGAATTCCCAGGGGGTCACCCATCCCGGTACTACTCTCGCCCGAGCACGCTTAACTGTAGAGTTCTTATGGGATCCGCTGCCCTCACGACTTTAAAACGCGTTGTGACAAGGAAGGTATCGACACCCCTTATAAGGAGTGTTTAGTTCTCCTTCCAAGCCGATGTGGGATCAGGTCTAACCCACCTTAGTACATAAATCTTTATGTTTGAATGGGTGTCTTTGTATTTTGAATATGAAAACTGTTCTAGAAAATCCCATATTTTCTGTGGTATATGAAAAGTATTTTTATTCCCATAAAACCGTCCTATTTGTAAACCAATGTATTTGTAAAACTTGTAACTGAGAGTGTGCCTGGCTTCACCAGCTGTTACTGAAAACTGTAGTATACCATTGTACTTTGTATTTTGTAAGCTGGTACTTTGAAGATGTACTTACGTTTAGTTGTTCATACACTAACGTGTTGTTAATATCTTTTTAATGAGTTATTATAACCATACTAAGACATGAACGCCTGAAACAAACACCTTGTGAGCATTTAAACTGTTGATAACAATTGCCACTCATTGGCGTGTATGCCTGAATGTAGCTAGCAGCCTGAGTGCGGGGTTGTCAATCCCGATATAGATCTACACACAACTTGTTTCGATCCCCGGACTGGAGATTCTGGTTATAATGTTAGAGCTTTACCTTGGTTGTCTAAAATGAATTAAACAACCTGAATTGAATGTCTCATAAAAAGCATATAAACGTTACATGTATATCAGTTATGAAAACCCAATCCTTCTGAAATAAATGATTGACAGTATGTTCTTGAATTAGTATTTCGAACATGTATTTGACAAGTGTAAACCCTTGATTTGTTTTGAATTAAAACCCTTGTTTCATGTAAAACAGTGTATTCTTGTAACTTAAATCATGAATTATTGTTCTATGTATCATAAATTATACCTATTATAATTTATATGTACTTTATGAATTGGTAAATAACTATTTTTGCATGTAATCCTTTGCTCAACATGTTACAAATGGTAATTAAACTTAATGAAATAACTTTTATATTTATATACATATACAATTTTATATATGTTATTGTGTTATAATTATGGACATTCTACACGGTGAAAAGAAAGGACAGTCAACGCAACAAATGCGGACCATCACCTATCACGTATAGGACAGTCAACACAACGTGCCAAAATTTATTTATGAGGTTTTTCCTTATATATATTTCTAGTTAATATAACATATTCTAGTGAGTCATTATAACCATACTAATCATGACGGAGTGCCTTTTTTGGCGTTTCTCAGGCGCCCTCGGTTTGGAAAAGACATTTGTCACCCTTGACTGGCCTGTCTAGCTGTAGCGAACAACAAAGGTGTGGGGGTGTCAACCCCGTATAGATCTATACACAATTCCTGCTCCCCCACCAGGAGACTCTGGCTATAACTCCTTACACGACTTAGACGTACACTAATATTTTTATATTTAGGTACTTTTGAGAATTGTCTGACTAGAATATTAACAACCTTTTGAGCAATCGTTAGAGATTCATTATTTGTTAGATAAATAATAAAACTCATACTTATTGAATGGAAATATCGTTCTCGTTCCATATCGTTGATTGTGCTCGTTAACTAGGTGCTCGTGTTTGTTCCTTTTCGTTTATTGAAAAATAAGTCATTTTAGTCAAGAGAAAAAGTGTCAAGTTAAAATTTATATAAATTTATAACTGCCGGTTATGACACGCATTTTCTGTTTTATGACATATATAACATTTCTTATGTTCTTGGAAGTTTTATGACAGCAGCTTATGACATGCAAATGTTTTTGTCATAAAGGCTCTATTTGTATATTTTCTTGACGCAAACTTTTATGTTGAATACTTATAAAATACTCCCTGATAGTTTGCAAAACAGTCACAAAGTTTCTATTTTCGAAAAATCACTAGAAATGGTGTCCACTTAGTAAGATCCCTTTTATAACTTTTTGTCTTTAAACATGGAAGTATAGATAAAGGAGTTAAGTTGGACACACTCAATAGTTGGAAGGTTCTTTTGTTCAAAGTATCCTCTATTCTTTGTGAAAGTTAGAAATCCTTTGTTCATGAGTATATTACTAAATAATAATTTAATAATATTTCACACACATACAAACATACGTATATATGTAATCATTTAAGAGCTTAGGCAAGATTTGACTTGTACTCTCCCCCAAAAACATTAAAACATGGAAAAAGGTGGGGTATGAAGCTCACCTTGGGTTGGTTGAGGAGTTGTTTGGAGTTATGGAGTGAAGATCTCAAGCTTTAACTCTTCGCTGAGATGAGGAACTTCCCTGGGAGGGATGCGTCACATATTATTATGAATAAAATAATATGGATTCATCTTGAAATATAATAAAATATTAGGTGAGTGGAGGAATTTACCTTAAAATTTCTCAGGAAGAAGTTGAGAATTTTTTTTTCAGCAAGATCCTCTATTTTTGCTTGAAGATGAGTTTTTGAGAGAAAATGGGGAAATTTGAGAGTGAAAGTGGAGTCTAAACTCCCTCACCATCGTAGCTTTGGAGTATAAGGAAAAAGGAGGAATCTTTGGTACATGGGTATCTGGTGGTCCATGCATGGATATTTGGTGGGTAAAGCATGGAGTACTGTGATTTGCATGGGAAATGAGGAATTTCATCAAATCACAAAGTCAATCATTTTGTCCTTTTCTTGATTTAGGATAAGGTTTTCCTAAATCCCAAACATTTTTTATGAAGAATATGCTTAAAATAATTAATTTTAGCATAAAATAGGGGTCTAAGGGGTTTAGGATAGAAAAAATACAAGTTTGGTGTAATTTCCGGCGTCAAAATGTCTTAAAATGGTGAAAAAGTTCGAAAACAATGAAAATCCGGAGTGGGGGTTGGTTCATGCGAGGGTCCGAGATGCATAAGAAGGATTCCAGAATCAACTTCTAATTTCCGGAGTCATTTAGGTCAATTCCGAAGTTGCTGGGTAGGTTCCGAAGGCGATGGGCAAGTTCCGAAGCCAGTGCTCACTTCCGAAGTCGGGTGCGAGATCAGGTAAGTCCGGACCGAGGATGCGAGGTGGCTAGATGTCCGAAGCAAGTCATGCGAAGCCTTCCGGATTCAAACCTTCCGGAGCAGTGAGGAGATCCGAAGCAAGGGAGTTCCGAAGCTGAGAGCCTTCCCGGTTCCTAAGAAGGTATCCGGACTAAGAGGGTTTCAGACCAAGAGGTTCACGACCAAGAGGAGTTCGGACCAAGAGGGTTCCGGACCAAGAGGTTCCTTTTGGGGTTCCCTCTTCCGGTTTTGAGCTGTGTTTGACTAAGGAAGGTATTTAGGGAGATTTGAGATACGTGGAGAGATTTCACATACTTGGAGAGATTTGGGAGATATTCACTATTCTTGGAGAGATTTCGCATACTTAGGGAGATTTGGGAGAGATTCACTTTTCTTGGAGAGATTACGCATACTTAGGGAGATTTGGGAGAGATTCACTTCTCTTGGAGAGATTTGGGAGAGATTCACCATACTTGGAGAGATTTCGCATACTTAGAGAGATTTGGGAGAGATTCACTATTCTTGGAGAGATTTCGCACACTTAGAGAGATTTGGGAGAGATTTCACATGCTTGGAGAGATTTGGGAGAGATTTACTATACTTGGAGAGATTTGCATTCTAACACTTTATGGCTCTTTAGGAACTCATATTAAACACTTAGGTGTGTTAGCACAAATCTCACATTAGTCCTTGCTTACTTGAGGACAGAATTTCCTAGCCAAAAGTGCTAGTTGTGTCATCATCCCCCCGTTAAAGGGAATTTCGTCAAAAAATTCTTTCGAAGTGTAGAGTTATGAATGTGAAAATAGGTGAGGGTACTTTTGATTTATTTGGTCCTCACGCTCCCAAGTGAATACTGGTTCACGCCTAGCGTTTCCCTTGAACCTTCACCATCGGGATGTGGCTTTGCTTTTGTGTTCTTAACATTCTCGTTCATTGTCTCTATAGGCGGATCAATGGTTAGGAGGTTCTAGTTCGCCTTAGTCTTGTCTAGTGGGACTGGGAGGGTTGTCCGGTAGACACTTTCTTGGTTCGATACATGAAATGCAGGGTGTGCGTTACTAAAATCGGAGGGTAATTGGAGTTGGTAGGCTACTGGGCCGATTCGTGCGAGGATCTCGAAGGGTCTGGTACATCGGGAGTTTAGTTCACTTTTCCTTTTGATTCAAGTTACTCTTCTTCGGGGGGAGTTCTTAAATAGTACCTTGATCCCTACTTGGGATTTTGAGGCCTTAACCTGCTATCTGTATAGTTCTATTGTTGACTTATACGATGTTTGGGGTCGTGTTCGGGTTTTGACTATCCTTCTTATGGATTCGTGAGTAATCTTGGGTGTAGGGAGTATGCTATTGAGTGTTTGTTCTCTTTTTAGTTGGGTGTCTCTCACCTCCACCCAACATAGGATGATCTGCATTTCCGGCCACGCAGGGCCTTGAAGGATACAACTCCCATGCTCGGGTGGTAGTTGTTGGTGTATGAGTACACGATTAGAAGCAAGTGGGCATCCAACCTTGTCAATGTCCACTACACATGCTTCTCTTCGGGGTGTGGGTTCATTTTTACCTTGACCTCGACATGTGGGATTTCTAGAGTTTCGGTGGTTCGACACTTATGAGTGTTGAATACATGGAATGTAAAATGTCTAAACTGAGCTCTTAGGTTAATCAGAGACTATGGTTTATCGTGCCTTTTCCTTGGTGAGGCCCTTTTGAATGGTTTTCTAAGGATCAGGATCCGGGTATCCCAGACATAGAGTTTTCTGGGCCTTAGGAGTTGGTGCTATGGTTACCAAGGTTGAGTTTGTGTGTAATGTGGTTGAACTTATGAGTCTTAGATTATATTAGGAGTTTTCTTCCTATAGTTTTCCCGAGCTAATGGTAGGTTGGCCTCTGCCAGCCCTCGTTGTTGGTTGAACATGTCTCCAATTCTGGGGTAGGGAGTATTGATCCTTGAGGATGGGTTTGTTTGGCTTATTTGTGGACGGTGGTGCCTATGGCAATTTCGTCTTTCTCCCCTTAAGTGTTAGACAGGTGCTTCCTATGTTTAGGGACTAGGTCTGATGTTTTCTTTACATAATATGCCAATCTTATGATCAGACACCATTTGTTCTTGTGACCGTGCTAAGTGGTGTTGGGTTTTTGGTCATTAAGGTGTTTCCAGGAGTCGAGGTGATTCTATTTTCGCTTAGAACTTGGTTGAGGTTTCCAAGAGGTTTTGCAAACCTTTGGAGGAAGGTTGGAAGCCTTTCAGATTCCCTTAATTCCTTTTTGCTCCGTGATTTTTAAATCTTTATCGGTGCTAGGGAAGAGCATGTGGCAATTCTTACACCAGGACTTAGGTGTCTGGTTAATAGGGATTTGCTGTTACCGGCTAAAAGAGTTTCGTTACCCGGTGGAGTAGGAAGAAAGTCTATTGGCAGAGTTCGAGGTTTGTAAGGTGAGGATCAAGCCTGTCCGTGTCAACTGATGACATTGGGCTCCTTGTTGTTACATCGATTTGAGGAGACAAGGCGTTTTATGTTCATGCTCCTATCGTTACTAGTTTTGTTTTTGTTGTTACCATTCGGTCTATCTCCTTTCTGCTTGTTAGGTGTTCTAGTGTTTGTGTTCTCATCGTTGCTAGTTTCGCTTTCGTTATTACCATTGGGTCTATCTTGTTTCTGCTTGTTTGGTGCTCTAGTGTTCGTGTTCTTATCGTTGCTAGTTTCATTTTTGTTGCTACCATTGGGTCTATTTTGTTTCTACTTGTTAGGTGTTTTAATGTTCGTGTTCTTATCGTTGCTAGTTTCGTTTTCGTTGCTACCATTGGGTCTATTTCATCTCTGCTTGTTAGGTGTCCTAGCGACACGAGGGTGCTGTTATAAGGCAAGGGAATTCGTAATCCGAATTATGTCAGGTCCCTCCGTTATAGATGGATGTGACCTAACCGTACATACTTAAGATCTTAGGATCTTTGGAGATGGTTGCCTGTGGGGTTCTGTCCTACTCGTTATTCAGACTAGGGGCAGAAGGTAAGACATAATTGCACGTTCTTAGTTCGCGGAATCTTAACCACGTGTGATACTAACATTTATACGGGACCATCATGGTCCATTCGTAAGGATTCGCTAGCTTCTCCGTAATTTACGGATTTGCTCGACTGGGGGAGTAGTTTTTGATTATGTTTTCAATATTCAAGACCTTTTCGTGAAAATTCATCATATACAGTTTATCGTTCGAAACGTGTCGAAAATCTCGGTAGGGTTTCTTGTCGTCTCGCCCTGTCTAGTTGTCAACTCCCTCGTCAGTCATCTCTGTTGGACAATTTCTCTTGAAATGTCCTGTCACACCGCACTGGTGAAAAACTTGACTTACTTCTAGGTTGGGAATTGAGGTGACGCAAGGGGTTAGGTCCCTACTGTAGCGGGAGATGTGTCTCATCTTGTTTCACCTTTTGCAACAAAATGTTTGGTAGGCTCCCCAATGATGGTAATTGCACTTGTTGCAGGGTGGATTGTTCCCAAGGTATGATTGTCTCGATGGGGGAGGAGTAAGGTTAGTATGGGTAGGGACTGATCCCGCTTGTTTCCTTTTAGTAAGCCTCTGAGTCGAACTAACTCCTTTTTCGTTCCTGAACTTTCATTTCTTGTTCTTAGGTTTAGGTCTTTGCGTGCATAGGTGAGTTGTTCTTCGTTGGTTTCTTTGGTTGTTGTTACGGTTGGAGTTATCGACACTACTTCCAACTTCGTTTGTGTCATTGGTATTGAAGTATGCCATGACGGCTGTCACAGCCACTGTTATAGTGGATTAGAAAGTGGCGGAGTCTATTCGCAAGACTGGTGCATGGTCGGGATACTGGTTACCTTCATGAGAAGACATAACTCTGTTGCACACGAAAAGTGAGCTTGTGAGTACTCGTAGTTAGTTCCAAGTGAGTTTACTCGTACAATCCTAACGTACTGGTGTTAATCGGTTCAACCTACATCCCCATGATGCATTTATAGTGGAGGGTGGGAAACATGTATTATCTGACGTAAGGTCCGTCAAAATAGCACATAGCTAGCATTATAGTTAACGAATTCGGTCGTATGGATTTTTGGAGGATGTACTCCTCTTGGTTAACTACTACTGATTGCGATTAAAGGCATTATGAACCTAAAGCGAGTAGTGTGGCGATCCTCTTTTGGCGCACAAAGTGCTTGGCCATTCCACTTATATTAAGGGTGCCCTTTTTGTGTTCCTTACACTATTAAGGCTGTCCTAGCCTCGATTGCTATGAGAAGTGGTCTCCAAATGGCCATTTCCTCTTATAAGGAGTGTATATGGTCTACATAGTTCTCTGGTCCCACTGGGGGTTTCGTAAGGCATTTGGAATGGCGTTCTTGTTACTTGTAGGGGATCAGATTTACACTGTTTCATACTGGGTTTTGCATATGGTCTCCATTACTCCATGACCGCGGGTTGGAAACTAGGATTCAATTCGTGTTACTCTTGACCCAAACGATCATCTGATCCGCGAGGGTGTTGGTTCTCGGATTTCGGTGCGCGTCGATTGTGGATCGGATTGTTTTTTGTGGAGATGCACCCTAAACCGGGTAGGAGTCAATTTCTCGACTCATTTTTGCATGGGTATCATTTTGTTTCTAGGTATGTCTATTCCAGGAGTACCTATATAGGGTGTTTACGTATCTGGGAAGAGAGAGGTGAAAGGGTCTTGGGTTTACTCTTAGTTAGGCAAAGCTTATCAAGGGTTTCCTTGGCGCTTTTATCCTTGGTGGGTTCTTAATCGGAATTTTCCCTTTCATAATTCATCTCTGGGTATCCCTTAGAATCCATTTATGTATTTTCCTCTTGGGCTTCTTTTGGTCTCTCCTTGCCCCATCCGCAAATCATCGTGATAGGTTTGTAGAATTCTGGGTGAGGAATTTCAGTTATGTCGTTTGTGCAAGAGTTGCGGCTCGAGATAGACATGGATGGTTTAGGTGTGAGGGGTTTATAGTATCCTAAAATACTCCTATAGTATTTTAAACTTGATGTTCGAATTCTAGTATTCTCTTGTGTGCATAGTTATTAGGTTTTAGGTTTGTTGCAACACCACCATCACACCCAAGCACATGTTGGTCATATCTCAAATAAATATAGTTGATCAGGCTATATTGATCCCAAATATGATTACATAATTGCCCAGGTTTGATTGTAGTGTTCAACCTTTAGTTACTCTCGATCTCTTCTCGTTATGATACTGGGTTAGTAATTATGTATACTTTTATAAATACTTATATTCTTAAAGTATACTTTTAGGCAGAGTTTGTTTTAGTCCCATTGTATTTATAGTTTCATATCTCGTATGGCTAGATATACCAGTTCACTATAAACAATGCTCTGATACCAATCTGTCACACCCCCGGACCAGACGGCGGAAACCTCTGGAGGCGGGTGACTTCATTGTGCAGTATCATAACAATTGAATATAAATGAAACAGAGCAATCCAAACATCATACATTGAGATAACAAACTTACATTGTTTACATATTGTATTTGTTCTTTGAGTTTCACAAAATATACATAAGTAGAAAAGAATCCAAACTACAGCTGAATGATCTTGCATCAGCGTCGCTTGTTACCTGCTTACTAGATCCCTGAGAATACAATTCGTTTTGAAAAGCGTCAACTACAAAGTTGGTGAGTTCATAAGCATTTTTGTAATAAAATCTTTTACACTTGTTTAGAATCTTTCTCATTGTACTTTCAGAAAATCCGATATTTTCTATGAAATTGTTTGAAGTCTTGCATTGAAAATCATGGATATATGTGTGCATGACATTACTTTTGTTCATCCTTATAAGGAGTGATTTTGAAAAGTAATGCGATTTGTAAAAGCGAGCTGTGTCCGAGAATAGTTCTTTTGAATAGTTACAATCAACCGTCTCAAGAAACATCCCTTATTTTCAAAAAGGAAATATGGTTGAAAATCTTGTTCCTCTTATTGAGTAGAATTGAGTGTGTGTTCTAGTTTATCATTATCGAAATTGTAAGAAAATCGTTTTCCCTAGAAAATCCTATATTTTCTGCTATAAAATAATCACAAGTTCTGGTTCATCGTTATCGAAATCGTAGAAAATCGTTTTTTTTCCAGAAAATCCTATATTTTCTGCTATAAAATATTCATAAGTTCTAGTTTATCGTATTCGAAAATCATAGAAAATCGTTTTCCATTAAGTCCTACGCCTTTTTATTTTTTAAAAATAGTAGTATTTCGACTCTATGCTTGTTAGGAGAAAGAATCAAGGCAATTATGGACATTCTACACGGTGAAAAGAAAGGAGAGTCAACGCAACAAATGCGGACCATCACCTATCACGTATAGGACAGTCAACACAACGTGCCAAAATTTATTTATGATGTTTTTCCTTACATATATTTCTAGTTAATATAATATATTCTAGTGAGTCGTTATAACCATACCAATCATGATGGAGTGCCTGTTTTGGCGTGTCTCAGGTGGCCTCTGTTTGGAAAAGACATTTGTCCCTGGACTGGCCTGTCTAGCTATAGCGAACAACGAAGGTGCGGCGTGTCAATCCCATATAGATCTATACACAAATTCCCGCTCTCCCTCGAGGAGACTCTAGCTATAACTCCTTACAGGACTTAGACGTACACTAATATTTTTATATTTAGGTACTTTTGAGATTTGTCTAACTAGAATATTAACAACCTTTTGAGTAATCGTTAGAGATTCATTATTTGTTAGATAAATAATGAAACTCGTACTTATTGAATGCAAATATCGTTCTCGTTCCATATCGTTGATTGTGCTTGTTAACTAGGTGCTCGTGTTCGTTCCTTTTCGTTTATTGAAAAATAAGTCATTTTAGTCAAGAGAAAAAGTGTCAAGTTATAATTTATATAAATTTATAACTGCCGGTTATGACACACATTTTCTGTTTTATGACACATATAACATTTCTTATGTTCTTGGAAGGTTTATGACAGCAGATTATGACATGCAAATGTTTGTATCATAAAGGCTCTATTTGTATATTTTCTTGATGCAAACTTTTATGTTGAATATTTATAAAATACTCCCTGATAGTTTGCAAAACAATCACAAAGTTTCTATTATCGAAAAATCACTAGAAATGGCGTCCACTTAGTAAGATCCCTTTTATAACTTTTTATCTTTAAACATGGAAGCATAGATAAAGGAGTTAAGTTGGACACACTCAATAGTTGGAAGGCTCTTTTGTTCAAAGTATCCTCTGTTCTTTGTGAAATTTAGTAATCGTTCTTTCATGAGTATATTACTAAATAATAATTTAATAATATTTCACACATATACAAAGATACATATATATGTAATCATTTAAGAGTTTAGGCAAGATTTGACTTGTACTCTCCCCCAAAAACATTAAAACATGGAAAAAGGTGGAGTATGAAGCTCACCTTGAGTTGGTTGAGGAGTTGTTTGGAGTTATGGAGTGAAGATCTCAAGCTTTAACTCTTGGCTGAGATGAGGAACTTCGCTGGGAGGGATGCTTTCCTAAGGATGATCATCACATATTATTATGAATAAAATAATATGGATTCATCTTGAAATAAAATAAAATATTAGATGAGTGGAGGAATTTACCTTAAAATTTCTCAAGAAGAAGTTGAGAAATTTCCTTTCTACAAGATCCTCTATTCTTGCTTGAAGATGAGTTTTTGAGAGAAAATGGGGAAAAGTGAGAGAGAAAGTGGAGTCTAAACTCCCTCACTATCGTTGCTTTGGAGTATAAGGAAAAGGGAGGAATCTTTGGTACATGGGTATCTGTTGGTCCATGCATGGATATTTGGTGGGTAAAGCATGGATTACTTTGATTTGCATGGGAAATGAGGAATTTCATCAAATCACAAAGTCAATCCTTTTGTCCCTTTCTTGATTTAGGATAAGGTTTTCCTAAATCCCAACCATTTGATTTTGTGAAGAATATGCTTAAAATAATTAATTTTAGCAGAAAATAGGTGTCTAAGGGGTTTAGGATAGGAAAAATACAAGTTTGGTGTAATTTCCGGCGTCAAAATGTCTTAAAATGGTGAAAAAGTCCGAAAACAATGAAAATCCGGAGTGGTGGTTGGTTCCTGCGAGGGTCCGATATGCATAAGAAGGATTCCGAAGTGAACTTCTAATTTCCGGAGTCATTTAGGTCAATTCCGAAGCTGCTGGGTAGGTTCCGAAGGCGCTGGGCAGGTTCCGAAGCCAATGCTCACTTCCGGAGTCGGGTGCGAGATCAGGTAAGTCCGAACCAAGGATGCGAGGCGGCTAGATGTCCGAAGCAAGTCATGCGAAGCCTTCCGGATTCAAACCTTCCGGAGCAGTGAGGAGATTCGAAGCAAGGGAGTTCCGAAGCTGAGAGCCTTCCCAGTTCCTAAGAAGGTGTCCGGACTAAGAGGGTTCCGGACCAAGAGGAGTCCGGACCAAGAGGTTCAGGACCAAGAGGAGTCCAAACCAAGAGGGTTCCGAACCAAGAGGTTCCTTTTGGGTTTTCTCTTCCGGTTTTGAGCTGTTTTCGATTAAGGAAGGTATTTAGGGAGATTTGAGAGAGATTTAAGATACGTGGAGAGATTTGAGAGAGATTTCACATACTTGGAGAGATTTGGGAGAGATTCACTATTCTTGGAGAGATTTCACATACTTAGGGAGATTTGGGAGATATTTACTTTTCTTGGAGAGATTTCGCATACTTAGGGTGATTTGGGAGAGATTCACTTCTCTTGGAGAGATTTGGGAGAGATTCACCATACTTGGAGAGATTTGGCATACTTAGAGAGATTTAGGAGAGATTCACTATTTTTGGAGAGATTTCGCACACTTAGAGAGATTTAGGAGAGATTTACTATACTTTGAGAGATTTGGGAGAGATTTACTATACTTAGAGAGATTTGGGAGAGATTTCACACACTTGGAGAGATTTGGGAGAGATTCACTATACTTGGAGAGATTTGCATTCTAACACTTTATGGCTCCTTAAGAACTCATATTAAACACTTAAGTGTGTTAGCACAAATCTCATAATAGTCCTTGCTTACCTGAGGATAGAATTTCTTAGCCAAAAGTGCTAGTTGTGACATCATCCCCCCGTTAAAGGGGATTTCGTCTCGAAATTCTTTCGAAGTGTAGAGTTATGAATGAAAAAATAGGTGAGGGTACATTTGATTTATTTGGTCCTCACATTCCCAAGTGAATACCGGTTCACGCCTAGCGTTTCCCTTGAACCTTCACCATCGGGATGTGGCTTTGCTTTTGTGTTGTTAACATTCCCGTTTATTGTCTCTATAGGCAGATCAATGATTAGGAGGTTCTAGTTCACCTTAGCCTTGTCTAGTGGGACTGGGAGGGTTGTCCGATAGACACTTTCCAGGTTCGATACATGAAATGTAGGGTGTGCGTTACAAAAATCGGAGGGTAATTGGAGTTGGTAGGCTACCGGGCCGATTCGTGTGAGGATCTCGAAGGGTCTGGTGCATCGGGAGTTTAGTTCACTTTTCCTTTTGATTCAAGTTACACTTCTTCAGGGGGAGTTCTTAAATAGTACCCTGATCCCTACTTGGGATTTTGAGGCCTTAACCTGCTATCTGTATAGTTCTATTGTTGACTTATACGATGTTTGGGGTCGTTATCGGGTTTTGACTATCCTTCTTGCGGTTTCGTGAGTAATCTTGGGTCTAGGGAATATGCTATTGAGTGTTTGTTCTCTTTTTAGTTGGGTGTCTCTCAGCTCCACCCAATATAGGATGATCTGCATTTCCGGCCACGCGGGGCGTTGAAGGATACAACTCCCATGCTCGGGTGGCAGTTGTGGGTGTATTAGTACTCGATTAGAAGCAAGTGGGCATCCAACCTTGTCAATGTCCACTACACATGCTTCTCTTCGAGGTGTGGGTTCGTTTTTACCTTGACCTCGACAGGTGGGATATCTAGAGTTTTGATGGTTCGACACTTATGAGTGTCGAATACATGGAATGTAAAATGTCTAAACTGAGCTCTTAGGTTAATCGGAGACAATGGTTTATCGGGCCTCTTCCTTGGTGAAGCCCTTTTGAATGGTTCTCTAGGGATCGGGATGTCACACCCCGAAACTGATGCCGGAAATGTTCCAGGGCGGAGGACGTCATGTTATAGCATCACAACCAATGAATAACAGCAATCATAGCAACATAACCATTATAGTGAATACTTAGGTAAAAACATTTACATCTGTTTTGAAACTTTATTTGAATTACATCCAATAGTTTTGAATTGTAACAACTTAAAAACTCTAAATGCTTCGGTTCCTCGAAAATCCAGCAAGTATCTGTCTACTGATTTCCTGAGAATACAAGCAGTTTGAAAAATATCAGCATAAAGCTGGTGAGTTTGTAAGCAGTAATTTGTAATGAAAACTTATTGATGCGCGAGCGGAAATGATTATGTAGTTTCAAGAAAATCCGATATTTTCTTTAGTGAAAAGCGTAGTGTGATCGATTTCGTATACAACCATAAATGTTCGTTTCTGAAAATCGTAGAAATAAACAAAATACTACTTCATGTGACTAACTAAAGCTGATCATGAAGTATACGTATTTAAATGTAAAACCATATCATAAATGATTCGATTTTGAAAACCCTGGCCCGGCCAATATGCATAGTGTGTTTAGTTCTATTTGATATAAACAAAACTATTGAAGAACACCAGGTTGGTAAACTATCTGTGATTTATACATAATGTGAGTCGTATAACCATGCTTGATATGACTAGAGACCTTTCCAACGTTCTTCAGGTGTTGACGTTAAATGACATTTGTACATCTTAGGCATGCCCGCCAAACTGTAGCTAACAGTCCATATGTGGGATTGTCAGTCCCGAATAGATATATTCACAAACCTCATGCTCTCCCTCCAGGAAACTCTGGTTCTACAGTGGTAGGATTTATCTATGTACACCTAAGGGTACAGTAATGAAGTAGCGCCTCACAATATCGTACAATCTAGTTTACAAGTAAAGCAGTAGCGTTCTACCGTAATGGAAATCCGAGTGTATACCACGTATAATGATAAATTACAGTTATGAAAAATCGTGATAAAACAATGATATAAACTGTAAATAGTTTCTGTTCCAGTGCATATGTTTAGTAGAGAAAGTTTTCATGCTTGATAAGTTCTTAGAGAAATTCCCAACTATACCGATTATAGTTTGTATGAATAATGAAGCGAATATCGAATCCGTAAAAACTATGCAATTTTCGTGAAAACGTCCCTTATGCTCGACATAGTACCAAAAGGGAAATAAAGTATGAAATTTTGCATAAGTTTTATGTATATTCCTAAAACATTTATGTTTAGCTTATAAGAAAAACATTTATGTTTAGCTTGTATTCCCCCCTGAAAACCTTAAAAATACTGAAAAATGTAAGGGTATGAACTCACAGTTGTTGCGTGGAGTTGTTGACTAAAAAGAAGGTTCCTGAGTTGTTGCATGTGACACTTAGCGAAATCCTATTATCAAATAAATATGTATATGCATCTAAATTAGCAATTTCGATGAATAAAGTGTCGGAAAACACTTGAATTTGGTTGAGGAATGTTACCGAGACTTGTATGAATCAAAGGAATGAGTTTACAGCCTTAGAATTTGAGTTTACGGTCTCTAAAGATGGGTTTACGGTTTCTAAAATGAGTTTACGGTTTCAGCAGGTGGCTGAGTTTACGGCCATAAACTGAAGAACTGAGTTTACGGTCTTTGAAGCTTGGACCGTAAACTCAGAAAACGAGGTTTTGAATGCTGATTTCGATGCGAGGTGTGATTCCAAACGCTCCAAAGTGATCCAAAAGGTGTTTTTCGATGTTTCCTGGAGCTTAAATGCGATTTAAGGAGTTTACGGTTGAAGAACCTTAGAGAGAGGAGGAGAGAATGCGGCCAGAAAACGTCCCAATGAATTCGGAGGCATCGTATTTATCGGGTGAATGTGGGGGCCACTCATCACTGACCGTAAACAGGGTTTACGGTCGTAATCCCCTTTAGACCAAAAATGTTGATTTTCGAGATTTTCAGGTTCATGCGCGATTTTTGGTTTCGACTCGTAAACAATTTATTTAAGCATAACTAGATTATTTTATTAAACCAAAATTTTGACGGAAAGTTAACGGATCTGAAATTTCATTAACGAAAATGCATAACAAAAAACGAAAAAAGTTTCGGGTTGTGACATCATCCCCTCGTTAGAGGGAATTTCGTCCCGAAATCCGAAACTAGAATACAAGTCATGGATTAGGAAAGAGATGCAGATACTTCTGTTTCATCTGATCTTTGCGCTCCCATATGAATTCTGGTCCCCGCTTGGCATTCCAGCGAACCTTCACTATCGGGATGCGACTTTGTTTCGTTCGTTTGACTTCCCGATCCATGATTTCAACATATTCTTCCATGAAGTTGAGGTTCTTGTAGATTTCAATCTCGTCGAGAGGAATCATAAGTGTCTCTGTCACACCCCGAAACCAAAGGCGAAAACGTTTCGGGGCAGAGGACATCATGAATATCGCAACCAATGTACATAGTAAGCATAGTAAACACAAAACAATACATTACATAGAGTTATTACATTTGTTTGAAATCAAAATGATACAAGTGTCATACATATATATCATATGAACAAAAGCAAAGATGAGTCTTCCAAACACTTCGTCTTCTCTAAAGGATGGCGGTGTACCTGTCTAATGCTGACCCGAGAATACAAGCGGTTTGAAAATTAGCATAAAGCTGGTGAGTTCATAAGCGGTTTAGTTTTGAAAAGATGAATTCCCTTTTTGGTTTTCTGAAAAGTTGTTGTCCAAGAAAATCCCATATTTTCTTATAAAAACAGTTTAGTTATCATTCGTTACCCGATTCGATTATGAGTAGTTATGTTATCCCAGGAAAATCCTATATTTTCCTATTAGTTTAGTTTTCCATTCGTTACACCATTTGTTTACGAGATGTTATGTTATTCCAGGAAAATCCCATATTTTCCTAATGTTACGGTTAGATCTTAGTTCGGATTTCGAGGTGCTAGTATCTACCATACTTATAGTATTAGTTAGGTACTCTGATATCTTAGTTACCCTATATTCGAATGTCGATTATCTACTATACTTAGTTGTATTTTCGAATATTTGGATACACTCAGAAACGTACATTAACAGTATTTTCGATGTTCTGGTGATTTCCAAAAGAGTACATTAGACGTATCTTCGAAACTCTGTCGACATCCAAAGGCGTATATTTTCGAAACTCTGTCGATGTCCAGAGGCGTACTTTCGAATTAATTTCGAAAATCTGGCGACACTTAAGGCGTACACTAGCTGTATATTCGAAATCTTGGCGTCATCCAAAGGCGTACTTTCGTATTCGTATTCGTATACGTATTCCTATTTGTATTCGTATTCATATTCGTATTCGTATTCGTATTCATATTCGTATATCTATTCTATTCATATTCGTATTCGTATTCGTATTCGTATATCTATTCTATACGTATTCGTATTCGTATTCTTATTCCTATTAGTATTCGTATTCGTATTCGCATTTGTATTCGTATTCGTATTCTTATTCCTGCTCCTATTCATATTCGTATTCGTTCTATTCCTAGGTGTACTTTCGTGTTATTATCTGGTTCTAACTGTGTATTATTATCCCTTCACTCTCGTATCTACGGGGAGTAGTAAAGTTCTAAGTTTAATGTTATTAGTCCTGCACTCTCGTATCTATGGGGAGTTGTATCAAGAACATTTTAATACTTTATGATTCATACTTTTAACAATAATGATATGGAACAATTCATTTGTGAAATATAAAATATAACATTTTAAAACGAGTTTCACAAATAACATAAAGGTTTACTCTGCAAGTTGAACGTTTGGTTAATACAGTTTTCCGTGTTAAAAGCATACGAAATATGAAATGAATGAACTAAAATCATAAGTTTGAGTACAAGACTTCCTTGTACTATTGCTTGTATTCCCCCTGAAAAAATTTGAAAAACACTGAAAAAGGGTAGGGGTATGAACTCACCGATTGAAGGATGTGCCTGATTGGATGCTAAACGTTAGTTCGGGGCTTAATAACGCGCGAGGTTCCTATGAAATATGAAATGAGATACAAATGTATCTAATTAGACTTTAAATCACTAATTAGATATGATTATACACTTTGAGGCGTGAAAACACTTCAATTCAAGTGTTCGGAGTGATCCGGGTGGCATCTACGGATGTGTAGGACCTAGATATGGAGTTTACTCTTCAAGAGTAAACTCCTTCAGGAGTTCACGGTCCATTGACCATATCCCCATGCGTTTACGGCCGTAAACTTATGGGTGGTGGGTTCCTGGATGCCAAATGGTCATACAATGCACACGAGAAGGTTCTAGGGTTGATTCCATGCCTTAGGAAGTGATTGGGACTCTAAATGACCTTGGATAAGAGTTTATGGTCTATGAAGATGTTCTTAGGAAGTTTACTACCTTAAACACAAGTTTACTACCTTAAACTCATGTTTTCCCAAGATTCATGGGTTTTGGTGGTTGAAAGTTAAGCATACTAAGTTCTAGACCCACTTCTAAGCCATACAAGGTGTTAAGGGCACTTTAACACCCATAGAATGAGTTTAAGGTATAAGAAGATGATTTTACGGTCTATGAATGTTCTTGGACCATAAACTCAAGATTGTCCCATTTGTGTAAGTTTTGGTGCATTTCTTGAAGGATTATAGGGTTCTATACTCTCATGGAAGCTTGTTGGAGGTGTTTAGGGGCAAACTAACACCTTAAATTGAGTTTACTCCCTAAGAATAGGTGTTTATGGTCCAAGCATGTGCTTGGGCCGTAAATTCATGCTTATACCCCAAATGATGAGATTAAGGTGTTCTAAGTCCATGCAAACAAGTCCTTAGGTCATATCTAGGTTCCAAATGAGTTTTGGAAAGGTTTTAAGGCTCAAAACCCCTCATAACATGTGTTCACGGCCTAAGGAGGTTCTAGGACCGTAAACACATGTTTATGGTCCTATTCCTCATATTTTTCACGAATTTGAAGGCCAAAGGTGTTATACTAGGAGCTAGGATAGTTACCTTGACGATTTGGAGCTTGTTTTGGATGATTTTGGCTTGATTTCGATTTCTAGAGAGAGAAAGTATATATATATATATATATATATATATATATATATATATATATATATATATAGAGAGAGAGAGAGAGAGAGAGAGAGTAGAGAGAGTGGAAAAGCTTCAAATGAGGCTCTCTCAAATTTATATATGCTCAAGGTTTAGGACACGGTGGAATTCTACCCGATACTGCTGATAAGCGGGGCTTTTGGTCGTACCCGATTTAATTGTTTTATAACTTGACGGAATAAATTATTTTTTTTCCAAATAATAATTTGGGGCATTTCCTTGAGTTTCTAATGCGTTTGGACAATTATTAAGTCATAAACAAACTCAAAATGACTTAATTTAGAAACGAAACATAAATAATTTAAGACGACGAATTTTTAACGACGGAACGGGTTACGACGACGGGACGAACTTCGGGTTGTCATATTATCCCCCCGTTAGAGGGAATTTCATCCTGAAATTCAAAAATTAAGATATAGTTCATGAATTGAAAAGAGATATGGATGAACCTACTGTTTCGGGTCTTCACGCTCCCAAGTGAAATCGGGTCTCCGCTTGACATTCCAGTGAACCCTCGCTATCGGGATACGACTTTGTTTCGTACGTTTGATCTCTCTATCCATGATCTCAATTTCTTCTTCCATGGAGGGTTTCAGTCTTTCATTGATTTCGGAATTACTAGGGTTTCGTTGGGCAGGCACTTCTTAAGGACTCAGACGTGGAATATCAGATGAATGCTGTTAAGTTCTGAGGGTAGTCGGAGTTTGTAGGCTACGGAATCGACCCGAATAAGGATTTCAAAAAGTTCTATGTACTTTGGGATATGCGTTTCAGAATGTAACATACTTTCTCTCTTATCGTTAGCTATCTGGATGGTAGACGTTTCGGTTACTAGTTGAGGACTAGGTTTATGAAGAAGTTTGAATGAATAGCTAACAAATTATCTTTCAATATGAGAATCGAAAAGGATTACAGGCATTAAGGTTGTCGAAGAGGAATATACCTATGGCACCGGTGGGATCGGTGGCTGCCTCACCTTGTCCTATAGCTAGGACTCGCCCAGGTGTTACCAGATGTTGCTGCTTATGGCAGTTTCGCTTGTAATGTCCAACTTCTCCATAACTGTAGCTGGACTGACCGATACCCGCTCTAGAAGCTTGACTGGTTGATTGAGTTGGTGCTCTGCAGCTTCTCGCGAGGTGACCCTCTTGGCCACAGTTCTTACAAAACTTTGCGCGACAAGGTCCAAGGATACGATGGTGGTAACTGCACCTATTACACCACGGAAGGATACCGACATATCCGGTGATGGGTCCTTGGGCTAAGGAACCGATAACCGAAATAGTAGCAGGGATAGTGGCAGCATGGACTGCCACTATCTGTTGTTTCTTCGAGGACTCCGGGGAAGACTGGCTCTTCTTCTTCTTCTTCCAAAACTTTCTTTTCTCACCACTCCTCTCCGTCGGCTCAGGAGTGGTGGCCGCTTCCTCTGGGTCATCACTATGGTCGATCAAGGTTTGCGCTAGGCATTTGGCGCTATCATAAGTATCCGGTTTCGCAGCTAAGACGTTCCCTTTGGTTGGCTGGGTCAATCCCCAGATAAACCTCTCAACCTTCTTACTCTCCGGGGTAACCATTCCCAGACAGAGTAATGCCAGGTCATCGAATCTGGATGTGTAGGCGGCGATATCGGAACCTTTCATCTTCAGGTTCCAGAGTTCATGCTCCAGCTTCTGTATTTCACCCCGAGGGCAGTATTCTGCGAATAGAAGTTCCTTCATAACTTCCCAACCCATAGCATTTGCTATAGGTAAAGTTAAGGATTTGACTCGGCCGTTCCATCAAGTCAGAGCTTTATCGGTGAATGTGCAGGCGGCAAATTTCACCTTTCCGGATTCTGAACATGCACAAATTTCGAAGATAGATTCAATTTTCTCTAGCCACCGAGTTAGAGCAATGACACCCCCTGTGCCATCGAAGAATGTGGGTTTTGCGTTCATAAAGTCCTTATAGGAACACTCCTTCTGGTGTCCCTGGCTACCTTCCTGGTTTTGGGGCTGGGGACCGCCTCCTGATCCACCGGGGTTTATGTGAGATAAGGCGGCTGCCACTGCAGCAGCAACAACTGTTTGGAACACGACAGGATCAATTTGGGGAGGAGGTGGTGGTGGCGGAGGGTTGTTATTCTTTGAGCTGGGTCTTTTCCTAGGAGGCATCTTGATCTAGAATAGCCAGCAAAGAGAGGATCATAAGTCCTCTGAATTGAACCAAGAGATATGATACAAGGGATATCTCTTTACGACAGATATATAATTTTCATTAAGCGATAAAGCAGGAAAGAGTTATCAAAGCAGATAAACTGTCGCTAAGGGAATGATCAAGGAACAATGCTTGAATGAGGATTTCTACAACGGATTGACTCGATAAATACTCCCATAGTATTACATGATTCGCTGTGACGACGGCTCGTTGTTTGGTCATTGGGTAAGTTTTAGGCATGCTACATACCACAGTCACTCCCAAGCACATGTTGGCTGTGTCTCGAATGAATATAGTTGGCCAGGCTATATTGATCATAGACACGACTACATAACTGCCCAGGTTTAACCGCAGCGTACAACACCCATTTACTTATGTTTTGTTCTACTTATAGATACTGATTTCGACGGTTAGGTATACTTGTATACGTTTGAAAATACTTATACTTTAAGGTATACTTTTAGTTCAGAGCACTTAGGCCCTTTAATGTTTATGGTCTTATACCATGTAAGGTTTGGTATACTAGTTCACTATAAACAAGAGCTCTGATACCAATCTGTCACACCCCGAAAACTAAGGCGGAAACGTTCCGGGGCGCAGGACATCATAAATATCGCAACCAATGTACATTGTAAGCATAGTAAACACAAAACAATACATTACAAAGAGTTATTACATTTGTTTGAAATCAAAATGTTACAAGTTTCATACATATATATCATATGAACAAAAGCAAAGATGAGTCTTCCAAACACTTCGTCTTCACCAAAGGATGGCAGTGTACCTGTCTAATGCTGACCTGAGAATACAAGTAGTTTGAAAATCAGCATAAAGCTGGTGAGTTCATAAGCGGTTTAGTTTTGAAAAGATGAGTTCCCTTTTTGGTTTTCTGAAAAGTTGTTGTCCAAGAAAATCCCATATTTTCTTATAAAAACAGTTTAGTTATCATTCGTTACCCGATTCGATTATGAGTAGTTATGTTATCCCAGGAAAATCCTATATTTTCCTATTAGTTTAGTTTTCCATTCGTTACACCATTTGTTTACGAGATGTTATGTTATTCCAGGAAAATCCCATATTTTCCTAATGTTACGGTTAGATCTTAGTTCGGATTTCGAGGTGCTAGTATCTACCATACTTATAGTATTAGTTAGGTACTCTGATATCTTAGTTACCCTATATTCGAATGTCGATTATCTACTATACTTAGTTGTATTTTCAAATATTTGGATACACTCAGAAACGTACATTAACAGTATTTTCGATGTTCTGGTGATTTCCAAAAGAGTACATTAGACGTATCTTCAAAACTCTGTCGACATCCAAAGGCGTATATTTTCGAAACTCTGTCGATGTCCAGAGGCGTACTTTCGAATTAATTTCGAAACTCTGGAGACACTTAAGGCGTACACTAGCTGTATATTCGAAATCTTGGCGTCATCCAAAGGTGTGCTTTCGTATTCGTATTCTTATTCGTATATCTATTCTATTCGTATTCGTATTCGTATTCGTATTCGTATATCTATTCTATTCGTATTCGTATTCGTATTCTTATTCTTATTCGTATTCGTATTCGCATTCATATTCGTATTCTTATTCTTGCTCCTATTCGTATTCGTATTCGTTCTGTTCCTAGGTGTACTTTCGTGTTATTATCTGGTTCTAGCTGTGTATTATTATCCCTTCACTCTTGTATCTACGGGGAGTAGTAAAGTTCTAAGTTAAATGTTATTAGTCCTGCACTCTCGTATCTATGGGGAGTTGTATCAAGAACATTTTAATACTTTATGATTCATGCTTTTAACTATAATGCTATGGAACAATTCATTTGTGAAATATAAAATATAACATTTTAAAACGAGTTTTACAAATAACATAAAGTTTTACTCTGCAAGTTGAACGTTTGGTTAATACAGTTTTCCGTGTTAAAAGCATACGAAATATGAAATGAATGAACTAAAATCATAAGTTTGAGTACAAGATTTCCTTGTACTATTGCTTGTATTCCCCCTAAAAACATTTGAAAAACACTGAAAAAGGATAGGGGTATGAACTCACCGATTGAAAGATGTGCCTGATTGGATGCTAAACGTTAGTTCGGGGCTTAATAACGCGCGAGGTTCCTATGAAATATGAAATGAGATACAAATGTATCTAATTAGACTTTAAATCACTAATTAGATATGATTATACACTTTGAGGCGTGAAAACACTTCAATTCAAGTGTTCGGAGTGACCCGGGTGGCATCTATGGATGTGTAGGACCTAGATATGGAGTTTTCTCTTCAAGAGTAAACTCCTTGAGGAGTTCACGGTCCATTGACCATATCCCCATGAGTTTACGGCTGTAAAATCATGGGTGGTGGGTTCCTGGATGCCAAGTGGTCATACAATGCACACGGGAAGGTTCTAGGGTTGATTCCATGCCTTAGGAAGTGATTGGGACTCTAAATGACCTTGGATAAGAGTTTATGGTCTATGAAGATGTTCTTCAGAAGTTTACTACCTTAAACACGAGTTTACTACCTTAAACACGAGTTTACTACCTTAAACACGAGTTTACTACCTTAAACTCAAGTTTACTACCTTAAACACGAGTTTACTACCTTAAACACGAGTTTACTACCTTAAACACGAGCTTACTACCTTAAACACGAGTTTACTACCTTAAACACGAGTTTACTATCTTAAACTCATGTTTGCCCATGATTCATGGGTTTTGGTGGTTGAAAGTTAAGCATACTAAGTTCTAGACCCATTTCCAAGCCATACAAGGTGTTAAGGGCACTTTAACACCCATAGAATGAGTTTAAGGTCTAAGAAGACGAGTTTATAGTCTAAGGATGTTCTTGGACCATAAACTCAAGATTGTCCCATTTGTGTAAGTTTTGGTGCATTTCTTGAAGGATTATAGGGTTCTATACTCTCATGGAAGCTTGTTGGATGTGTTTAGGGGCAAACTAACACCTTAAATTGAGTTTACTCCCTAAGAATATGTGTTTACCGTCCAAGCATGTGCTTGGGATGTAAACTCATGCTTATACCCCAAATGATGAGATTAAGGTGTTCTAAGTCCATGCAAACAAGTCCTTAGGTCATATCTAGGTTCCAAATGAGTTTGTGAAGGGTTTTAAGGCTCAAAACCCCTCATAACATGTGTTCACGGCCTAAGGAGGTTCTAGGACCGTAAACACATGTTTATGGTCCTATTCCTCATATTTTTCACGAATTTGAAGGCCAAAGGTGTTATACTAGGAGCTAGGATAGTTACCTTGACGATTTGGAGCTTGTTTTGGATGATTTTGGCTTGATTTTGATTTCTAGAGAGAGAAAGTATAGAGAGAGAGAGTGGAGAAGCTTCAAATGAGGCTCTCTCAACTTTATATATGCTCAAAGTTTAGGACACGGTGGAATTCTACCCGATACTGCTGATAAGCGGGGATTTTGGTCGTACCCGATTTAATTGTTTTATAACTTGACGAAATAAATTATTATATTTCCAAATAATAACTTGGGGCATTTCCATGAGTTTATAATGCGTTTGGACAATTATTAAGTCATAAACAAACTCAAAATGACTTAATTTAGAAACGAAACGGAAATAATTTAAGAAGACGAATTTTTAATGATGGAACGGGTTACGACGACGGGACGAACTTCGGGTTGTCACAGTCTCATCGGACAGACACTTCTTTAGGTTCGATACGCGGAAAAAAGGATTAATATTGTTGAGTTCTCGCGGCAACTGAAGCTTGTATGCTACGGGACCGATCCTAGCAAGGATCTCGGATGGTCTGATGTACCTTGGGTTTAGCTTTCCGCTCTTTCCGAAGCATATCATGCCTTTCCAGGGTGAGACCTTCAGAAGGACATGGTCACCAACCTGGAACTCCAAGGGTTTACGTCTCTTATCGGCGTAGCTCTTTTGTCTATCTCATGAAGCTTTCAGTTGTTCCCGGATTTGTATAATCCTCTCACTTGTCTCTCGAATGATTTAAGGACCGGTGAGAGTACCGTCGGGGATTTGACCCCTGGCTAGCTGTGTGTCGCCCACCTCAGCTCAACACATAGGGGATCTGCACTTACAGCCATAGAGGGATTCAAATGGTGCAACCTTGATGCTGGTATGGTAGTTGTTGTTGTAGGAAAATTCAACCAAAGGAAGATGAGTGTCCCATGATGTGCCGAAGTCAATGACGCAGGCTCTCAACATATCTTCAGAGGTCTGAATTGTTCTCTCACTCTGTCTATCAGTTTGTGGATGATAAGCCGTGCTCATATCCAATTTAGTTCCAAGAGCCTTCTGCAAAGACTGCGAGAACCTCGATGTAAACCTGCTGTCTCAATCGGAGATTGTAACACTCGTATTTCTAGCCTAGGCATTTATATTGAGTTGATAGTCTAGGTTAACCTTTGTAACTCATTTTGAAGAAATGAAAAGGAGTTATGTGAATATTATGTGAATTATGTGTTTTATGCTTAATTATTAGGGCTTAATTAATTAAGAATAAAAATAAGCGTCAAAATTAAAGTGTTAGATAAGCCCGATATCTTTACATAAAGTTGTAGTGGTCGAAACAAGGATTTCGGGGATATAAAGAATACCAAAATCCGAGTTATAACGAAGAAGTTATGACATGTCGAAGTTTCGCAACAAAACCGGCACGGTGCTGAATGTCGTAAAAAGTGAGTTTTTGATAAACTACTTTTTAGCCTTAGTAATCTAAACGAAAGTCGTAGTATTCGTTAAACCGAGAAGTTCGATAAAAAGAACGCCCAAATCTGACTTTGTATGAGGAAGTTATGATTTTTCGAAGTTTCAGCGTAGCAGTAGACAACTAAAAACTCGAATTTTAGATCGAGCGATTTTTAGCCGACACAACCTACACGAGAATTGAAGGTCTCATCATTAGGAGCACAACGATAAAAAGTCTGAAGAAAACGGACGTCGGATGAAGAAGTTATGAATTTTTAACGGATTTCCTGTCCCGGTCTGTTAAAAATAATAATATAAAATTAAAATTCAAAATTAGCCGACGAAGTCTAAACAGAAGTTGTAGATCGTAATTTTAGCTACGCGTGCATATAAAGAACGTCAAAAACGGAGCTCGTATGCGAAAGTTATGGATTTTAGAAATTTTGGCGCGAAAACCGAGAAATTTCGCATAGTCACAATTGCCACGTCACCCTCGCTTAAAAAGTGACACGTGTCCTACTGAGTCACCTGGCTGCTGAGTCATTAGGCTGCTGAGTCATGCGAGCCACGTTTCCTCTTCTGATTCGACCGAGGAGGAGGCCCAATCCGAAGCAGCCAGCTCCCCAGCCAAAGCTTCGCCCAGCTGCCGCGTGTGTCCGAGCCTCGCATAGCCTAGCTCCGAGCCTCGCAGGTGCGCCAGCAAGCCGCGGTCCACTTAGAAGCCGCCAGCGAGCCCTCTCATGTGCGGGCCATGCGAGCCATGTGCGAGACACCCCCTGCGAGCCATCGGATCTCCGAAGCGTGGCATCTTCTCAGCTGTTGGATCAAACTTCGGACCCTATATATAAAAGGGTACCTGCGAGGGTTTCCGGTTACTTTTGGAATTTTGCCACTTTTAGCCCCTTTCTCCATATTTTCTTCATCTTAACATCCTGCAAAGCCCCGGTATCGATTGTAAAGCCCGGAATACCCCATGAAGTGCCCCAGAAGCCCGGAAAATTTATCTTTTCGGTTTCGAAGCCCAACGTTTCGCAGAGCCCGGTTTCTCAATAAAACTCCCGGTTTTATTAGAAACGATCGTTTTAGGAAACGAATTGCTGCCCGATTTTCACCAAAATATGTGAGTGTGTAGTTACTTTCAATTTACACATAGATATGAAGTATTTACCTTGAAATACGTGTTATGTGTAAATATGCTAATTGTTTATTCGAGGTGACTGTTGAATTGATGTTTTATACAAGTTTTAAACTGTATATGCTTTTTATCTACAAAATATGTTGGGTAGAACATGGGTAGATGAAATAGTTGATGTGTGTTAAAATGGTGAGAGGCCTCGATGTCGATGTTGATGTTGTTGTTGTTGTTGTTGTTGTTGTAGTCATCTAGCGAAGTATAGATGACGACCACGGACTTTCTAGATAGTCCAGTGGAACACTAGCAGGTTCGCAACTTGTAGGTGTTGATGAAGTAAGTGTTCATTGGCGTACTTCATCCCCCTCATGGTTGCCTTAAGGACATGTATGGCTGAGGAAACCCCTTAGCAGTAGTGTCCATCCCGATGATAATCCTTAGGCTAGGTCCTTTGTGATAGGTGTTTAGGGACGTAAAGTGAGGACAACGGGAATGGGTAATCAAGGTTATTGTTGATTGGTGAACTTAATAAGTATATTATTATTGTGGGTTGAAAACCCTATATGCTCACCAGGCTCCCAAGCCTGACCCACTCAGTTTTATGATTACAGGTAGTGGACCCCGAGCATAGTCGGAGGATGACGAGAGATTTTTGGATTATAGGCCAGTAGTTGTAAAATAACTGTTGAAAGGCTTATAATGTCTTGTTTATGCTTTTGATCTGTATCGGAACATGACATCCCGAGGTTTTGATATATATATGGAAAATATATACCTTCTTAATGAAGGATTTTGATAAACTTTTATCATATATTGTTTGGGGACCAATTCCGCAATATCTTATAAAAAGATTTCTCTGATTTTATTTTAAAAAGCATAAATTAAATCGATCTTTTCTGGCCGAGAAAAATGGGGATGTCACAGTTGGTATCAGAGCATTAGTTTAAGTGAATTAAGAAATTGTAGAATTTCTAGACTTGAACTTAGAATGCTAAGTGATGATTGTGAGATGAGTGTCTACCATATTTTAGACACGAGCACTAGTTTATTTTAGGGAAGATGCCTAAAATGCCCTTATGTGCTAAATGCTATGTGTTTGCCATGTGTGCCATTATTTGTTCGGATCTATGGTCTGTTGCCGACCGGATCTGGAAACCTTATGTGTGTAGGATTCTAAGCGTGTGAATATGAGATTAGAACTAACATGTAAACGTTTCGGAGTGATAAGGGAATTGACATGTCTAACAAGGATAAAGACCTAAATTTTGCCTTATTCGGTATATAGATTGTAATGGAAAGAACTCGTGGAGATGGAAATGCAAACAGAAACCAACAACCTCAACCTCCAGTGGTGGAACAGGTGCCTATAGTAGGAGCTGCACCCGAACCCATCACCATGGCTGGAGTACGAACTATGATTCAGGCCATGTTGGCTGAACAGAGGGAGGAATTGAGGCAAATGTTGCTGAACGACAGGGATGAACCTTCAGTTCCTGTTGAACAACGTGAACTAAATGACGATCGATCTGAAGAAGAGAACAATAGCAGATCGGTTGGTCATAGTGAACCGCTTGTGGTTGGGAGGAATAACCACGAGGGTAGAGTGGAGAGAAATGGGTGCAAGTATAAGGACTTTATGACATGCAAGCCATCGACCTTCAATGGAAAAGAAGATCCTGTCGGAGTAATGGACTGGATCTCGGAAATGGAGTTGGCATTCATGACTTGTGATTGCCAAGGCAAGTTACAAACTACGTTTGCAGTACGTCAGTTCAGGGGTAGTGCTGCTCGTTGGTGGAGCACTTTGGGGAAAACCCTAAGCCCTAACGAGCCACTACAATTAACTTGGGCAGAGTTCTTGGTGCACTTCAAGCGCAAGTACTGCTCGGCCCAAAACGTACTTGAGTTAGAAAACCAATTTCTAACGTTGCAGAAGGGGAGTATGTCCGTTGACGAATATACAAATAACTTCACAGACAAAATGGAGTTTGCTTTGCCTATGTCCCAAATGAGTTGGCAAAAATAGACAAGTACGCAAATGGACTTCCATGGGAGTATGCGGTGCCAGTACGTCAGGCACTTACTTTGGAGGCAGCTATCTGGGCTGCCAAGTCTGTGGAGGACATGATAAAAGGGAGAGCCGCCAGCAAGGTTGAAGTTGGCGAAAAGAGAAAGTTTGAAGGAACTTCAGGTTCCAATAAAAAGAACAAATTCTCGAAGACTGGTTCGAGAAAGTTTGGAGGAGGAAGCGAAGCCAAGTGGTGTGACAAGTGTAGGAAGAAACATGCTGGGAAGTGCAGCGTGGAAGTCACTTGTTACAAATGTGGAAAGCCAGGGCATTATGCCAATGAATGCACCTTCAATAAGAACGTATGTTTTGGGTGCAATGAAGAAGGGCATATTTAGAGGGACTGCCCGAAGAAGGACGTAGAAAAACCCAATCTACCACCAAAGCCGAAGGCGAGAGCCTTCCAGATGACGCTCGAAGCTGCGAAAGAAGAAGCCGATGTCGCTTCAGGTACCTTTCTCGTAAACGAATTTCCTGCCCAAATTTTGTTTGATTCTGGAGCCAATTACTCCTTTATATCGCATGAATTTGGTAGAAAGCTAGCTTTGCCTGTAGATATGCTAGTTAATGCTATAATAGTCGAGATTGCTAGTGGCAAGTTTGTACCTGTTAGCCATCGTATGAAAAACATCCTCATTGACTTGGATGGGAATAAGTTCCAAGAGGAATTATTGCCTATCGAGTTAAATGGATTCAACATAGTTTTAGGAATGGATTGGCTTAGCGTCAACGACCTAGAAATACTATGTAGAAAGAAGATAGTAAAAGTAAACCCGCCAGGGAAAGAGTCGTTTATGGTGTACGGAGACAAACGCAGAGTAAACTCTGGAATCATTTCCCTAATGAAAGCCACAAAGTGTTTGGCCAAAGGATGTACATCATATCTAGCGTTCGTGATCGATGCCAAGATGGAAAAGAAGGAGGTGCAGAATATTCCAGTGGTGTGTGATTATCCGGAAGTCTTTCCTGAAGATCTTCCCGGATTGCCCCCTGATCGACAAGTAGAATTTCGTTTCGACTTGTTACCAGGAACGACGCCGATAGCGAAAGCACCTTATCGATTAGCGCCAACCGAAATGAAAGAACTTATGACACAAATTCAGGAGTTATTGGACAAAGGTTTCATTCGACCTAGTTCATCACCCTGGGGAGCCCCTGTGTTATTTGTAAAGAAGAAAGACGGAAGCATGAGAATGTGCATCGATTACAGAGAGCTGAACAAAGCGACGATAAAGAACAAGTACCCATTGCCAAGGATCGATGACATGTTTGACCAGTTGCAGGGTTCGAACTATTTCTCGAAGATCGATCTTAGGTCGGGATACCTTCAACTAAAGGTAAGAGAGCAGGATATCGAAAAGACTGCTTTTAGAATGAGATATGGACACTATGAATTTTTTGTTATGTCGTTCGGACTAACCAATGCCCCATAAGCTTTCATGGATTTGATGAATAGGGTTTGTAAACCATTCTTAGATAAATCCGTGATAGTATTCATAGACCATATCTTGATTTATTCGAAAAGCAAGAAGAAACATGAAAAGCATCTACGTGAAGTGCTAGAAGTCCTGAAAAAGGAGAAGCTATATGCAAAGTTCTCCAAGTGTGAATTTTGGATTCAAGAAGTCCAATTTTTAGGTCATGTGGTTAACCAAGAAGGAATAATGGTTGACCCAGCAAAGATTGAAGCTGTAATGAAGTGCGAACAACCAAAAAGTCCTACGGAGATTCGAAGCTTTTTAGGATTAGCTGGATATTACCGAAGGTTTATCCAAGGATTTTCTTCGATTGCTACTCCATTAACAGCTTTGACCCACAAAGGAGCTACTTATGCTTGGAATGAGAAGCATAAGGAAGCCTTTGAGAAGTTGAAGAAGAGATTGTGTGAAGCACCGATTCTTTCGTTGCCTGAAGGAGTTGATGACTTCGCAGTTTATAGCGATGCATCTGGAGTTGGGTTAGGTTGTGTTCTGACCCAAAGGGATAAAGTGATCGCGTATGCATTGAGGCAATTGAAGGAACATGAAAAGAACTACCCCACTCATGATCTGGAGTTGGCAGCGGTAGTATTTGCCTTGAAGATATGGAGGCATTATCTTTATGGCACAAAGTGTAAACTTTTCACTGATCATAAGAGTCTTCAATATCTCTTTAATCAGAAGGAATTGAACATGAGGCAACGACGCTGGCTAGAGTTACTCAAGGACTATGACTGTGAGATACTTTACCACCCTGGTAAAGCAAATGTTGTTGCTGATGCTCTCAGTCGGAAGGTAAACCTTGAAAAGAAAAGGCCAAGAGCGTTGAGAATTGAAGTTGTCTCGACAATTGTGGAAAGTATAAAGAAAGCTCAAGAGGAAGCTTTAGAGAAAAGTGACCGAAAGGAAGAACGTTTGGGCAAAACGTTAGTGTTCGGTACAAACAACCAAGGGTTGAAGGTATTCCAAGATAGGATTTGGCTACCTAAGACGGGCGGAATAAGAGATCTTCTGATGGAAGAAGCTCACAAGACCATGTACTCGATTCATCCCAGCAGTACAAAAATGTATAGGGATCTAAAACCCTATTATTGGTGGCCGACGATGAAGCTCGATGTTGCTAAGTATGTGGTCGAGTGTGTAACTTGTGCTAGGGTTAAGGCACAACATCAGAAACCGTATGGGAGTTTAGAACCTTTACCCATACCCATGGTTAAATGGGAAGACATCACCATGGATTTTGTGACTAAACTGCCCAGAACAAGGAACGGTCACGACATGATTTGGGTGGTCGTTGATCGCTTCACTAAGAGTGTGCATTTCATAGCGGCCAAAGAGAAATGGTCTATGGATAAACTTGCGAATTCTTACGTGAAGGAAATTGTGAGGCTTCACAGTGTTCCGTTAACGATTGTGTCCGATCGTGACAGCCATTTTACCTCAAGGTTTTGGAGGAGTCTACAAGAGGAATTGGGTACCAAGTTGTGTTTGAGTACAGCTTACCATGCGCAAACCGATGGTCAGAGCGAGCGAACGATTCAAACATTGGAGGATATGCTGAGAGCATGTACCCTAGAATTCCAAGGTAACTGGGATGAACACTTACCTTTAGTAGAATTCTCCTATAATAATAGTTTCCACTCAAGCATTAAGATGGCACCTTATCATGCTTTGTATAGGGAGAAGTGTCGAATTCCATCATGTTGGCTGGAAGCTGGGGAAAAGCAGTTTATGGGACCTGAAATAGTCCATGAGACTGCTGAAAAGTTGAAAGTGATAAGGGAAAGGATGTTAGCTGCTCAAGATTGACAAAAGAGTTATGCTGACAAGAAAAGACGACCAATATCCTTCGATGTTGGAGATTCGGTTTTACTTAAAGTCTCGCCGTGGAAGGGACTTATAAGATTTGGGAAACGAGGGAAGTTGAGTCCAAGGTTTATTGGACCATTTAAAGTTCTTCAGAGGATCGGGAATCAAGCTTACAAGCTAGAGTTACCGGGAGAACTAGAGGGTATTCATAACACCTTTCATGTGTGTTATTTGAGAAAGTCCACAGGAGATGTGCCCGACATAATTCCGATTTCTGAGTTAAGGTTGGATGAAAACAAGAGGTTGATCGAAGAACCTGAGGCAATCGTTGACCGTAAGACTATGAAGTTACGACGCAAGATGGTCGATTTAGTGCTTGTGCGCTGGAAACATACAAATGGACCAAATCTCACTTGGGAAACGAAGAGTGACATGATGAGTCGCTACCCGCAGTTGTTTGGTGATATGTGATTCCGGGGACGAAATCATCCTAAGGGGAGAGAATTGTAACACTCGTGTTTCTAGCCTAGGCATTTATATTGAGTTGATAGTCTAGGTTAACCTTTGTAACTCATTTTGAAGAAATGAAAAGGAGTTATGTGAATATTATGTGAATTATGTGTTTTATGCTTAATTATTAGGACTTAATTAATTAAGAATAAAAATAAGCGTCAAAATTAAAGTGTGAGATAAGCCCGATATCTTTACATAAAGTTATAGTGGTCGAAACAAGGATTTCGGGGATATAAAGAATACCAAAATCCGAGTTATAACGAAGAAGTTATGACATGTCGAAATTTCGCAACAAAACTGGCACGGTGCTGAATGTCGTAAAAAGTGAGTTTTTGATAAACTACTTTTTAGCCTTAGTAATCTAAATGAAAGTCGTAGTATTCGTTAAACTGAGAAGTTCGATAAAAAGAACGCCCAAATCTGACTTCGTATGAGGAAGTTATGATTTTTCGAAGTTTCAGCGTAGCAGTAGACAGCTAAAAACTTGAATTTTAGATCGAGTGATTTTTAGCCGACACAACCTAAACGAGAATTGAAGGTCTCGTCATTAGGAGCACAACGGTAAAAAGTCTGATGAAAACGGACGTCGGATGAAGAAGTTATGAATTTTTAACGGATTTCCTGTCCCGGTCTGTTAAAAATAATAATATAAAATTTAAAGTCAAAATTAGCTGACGAAGTCTAAACAGAAGTTGTAGATCGTAATTTTAGCTACGCGTGCATATAAAGAACGTCAAAAACAGAGCTCGTATGCGGAAGTTATGGATTTTAGAAGTTTTGGCGCGAAAACCGAGAAATTTCGCATAGTCACAATTGCCACGTCACCCTCGCTTAGAAAGTGACACGTGTCCTACTGAGTCACCTGGCTGCTGAGTCATTAGGCTGCTGAGTCACCGAGGTTGCTGAGTCATGCGAGCCACGTGTCCTCTTCTGATTCGACCGAGGAGGAGGCCCAATCCGAAACAGCCAGCTCCCCAGCCGAAGCTTCGCCCAGCTGCCGCGTGTGTCCGAGCCTCGCAGGTGCGCCAGCAAGCCGCGGTCCACTTAGAAGCCGCCAGCGAGCCCTCGCATGTGCGAGCCATGTGCGAGACACCCCCTGCGAGCCGTCGGATCTCCGAAGCGTGCCATCTTCTCAGCCGTTGGATCAAACTTCGGACCCTATATATAGAAGGGTACCTGCGAGGGTTTCCGGTAATGTAACACCGTAAATTTCAAGACAAAATTTTCATTTTAAATAATCATTTTATTCTTAGAACACTTGTTAAAAAATCTCATTCATAATCAAATTACAAAACATAGCTCCATTTTCACTTGCATAGAAAACCAGGATCCTCCAAAATATGACTCTTGCTCTGGTGTGTACAATCAAGCCGGTGCCGTACCGTGATACTGAAAGAAACCTGAAAACAACATAACACAAAACACTGTAAGCACGAAGCTTAGTGAGTTCCCCAAAATACCACACACATAACACATATAAGCCACTCGAGGCTATAACTCTATGGGTCCGTGCACCCAAACTCTGTGAACCCTCAGGTTCTAACTCTGTGAACCTTCCGGTTCTAACTCTAGGAACCCTTCGGTTCCAACTCTGCAAACATGCACAACATAAATCACATAGAAATAATGCAGTACAACACATAACATACGTAGCATACAAATACTCTGTCACATAACTCTGGTTACCTACTCAAGGTAAAGTATAGTGAGAAGACTCACCTGGCAAGCAAAAGCAGATATCTCCATACTCGGATCTCGAACTCGCCACCGCCTAACACGTAAGGCAAAAATCTCATGACTATAACTCTCGAGACTAGAATCAATCCTCTCAATGCACCCTCTTAAGGGTAAAAGACTATTTTACCCCTCTCTTGGCCCAAAGGCCACATCGCTGACCAAACCCTAAAAGTCAACGGTCAACCCTTGGCCAAAATCAAAGTCCTCAGTCAAAGTCAACCCCTGACTGACCCTACTCGCCGAGTCAACTCTATGACTCGCCGAGTTTCTATAATCAGAACTTCACTCAATCCGCGACCTAACTCGCCGAGTCACTCCGAGACTCGCCGAGTCCAACAACTCTGAGTCCACTCGCACACAACTCACCGAGTCATCCCTTGACTCACCGATTCTCGACTCAACCAGGGAATATCGGGACTCTTCGACAAGACTCGCCGAGTCCAAGAACAGACTCGCCGAGTCCAAGACTATCATCAACCTACTCGCCGAGTTGTTCATACAACTCGCCGAGTTCCAGGCCATCTTCATCCAACTCGTCGAGTACACCCATGTGACTCGCCGAGTACCACCGGTCTGAATCCATTCAGAAGCATTCCAGGCCATGCAATTGCTACAAAACATAGATCTAGCCTCCTACCACTCATCCATCACGTAAAGTGGCAAACTTTACGTGAATCCAAAGAGATCTAGGCCATTTGCACATTGGGCTAGGGTTTGGGACATGAAAGCTTCACTAAACACTCCAACACAGGGACTTTCATGCTCTCTGATTCTTCTCCCTTCCAGATCTGAGGTAGCAACCTCAGATCTAACCTCTAGACTTCTCATTACATCCATAGACAAGTTCCCACAAACCCCAAAATGAAGAAACACATAACAACAGCCCAAGAACGAGATATTACCTCCAAGAGATGCCCCAACTGCAATGTAATTCGAATCCAAGCAAAGCCCCTTGCTCCAAGCCTTCAATCACCCAAAATTCCTTCAACAATTACTTCTCCAAGCTCCAATCCACTCAACAATGGTGCTTCTCCTCGATTTAGGGTTTTCTGGGGCTCAAGGGGTGATAAGGAGGCTGGGAGGAAAACATAATGTTCTTTATATAGGGCTCAACCCCGAGAATTAGGGTTTTCTCCAATCAGCGCCTACTCGCCGAGTCCTCCTCACTGACTCGCCGAGTCGGCTACTTAGCACGCGACCCAGTCGCGACTCTACTCGCCGAGTCCATCCATGGACTCGCCGAGTCACTCTTTCACAACTTACTCTTTTAGCCCTACAACTCTACTCTTGATATTTCGGGATGTTACAGGTAACTTTTGGAATTTTACCACTTTTAGCCCCTTTCTCCATATTTTTTTCATCTTAACATCCCGCAAAGCCCCGGTATCGATTGTAAAGCCCGGAATACCCCACGAAGTGCCCCAGAAGCCCGAAAAATTTATCTTTTCGGTTTCGAAGCCCAACGTTTCGCAGAGCCCGGGGAGTTTTATTAGAAACGATCGTTTTAGGAAACGAATTGCTGCCCGATTTTCACCAAAATATGTGAGTGTGTAGTTACTTTCAATTTACACATAGATATGAAGTATTTACCTTGAAATACGTGTTATGTGTAAATATGCTAATTGTTTATTCGAGGTGACTGTTGAATTGATGTTTTATACAAGTTTTAAACTGTATATGCTTTTTATCTACAAAATATGTTGGGTAGAACATGGGTAGATGAAATAGTTGATGTGTGTTAAAATGGTGAGAGGCCTCGATGTCGATGTTGATGTTGTTGTTGTTGTTGTTGTAGTCATCTAGCGAAGTATAGATGACGACCACGGACTTTCTAGATAGTCCAGTGGAACACTAGCAGGTTCGCAACTTGTAGGTGTTGATGAAGTAAGTGTTCATTGGCGTACTTCATCCCCCTCATGGTTGCCTTAAGGACATGTATGGCTGAGGAAACCCCTTAGCAGTAGTGTCCATCCCGATGATAATCCTTAGGCTAGGTCCTTTGTGATAGGTGTTTAGGGACGTAAAGTGAGGACAACGGGAATGGGTAATCAGGGTTATTGTTGATTGGTGAACTTAATAAGTATATTATTATTGTGGGTTGAAAACCCTATATGCTCACCAGGCTCCCAAGCCTGACCCACTCAGTTTTATGATTACAGGTAGTGGACCCCGAGAATAGTCGGAGGATGACGAGAGATTTTTGGATTATAGGCCAGTAGTTGTAAAATAACTGTTGAAAGGCTTATAATGTCTTGTTTATGCTTTTGATCTGTATCGGAACATGACATCCCGAGGTTTTGATATATATATGGAAAATATATGCGTTCTTAATGAAGGATTTTGATAATCTTTTATCATATATTGTTTGGGGACCAATTCCGCAATATCTTATAAAAAGATTTCTCTGATTTTATTTTAAAATGCATAAATTAAATCGGTCTTTTCTGGCCGAGAAAAATGGGGATGTCACAGAGATAATGGATGCAGGTACACCATGAAGGCGAACTATTTCTTGAAGGTAGATCCGTGTGAGTCTCTCCATCTTGAAGCTTTCTTTGATTGGCAGGAAGTGGGCGGACTTCGTCAACCGATCGACAATTACCCAGATGGCATCGTGCCCACTCGGAGACCTGGGTAACTTGGTGATAAAATCTATGGTTATCCTTTCCCACTTCCACTCAGGTATTTCTGGCTGTTGAAGTAAACCTAAGGGTTTTTGATATTCAACCTTCACCCTGACGCAAGTCAGGCACTTACCCACGAAGGTAGCAATCTCTGCTTTCATGTTCGGCCACCAATAGAGTTGTTTTAGATCCAGATACATCTTATCCGAACATGGGTGAACGAAGTATTTAGTCTTGTGAGCCTCATTCATGACAACCTCTCTGTAACCACCGAACTTTGGGGTCCATATTCGGTTCATGAAATAATACACTCCGTCTCCTTTGACCTCCAAGTTCTTATCCATTCCCCGCAAGGCTTCCCATGTCACGTTCTCGGGTTTTAAGGCTTCAAGCTGAGCCTCTATGATCTGTGCAGACAGGTGGGAATGGATGGTCATTGTTAGTGCCTTCACCTTACGCCCTGAATACTCCTTTCAACTGAGGGCTTCTGCTACCACATTGGCCTTGCCGAGATGGTAGCTAGCGAATTTCGCACTCGTAGTCTCAGAGTAGCTCTACCCATCATCGTTGTCTCATGTTTAACTCCTTCTGATTAAAGATGTGCTGTAAGCTCTTATGGTCGGTGAAGATAGTGCACTTGGTTCCATAGAGATAGTGTCTCTAGATCTTTAACGCAAAGACCACTGCTCCTAACTCCAAATCATGAGTTGTGTAATTGAGCTCATGTGTTTTCAACTGCCTCGAGGCATAGGCGATAACCTTTCCTTGTTGCATGAGCACACAGCCTAGGGCCTGATTGGATGCATCACAGTAGACCATGAAGTCTTCCATCCCTTCGGGCAGGGACAAGATAGGTGCGCTGCGTAGGGCCTGCTTCAATGTTTGAAACGCAGTGTCTTGCTTGACTCCCCAACTGAAGGTTACACCCTTTTGTGTCAGGGTAGTTAAAGGCTTAGCGATTCTGGAGAAGTTTTGGATGAATCTGCGATAGTAGCCCGCGAGACCCAGGAATTGCCGGATTTCTGTGGGTGTCTTCGGTGCAGACCAATTCTCAATCGCTTTGATCTTGGATGGGTCAACGTGTATCCCTTCCTTGCTAATCACGTGTCCAAGGAAATTCACCTTCCTGATCCAGAATTCGCATGTCGAAAATTTCGCGTATAGCTTTTCTGCCTTTAAAGTTTCCAACACCTGCCTCAAGTGTTGTTTATGATCATCTTTACTTTGTGAATAGACAAGTATATCTTCGATGAACATAATCACGAACTTGTCTAAGAAAGGGCAGCACACCCAATTCATCAGGTCCATGAATGCTGCCGGTGCGTTAGTCAGACCAAAGGTCATTACTACAAACTCGTAGTGTCCATAGTGAGTTCGGAATGCTGTCTTGGGCACATCATTCTTATGAACTCGCAATTGATGGTTACCTGATCTTAGATCGATCTTTGAAAAACAACTGGCTCCCTAAAGTTGGTCAAAGAAATCGTCGATTCTGGGTAAAGGGTATTGGTTCTTGATGGTCCACTTATTCAGCTCTTGGTAGTCAATACACATCCGAAAGGATCCATCCTTCTTTTTCACAAATAAGATCGGAGCTCCCCAGGGTGTGGAACTTGGCCTTATGATTCCTTTGTTGATTAGCTCATTGAGCTGACTGGATAATTCTTGCATTCCTGCTGGTGCTAAACGGTAGGGAGATTTAGCTACAGGAGTAGCTCCGGGGATCAAGTCGATACAAAACTCAACTTGATGTTCGGGAGGGATTCCTGGGAGATCTTCAGGGAAGACATCAGGAAAGTTATAGACTTTGGGGATGCTCTCGATGTCTCTAACTTTTCGCGTTTCGTCGACAACATGAGCTAGGAATGCATGACACTCCTTCCGCAGATATTTCTGAGTTTTGATGCACGAAATGATACAGAGGTTCGAATTGAGCTTATCACCATAAATCATAAGGATTTCGCCAGAAGGAAAATTAAGACGGACAACCTTCTTGAAGCAAAGAATATCAGCATGATTGGAGCTTAACCAGTCCATGCCAATAATGACGTCGAAGCTCTTGATGGACACATGCATAAGATCGATAGGAAAAGAATAATTGTCTAGAGTAAGAGTGCAGCCTATGAATATGTCGTTAGTGCTCTCCTTCTTTCCGTTAGCCATCTCGATGGTAAATGTTTCGGTTAGAGGTTGGGATTTACATTTGATTAGGTGTTTAAATGAATGACTAACAAAACTCCTCTCCGCACCAGAATCGAAGAGAAGGCATGCATAAGAGTTGTCAAGGAGGAATGTACCCGTAACAACGGTAGGATCAGCAACTGCTTCATTATGGCCCATAGCCAAAACTCTCTATGTATTGCCACCAGTTGTTGCCTTGTGGCAGTTTCTCTTATAGTGCCGAGCCTCTCCACATCCATAACAAGTCTGACCAGCGCCCGCTCCCGGGGCCTGGTTGGTTGGTTGAGCCGGTGTCTTGTAGTATCGAGCTGTGTGTCCCTTCTTCCCACAGTTGTTTCAGATCAACTCACGGCAGGGCCCATGATGATAGAAGTTACACTTGGTGCACAAAGGCAGTTTTCCAGCATAACCACCTGTAGGGGATTGGGTGGTTGGAACAGCAGTGGGAGCAGCAGCAGGAGCAGTAGCAGCATGAACTGCTACTATTTGCTATTTCTTGGAGGGCTCCTGGGAAGACTGACCCTTTCGCTTATTTCCATACTTCTTCTTCTTCCCACCGCTATCCTTTTGGGGTCCAGGGACAGTTGGCACTTCATCCAGATCGATTCCATGATCAATCAGAGTCTGTGCCAGATCCTTGGTGCTTTCGAACGTAGTTGGCCTAGCAGCCAAGACATTTCTTTGGAGGGTTGTGTCAGTCCCCAAATGTACCTCTCAATTTTCGTGCTTTCCGGGGTGACCATTCCCAGACAGAGAAGCGCCAGATCATAGAATCTAGCAGTGTAAGCAGCGATGTCGGAACACTTCATCTTCAAGTTCCAGAGTTCGTGCTCCAACTTTTGCACTTCGCCCCTCGGGCAATACTCCGCTAGCATGAGCTCCTTAAGCCTTTCCCAACCCATGGCATTAGCCACTGGCAGGGTTAGGGTTTTGACTCGACCATTCCACCAGGTTAAGGCTCTGTCAGTGAAGGTGCAAGCGGCAAACTTCACTTTGTTGGCTTCAGAACAGGCACAAATTTCGAAGATGGATTCGATCTTCTCGAACCATCGAGTCAGGGCAATGACACCTCCATTTCCATCGAAGGACTTGGGTTTCGCAGTCATGAAGTCCTTGTAGGAACACTCTTTCTGATATCCCTGACTTCTATCTTGTCTCTGTGGGTCGGTTCCAGCTCCAGCTCCTCCAGCATTTACTTGTGCCATTGCTGCTGTCACGGCGGCGGTAACTGCTGCCTGGAACATGATAGGGTCGAACAGAGGAGGTGGTGGTGGCGGTGGAGTGTCGTTGTTCCTTCTGATGGGTCTTGGTCGGGGAGGCATCTTGTTCTAGAAACAACCAGGAAGAAGAGGATGGTAAGTCCTCGAGATATATATATATATATATATATATATATATATATATATATATATATATATATATATATATATATATATATATAAGAACAAAATATATCTCATCCTGATAATGAAATTATTCTACCGAGTGAGAATCATAGGAAGGTTACTAACACAGTAAGTTATCGCTTAAGCAAGGAAAGGTAGCAATACTTAGAGTGAATCTGCGTACTAAGTTTGGCTCTAGCAAAATACTCCTATATTATTTTATGTGAGATGATTTTGGTAAGTTTTAGGCCTGCTGTAGCACCACAGTCACTCTCAAAAACATGTTGGTCATGTCTCGGCTTAATATAGTTGATCAGACTATATTCACCCTAGACATGATTACATAACTGCCCAGGTTTAACCGTAGCGTTCCAGCATCCAAAATACTTTTGTTCAGTTCTACTAGCGACACAAATCCTGTTATGTATGCATGCTCGTATACTTCTTATAAAAATACTTATATTTTGAAAGTATACTTTTATCGTAGAGCACTTAGGCCCCTTAGTGTTTATAGTTGTATACCACGTA
Organism: Lactuca sativa; assembly: GCF_002870075.4. Lineage (NCBI taxonomy): Eukaryota > Viridiplantae > Streptophyta > Magnoliopsida > Asterales > Asteraceae > Lactuca > Lactuca sativa. The sequence goes on along the minus strand of NC_056631.2, from coordinate 197,204,164 downwards.
AGGTTCGGTATACTAGTTCGCTATAAACATGGGCTCTGATACCAATCTGTCACACCCCGAAACCGATGGCGGAAACGTTCCGGGGCGGAGGACGTCATGTATAGCATCACAACCAATGAATAACAACAATCTTAGCAACACAACCATTATAGTGAATACTTAGGTAAAAACGTTTACATCTGTTTTGAAACTTAGTTTGAATTACATCCAATAGTTTTGCATTGTAAAAACTTAAAAACTCTAAATGCTTCGGTTCCTCGAAAATCCAGCAAGTACCTGTGTACTGATTTCCTGAGAATAGAAGCAGTTTGAAAAATATCAGCATAAAGCTGGTGAGTTCATAAGCAGTAATTTGTAATGAAAACTTATTGATGCGTGAGCCGAAATGATTATGTAGTTTCAAGAAAATCCGATATTTTCTTTAGTGAAAAGCGTAGTGTGATCGATTTCGTATACAACCATGAATGTTCGTTTCTGAAAATCGTTGAAATAAACAAAATACTACTTCATGTGACTAAATAAAGCTGATCATGAAGTATACGTATTTAAATGTAAAACCGTAGCATAAATGATTCGGTTTTGAAAACCCTGGCCCAGCCAGTATGCATAGTGTGTTTAGTTCTATTTGATATAAATAAAACTATCGAAGAACACCAGGTTGGTAAACTATCTATGATTTATACATAATGTGAGTCGTATAACCATGCTTGATATGACTAGAGACCTTTCCAACGTTCTTCAGGCGTTGACGTTAAATGACATTTGTATAGCTTAGGCGTGCCCACCAAACTGTAGCTAACAGTCCAGATGTGGGATTGTCCGTCCCAAATAGATCTATTCACAAACCTCACGCTCTCCCTCCAGGAGACTCTAGTTATACAGTGGTAGCGCCTCACGGTATCGTACAATCTAGTTTACAAGTAAAGCAGTAGCGTTCTACGGTAATGGAAATCCGAGTGTATACCACGTATAATGATAAATTATAGTTATGAAAAATCATGATAAAACAATGATATAAACTGTAAATAGTTTCTGTTCCAGTGCATATGTTTAGTAGAGAAAGTTTTCATGCTTGATAAGTTCTTAGAGAAATTCCCAACTATACCGATTATAGTTTGTATGAATAATGAAGCGAATATCGAATCCGTAAAAACTATGCAATTTTCGTGAAATCGTCCCTTATGCTCGACATAGTACAAAAAGGGAAATAAAGTATGAAATTTTGCATAAGTTTTATGTATATTCCTGAAAACATTTATGTTTAGCTTATAAGAAAAACATTTTTGTTTACTTGTATTTCCCCCCTGAAAACCTTAAAAATACGGAAAAATGTAGGGGTATGAACTCACAGTTGTTGCGTGGAGTTGTTGACTGAAAAGAAGGTTCCCGAGTTGTTTCACGTGACACTTAATGAAATCCTATTATCAAATAAATATGTATATGCATCTAAATTAGCGATTTCGATGAATAAAGTGTCGGAAAACACTTCAATTTGGTTGAGGAATGTTACCGAGACTTGTTTGAATTGAAGGAATGAGTTTACAGACTTAGAACTCGAGTTTACGGTCTCTGAAGATGGGTTTATGGTTTCTGAAATGAGTTTACGGTTTCAACAGGTGGCTGGGTTTACGGCCGTAAACTCAAGAACTGAGTTTACAATCTTTGAAGCTCGGACCGTAAACTCGAAAAATGAGGTTTTGAATGCTGATTTCAATGCGAGGTGTGATTCCAGACGCTCCAAAGTGCTCCAAAAGGTGTTTTTCGATGTTTCCCGGAGCTTAAATACGATTTAAGGAGTTTATGATTGAAGAACCTTAAAGAGAGGAGGAGAGAATGCGGACAGAAAACGTCCCAATGAAGTCGGAGGCATCATATTTATAGGGTGAAAGTGGGGGCCACTCATCACTGACCATAAACAGGGTTTACGGTCGTAAACCAGTTTACTGTCGTAAACGAGTTTACGGCCGTAAACCTAGTTTACGGTCATAATCCCCTTTAGACCAGAAATGTTGATTTTCGAGATTTTCAGGTTCATGCGCTATTTTTGGTTTCGAATCGTAAACAATTTATTTAAGCATAACTAGATTATTTTATTAAACCAAAATTTTGACGGAAAGTTAACGGATCTAAAATTTCATTAACGGAAATGCATAACAGAAAACGAAAAAAGTTTTGGGTTGTCACACGGGATCCGGGTATCCCAGATATAGAGTTTTCTAGGCCTTAGGAGTTGGTGCTATGGTTACCAAGGTTGAGTTTGTGTGTGATGTGGTTGAACTTATGAGTCTTAGATTATATTGGGAGTTTTCTTCCTATATTTTTCCTGAGCTAATGGTAGGTTAGCCTCTGCTAGCCCTCATTGTATGTTGAACATGTCTCCGATTCATGGTAGGGAGTATCGATCCTTGAGGATGGGTTTGTTTGGGTTATTTGTGGTGTCACACCCCAAAACCAAGAATGGCGGAAACGTTCCGGGTTGGAGGACGTCATGTACAGTATCACAACAGTGTAAAGTAGTAAACAAGCAACAACATCATCCATTGCATTAAAAGTAAAGTTTTAATACATGTGTGTTCTTTTAATGTAATGAGACACCAAAATATACAATCAAAATAAAAGACGAGTCTTGTCTACACTCCGTCTTCTCAAAACCTAGCCATCGTACCTGTCTACTGGTGACCCTAGAATACAAGTTATTTTGAAAGCGAGTATCAGCCTAAAGCTGGTGAATTCATAAGTATTTAAGTGTCATTGTCTTGTTTTGGAAAGCTGTTATGAATGCCATGTAAACCTTTAAATGAAACAGTTGATATAAGTATGAAAGTTCTAGAAAATCCCTTATTTCCTACTAGTATGAAATGTAGTCTTCCTAGTATGAAATGTAGTCTTCTACCAAGACTCGAATGTTTTGCTATAAAAATGATAATTTTTCCTTCCTTTTTGACTATTACTAACAGTACTTAGTCTAACTCATCGTTTATGTGAATGTATCACAAAATAAAGTAATAGGAATAATGTAATCATGTAATTGTTATCCTTTTGTATTAGGATTAACACGACATCGCGATTTGCGAAATGTATAACCTTTGAACATCCGTAGATTGTTCAGTTTTCCTCTATAGCTATAGCAGGTTTAAGGAAGGGTTAGTCCCGTAAAGGTACACCTAGTATAAGTATTAACCGTAGGCATCCGTAGATGGTCATTTACCTCTGTAGCAAACAGTAGGCTAAAGGAATGGTTAGTCCCACAAAGGTACCCCTAGTATAAGTAATAACCGTAGGCATTCGTAGATGTTCATCTACCACTGTTGCTAATAGGTGGGTTTCAGAATGGTTAGTCCCGTCTAGATATCCCGTTGAACTGGGATAGGCAGGACAATTTACACAGAAGGTACTAATAAATCATCCTAGTGAATCAAGATACAATTATTCATGTAAGTGTATACAGGTAAATGTGTCTATGTAAAGGCATTCATGTAAGGTATTCATGAAAGGTATTCATATAAGCGTATCTATGTAGACGTATTCATGTAACATGTAATGTATAGTATAGACTCATGAATGAACCGACTCTGATGTAATTCCTTGTAATAGGAATAATGTTTTGTATCTTCTAACTATCCCTATAATAGTTAACTGGAAGGTAATTGGTTGTCCAAGCAGGTTTATACACCATTGCTACACAAGAGTGTGGGAAACTGAATGAAGGATGAAAACTATAACATCAATACATATATAAGAACATAAGTGTATAGATATAGTTTTTTTTCAAGAAGGTAAAAATGGTTTTGTAAGACATCTAAGAGTTTTGAACAATAATTTACAATGACTTGATTTCATTTTAATAAACATTTCAAAACTAATACTTTTGTTACCAAGATACTTTAAGATAGAAAACCATTTCATGCATCACAATTTGAAGTATGTGAAATTTGCTGGATGAAAACACAGTTATAAAATACATATGTGTGAATTAATAACATAATGTTTTCTACTTGTATTCCCCCCATTAAAGCATTTAAAATCATTTAAAACATTGATTAAGGGGTATGAACTCACTTGCAGCGAGTGGATTGGATTGAAGTGTCGGATACTGTGCTAGGTGACAAATGAAGACTTGTACACACGCACGAGCCTAGTTATCATATAATGAACATATATATATATATATATATATATATATATATATATATATATATATATATATATATATATATATATATATATATATATATAACTAATTAGACAATTTATAACTAATAAATTAAGTTGGGACACTCTAGAACATGAAAACACTTTGTTTCAAGTGTTAAAGATCACAAGGGTTGCATCCAAGTGTTTGTAGGGCAATGCTAGAGTGTTTGGAGTTCAAGGGTAAACTCCTTTGGAGTTTACGGTTTTAATGACCATTACCCAAGGATTTTACGACAGTAAACTTATGGGTTTATGGTTGTAAACTCTACACCTTATGACCATATGTTGTTTTGAGGTTTTACAAGTCCTTTGAAGCATTTCTACTTGGTGGTTAGGCCTTAGGAAGGGACTAGGGCAAAAAAACACTCCTTTGAGGAGTTTACGGCCTCATGGTCATTTCCCTTTGTTTTTACTACCTTAAACCCATATGTAAATTGGTATTGCTATGCTTTCAAGTCCTTAACTCATCAAGGTAATTGTCTAGGTTAGTTTTTAGGCCTAACGAAGGAATATGGCCCAAATAAACACACTTTAAGGTGTTTACGGTTTTGGAAGATCCCCAAACCGTAAAAACATAAAATTGTTGGACTTTGGTGTTTTAGAGGCTTAAACACATCAAGGGAAGGTTCAAACATATCAAGGAAGGCTTAAACATCCAACTAGGACTTAGATTAAGGACTTAGGCACACTTTGGTGCCTTTCTTGGTGTTTACGGCCCAAGAACATTCTTGGACCATGAACACCTTATTCCTTGTGTTCTTGTCATATTTTCTTGATGCTAACATGTAATAATAACTTAATAAGACTCAAGGATGGAAGTACTTACTATAAGGAAGCTTGAAATATGCTAAAAGTCCAAGAACACTTAGTGTGTGTTCTTGGTGTTTTTGGAAATCTAATCAAAACACAAAAATGAATGGATGAATAGATGCACAAACACTAGATTAAGTGTTATATCAACTTGGAATGGCTAGAACACTTACAAGTTTGAAGATCTTGATTTAATTCTAGGATGATACTTGAGAGTGTTTCTTGAGCTTACTCTTTTCGGGTGAAAAATGAAAAGTGACTAATTTGAGGAGTGAACTCATGCTTATGCATGAGTTCACGATTTTTGGATGATTTTCCGGCCTAAACATAAAAGTTTGGTCGTTAACTTCTAAGACATGAGGTGTTTGCGGTTTTTAAATTTCAAAACCCGAGACGACACTTTCTTTCACCCGTTCGTTTAAAGAATAATATTAAAATAATCAAACGAACTTTAAATTTGTTAACATAAGAAATAATGACATTAACTTATAATAAGAAGTGATTGACTTTTAGGGTTTGACCGAATGAAAATTCCGGGTTGTCACATCATTCCCCTGTTAAAGGGAATTTCGTCCCGAAATTAAAGTCTAAATAAATAAAGTAGTTACAAACAACTAATCAAAAAGATGAGGATATTTTAGTTTCATCTGATCCTCTCGCTCCCAAGTGAATTCAGGTCCCCGCTTTGCGTTCCAGCGAACCTTCACCATCGGGATACGACTTTGTTTCGTTTACTTGACCTCTCCGTCCATGATCTCTACTGGTTCCTCCATGAAGTTGAGGCTCTCGTTGATCTCAATCTCGATCTCGTCGAGTGGAATAACAAGAGTCTCGTCAGACAGACACTTTTTCAAGTTCGATACGTGGAAGGTAGAATGTATGTTACTAAGTTCACACGGTAGATTGAGTTTGTAAGCTACGGGGCTGATTCTTGCGAGAATCTCGAAAGGCCCAATGTACCTTGGATTTAGCTTTCCATGCTTTCCGAAGCTTATCAAGCCCTTCCAGGGTGAGACCTTCAGTAGAACTCGGTCGCCCACCTAGAATTCCAACGGTTTCCTTCGCTTGTCAGCGTAGCTTTTCTATCGGTCTCTAGAGGCTTTCAATCGCTCACGAATTTGAACGATCTTCTCTGTCGTTTCCCGAATGATCTCCGGACCCGTGAGAGTGCTTTCGGGAACTCGTCCCTTAGCTAACTGGGTATCACCCACCTCAGCCTAGCATAGAGGGGATCTGCACTTTTGGCCATAAAGGGCCTCGAATGGAGCTGACTTTATTCTCGTGTGATAACTGTTGTTGTAGGAAAATTCGACAAGGGGTAAATAAGTATCCCAAGCTTTCCCGAAGTCTATCACACAGGCTCGCAACATATCTTCCAAAGTTTGGATAGTTCTCTCACTTTTCCCGTTGGTCTGTGGATGGTAGGTTGTACTCATGTCTAGCCTAGTTCCTAGGGAACTTTGTAACGACTGCCAGAACCTCGAAGTGAATCTACTATCTCTGTCCAAGATAATAGATAAGGGAACACCTTCCAGTCTTACAATCTCCCTAATGTAAGTTCTTGTAAGTTTCTCCATATTGTCTGTTTCTTTGATTGGCAAGAAGTGTGCAGACTTGGTCAGTCTATCGACGATGACCCATATGGAATCAAGTCCACCCGTCGACTTAAGCAACTTGGTTATGAAGTCCATAGTGATCCGCTCCCGATTCCATTTTGGTATCTCCGGTTGCTGTAGAAGACCGGAGGGTTTCTGGTATTCGACCTTTACCTTTGCTCAAGTAAGGCACTTACTTACGAAGGTAGCAATATCTGCTTTCATGTTAGGCCACCAGTATAACTTTTTAAGATACAGATACATCTTATCTGAACCCGGTGGACGGAATAACGAGTGTTGTGAGCCTCGGTCATGACCAAGTCTCTGAAGCCACCGTGTTTCGGTGTCCAGATCCGATCCATGAGGTATAACGCTCTGCCACCCTTGACTTCCAAGTTATTATCCGTCCCTCTAAGGGATTCACCTGCCATGTCTTCAGGTTTCAAAGCATCGAGCTAAGTGTAACAGCCCGGATTCCCAGGTATTATTCATTCTTATATTTTTGGTGATTTGTGAGGAGACTCGGCGAGTTGGAGCCCAAACTCGCCGATTATGATCGCGGCTATGGGCACGGGTTCGCGTCTGGACTCGGCGAGTCCAAAAGTCGACTCAGCGAGTCCACGCTGTTTAATGAAACCCTAATTCCCCGGGTTTGGAGCCTATTTAAGGGCACTTATAGTCTCCCATTGCGGCTACCAGTCCATTGAGAGAACCCTAAGAGAGCTAAATCGTTTTGGGAGAAAGGAAGTCACTTTTGGGCCCTTGTATTCCTTGTTTAGCAAGAAGAAGGTGGCAAGAGCAAGGAGGAGGTGAGATTCCAGCAGATCCAGAGTCCAGAGGCTTCATTTTGAGGTAATAGTTCGAACCTCTTTCAGTTTTAGGGTTGATCTTTAGAGTTAGGGTTTTCTAACCGCTTTGGAGAGTGATTATGTGAAGCAAATGGTCCCTCTTCGAGTTTGTGCCTTGGATCTGGACTCAAAGAGGTCCAGAGACCTTAACCCTTGTAGCTTTTTGGGTTATTATGGAGTTATTTGGACCTAGGTTGTCATTTTTGGGACCAAATCTCCTTTTGATGCCTTGTGGAGGTTATACAAGCATCAAGTTTCGAACTTTACGTGACATTCATGCCTGGGAAGGACAGATCTATGGTTTGGGGAAGCAGATCTGACCTCAGAAGGTCAATAGAGTTTATGCATGGCATGAACTCCCCGAGTTGTTCTTGAGACTCGGCGAGTAGGGTTGGGGTTTCACGTAAATTGTTCAGCGAGTAGACTCGCCGGGTTGGGGGATGACCCAGTGAGTTAGGGAGAGTCAATAGGGGGTTGAGTCAAGCCGGAACTCGCCGAGTTGTTCTTGAGACTCGGCGAGTTGAGTCGTGGTGGCCCCGCGATTCATGCCAGGTGGAACTCACCGAGTTAAGGAAGTACTCGACGTGTCAAGAGAGGATCCGAGGGAGTCAGTGAACACGTATAGACTCGCCGAGTCCGGTCAAAGTTGACCGTTGACCATTGACCAGAGTTGACCAGTGTTGACTTGATAGGGTTAGTCAACCTTATTTGTGAAAGTGTTAATTAGAGATATATTGAGTTATAGGAGGATTATAGCTCGGGGGATCGAGCGCGAGTGATCTCCGGGATTTGCGAGTTATCGAGATAAGCGAGGTGAGTCTTCTCATTATACTTTACCTTGAGTAGGTAATCAGAGTTATGTGACAGAGTATTTGTATGCTATATGTATGTTATGTGTTGTACTGCATTATTTCTATGTGATTTATGCTGTGCATGTTTACAGAGTTGGAGCCGGAAGGTTCACAGAGTTAGGACCAGAGGGTTCACAGAGTAGGGTCCACGGACCCACAGAGTTATAGCCTCGAGTGGCTAATATGTGTTATGTGTGGTATTTTGGGGAACTCACTAAGCTTTGTGCTTACAGTGTTTGGTGTTATTTGTTTCAGGTACTAGTGATGACCGTGGGAAGGCGCCGGCTTGATCAGTACACACACACGGGATTTTTATGTTATGAGATCTTGGGATTTTTATATGGCATGGATTGAGTTTCAAACATTGATGTTTATATGAATATTAAATGAATTATGTTTTTATAAAATGCGAAAAATTGTTTTGAAATTTACGGTGTTACAAGTTGGTATCAGAGCCTTGGTTTGAGGGATTCGAGTACACCTTCAGGCGTATTTGAACTCAAACTGAGGATTTGAGAAGTATTTTCAAAAAGAGTGAAAGATTTTTGGAAAAACGCAGAGCAGAGTTTTGTGTACGATCAGTCCACACCCGAACAGTGATTTCCCAAAATACCCTCATGTTATGTGATATTGATATTGATATGATGTATTCTCATGCTAGAGTAGGCTAGGTACTCCTATTAGGACTAGAGTGGCCTGATTTGTGATGCCTTAGCCTAGGGAGAGGCGAGCTGCTATGAGATGATTGAGAGTGAGTAGGTAGGAACGAGGGGATTATGAGAGATCTGTTAGAGAGTGGATTATGCATAATAGAGTACTTGGAACTTGGGATCTGAAGAGGAGGACTTGGGGTGTATTCTGATATGGTGCGGATAGGAGTATTGGGCCCGTACTACTGAAAGCACTAGGGCAGTGTCCAGCCCAAGTAAGAATCTTTGGAATGCCAAGGATCAAGGAGGAATGAGTTGTCGAGTGTGAGTATGCTCGAATGGATTCTAATTTATCGTATGTTGTATTTCAGAGGTAGATCATGGTGAGGACACGTCTTATGCCTGAGAGCGGTGGGGCCAGTGATGAGGAGATCCGCCGGATCATCCATGAGGAGGTGGCTACGACCATCAGGGCAGAGATACCAGAGATGTTCGGGTCTATTAAGACCACGTTAATTGACACTTTCAACGAGCGTTATGCTGCTCTTTTTGAGGCTGTCGTTGCAGCGGCCATCGCAGCTATTACTACCGCGAGGCCGCAGGGTGGTGATGCGTTGCTGTTCCGAGAGTTCAGCAACACAAAACCGCCTGAGTTTGATGGGACCCAGGACCCGGTGGCGGCTATGAGATGGATTTATGACATAGAGTGGTGTTTCTTCACTTGCTCATCTCCTGAGCATTTCAGAGTTCGGTTCGCGCTGAACCAGCTTCGCTTGGGAGCGAAGGACTGGTGGAAGTTTGTGACGGCACACTTTACGCCTGCTGAGCTTGCGGCAGTGACCTGGGAGAGGTTCACTGCCATGTTCCGAGATGAGTACGTTCCCCAGGTGGAGAGGGAGCGTTTGGCCCAGGAGTTTCTGACCCTCAAGCAGGGTACTGAGTCTGTTACGGTGCTTACCAGGATGTTCCACGAGAGGGAAATGTTCTGTCCTGAGCACGTGTCCACTGAGCAGGCACGTATGAGCCGATATTTGAGTATTTTGAGGCGAGACATTCGGGAGTTCGTGGTGAACTCCTCGTACCGGACATTTTCCGAGCTTCAGGAAAATGCCCGGAAGAGGGAGATTAAGCTAGAGACTCAGGCCAGGGAGGAGGCGGAGTCTCAGGGGAGGGATCGGCGAACGGCACAGTTCCAGCCGGCAGCCAAGCAGGCCAAGCCCGCTGATCCCAAATCGGGGAGCTAGAAGGGCCGCACTTGTGGAAAGTGCGGCAAGGGTCATGATGGAATATGTAGAGCTGGATCTTGCTACAAGTGTGGTAAGGAGGGGCATATGGCCAAGGACTGCCCCAAGGGGTTGCGGGGATCAGCTCAGGGAGCACCTCAGGGATCTGCCCCTGCCGCCATTAGAGGTACCGATAGTCGGCCAGTGAAGGCCGAGGCGCCGAGGGCACGAGGGAGAGCCTTTCAGTTGACCACGGAGGAGGTCCGCGCAGTGCCCGATGTCGTGGCTGGTATGTATTCTTTCGTGTATTTATTTTGATGTTGAGATATTATGCTTATATTATGTTATGCGTAGGTACTTTTCTTGTGAATTCTGTACCTGTCTTGGTGTTATTTGACTCGGGTGCGAGTCGGTCTTTTGTATCTTTGGCTTTTAGTCATCATACCAGTTCACTATAAACAATGCTTTGATACCAATCTGTTACACCCCCGGACCAGACGACGGAAACCTCCGGAGGCGGGTGACTTCATTGTGCAATATCATAACAATTGAATATAAATGAAACAGAGCAATCCAAACATCATACATTGAGATAACAAACTTACATTGTTTACATATTGTATTTGTTCTTTGAGTTTCACAAAATATACATAAGTAGAAAAGAATCCAAACTACAGCTGAATGATCTTGCATCAGCGTCACTTGTTACCTGCTTACTAGATCCCTGAGAATACAAGTCGTTTTGAAAAGCGTCAACTACAAAGTTGGTGAGTTCATAAGCATTTTTGTAATAAAATCTTTTACACTTGTTTAGAATCTTTCGCATTGTACTTTCAGAAAATCCGATATTTTCTATGAAATTGTTTGAAGTCTTGCATTGAAAATCATGAATATATGTGTGCATGACATTACTTTTGTTCATCCTTATAAGGAGTGATTTTGAAAAGTAATGCGATTTGTAAAAGCGAGCTGTGTCCGAGAATAGTTCTTTTGAATAGTGACAATCAACAGTCTCAAGAAAAGTCCCTTATTTTCAAAAAGGAAATATGGTTGAAAATCTTGTTCCTTGTATTGAGTAGAATTGAGTGTGTGTTCTAGTTTATCATTATCGAAATCATAAGAAAATCGTTTTCCCTAGAAAATCCTATATTTTCTGCTATAAAATAATCATAAGTTCTGGTTTATCATAATGCGATTGGTAAAAGCGAGCTGTGTCCGAGAATAGTTCTTTTGAATAGTGACAATCAACAGTCTCAAGAAAAGTCCCTTATTTTCAAAAAGGAAATATGGTTGAAAATCTTGTTCCTTGTATTGAGTAGAATTGAGTGTGTGTGTTCTAGTTTATCATTATCGAAATCATAAGAAAATCGCTTTCCCTAGAAAATCCTATATTTTCTGCTATAAAATAATCATAAGTTCTGGTTTATCGTTATCGAAATCGTAGAAAATAGTTTTCTCCAGAAAATCCTATATTTTCTACTATAAAATATTCATAAGTTCTAGTTTATCGTTATCGAAAATCATAGAAAATCGTTTTCCATAGAGTCCTACACTTTTTTTATTTTGTAAAAATAGCAGTATTTTGACTCTATGCTTGTTAGGAGAAAGAATCATGGCAATTATGGACATTCTACACGGTGAAAAGAAAGGACAGTCAACGCAACAAATGCGGACCATCACGTATCACGTATAGGACAGTCAACACAACGTGCCAAAATTTATTTATGAGGTTTTTCCTTACATATATTTCTAGTTAATATATCATATTCTAGTTAGTCAAGAGAAAAAGTGTCAAGTTATAATTTATATAAATTTATAACTGCCGGTTATGACACGCATTTTCTGTTTTATGACATATATAACATTTCTTATGTTCTTAGAAGTTTTATGACAACATCTTATGACATGCAAATGTTTCTATCATAAAGGCTCTATTTGTATATTTTCTTGATGCAAACTTTTATGTTGAATATTTATAAAATACTCCCTGATAGTTTGCAAAACAGTCACAAAGTTTCTATTTTCGAAAAATCAATAGAAATGGTGTCCACTTAGTAAGATCCCTTTTATAACTTTTTATCTTTAAACACGGAAGCATAGATAAAGGAGTTAAGTTGGACACACTCAATAGTTGGGAGGCTCTTTTGTTCAAAGTATCCTCTGTTCTTTGTGAAATTTAGGAATCCTTCGTTCATGTGTATATTACTAAATAATAATGTAATAATATTTCACACACATACAAACATACGTATATATGTAATCATTTAAGAGTTTAGGCAAGATTTGACTTGTACCCTCCCCCAAAAATATTAAAACATGGAAAAAGGTGGGGTATGAAGCTCACCTTGAGTTGGTTGAGGAGTTGTTTGACGTTATGGAGTGATGATCTCAAGCTTTAACTCTTGGTTGAGATGAGGAACTTCCCTGGGAGGGATGCTTTCCTAAGGATGATCATCACATATTATTATGAATAAAATAATATGGATTCATCTTGAAATATAATAAAATATTAGATGAGTGGAGGAATTTACCTTAAAATTTCTCAAGAAGAAGTTGAGAAATTTCCTTTTAGCAAGATCCTCTATTCTTGTTTGAAGATGGGTTTTTGAGAGAAAATGGGGAAAAGTGAGAGAGTAAGTGGAGTCTAAACTCCCTCACTGTCTAAATCCCAACCATTTGTTTTTATGAAGAATATGCTTAAAATAATTAATTTTAGAATAAAGGAAAAATACAAGTTTGGTGTAATTTCCGGCGTCAAAATGTCTTAAAATGGTGAAAAAGTCCGAAAACAATGAAAATCCGGAGTGAGGGTTGATTCCTGCGAGGGTCCGAGATGCATAAGAAGGATTTCGGAGGCAACTTCTAATTTCCGGAGTCCTTTAGGTCAATTCCGAAGCTGCTTGGTAGGTTCCGAAGGCGCTGGGCAAGTTCCGAAGCCAATGCTCACTTCCGGAGTTGGGTGTGAGATAAGGTAAGTCCGTACCGAGGATGCGAGGTGGCTAGATATCCGAAGCAAGTCATGCGAAGCCTTCCGGATTCATACCTTCCGGAGCAGTGAGGAGATCCGAAGCAAGGGAGTTCCGAAGGTGAGAGCCTTCCCGGTTCCTAAGAAGGTGTCCGGACTAAGAGGCTTCTGAACCAAGAGGAGTCCAGACCAAGAGGGTTCCGGACCAAGAGGTTCCTTTTGGGGTTTTCTCTTCCGGTTTTGAGCTGTTTTCGACTAAAGAAGGTATTTAGGGAGATTTGAGAGAGATTTGAGATACGTGGAGAGATTTGGGAGAGATTTCACATACTTGGAGAGATTTGGGAGAGATTCACTATTCTTGGAGAGATTTCGCATACTTAGGGAGATTTGGGAGAGATTTACTTTTCTTGGAGAGATTTCACATACTTAGGGAGATTTAGGAGAGATTCACTTCTAGTGGAGAGATTTGGGAGAGATTCACCATACTTGGAGAGATTTTGCATACTTAGAGAAATTTGGGAGAGATTCACTATTCTTGGAGAGATTTCGCACATTTAGAGAGATTTGGGAGAGATTTACTATACTTGGAGAGATTTAGGAGAGATTTACTATACTTAGAGAGATTTGGGAGAGATTTCACACGCTTGGAGAGATTTGGGAGAGATTCACTATACTTGGAGAGATTTGCATTCTAACACTTTATGGCTCCTTAGGAACTCATATTAAACACTTAGGTGTGTTAGCACAAATCTCACAATAGTCCTTGCTTACCTGAGGATGGAATTTCCTAGCCAAAAGTGCTAGTTGTGACACATGGATAATCTTTTAGTGAATCATCCTAGGGGGATTATAGAGGACATCCTGGTGATAATTCGGAAATTCGTTTTTTTCAGTTGATTTTGTGGTTATGGATATGAAAGAAGATGTCAATGTCCCAATCATTCTTGGTCGCCCATTACTTAATACTGCTAGAGCCTTGGTTGATGTTCGTGAATCCAAGCCTACTTTGAGGGTTGGAGATGAAGAGGAAACTTTTGGAGTTCAAGATGGTTTCTAAGGGAGTGATGTTCATGATGAGGTCTTCAACATTGATGAAGAGAATGAACTTGAAGAATTAGAGAAGCTTATGGAAGAAGATATTCAACAAGTCAAACGCACCAAACCAAGAGCATCCGTTCCATTTGTTTTCGAAGTATTTGCTTATACAACTCCAACATCATTGGTGAGCAAAGAAAGTGACGATTTATCAAGCGATGAACATGAGGTTACTTCAAAGGAGACAAGTCCAGTGGTGAAAGAAGAAAAGATTCCTATGGAGCTTAAAAAGAATGAAGAAAAATTGGAGACTAAAAGGATCAAAAGAAAGCTTGATGTAGACAAGGTAAAAGCTAAAAAGGAGAACTCGAAGAAAGCGTATATTAGACATATCCAAGCTTACAAGAGGTGATGGAAGGAGTAGATGATTCATGTGGTGCTAGAAGATTCAACGTGAGGAGGCACGGAGTCCGGCTTACGACTTCGTAAAAAAGAAGCGCTTCTTAGGAGGCAACCCGAGCTCGGTTTGCAGTTTCTTTTCTTTTCATTTTAGTTTTTGAATATTTAGTTTTTAGGAATATCAATTGTCTCATCATAATCTAATAATCCTCTGAATGGTAAAAATCCAATGTGGGGGTTCTTAAAATTAAATGGTTTTCAAAATTTAAGGTTTTTAAAAATAATGAAATTGATTTTTCAAACCAGAAGTGTAATGCCCCATTTCTAGTATGTAATTTAAATATAGTATTTTTCCTTCCTTAAGAGGAACTCGACGAGTCAATAGCTCGAATCGTCGAGTAGAGACAGGATTTGCACGCGTCTTTAGTAGGCGACACGATGAGTCTGTATCCCGAACTCGGCGAGTCCGCTAGTCTGGATGAAACCCTAAATCCTAGGGTTTGTAGCCTATTTAAACGTCATTATAGCCTCCCACCCTAGCCTCTAGCACCTTTAGAGCATTTCTCTGTAAAACCCTAGTCCCCATTGTTGAGCTTGAGTGTTTTCTGATAGCTTGGGAGTTGTAGAAGAGAATAAAGGAAAGAAGATCAATATAAGAGAAAGGATATCCAAGAGCTAGCTTCCATCATCTTCATATTTTGGTAATAAAGTTATTAACTTGCTTATTCTTCCATTAAACCCTCTTTTATGCTTCTTTATGTCTCTTTTGGAGCTTTATATGATTCAAACTCGAGATTTGAGCTCTCCTTAGGATGGAGACAATAGATCTGGATGTTATTGAGCTCTAGGAACTCAATATAGCTACCTTTATGCAAATATAGCCTTGTTCCAAACCCTAAGTGCTTAGTGTTGGATGATTTTGGTGTTTTAGCCCCATTCTTGTGTGCATGCACGTAAAGTAGGAAACTTTACATGACAAACCACCCCTTGAAGCCTATATCTATGAATTGGATGCATTGAAATCGACTAGAATCGACTCTATAGTAATGAAATGCATGAGACCTGGCGAGTCCACACCGTGACTTGGCGAGTCCAAGGCAATCTTCTTGCCTCAAGAATAAATTCAACGAGTTATTCATTCAACACGACGAGTCACAGTTTGGACGTGTTCATATGATGAAGGAGAACTCGACGAGTTGTTCACACAACTCGACGATTCGGATGAAGTTAGATTTGACGTTAGTATGGAAGGAGAACTCGTCGAGTTGTTTCCAAACTCGACGAGTTGAAGCGAGTAGAGGATTAGAAAAGGTGTTAGGGACTCGGCGAGTTGGTGGCCCAACTCGGCGAGTCCGGTCAACTGAAAGTTGGCTTTGACCAGGAGGTTGACTTTGATCAGGGGTAAATTAGTCATTTTACCCCGAGAACAGTTATTAGTATCTGATTTAGTGTCTATGGAATTTATAGCCGAGGAGTTTTGGAGCAGCAGTCAGCCAGTTTCAGACTTAGCATCTCAGTAGTCAGCGTTACGAGGTGATTTTTCCTTCCAGTAGGAATGGGTCTACGGCTACAATGCCGACCCGTCTAGTTAGCAGTAGTTCTGGACTTTGGTCCGATGTAGTAGTTCAGTGTGCTTGATGTCTTTGTGATTCAAGCATGTCTTTGTGTTATGTGTTCTGGACTTCGGTCCGATGCAGTATGCAGTATATGTGTTTATGCTAGTAGTGATGATTATGCTATGCTATGTTGAGTTAGTTTCCGAACATCGGTCCGATAGAGAGGGCAAGGCCTTGGTTAGTTCCAGACTTCGGTCCGATGTAGGGATGTCAACGGGGGCAAACGGGGCGGGGAGTGCATCTCCCGCCCCCGCCCCCGAAATTTCCCCGTCCCCCGCCCCCGCCCCCGCCCCCGCCCCGGAATGTTCAATGTTTCTACCCCCGTCCCCGCCCCCGAATCCCCTTTGTTACCCCCGCCCCCGCCCCCGTTCCCCCGCCCCCTATTGATTTTGGGCTACTTTTTTTTGGGCTAAAAGAATTTGTTATTTTGGCTAAAATAAGCTATTTTTTAGGTAACAAATAATTATTTATAGCAAAATTTTATATGTTAAAAATAAAAAAGTTATGGCATTTAAAAAAACTTATACTAACAGTTTAAAAACATGTTTTTTGATGAATTTTGGAATCTCAAAATCGTGTTATAGTTTATTATATTTATATAATTAATATATGTAAATATATGTGTAATTTATTAACGGGGTCCCCATGGGGATTTCGGGACGGGATTGCCTACCCCCGCCCCCGCCCCCGAAATTAAAACGGGGGTTAACCTTTCCGCCACCCCCGTCCCCGCCCCCGATTTTTTTTAAAAAAAATCCCCCAAACGGGACGGGGCCCCCACGGAAACGGGGTCACACGGGACTTTTTGACATCCCTAGTCCGATGCAGTTTCCGGACTTCGGTCCGATGCAGAGGGTGAGGCCCTGGTTAGTTCCCGACTTCGGTCCGATGCAGTTTTCGGACTTCGGTCGGATGTAGAGGGCAAGACCCTGGTTAGTTCCGGACTTCGGTCAAATGCAGTTTTCGGACTTCGGTCCGATGCAGTGGGCAAGGCCCAATATGTGTTTATATGTTATTGTTTGGTATGTGGTAGTTTGGGGGAGCTCAGTAAGTTTCCTGCTTACAGTTTTAGTTTTGGTTTCAGGTACTTCCGCTAGCAATGGGAAGAGCTCGAGATGATGGCATGGCACACACCACAGTTTTATCCTGGGAGTTTGTTCAAATGTTTGATATGATATTGAAATTAGTTTGATTTGATACATTTACTATGCCCTTTTGAGACACTCGAATCACGACTTTATAAAATGTTAGATGATATTGTGGTTTTGGTAATGTTTTAAAAAAAAATTTTTTGGGATGTTTCAAGTTGGTATCAAAGCCTTGGTTTGAGGGACACACGCTCGGGTGTGACTGGACTCAAACTAAGGAAATGGTAAAAAGATTTTCAAAAGAAAAATGTTTTCGAAAGAATTTTTGAAAAAAGAAAAATTAAAAAAAAGAGTTTTTGAAAAATAGAAAAAGGGTGTGGTGCATGCGATCAACCGAGCTCAAGGAAGTACTCCCAAATTACCATACATGTTTATGTTATGATTATCAGTTTTAGTTTCAGTAGAACAACATGCTACAATAGGACTAAGGATCTTGGAGGATGTCTTATGTGCCTCCTATATGTGTTTCAGCTTTACGAGAATTGCATGCTAGTATTGAGTAGACAGTAGTAGGTTAGTCTGTTTAGGTTATGCCTGATAGTATGAGCTTAGCATTGTATGCTAGTACAGTTTCTTGTTATGAGGATAGAATTGCTTGAGTAGTTTACTATGTCTGAATTGTAACGACCCAAAAATCACGACTAAAATTTCTCTTAAAACATTACTAAAACCATATTTATAAAAACCCTATCATAAGTCATAACATAATTTTCGAGTATTAATTCAAAACATAATCTCATTATCAGAGTAAAACATTCCCAGGCTAACTGACTATGGTGTGTGCACTGCAACCTCTCCGAGCTCCTCTTTTGAAAACTGAGTACCTGAAACCAAAAACTGAAAACCATAAGCACGAAGCTTAGTGAGCTCCCCCAAACTACCACATACCATACAATAACATATAAAGCACATACTGGGCCTTGCCCACTGCATCGGACCGAGATCCAGACTAACGGGGGCCTTGCCCCCGGCATCGGACCGCAGTCCGGAAACTGACTGGGACCTTGTCCCCTGCATCGGACCAAAGTCCGGACTAACTGGGGCCTTTCCCCCTGCATTGGACCGAAGTCCGGAAATTGACTGGGACCTTGTCCCCTGCATCGGACCGAAGTCCGGACTAACTGGGGCCTTGCCCCCTGCATCAGATCGAAGTCTGGAAACTGACTGGGACCTTGTCCCCTGCATCGGA
Organism: Lactuca sativa; assembly: GCF_002870075.4. Classification (NCBI taxonomy): domain Eukaryota; kingdom Viridiplantae; phylum Streptophyta; class Magnoliopsida; order Asterales; family Asteraceae; genus Lactuca; species Lactuca sativa. The sequence continues at coordinate 197,185,641 of NC_056631.2, read as the reverse complement.
CCGAAGTCCGGAACTAACTCAACATAGCATAGCATAAACATATCAACTACCATGAACACATATACTGCATACTGCATCGGGCCGTACCCGGAACACATAACACAAAAATCCTATCTGAGCCACGAAGGCATCAAACATACTAACTACTACATCAGACCGAAGTCTGGAAACTACTGCTAACTAAACGGGCCGACATTGTGGCCTTAGACCTATTCCTACTGGAAGGAAACTCACCTCGGAATGCTGACTGCTGAAAACTCGAGTGAAAGATCCCCGACTGCTGTCCCGGCTGCTCACTGGCTATCATGACAAGTCAAACACTAAATCAAAAGGGGAATCTTTTGATAGGTAAAATGACTATTTTACCCCTACTATGGTGTGGGTCATAACCAAGGCCTAAAACCTTTAATTCTTCTAAGTCCATCAATGGCCCATAATCTGACTTCTGTTGGCCCACTAAGGCCCAAGGACCTATAGTCCAAACCACAGCCCACACCGAGGCCCAAATGCTCAAAACCCAACTCTGCTGAGTACGCTGGGCGTACTCCATTGTACGCTAAGCGTACTGGCCTGCTAGCGAGTACGCGGGGCGTACCTTCACTTACGCTCGGCGTAACCATCCTGTTAAGGCACTTTTCCATTAATTGCTTAATACCCCACTCCAGAGGCTACTAACTCAGATCCAGGTCCTTACTGATGTCATAGGCCATAAAGTCACTAACTTGGTAACTTGCAATCCACCAAATACACTCAAACTCAAAAAGGTGACCATACAACTCTAAAACCAAGGCTAGATCTCATGCATGAGCTCATTGGGACCATAAAGATCGAAACTTTACTGCTTATGGGACTCATATGACTCTAAGGGAGGCAACTCTGGTCTTAGAAACGAGCTTAAGTCATAAAGTCCCAATCTTTGGACCAAAAAGGTCCACAAACATGTACTAAGGAGATCTAAGAGGTTAATCATCAAGCTCAAGACTTTTTACCTTGCAGAGGTCCGAAATGAAGTACTTATCCCAGATCTACAAGCTCTAGCTTCAAAGGTTCCTCCTTGCCCACCTTCTTCTCTTTGCTTCCAAGCTTTAATCCACCAAAATGGGTTCTCCAAGGTCAAGATCTCATAAAATGAAGGTAGGGACGTTCTAGGGTTTCTTTTGAGGTTGGGGAGGCTGACTTGGGAGCTAGGGTTGGAACCATAATGTCCTTTATATAGTGCCTAACCCAATATTAGGGTTTTGAGACTCTGAGCCTACGATGGGCATACTTCTCATACGCTAGGCGTACACCTTGAACACCCGCAACCAACTTGCCCCATTACGCTGGGCGTACCCACGTGCGCCCCAACATGCATGCATGGTCTTCCATGAAAACTTTTCTCTACAAGGGCCATTCTTGCCAAATATTCAAAGTGTCATAGCTCCTTCATTCTAGATCCGATTCTGATGAACTTTATATCCACGGAAAGTTGGCAAGAAATCCTACACTTCTAACAACACACTTCGGTCTGAAATTTTTTCGAATAATACCTCTAAACTTAATAAAGGACTAAAACGCCCCTTGCCTTGGCCTTTGAAATTCCATACATGAATATTTTAGAACAGGGCGTTACAACTCTCCCCCACTTAAACTAGACTTCGTCCTCGAAGTCCGCCATGGTCAACTGACCTGCAACCCGCGTCCAACACCCTGCCTGGTGACTCTAACTCTTTTGCCCATCACTCCAGCCACTCTCAGTGCTGGTCACTACTATTGGTACATACTAAATGCTTCTTATTTCCATAACTTAGTGCTGTGCACCCGTCCCAGCGAATGGATCAGACAATCCTTCGAGTGAAAGATTCATCCATGCAACGGTTAAGACTCATACGAGAGTTGCGCAACAAAGGCAAACCCTCCCCTACGAGATTATCCAACCCTGATGTGAGAGGCGTAGCACCCTCTGTCAACTTGCTGCCTCTTACCATACTTCCCTTATCGTTACTGCCTCTGACTAAAAATTATGTTGCCCCTCATCTGCCTACTGGATGCACTGAGACCACCCTGGTCCAACTAATCTGCCGATATCTGGGTTACCGGTCTCCCACCGATCACTACACCCCATTGCAATCTCCTAGTCGCTTCCAGTGACTTCTTACGATACTTCGACTATCTATAACTGTTCTATCCACTCTACCACCCATACTGAATCGATGCTGCTGGAACCAGCCTGCTTATCTCATCTGACTACTCGACTTCCACTAAATCGAGTCTTCCATCCTGAAAGAAAGGCTACTTGCCTAATTATCCTTGCAGATCACTTATAATTGGCAGATGACTCAACTGATCCTGCTGAGAGGAACTTGCCATTTCCAAATCAACCAACTATACTGTCAGCACTTGCATTCCGACACAATTACTAATATTGTCCATAACACTGAAACTATCTGAAACTCTGAACTGCCTGAAACATTGAACTGCTTGAAACACTGAACTGCCTGAAACACTGAACTGCTATATGGCTGCTTCCCAAAATATCTCGAGACCTTCCTGGTCTCCAATCATTCGTGGGTAATCTGCAACACCGAGTTCCAAGTCAACTGTGGAGCCCAAGGACTCCTTACTTAGTCGTTCCCACGACTTCTGAATGAAATCTTTCTCTGGAACTAGTTTTCACTAGGCATCCTGTCACTGTGGCTCTAACCACCTCCCGATCCACCGATCAGGTCCAAACGTCACATCCTGACATCATTAAATCCAAGAGTACAAAAGATGGCTCCCAGACTAACGGTAGGTCTTAACATACATGAACCAAAACGGTCCACTGCTACCCTGATCTCATAATTGTGGTGACGATCCAACTGACGAATCGCCGGGTTAAACATAACTGAACCATTTGGGAAATCCGAAATCTAACCCGTGGATTCCCATATCCTCACTGCTGCACCCGAACTGGTGGGTACTACTGCTTCCCCCACGTCCAAACAACGTGCTCATGCTGACTAATAACCTGAAGAATGCTATGGCTACATCCTCAGGCTTACAACTCCCTAATACTATCTGGCTGCTAGTGAATGCTATGGCTACCCCCCACAGACTTACAACACTACTACTATCTGACTGCTAGTGAATGCTACGGCTACCCCGTAGACTTACAATCAATCTACTACTATCTGACTGCTAGTGAATGCTATGGCTACCCCCGCAGACTTACAACACTACTACTATCTGACTGCTTGTGAATGCTACGGCTAGCCCCACAGACTTACAACACTACTACTATCTGACTGCTAGTGAATGATATGGCTACCCCCGCAGACTTACAACACTACTACTACTAACTGGTTGTTGCTGGAAAAATGTTGCGGCTTTCCCGCCGCTCTACCATGCTCTGCATGCTGTCTCTGCTACTGACTACTAACACGGAAGCATCTCTTGCTAACCGTTCTCAAGATCCTCATCCCGATTTACTAGAGTCCTACAGGCGGTCCTCCAACCTGGATTCCCAACCAGCTACTAACCATCTCGATTACATGACTGTTGGGAAGTTCCTCAAACTCCCAATCCTGAACTCCTTATTCCATCCATCTTTGTGCTACTATCTTTTCTTCTTAGAGGTCGTGTACTCATCTTGGGTCTGCGTGCTCTTACCCTTGCATACTCGGAGGGTTCTCCCCCACTTGGATCTGACTAACTCCTTACTGCTCATTGGTCGAAAGGATTCCCCAACCTTCCTTCCATTAATAGGGAGATCTGCTGTCCGCCAACGTTTACCTCTGTTGGTGCTCCAACTAACTTTTACCGGATCCAAACCATTCTTGCTAACTAACCGAGCACCCTTCAATCCTCAAATGCACTTGTTTTAATGACCGCATCCTGAGAGCGTGCATTTAGGGTGAACATCTCTAACCCACTTCCTTACGAACTGCTAGCTACTCCATTAGAAGCTCTGGATTGTCATTACTGAGAGTATAACTAATCATTACCCGACTAACACCTTCCGCAAGTAGTGAGGCACTACTGAATCTTACACATACATGCTACAGTTACTGTATCTGAAGTAATATGCCCTAGAGGGGACGACCTCCAGCTATCATTCTAACATCCAAGGTATGCAAATGGCATATAACTTAACCATAGGCAGGTAATATAATACCCTAACACATATGCTTATTGATATCAGTGCAACAACATAACAATAATATCATGAATAATAATTGACAGGAAGGTAAAATCTACATACCCCAATCACTCAGTGCTGCTCGAATCCTTGTTGAAATCAACTGGAATACTCGGCTCCGAGCCGTGGGCGCCCTTGCCCGACCCTGATGTCCACTGGTGGTTCTCGAAGTCCCAGGGGCAGGAGCTGGCACATGCCCTGCTGTATACAAACTCGAACACTGGGCCTTCTTGTGGCCCCTCTAACTACAATGGAAACATATCGGGTCAAGTCCCTGGGCGACGGTAACAATACAATCTCTGCTAAAATGGCCAATACGGACACACTTGAAACATCCAACATCACCACCACTTCTACGCCTGCACGCACCCTCGTGCGTCCTACCACACTTCCCGCATTGACTTCGGCTCTGGTAGTCCCTCGATCTCGAATCCGACCCCTTGGGCCTCTTGCCCGAACCTGTGTCTACCTGAGTCTCATCCGTTTTCCTCTTCCTTTTTCCACTCTCTACCCGTATCTCGCTCATGCGTTACCTCGTCGACCCCATCCATCGTCTGAACAACCGCTGTCCGATCCTTGAGCTTCGCGGTCAACCTAACAGTGACCCTCACGATAATGTCGGGTAGCTCCTCGCGAATGGATCGCGAAACCTCCCTGACTATCCAATCATGCAGAGGTCCCTCTTGGAGACAGGGTGCCCCACTCACACCTGTCCCCTGACGGTAAGAGCTAGAAATGGGAACTCCCTCCCCGATGGATCCCTGAAATCCATAAGCATCGGGCTCTAGACGAGCCCCAAACTGTCCTGAAACTATCCCGGACCTAAAGGCCTGAAGATGACTGTCCATGAGCTCCACGATGGCCTCTCCAAACGAACTAAAAATCACTGGAGTTTGATCAATGATGTTGCGCATAATCTCTGTGGAAATGAAATCCCTCATCTGATCATCAAGCTGCCCGGCTCTAAAACCTGAGCCAAATCCCTCCCCGGCGCCTGAACTGCCGACTAATATAGCGCACAACGTCACCATGCAGACAACATAACACATTACTGATCAATACACACTGCTACTGAGGGACTTCTCACACCCTCTACTAGTTCCTTAGTTTTGCCTCGACCCCTCTTGAATCGAGTACGGATCCTATGCTTTCAATAGTACGGGCCCATACTACCTTCCACATCTATCCGTACTTTCCTCAAGAGTTACCTCAACGCCACCAAGTCCCTTTTCTCTACTGCTAATCTTCGCTACTCTCATCCTAGGCTTGCCCTAGGGAACCTCTGACTCCACCCAAACAGTCCTCAGCTGCTGAAGGCCTCCTTGTAATGCCAATTAGCCACCACCTGAATACCATCACATGTGACGAGGCTAAGATAATCCTTCGAGTAAAAGACTCGTCCCTACAACGGTTAGACTCAGAAAAGAACTATGCAATAGGGCCAAATCCAGCACTCGGAGATTATTCAACCCTGATCACATGTGATGTGACGTATTCACCTAATGGCTAACTACCATCACTCAGAGCCCCTCTAAGCACAGAGCAAGCAGCATTCAGATAAAGGAAACATACTTATACAGACTATTCTCATAATCAAGAAACTGTACTAGCATACAATGTTGAACTCATACTATCAGGCATAACCTAAACAGGCCATCCTACTGCGGTCTATTCACTACTAGCATGCAATTCTCATAAGGCTGAAACACATAAGCAGACACATAAGGCATCCTCCTAGATCCTTAGTCCTTTACTAGCATGCTGTTCTACTAAAACTGAAACTGGAACTAAAATTGAAACTGAAACTAATAATCATAAACTTGTATGGGTAATTTGGGAGTACTTACTTGAGCTCGGCTGATTGCATGCACCACACCCTTTTCTCTTTTCAAGTTATTTTCTTTCTAAATATTCTTTTCGCTTTTTCTAAAACACTTTTCTTTTCTCAAACTCCTTTTTACCAAAAATTCCTTTCGAAAATGTTTTTGTTTTGAAAACCTTTTACCATTTTCTTAGTTTGAGTCCAGACACACTCTCAAGTATGTCCGAATTCCTCAAACCAAGGCTCTGATACCAACTTGTAAGGACCCAAAATCACGACTAAAATTTCTTTTAAAACATTACTAAAACCATATTTATAAAAACCGTATCATAAGTGATAACATAATTTTCGATTATTAATTCAAAACATAATCTCATTATCAGAGTAAAACATTCCCAAGCTAACTTAATATGGTGTGTGCACTGCAACCTCTCCGAGCTCCTCTTTTGAAAACTGAGTACCTGAAACCAAAAACTGAAAACCGTAAGCACGAAGCTTAGTGAGCTCCCACAAACTACCACATACCATACAATAACATATAAAGCACGTACTGGGCCTTTCCCACTGCATCCGACCGAGGTCCGGACTAACTGGGGCCTTGCCCCCTACATCGGACCGAACTCCGGAAACTGACTGGGACTTTGTCCCCTGCATCGGACCGAAGTCCGGACTAACTGGGGCCTTGCCCCCTGCATCAGACCGAAGTCCGGACACTGACTGGGACCTTGTCCCCTACATCGGACCGAAGTCTGGACTAACTGGGGCCTTGCCCCCTGCATTGGACCGAAGTCCGGAAACTGACTGGGACCTTGTCCCCTGCATCGGACTGAAGTCCGAAAACTGACTGGGATCTTATCCCCTACATCGGACCGAAGTCCGGACTAACTGCATCGGACCGAAGTCCAGAACTAACTCAACATAGCATAGCATAAACATATCAACTACCATGAACACATATACTGCATACTGCATCGGGCCGTAGCCCGGAACACATAACACATAAATCATGTCTGAGCCACGAAGGCATCAAACATACTAACTACTGCATCGGAACAAAGTCCGGAAACTACTTCTAAGTAAAAGGGCCGACATTGTGGCCTTAGACCCGTTCCTACTGGAAGGAAACTCACCTCGGAAGGTTGACTGCTGAAAACTCGAGTGAAAGATCCCCGATTGCTGTCCCGGCTATCATGAGAAGTCAAACACTAAATCAAAGGGGAATCTATTGATGGGCAAAATGACTATTTTACCCCTACTATGGTGTGGGTCATAACCAAGGCCCAAAACCTTTAATTCTTCTAATTCCATCAATGGCCCATAATCTGACTTCTGTTGGCCCACTAAGGCCCAAGGACCTATTGTCCAAACCACAGCCCACACCGAGGCCCAAATGCTGAAAACCCAACTCTGCTGAGTATGCTGGGCGTACTCCATTGTACGCTAAGCGTACTGGCTTACTAGTGAGTCCGCGGGGCATACCTTCACTTACGCTCGGCGTAACCATCCTGTTAAGGCACTTTTCCATTAACTGCTTAATACCCCACTCCAGAGGCTACTAACTCAGATCCAGGTCCTTACTGATGTCTTAGTCCATAAAGTCACTAACTTGGTGACTTGCAATCCACCAAATACACTCAAATTCAAAAAGGTGACCATACACCTCTAAAACCAAGGCTAGATCTCATGCATGAGCTCATTAGGACCATAAAGATCGGAACTTTACTGCTTATGGGACTCATATGACTCTAAGGGAGGCAATCCTGGTCTTAGAAACGCGATTAAGTCATAAAGTCCCAATCTTGGGACCAAAAAGGTCCATAAACTTGTACTAAGGAGATCCAAGAGGTTAATCATCAAGATCAAGAATTTTTACCTTGCAGAGGTCCGAAATGAAGCACTTATCCCAGATTTACAAGCTCTATCTTCAAAGGTTCCTCCTTGCCAACCTTCTTCTCTTTGCTTCCAAGCTTTAATCCACAAAAATGGGTTCTCCAAGGTCAAGATCTCATAAAATGAAGGTAGAGACATTCTAGGGTTTCTTCTGAAGTTGGGGAGGCTGACATGGGGGCTATGGTTGGAACCATAATGTCCTTTATATAGTACCTAACCCAAAATTAGGGTTTTGAGACTCTGAGGGTACGCTGGGCGTACACCTTGAACACCTGCGACCAACTTGCCCCACTACGTTGGGCGTAACCCAGCTTACGCTGGGCGTACCCACGCGCACCCCAAAATGCATGCATGGTCTTCCATGCAAACTTTTCTCTATAAGGGACATTCTTGCCAAATCTTCAAAGTGTCATAACTCCTTCATTCTCGATCCGATTCTGATGAACTTTATATCCACGGAAAGGTGGCGAGAAATCCTACGTTTCTAACAACACACTTCGGTCCGAAAACTTTTAGAATAATACATCTAAATTTTATAAAGGACTATAACTCCCCTGGCCATGGCCTCTGAAATTCCATACATGAATATTATAGAACAGGGCGTTACATGAATGGTGCGTGCTTTGTGCTTTGTGGGACTTTAAGTGATGGGAGTTAGCCATTAGGTGAATACGTCCTGTCACATGTGATTAGGGTTGAATAATCTCAAAGTGCCGGATTTGGCCCTATTGCGTAGCTCTTGTTTGAGTCTAACCATTATAGGGACGAGTCTTTTACTCGAAGGATTATCTGAGCCTCGTCTCATGTGATGGCATTTAGGAGATGGCTAATTGGCATTAGAAGGAGGCCTTCAGCAGCTGAGGACTGGGCTGGGTGGAGTCAGAGATTTCCCTAGGGCAAGCCTAGGATGAGAGTAGCAGAGATCAGTAGCAGTAGAAGTGATTTGGTGGAGTCAAGGCAGTTCTTGAGGAAAGTATGGATAGATGTGGAAGGTAGCATGGCCCCGTACTACTAAAAGCAGAGGATCCGTACTTGAACCAAGGAAGGCTGAGATGAGACCAGGGAACTTGTAAGTAGAAGAGATCCCTGGAGATATATCAGTGTTTCTGACATTTGTCATGATGTGATTTTCAGAATGGTGGTTTTACGCCCTAGGCCAATAGTCGGCAGGTCAGGAGCCGGCGAGGGGTCAGGATCAGGCTCGGGGGCTGAGGATTTAGATGAGCACACCAGGAAGTTCCTCTCTTCAGAGGTTACTCGCACCATACTTGCGCAGACTCCTATGATCTTTGGTTCGATCAAAGAGGGTATTTTAGAGCTGATCGACGAGAGGTTGAGCACATTCCGTGTTGAGGTGGCGGCCATGATGGGGTTGCACACACTCACCTTTAGGGAGTTCCGGGCTTGTGGAGCTCTAGACTACGATGGGGAACGAGATCCCATTGCGAGTATCAGGTGGTTGGCGGATGTCATCAATGCGTTCCACACCAGCAGATGTCCCGAGGGGGACAAGGTCAGACTAGCATCCTGTCTTCTGAAGGACAGGGCACGAGATTGGTGGGAGGAGATCGGACATGTTATCGGAGATGACGAAGTTCTTGATGTGATGACCTGGGCTGATTTTACTACCAGGTTCAAAGCCGAGTTTGCACCGGTTATTGAGGTGCAACAGTTAGTTAGGGAGTTTCAGGATCTCACCTAGACTACAGAGACAGTGGCGGAGATTACCGCCATGTTCAGAGAGATGCTCTTCTCGTTCCTTGGTACGTAGCTGATGAGGAAATGAAGAATGCCCGTTATCATGAGATGTTGCAGAGCGATATTTTCCAGTTTGTGAGCCGGTCCTGCTGTAAAACGCTGGATGATATGATTGCGAGAGAGAGAGAGAGAGAGAGAGAGAGAGAAAGAAACAGAGATAGATTTGGAGATGGAGAAGAAGAGGAAGCCAGAGGCGGCATATGGCAAAGGGAGTTCCGGTAAAAAGCCTAATGACGTGCCTAGGGCAGCACGGCAGGAAAACGAGCTGGACATGCCAACCGGGCTCAACCCAGCAGGCTTAGCGTCCGCTGGCACCCCCGGTAGTGGAAGGCACAAACGAAAGGCTCACGCATGCCAACCCGTCCCAGCAGGCTTAGCGTCCGCTGGTGCCCTCTGGAGCGGAACACACAGGCGAAAGGCTCGCGCTCGCCTAGAGACGCTCCCAGCTACAAGACAAAAGAAACGGTCAGGAGACAGGCAGGAGGATCGCCCCATTACCGTCAGAGCCAATAAGAGTACCCTGACGGATAAAGGCGCATGACTCTCCAATCAGCGCCCCTGATCCTGTCTCCCTAAAAAGCGATCTTGTCTGGTACGGACCAGGCAAGGGAGCTAGGTATAAAATGGTATGCTCTCAGACCTACGAGGTAAGCTCTCTCGACTCTTTGGAGAGAATACACCCAAACCCTAAAACTCCCTCTAACTTGACCGTCGGAGTGTTCTTCCGGGAGCTCCTCCCGGAAAGCGGCTGACGGCCCTTGTTCTTTGTGATATTGCAGTGATAGCCGAACATTGGAGAGGATTCAGCGAATAGTACAGGAGCAAGGTCGCATCATTTGGCGCCATCCGTTTGTGAGACGAAGAACACAAACAAAAAGCACAAAAGTAAACATTAATGGCGTCCAACGGTAGTGAGGGATGACCGATCAGTCCCATACGTCCCATGACGATGTTGGACGAAACACCGCTGTCTACAACGGTCAACAGGGCCATTTTATGCGAAGGAAGTTCCACAGCAGTCGCCGAAAGCATTCCACAACCGCCATTTTCTCAGCAAGGAACGAGTTCGGTGGGGCCACTTCCGTCCATGCAACTTCAGATGTCACCGTTCATTTCGCTGCCGCTGCAACAGGCACAACTGCCTTACTCAACAACACTCCCGTCGAGTCATGTTTTCAACATTTCGGCGTCGTTCGCAACGCCGTCATCTTTCCAGATGACGGGTGGACATAGTTCAACGACTTTTGTTACCGCTGCTGGCGCAAACCATGATAAACCACCCATCACCCATCTATGCAATGACCGACACATGGACTGGACCGTCTGTCCTCGCCAACGGCAGACTGCAGCAGCCAGTAACAATCAGCCCGGTAACCCCCATGCACCCTTTCTCCGCCAGTTATCCCCTCCAGTTGCCACTCCAGCCGTACCCCTTCTACGAACCAAGTCCTGGCTACCTCACGCCGCCATCACATGGCATGAATCATCAATACCAATAAGGAGTCTTGACTGTCCCGGGTCAGGATGGCTTTTCCCGTAGTGTGACGTCTCTGTTTGTCAAAGAGCTGTTGGACTATGAAATACCGAACACAGCGAAGCTCCCGACGCTCAAAATGTACAATGGAACCACCTACCCAGATAGCCACATCGACACATATGAATGGACGATGACGATGTTGAAACTTAAGGAGAAGTTCTGGTGCACATACTTCCCAACGACCCTTGATGGCAACGCCGATACGTGGTTCAAGACGTTGCCACCAGGCAACATTTCAAACTTTGCTCAGCTTAAGTACCTTTTCCTTACCAACTTCATGCAGTTACGTAAGTACAAAGGAGATTCTCATTCAACCATAGGCTATAAGCAGAAAGAGGGGGAAACTTTACGTGAATATTTCACAAGATTCATAAATGCTACATTGGATGTACCGGGACACGATGAAAGGCTCATAGCTGGCGCCTTCACATTGGGACTTCTTCCAAGCCCTTTGTCGCAAAAACTCATGGGAAAGAAGCCCCTAACACGGGCCAAATTGAAGGAAAGGGTAGAACGATATCTACGACAGGAAGACGGTGAGGCAGCCAAGCAGGCCTACTTGAATGCCATGGCGACCAGACATCACAATCCGAGTCACATGGATTTCCGGGGGAGGGGGGAAATAGGCACTATGGCCAGGCAAGAAGACCACCGAGGCGTTTCCGACCATTTGCCAAGGACGACAGATGCATTCGCTGCCCAGAAGTGTACATGGTGTCCGAGAAACAGCAGTCGGCAAAGTCACCCAAGAACCGATACTGTGAGTATCACAAGAGTAAGACACACGATACGACCAACTGTTTGGTATTAAAGAAAGAGATGGAGGAGAAGCAACTCAAAGGAGATCTGGTGGAAGTGGCGCGAAGCCTGCGCACCAAGTTTGACGATGAGAACACCAAAGGTGCACCTCGTGAGGGCACCCGGTCCAAGGAAATATTCATGATACGAAGCAAGAGAAGCGGGGAAGAACAGGGGGGAGAGGAGACCGCCAAGCTTTTAGCACGCACACTCACATTCTCCGTGCAAGACCCCCAACTGGAAGGATGGAGGGGCGACAACCCACTGGTGATACAAGCCTCCATCAGGGATGTAACCATACATAGGGTGTATGTCGACACCGGGAGTTTGGCAGACATCATCTATGAGCACTGCTTCAGACTCCTCCCAGACCGATGGAAGGATAACTTACGACCCACGACCAAGAGGCTAGTAGGATTCACAGGTCATATCCTATGGCCACTGGGCACAATTCACCTCCCTTTGACCATTACTAGCCACGACAAACAACGAAAGAAAATCGCCTTGATGGACTTCGTGGTCATTCGACATTCGGCGGAACACAATATCATTCTGGGAAGAACAACCCTCTTGAAGCTAGGAGCAGTGCCATCTACTATGCATGGGATCATGAAATTCGACACCCCAATGGGCGCGGCTACGGTGTTAGCCACTCCACCCAAAGAATTGTAATGCTATACAGTCATGAAGCCAGCAGAGATAACCAAAGAGACCAAGAGACCCAAGCGCAAACCCCGGGAAAGGCAAGGAAGTAATCAATGAAAGACACCCCAATCAGCCAATCAGCGTCGGATGCGATCTCCCAACATGTACAAGGAAGGCGCTGGTCGACTTACTTAGACGATACAAGCATGTGTTTGCATGGACCCCCACATACATGGTAGGTGTGGAAAGAAAGGTCATCGAACATAAGCTCGTAATTAAACCAGGCACAAAGGAGGTTAAGCAGAAAAGGAGAGTCTATGGGAGGGGAGCGTAATAGGGAAATTATTGCAGAAGTTGCCAAGCTGGCAGAAGCCGGGATAGTATGGGAGGCAATATTCCCGACGTGGATCGCGAACCCAGTTATGGTCCACAAGCAAGACAGATCGTGGCGTATGTGCATCGACTTTTCCGACTTAAATAAGGCATGCCCTAAAGATTGTTATCCCTTCCCGGAGATTGACCAGAAGGTGGAATCACTACAAGGTTTTAAGTTAAAGTGTTTTCTGGATGCATACAAAGGGTATCACCAGATCTTGATGAGCAAAGAAGATGAAGAGAAAATAGCCTTCTACACAGATCACGGCACCTTCTGCTACACCAAGATGCCTTTCGGTCTAAAGAACGCAGGGGCCACATATCAGCACCTGGTCGACTCGATATTTGCTAAACAAATCGGGAGAAACATCGAGGTATACGTGGACGACATGGTAATCAAGAGCCCACATGAAGACAAGATGTTACATGATATTGAAGAAACTTTCCGAACCCTGAGACGGTGAAGATGAAACCGTAACCCAGCCAAATGTACGTTTGGGGTGGAAGAAGGGCAGTTCCTGGGGTACTATGTCACCAGACAAGGTATCCAGCCCAGCCTGTCCAAAGTTGATGAATTCATCGAGACACCAACACCGAGCTCCCTCAGGGATGCATAGGGCTTGAATAAGAAACTCACAGCCCTAAGCAGGTTCATTTCGAAATCTGCTAACAAGGCCATGCCGTTATTCCACACGTTGAAGGGTTGCATTGAGAAGAGAAATTTCCAGTGGATGGATGAAGCAGAAGAAGCGCTCCAAAGAATTAAGGAATGCTACATGAATTACTCACACTGGCCAGCGTCATCCCTGGAGAGAAGCCACAAGTATACCTCTCAACGTCAGGTAAAACAATATCTTCAGTATTGACTGTAGAAAGGGAAGGGGAGCAGAGACAGGTATACTTTGTTAGCAGAGCGTTGCAAGGACCAGAACTCAACTATCCCACGCTAGAGAGGCTGGTCCTGGCACTCATTTATGCAGCTCAACGACTAAGGCGATACTTCCAAGCACACCTGATAGAGGTGCTCATGAGTTATCCCATCAAACAGATACTTCTCAAGCCGGAGACGTCCGACCGGCTGGCGAAATGGGCGATCGAATTGGGAGAGCATGACATAAACTATCGCCCAAGGACAAGTGTCAAGAGACAAGCGCTAGCCGATTTCTTACTAGAAATTCCAGACGGTGGGGACCCGACCAAAGAGAAAGTGTGGGCAGTTTAGGGGACCCCGACTGGCAACAATTCATGAACCTTGTATACGGATGGAGCATCCAACAGGGAGGGCTCAGGGGCGGGGCTGATCCTAACCAGCCTAGAAGGAGAAAAGGTAACCTACGCCCTCCGTTTCGATTTCCACACGTCAAACAACGAAGTGGAGTACGAAGCGTTGCTCGCAAGATTACACCTAGCCAAGCAGATGGGTGCAAAAGCTGTAACAGCCCTAACTGACTCAAGGCTAGTAGAAAATCAGGTTAATGGGGGTTTCGAAGTAAGAGATCAGAGGATGGGAAAATATGTAAAGATGGCGAAATAATTGGTAGGATCATTCGGGAAGTTTACAATCAAACAGATACCTAGGAGTGAAAACAAGAGAGAAGATGCTTTGAGTAAGTTGGCCTCTACGTGCTTTGACCATTTGTCAAAGAAGGTCCTAGTAGAGGTGCTCCGCGACAGAAGTATAGACGAGCAGCAAGTGAACAACCTAACCCCGGCCGGACCCACATGGATGACACCGTTCAGGGAATACCTACAGACAGGGGTATTGCCAGACGATCATGGCAAATCCAGGAAGATACGTATAAAAGCGCCTTCATAGACAATGGTTAATAGAGAATTATACAAGAAAGGGTTCACGACCCCATGCCTAAAGTGTGTGGACCAAATCAAAGGGAGAGAAATGCTACATGATGAACACTCAGACCAGGTAGGCGCGCACGAGGGGGCACGGGATTTAACGGGCAAGGTGTTGCGAATGGGGGTATACTGGCCAACGATACAGCAAGATGCGATAGAAATGACCAGGAAATGTGGGGAGTGTCAGTCTTACGCCCCAGTTCAAGCGAATCCCTCGGTGCCACTGCATAACATATCCAGCCCATGGCCATTTTACCAGTAGGGGATAGATATAGTGGGTCCATTCCCAGAAGCCCCAGGAAAGCTAAAGTATATGGTGGTGGCCGTGGACTACTTCACAAAATGGATTGAGGCGGAACCGCTGGCGTGCATATCGGAGAGACACATGATGAAGTTTGTATGGAAGAACATGATGGGTTTTGAGCATTCTAACACTTCCTAAGTGTACATGCAACCCTAATAACCTTCAATCTATGTTTTCTCTATATACATGCAAATTTCTTTTCAAGGTTATTTCCTAACTAGCATGGCATGGGGAATATATTAAACATAGAAACTAGTAGAAATACATACCTTGTTGTTGCTTGGATTCCTTCAAGACTTTGTGAGCCTAGCACCCCAAATGTTGTGCCTCAAATGCTTCACACAACACCACAAAAACTTGGAATAACTTGAGAGAATACTTCTAGCACTCAAAATCTAGTAACCTTAGGTTACCATTTTGCTAGCCAAAGGGTTCCTTTTATAGTGGTGTCACAATTAGGGTTTCATTAAGAAGACCCATAATTGTCATGACTCTTCATTTCTCATGACCCATGGGTTTGTAACTCCCATGGACTATCCATGGAGCTCCAAATGGTTACATCCATAACCCATAAACCATGGATCATTAATGCAACATAAAGAATTGATGATTGTCATAATCAACCCTATCTATTTAATTAGTCTCACTTTGATCACCAAATTAATACTAGATTAATACTTGATCAATACTAATTAAATAATACTATTATTAATATATTAGAACTTATAATATATTAATAATCATAAGTGACATATTCTCTCATTTAGTCTATCCAAGTATTGCAATGCCATGCAACGCAAATGGACCATGCCGGGTCGGATCAAGTACATACCAAATAAAGTTATGGACTTAGACACTATATCCAACAGTCTCCCACTTGAATAAGTCTAATAACTATATTTGCAAATATGACTTCAAAATCCGACTAGCAATCGTAGCTCTTTCAAAGTCTCTCGGAACTGAGATGATGATGATACGCCATTTAAGATAAGTGATCATATAATCCTCTGCTCTCATGATATCAGCCGGAAAAACACATAAAACATGGTCTTACTTATTGTCCAGCATTTGTTTCTCGATCTTCGATTTGTTTCGACATAGAACTAAATTGAACACATCAATTAGGTTCTGACCGGGCCCTGTACATAGGTCAAAACCAAATCATCGAGGGGCCCAGATATCGCTTCTATTTCTAGAAGGAACAGATAAACTTCGACTGATATGCTTGTACTAACTACTTGTTGAATTACTCACAAAGGCACGTTTTATAACATCGAGTTACCAATGCGTTTTCGTACAATAAATGACTAACCAACTCATGGTCAACAACTCATATCTCTAGGTTTGAAGATTTATATGATATTACCGTCTCACGATCACTTGAGATAAATTCCATGAAGTGATGCAAGTGAGCGTGGGTTGAATCCAATACTTAGCTCTTATGAGTACTCATGAATGTTGTAGCAACCATTGCATTGTCCAAAGCACTTTAGACAAATCATACAAGCCAAATTCATGACAGTCTTAAATCAATACTTACTTCCAAAGTTTGACTGACTGTGGATGGTTTGAATAATATGATATATATACCATAACATAATTATTCTAGAAGTAAAAACATGCAAAATTGAAACATAGTAAACAATCAACACAAGATAGTAACACCTTACTTATAAATAAATAACAACTTTTATTTATCATCAAATGTCAATTACATTTTACAAATTTCAGGAATCTAATTATTGAAACTAATATCATCCTTCAGCCTAATGTGCCTTGCATGCTGTAAATGCTTAACCCTGCTTAGTCCCTTCGTGAGGGGATCTGACGGGTTCTCATCTGATGATACCCTCTTTGCCACGAGGAGTCCTTCTTCTATTCTATGTCTGATGAAATGGTATTTTCTGTCAATGTGCCTAGATCTCCCGTGATCTCTTGGTTCTTTCGCCAAAGCAACTGCACTTTCACTGTCACAGAAAATTTCCATTGGCTCCTTTATAGCTGGTATAACTTCGAGGTCTCCGATGAAGTTCTTTAGCCATATCGCCTCTTTTGCTGCCTCGCTAGTTGCTATGTACTTTGATTCACAAGTCGAATCAGCTACTGTCTCCTGCTTGGAACTTTTCCAATTAATGGCTCCTCCATTTAGGATAAAGACCCAGCCTGACTGAGAGCAGAAATTATCCCTATCAGTTTGAAAGCTAGCATCACTACATCCTTACACTCGCAAGTCATCACTGCCTCCGAGGGTAAGGACCCAATCCTTAGTCCTCCGCAAATACTTGAGAATGTTCTTTACCGCTGTCTAGTGTGCCTTGCCAGGGTTCCCTTGATATCTACTGACCATGCTCAAAGCAAAAGCCACATCAGGGCGAGTACAGGTCATAACATACATGATCGAGCCCATAGCGGAAGCATATGGTATCTGACTCATCTCACCTATCTCAACCTCTGTACTCGGACTCTAAGTCTTACTTAGCTTGGCATTACTCTGGATTGGTAACTCTCCTTTCTTGGAATCTTGCATACTAAACCTCTTCAGTATCTTATCCACATAAGTACTTTGACTAAGTCCAATTAGTCTCTTACTCCTATCTCTCAATATCCTTATCCTTAGGATATAGGCAGCTTCCCCAAGGTCCTTCATAGCAAAACACTTCCCAAGCCAGGCCTTAACCTCCTGCAAAGTTGGGATGTTGTTTCCTATGAGAAGTATGTCATCCACATACAACACCAAGAAGCTAACTATGCTCCCACTAGCCCTGACATAGACACAAGACTCATCCTCACTCCTAGAAAAGCCAAACTCTTTGACTTTCTCATCAAAGCAAAGATTCCATCTGCGAGATGCTTGTTTCAATCCATAAATAGATTTTTCAAGCTTACACACTCTATTAGGGTATTTTGGATCGACAAAATCCTCTGGCTAAGCCATGTAAACATCCTCAGTCAACTTCCCATTAAGGAAAGCGGTTTTGACATCCATTTGCCATATTTCATAGTCATGAAATGCAGCTATGGCTAACAACACTCTAATAGACTTAATCTTAGCTACTGGTGAGAAGGTCTCATCATAGTCAACTCCCGGAGTTTGAGTAAAGCCCTTTGCAACCAGTCGCGCTTTATAAGTGTCTACTTTCCATCCATGTCGGTCTTCTTCTTGAAGATCCATTTGCACCCAACTGTCTTACGACCTGGTACATTGTCAACCAAGTTCCAAACTTGATTGTCATACATGGACTGAATCTCGCTGTCCATAGCCTCCTTCCATTTCGCAGACTCAGGGCCTGCCATGGCTTCCTTATAATTATTAGGTTCATCCAAATCTATCAGTGTACTATCACTGATAAATGTATCACCTTCAGTGGTGATGTGATAACCATAATAAAATTCAGGTGTGTTCCTCACCCTAGTGGAACGTCTTGGAGGTACAGACTCATCTATCGGCTCCATAGGAGTTTCCTCCTCAGGTTGGCTGACAGCATTTGAGGTTCCTTCACCACTTGACTCTTGAAGCTCTTCAAGGTCAAATTGCCTCCCACTGTCCCCTTGGCTTATGAAGTCTCTCTCACGAAAGACTCCTCTTCTTGCTACAAAGACCACATTGTCACTGGGTCTGTAGAAGAGGTAACCAAAGGATCTCTGTGGGTAGCCGATGAAAATACACCTCTCGCTTTGGGGCTCAAGCTTGTCATGAGTCTCACGCATCACAAACGCTTCACAACCCCAAATCTTGATGTGGTCCAAATTAGGCACTTTCCCAGTCCACATCTCGTGAGGTGTTTTGGCAACCTTTTTAGTAGGGACTAGATTAAGGATATGGGCGGCAATTTCTAAGGCATACCCCCAGAAAGAGATTGGTAACGAAGCTCGACTCATCATGGAACGAACCATATCCAATAAGGTTCGATTGCGCCTCTCAGCCACACCATTCAACTGTGGTGTCCTGGGAGGTGTCAATTGTGAGACAATCTCACATTTCTTAAGATAGTCAAGGAACTCAATGCTAAGATACTCTCCTCCCCGATCGGATCGGAGCATCTTGATGTTCCAGCCCAATTGATTCTCAACTTCCTGCTTAAACTCTTTGAACTTTTCAAAGGTTTTTGACTTATGCTTGATTAAGTAAATATATCCATATCTACTGTAATCATCAGTAAAAGTCACATAATAATGATTAGCATCCCTTGTAGCAACTCTGAAGGGCCCACACACATCCGTGTGTACAAGGTCCAACAAACCTTCACCCATATCACAAGTACCTGTGAAGGGCGACTTTGTCATTTTTCCAAGTAAACAAGACTCGCAACTATCATCTGACTTGAGGTCAAATGATTCCAAGACTCCAGCCTTTTGGAGTTGGCCTATGCGCTTCTTGCTAACATGTCCAAGACGACAATGACACAAGGATGCTTTATCCAAGCTATCAGAAGAATCAATATACAACACATTATTTCCTAGATTGTCTACAACATTCACGGCTTCAGATACACCATCACATCAAGGTATTGCTTTAAAGTAAAATCCATCATTGTAATAAACATTAATAACACCATTTTTATTATCAAATGAAAATGTAAAACCTTGTTTGTACAAGCCATGAAAAGAAATAATATTTCTCGCTATTTCGGGCGAGTAACAACACTTATTCAAATCTAACATTAACCCATTATTAAGCAATAAAGAATAAACTCCTATCTTGGTAATAGGTGATGCTTTCCTGTTGCCCATGACTAAGTTTATCTTCCCGTGCTCCACTTGCTCGCTTCTTCTTAGTGCCAGCAAATCAGTACAAATGTGAATACCACACCCTGTATCAAGCACCCAAGAATTAGCATTAGATGAGTTGTTAGACAATATTGTGTAAATACCTGCATGGGTGGGTTTAGCCTTCCCATCCTTTACATCTTGTAGATATTTGGCGCAGCTTCGCTTGAAGTGTCCCTTATCTTGGCAATAGAAGCATTGTGCTTCCTTTGGGTTTGAAGAAGGAGTAATGGGACCTTTCTTTGTCCCACTTGAAGAAGAGCCATCAAGAGTCTTACCCTTGGTACCCTTTGAAGGGCTTTTCCTCTTCTTACCCTTCCCTTGCCCAATTGCAAGAACAGGGGTTGTTAAAGGAGTAGAAGTAGCAACCGCTTTACCCTTAAGGCCATTTTCAGCTGTCCTTAAGAGTCCTTGAAGTTTTCTAAGTGTGACTTCCTCCTTATTCATATGATAAGTCATACGAAACTGATCATAACTTTGAGGTAAGGAATGGAGAATGATGTCAATCGCCAATTCCTCAGGGAAGTCAACATTAAGCTTCAGCAACCGGTCAACGAACCTCTGCATCTTCTGCAAGTGACCGGTGATGGGTTCACCATTCTTCATCCTTGCGGTTATCATGGAGGAAATGATTTCATACCTCTCTTGACGCGCGCTCTGATGGTACCTTTCCATCAGATCTAGGTGAATCTCATATGGGTAGAAATATTCATAAGATTTTTGGAGTTCCGGAGTCATTGTGGCCATCATGATGCAAGGACATATTCTTTGTCCTCATAGCGGGTAATCATCCTGATGTTTCTGATCCACTCATTAAAGTTGGATCCATCAAAGATGACCTTACCACACAAGTTCATTAGGGAAAAGGAGCCTTTCGGGTTTGAGCCAGCAACGTTATTGGAAGACATCTGGAATAAAAGGAAGATAAGTTTCATTAGATTAAGAATCCTTAATAAGTCACCCAAATGAAATATTAAGGCTAGGATCCAACAAACTATTTATGGGTGGAAGAGGGATGCCGTAATCCACACTATAAAATATTTGAAGGTAGGTAAATGACGATTTACCAATTTCCACCATAAGACGAAATATTTCATTATTAGGTTTTATTGGTTTTGAAACTCCTAGATCTTCTGAGATACATTGAACTTTTCAATGGCATGTTTGAATCTCGAATGTGCCCTCTCAAGTTTGTGACTGGGATGCCGAGGATCACAAACAAGGTATGAATAACCATACAAATTGACTTGGTACCCTTAACAATATTACCTAATCGATGTGCCGGTTAACCACACACGCTCCACCGATCTATAATAAAGTCAAGTTACCCTTTGCCACCCTTACTAGTCCATGTTAGTGTGCCGGTTAACCACACACGCTCCACTAATGACTTGGTAAGGTACAAAGTGTAATTTTTTGGGCTAGCACCAATTTCACATTTTCCTAAAGTAACTAAGATTGGGAATTTATAATGTATAGTTACTTTATAATTCATTATACTTTTAATGAGAATTTAAAGTCGTATCCTACCCGTTCGGCTAACGACCCTCCATCGATCAAGGAAGCGGTGGGTGAGAGTGGACACCCATTAAGTCACCATTTTATAGGCAACAATCTTATACCCCCCTTATAGACCGGCTTCATGAATGAGGCCTACTAACGGTAAGAACGACATATTCTTATACATAATTATAATAATAGTATAAGTGTTGATTTGTAAACCTTTTAAAAATCTAAGGTTTAATTTGGAATTAAAGTATTAGAGTGTAAGACTTTTCAAATTCCAAAACTTGACGGCAAGAATTGAAACTATTCCAAGTCTCTTCAATTTGTAACTTATGAGTTTTAATGGTTCATAAAAATGAAGACTCTTCATTTTATGAAACGTCTTTAGTTCTTTAAACACAAATTAAAGAAGTGACCTTTGGTTATCCATAACTTGAGGACAAGTTGTGGACACCATCAATGCAATTAAGATCAAGAATTAAACACACATGGTGGTTACACACAATTCCTATGATCTTCTAAAAACTCATAAGAACACAAATTCATGTCAAGCAATTTCAAGAAATCATATGAACATATATAATACTTTGAAATTGTTAAAAGTCATGTAAAATGGATTAACATAATCATTATCATTTTGAAAAATAGATTTTACAAGTCCAAAACAGATTGGGATAATGATTCTAATCTATTTCCAGCAACAAAACACGAAAAGACTGCCCAGCACGCACCTACTCGTCGAGTGCATGATCCTACTCGACGAGTAGGATGAATTTGTACATGGACTCGGCGAGTCCTCCCCATGAACTCGGCGAGTCCAGTTGACAGTGAGCAGTTTTTTCGATTTTCAAGCAGTTTTGCATCAAGTATACAGAAAACAATCCCAGGCTCTGATACCACTGATGGGTTTCGAGCATTCTATCACTTCCTAAGTGTACATGCAACCCTAATAACCTTGAATCTATGTTTTCTCTATATACATGCTAATTTCTTTTCAAGCTTATTTCCTAACTAGCATGGCATGGGGAATATATTAAACATAGAAACTAGTAGAAATACTTACCTTGTTGTTGCTTGGATTCCTTCAAGACTTTGTGAGCCTAGCACCCCAAATGTTGTGCCTCAAATGCTTCAGAACATCATGACAAGATTTGGGACACCCAAAGTTCTAATCAGCGATAACGGCCTACAGTTTGCGGAAAATCCGTTCAGAGAATGGTGCACCACCAAAGGGATAAGCCAACGTTTCACATCGGTGGCACACCCGCAAGCGAACAGACAGACGGAGGTATCCAATCGAACCATTATGAATGGAATCAAGAAGAGGATTGGAAAAGCAAAAGGGAACTGGGCAGAGGAGATACCGACGGTGCTGTGGCCGTACATAACTACACCACAAGCAAGCACAAAGGCAACCCCTTTCAGCCTAACGTATGGAACAGAGGCCATGCTTCCCATGGAAGTGGAAATGAACACACTGAGGGTGACCATTGATGATGAGGAAAGCAACGCACAAGACCTGAGGATAAACCTGGATATCCTAGAGGAGAAGCGTGAGAAGTCTGAAATGTGCCAAGCTGTTTACAAGCATGCGACAGAAAGATACTACGATCAAAGGGTAAAGGAAAAGGCGTTCAGAGTTGGAGAATACGTTTTGAGGAAAAATGAGGCATGTCGAGCCCAGCCCTAAGGCAAGTTGTGCCCAACATGGGAAGGCCCTTATAGAGTCACATAGGCAAACAGGAATGACGCATATGTGTTACAAACGATGGAAGGTAGGCAGATTCCAAGAACGTGGAACGCCAGGAACTTTAAGAAGTATTTCTTTTAAACATGAAAGAGGGAAGACACGCAACCTCAGCTAATCGACATGCTGCTTAGTGTAGCACATCCTAAGTACTTAGAGTACACATGTCCATGCTTAGTGGCATGAGTTTAATACTTAGTGTATTTAAAAATCCGCGGTCAATGTAGAATGATAATGCAATTGCTGATATTTGATACTTAGTGTATTAATTTATAACGATTCAATGTTCGCACGCAAAACTCGATTGCTGGTCGCTAAGAGCGTCCAATACCGACACTTAGTGCGTCGAAGATAGCTAGAGCAAAACAAAATATTTTAGCGCATCAGGGCGCTGTATCTCCCAAACAACGTATAATAAACAAGCAGGCAAAACGATAAACAAAGTTAGCAAAGAACAGATAATGCTTAAAGCACACAAAATACATATCTAGGAAAATAAAACATTGTTTCTAAAAGTTTGAACATTACACAAGTCAAAAGCAGCAAAACCTAAACCAACTAAGCAGAGAAATTTTCACACCCCGGGAGGGGTAGCACACGATTCCGGGGAAACCTCCTCAACATCCCCTCCAACATCCACGACCACCTCATCGACATTACCATCACCAGCAATTGTCTCAACACCGCGATCACCTTCACTAACAGCCTCACCATCCTTACCATTCCCAACTACTGGCACAATTTCCTGACCCACCATACTTTCTGGAGTACCCTCAGAACCACCAAAAGAGCATAACTCCCGAAGACCTTCAATACCCAACTACCCCAAACCCAACAGAGATGGATGGTCCATACTGGCAAAAGACAAAAGAGCATCATTTACACTAACTAAAGGACCAGCCAAAGAAGTACTCGCAACTACCTCCCCACCCCCACCACCAGCAGAAGTCTTCTGAAGGGACTCAACCCCAGCCACAAATGCAGCATGACGAATGAGGCTTATTGCATTGGTAAAATCAGGATGCTCGATGAACTTATCAGTAATGCGGACCACGCCAACATGCACCAACCAATCTAAGTCTTGATGAGAAGCGTCCATATCCGACTGTAGTGATAACACGAGCTTGTCACGGTCAGTGACATTACGCTCAAGACTCTCTACCTGAATCATCAAACCTTCGTTCACCTGCGTGAGGGAATCAACCTTGGCCTCCAGTACTATTCTAGCTTCATCAAGGACGTTCTTCTCGAACACTAGCAATTCACACTTTTTCTCCGATAAGCAAAGATCATCACCAAGCTCACTCAGACGGCGCTCCAGACTTGCCACACGTGATCGACAGGCGGCATGCACATTCTCCATCTCGCCGAAGGCATGGACGCGCCGGGAACCAGCAACAAGATAAAACATGGCCTGCGCGGCATCGTAAGCCATATTGTGAGAAAGGGCAGGGTTACCCATTGCCTCCATATATCCAACTGTAGTGGGAGGGGGGCGTGGCGCGGAAATTCTATAGCATTTGCACGCACAGAAAGCCGAGAATCGTTGCGAAGATCCCAGGATGGAACAAAAACAACAGACTCAGAAGCACCATCTCCAGAACCACCATCCTTGGAGATCACAGCCTGTCCAGAAACACCAAAACCCTTTGCCGGGGAAAGCTTTGAAGGAACAAATGGAACACTGGGAGAAGGAATAGAAGAGACATCTGAAATAACGGGCTGTTCAGTCGCCCTGTTGATCCCTTCGGACTGTTGCGTGTCGTCATCAGGGATCACTACCACACCAGTTGGTGTGGAACTCATGGAACTCAGTAAGTGAGAGAAGCTGCGCCTAGTATGCACTCTCTTGGTAGCAGTAGGCGCACCAGTAACTGGCTCGCACATGGCCTGTACAGCTTTTCTCTTGCATGCATCTGTCAGACGTCAGCAATGATTCCCTCCTTGCTATCCACATTATCCTCCATGACAGCAGAAATAGGGCGAGCATGCAGCGGATTCTCCTCGGATGCTGATGAACCCATGGGAGGAACAGGAGGGGAAACGGTTAGAGCAAGTTGGTCCATCCGGCGGGGTGGAGGAAGCCGATCGACCAGATCCACCTCCCGAAACTCCAACTTGCCCCGATAACGCTTGTGCAGCACCTTGTCCATGTACAGAGAAGATTCAACACCTAGGGAAAGCAGAAGGGAAATATAAGCAACATAGGAATAATAGGGGATGGAAAAGGAAAAGGAGGGTACAACACTCACCATCAACGACGGAGAAGAACACCGCCATTTTGTCGCGCCGCCGCCAAAAGGGACTCGTCCCTACCCCAGAAAGAAGCGCCTCAGAGTAATCTTCAGCAGATACTTGCACGCTCTTCAACTAGTCGGTAGTACCCTGGTTGTGGGGAAAGAGCTTGGGAATGGTATCGGCGAAAGCATTGGCACGATAACGACCACTCCCTACCAACCCCTGATTCACCCACAACCAATTTTCCTGCCAACGTTTTGGGGTACGCCCATCTGGAACCAAGGCGTGTCCTCCCTGCCGGACCAAGAAGGTGTATTTGTCACCGGTAACACAGAATCGGAAGAAAAACTTGAAGACGAAGTAGTCTAGAATATACCCATTGGCTCTGCAGACCATTTCAAACACAACCACTTTGTTAACTGCATTGGGAGTCAACATCTGAAGACTATAACCATCTTTCTGGAAGACTTCCAACTGAAAATCGGTCAAAGGGAAGCGGATCCCATCGTCTAGGGTTTTCAAGAAAACCCCAATCTTACCGGGGGGAGGGGATGAGATGCTAGAAGCAGGTGCAGGAAACTCCACACCTTCTAGAGAAGACGAGCCATTGGTGGCCTCCAGTCGACGGTACTCAGCGGCGGAGGGGAGGATACCAGGAAGGACTGCCATGAAGAAAGAATAAAGAAGAAGACGAAGGAGGAAGAAGGAAAAGATAAAGATAAACCGTTCAAAAGCCCTTATAAAGAAAAGGGAGAGGCGGGACATTTAAATGCATGACATGATGACGCGGTTACCAGACATCATGCGTAGTCACATCGCCATTAAAGACGGAACGGCGGGTAAAGAAAAACCGACACGCGTAAGCTATTTAAGTCCAGAACGTCATAGCTAGCGTTGCAACGCTACGACTATAGGACTAGGGGACTTGATGACGTGCCTAGGGCAGCACGATAGGAATACGAGCCGGACATGCCAACCGGGCTCAGCCCAGCAGGCTTAGCGTCCGCTGGCACGCCCGGGAGTGGAAGGCACAAACAAAAGGCTCGCGCACGCCAACCCGGCCCAGCAGGCTTAGCGTCCGCTGGTGCCCTCTAGAGCGGAACACACAATTGAAAGGCTTGCACTCGCCTAGAGACCCTCCTAGCTACAAGACAAAAGAAATGGTCAGGTGACATGCAGGAGGATAGCCGCATTACCTTCAAAGCCAATAAGAGCGCCCTGACGGATAAAGGCGCATGACTCTCCAATCAGCGCCCCTGATCCTGTCTCCCCAAAAAGCGATCTTGTCTGGTACGGATCAGGCAAGGGAGCTAGGTATAAAAGGTTACACTCTCAGACCTATGAGGTAAGCTCTCTCGACTCTTTGGAGAGAATACACCCAAACCCTAAAACGCCCTTTAACTTGACTGTCGGAGCATTCTTCCGGGAGCTCCTCCCGGAAAGCAACTGACGGCCCTTGTTCTTTGTGATCTTGCAGTGATAACTGAACAATGGAGAGGATTCGGCGAACAGTATAGGAGCAAGGTCTCATCAAAGCCCAAGGTATCAGATCACGGATCTAGAGGAAAACAGAACCACAATCGGTGTGGCAAGTGTGGGAGATTGCACAATGGGGCGTGCAAAGCAGGGAGTCCCGGTTGCTTCAAGTGCGGTCGGACCGGGCATATGAGCAGAGATTGTATAGCTACTCCCACCATTACCACAACATCTGATCTGATTTGCTTCCATTGCAATCAAAAGGGACATAAAAAGTCCTAATGTCCGAGTTTGGCAGTAGCAGGGAAGGTGGTGGCACCTGCCCCTGCTACATTGAGGATTACAAATGGCCATCAGGGCCGGGGTGAGGCGCCGGTGGCGAAGAGCAAAGATTTCCAGATGATAGCAGAGGAGGCATGAGCGACTCCTAATGTGGTGACGAGTATGTATTCTCCTATTGTCTCTTATTTGATATTGATTGTTTCTCATAGTTGTATGTTTTCGTATAGGGTCATTCTTAGTGAACAGCATTTCAGCTACAATATTGTTTGATTCGGGGGCCACCCGATCATTTGCTTCACTTGCACTTAGCAAGAGGTTTAGTAGAGCTCCGGGGGAGTTGGATTGTCCACTCGAGGTTGAAATAGCTGATGACAGGACCATCAGGGTCGTGGGAGTGCATAGGGGGTGTTCGCTGCAGTTATTTGATGAGTAGTTTTCAGTGGACTTGGTTCCTATTCCCCTGAGAGGGAATAAGGTTATAGTGGGTATGGATTGGCTGAGCCCCAATGGGGAACTGATTGATTGTGAGTTGCAGTTAGTGAGGGTTCGCATTGTTCGCACTCCAAGTAGGGAAGAGTTAGTGATTCGGGGCAAGAGGCCACATCGCGGACTAATTCTTTGTTCAGCAGCGAGAGCGAGGTGCTACGTTCAGCAGGGTTACGCAAGGTACATCATCTATGTTATAGATGTCTGAGAGAAGGGTAAGGCGACAGTTGACGATGTACCAGTAGTGCGTGAGTATCCGGACGTATTCCCGGAGGACTTGCCTAGGATACCTCCGGAAAGACAGGTTGAGTTTCGGATTGACTTGGTCCTGGGTGCGGCTCTGATAGCCAAGGCACCATATCGGCTGGCTCCTACAGAGATGCAGGAGTTGTCTACTCAGCTACAAGAGCTGCTAGACAAGGGTTTCATTAGGCCGAGTAGTTTACTATGGGGAGCCCCAATCCTGTTTGTGAGGAAGAAGGATGGGTCGCACCGTATGTGCATAGATTACTGGGAGCTGAACAAGGTAACGATGAAGAACCGTTACCCACTCCCGATGATAGACGATTTGTTTGACCAACTTTAGGGAGCATCTTGGTTCTCCAAGATTGATCTATGGTCAGGTAATCACCAGATACGGGTCAGGGATGAGGATGTGCAGAAGACTGCTTTTAGGACCTGCTATGGTCATTATGAGTTTGTGGTGATGTCGTTGGGGTCACCAATGCTCCAGCCGCGTTCATGGATCTCATGAACCGCGTATGCAGATCGATGCTGGATCGGTCAGTGATAGTGTTCATTGATGACATGTTGGTTTATTCCAAGACTCAGGAGCAGCATGAGGAGCACCTGAGAGAGGTACTAGAGACGTTGAGGAGGGAGAGACTGTTCGCGAAGTTCTCCAAGTGCGAGTTCTGGTTGTGCGAGGTGCAGTTCCTTGGACTCCTCGTCAACCAGAAGGGTATACTAGTAGATCCGACAAAGATAGAGGCTGTGGTGCAGTAGGAGGTCCCAAGATCTCCATCTGAGATTCGGAGCTTCCTAGGACTGGCAGGGCACTACAGGAGATTCATCCAGGATTTCTCCAAGATAGCAGTTCCGGTCACCCGACTGGCCAAGAAGTCGATGGTGTTTCGTTGGGGGCCTGAGTAGCAGGCGGCATTTGAGACCCTCAGACAGAGATTGTGCGAGGCGCTGATTCTTACCCTACCAGAGGGAGTAGAGGATTTTGTAATCTACTGTGATGGTTCGATCACAGGTATGGGAGCGGTTTTGATGCAACAAGGCCATGTGATAGCTTACACCTCTAGACAGTTGAAGTCTCACGAGGCTAACTATCCTACACACGATTTGGAGTTGGGGGAAGTAGTGTTTTCCCTCAAGATTTGGCGACATTATCTCTATGGGGTCCGCTGTACCATTTACACGAATCACAAGAGTTTGAGGTACCTCATGGATCAGCTGAATCTGAACATGAGGCAGCGCCGATGGTTAAACGTAGTAAAGGATTATGACTGTGAGATCCTTTATCATCCGGGCAAAGCCAACGTATTGGCCGATGCCTTGAGCCGCAAGGTGGTAGCAGCCCTGAAGGATGAGAGGCCGAAGTGTGAGAGGATTGTTGGTCGAGTAGCTTCCTTTGACTATGATAGCCAAGGATTGTTCACCCTTCATGGGAGAGTTTGGGTACCATACCGGGGAGGAGTATGATAGGTGCTGATGGATGAGGCCCACAAGTCTCGGTTCTGCATCCACCCAGGGGCGATGAAGATGCATAGAGATCTTCGACCCAATTATTGGTAGCCCTACATGAAGCGGGACGTAGCTTGGTATGTGGAGAGATGCCTGGCTTGCAGGAAGGTCAAGGCGAAACACCAGAGACCCCGTGGAAAGATGCAGCCTTTAGACATTCCCGTGTGGAAATGGGAGGATATCACTATGGATTTCATCACTAAGCTTCCCAGGACCGCACATGGAGTTGATTCGAATTGGGTGATAGTGGATCGGCTGACCAAGATCGTGTATTTCATACCGATTCAGGAGAGTACATCGGCCGAGAAGCTGGCCGATATTTATGTGCGCGAGGTAGTGGCATGACACGGAGTGCCTGTATCGATAGTATCAGATCGAGACGTCCGGTTCACTTCTAGGTTTTGGAGACGGTTTCATGACGAGATGGGGACTCGTCTTCACTTCAGCATCGCTTTCCACCCTCATATGGACGGTCATAGCGAGAGAACGATGCAGACTCTCGAGGACATGGTTCGGGCATGTGTTATAGATTTTGGTGGTAGTTAGGATATGTATTTTCCATTAGCGGAATTTTTGTATAACAACAGTTACCATGCCAGTATTGACCTCCCTCCTTTCGAGATGCTTTATGGGAGGAAGTGTAGGAACCCAATTTGTTGGGGGTGATGTCGGTCAGAGGGTCATCAGGAGCACTGAGGTGGTGCTCAAGACCACAGAATTGATCCAGCAGGTTTGTAGCAGACTGCAGACTATGTAAATTCGGCAAAAGAGTTGTGCCGAAAGGAGGCATTCGGACTATGGTCCTCCCGAAGGTGTCACCGTAGAAGGCTGTCATCCGATTCTGGAAGAGGAGCAAGTTGGGCCCCAGGTTCATTGGTCCCATTAGGGTTTTGGCACGGGTGGGTCGGGTTGCCTACCGTTTAGATCTTCCAGCAGAGCTTTGCTAGATCCACAACACTTTCCACATCTCTTAGTTGCGGAAGTGTTTGGTGGATGAGTCAGCAGTGGTACCATTGGAGGATATTCAGGTTGATAACAGCTTGAATTATATATTGAGAGACCAGTTGCGATCTAAGATCGAAAGACGAAGACCTTGAGAAACAAAGAGGTCCAGTTAGTGAAGGTCTAGTGGCAACACCGGAAGGGTTCAGAGTAAACGTGGGAAACTGAGGAGGAGATGGAGGAGCACTATCCAGAGTTATTTTTAGAATCGGTAGCAGCAGACTTTGAGGATGAAGTCTAAGATAAGTGGGGGAGAATTATAATGCCCCATTTCTGGTAAGTAATTTAAATATAGTATTTTTCCTTCCTTAAGAGGAACTCGACGAGTCAATAGCCCGACTCGTCGAGTAGAGATGGGATTTGCATGCGTCTTTAGTAGGTGACTCGACGAGTCTATATCCCGAACTCAGTGAGTCCGCTAGTCTGGATGAACCCTAAATCCCAGGATTTGTACTCTATTTAAACGTCATTATAGCTCCCACCCTAGCCTCCAGCACCTTTAGAGCATTTCTCTGTAAAACCCTAGTCCCTATTGTTGAGCTTGAGTGTTTTGTGATACCTTGGGAGTTGTAGAAGAGAAGGAAGGAAAGAAGATCAATAGAAGTGAAAGGAGATCCAAGAGCTAGCTTCCATCTGCTTCATATTCTGGTAATAAAGTTATTACCTTGCTTATTCTTCCATTAAACCCTCTTTTATGCTTGTTTATGTCTCTTTTGGAGCTTTATATGATTCAAACTTGAGATTTGAGCTCTCCTTAGGATGGAGACCATAGATATGGATGTTATTGAGCTTTAGGAACTCAATATAGCTACCGTTATGCAAATATAGCCTTGTTCCAAACCCTAAGTGCTTAGTGTTGGATGATTTCGGATGAAGTTAGATTCGACGTTAGTACGGAAGGAGAACTCGTCGAGTTGTTGCCAAAATCGACGAGTTGAAGCGAGTAGAGGATTAGAAAAGGTGTTAGGGACTTGGCGAGTCCAGTAAACTGAAAGTTGGCTTTGACCTGGAGGTTGACTTTGATCAGGGGTAAATTAGTCATTTTACCCCGAGAACAGTTATCAATATCTGATTTAGTGTCTATGGAATTTGTAGCTGAGGAGTTCCAGAGCAGCAGTCAGCCAGTTTCAGACTTAGCATCTCAGCAGTCAGCGTTACGAGGTGAGTTTTCCTTCCAGTAGGAACGGGTCCACAGCCACAATGCCGACCCGTTTAGTTAGCAGTAGTTCCGGAATTTGGTCCGATGTAGTAGTTCCGTGTGCTTGATGTCTTTATGATTCAAGCATGTCTTTGTGTTATGTGTTCCGGACTTTGATCCGATGCAATATGCAGTATATGTGTTTATACTAGTAGTGATGATTATGCTATGCTATGTTGAGTCAGTTTCCGGACATCGGTCCAATGCAGAGGGCAAGGCCTTGGTTAGTTCCGGACTTCGGTCCGATGCAGTTTCCGGACTTCGGTCGGATGCAGAGGGCAAGGCCCTGGTTAGTTCCGGGCTTCGGTCCGATGCAGTGGGAAAGGCCCAATATGTGTTTATATGTTATTGTTTGGTATGTGGTAGTTTAGGGGAGCTCACTAAGCTTCGTGCTTACAGTTTCAGTTTTGGTTTCAGGTACTTCCGCTAGCAAGGGGAAGAGCTCGGGATGATGGCATGGCACACACCACAGTTTTATCCTGGGAGTTTGTTCAGATGTTTGATATGATATTGACATTAGCTTGATTTGATACATTTACTATGCCTTTTTGAGACACTCGAATCATGGCTTGATAAAATGTTAGATGATATTATGGTTTTGGTAATGTTTTAAAAACAAAAATTTTGGGTTGGTATTTTGGGATGTTTCAAGAAGCGATATCACGATGTGCGCACGTATGTCTCACGACGTGAGTCTAGAATGATATACGGACTAAAATACTTTAATGATTAGGCCACCATTTTCTCTCAGCCTATTTAGAATAATCCAATAAGTGTATTAGCCCATTTCTGCTTTGTTAACCAGCCCAATTGTTTTAGCCCACATATAGCTCACGACGTGAGGTCCTTATTCTCATGACATGAGCAAGAATGAATCAGGACCACTTGAATAAAGAAATCAGATTACGTTTGACCTACCATTCTCTTATCCCTCAAACGCCGACAACTTATTGGTCCCAACCCCCCACGCACTCGATTTCAGCTAATTCTAGTACATTGTACTCTTGTGCTCACGTTAACATCAATCTAACATACTGTTGGATTAGTGTCTAAGTCTATAACTATTTTGGTATGTACTTGACCAGATTGTGAGCATGGTTCTTTTGGGTTGCCTTCACACTGGTGACTAGACATGATGATTGTTGAGGAGAGAGGCTGGTTTATTGTTAAGAATAATAAATTTGGGTATAAATATAATTTTTTAATATATTATATGAATAATATATTTATTTGGAATCATATTATTAATTAGTATTTAATCAGAAATTAATTAGGAATTAATTTCGGGATTAAAGGAATTAATTAAAAGTACAGGGGCTGTTTTGTAATTATTTGATAGTTGAGACTTTGGGCTATTGGATCACCTTTATTAAGGCTTGAACGAAAATCCTAGAAGGATCTAGGAGTTTTCGTTCAAAGGCTTAAGGAAAGGAGTCCATGGACTTGCTTAGGCCCTATGTAAACGGATTAGGGTTTCCACCTTGAAACCCTAGCTAGCCTCAAATATAAATAGCACCCTAAGGCACTGGAATTCGACCACCCCTTGGGAAAACCCTACTAGGGCCGAATTTTGGAGATCATTACCTTTCCTCCTCTCTCTCATATTCATCCATTCACTCAAAGTGTGTTTGTGAAACATTAGTGGTACTACACTTGTGGTACTTGCTTTCAAGAGCTATGGAAAGTCAAGGAGTTAGTTGTTATTACCATATAACAGCAAAAGGTATGTATTCTATTCTCCTATGTCAATTTCGAAAATAGTAGATGCATGCTAGGTTTCCTTTTGTGTTCATAATGTTGTATGACTAATAGTGAAAACATAGATCCGTATCTAGGGTTGCATGCACACATAGGATTGTTTGAATTAAACCCTTCAGGTACACCAATCTTACTTTTAGTGTTTAATTTTGACTTATTTGGTTAATTTTGGGGTTAGGGTTTGTAGTCTATTTGAATGTCAAAATCGATTCCCTAAATATGCGGAATCTTTACTGCGTGTGAGATTAATATACTTAGAATCAAATTAGAATAAAACCCCAACGAAGTATTTGGCCCGATTTGTAAACTGTCATGACTAATTCTCACTGTATGTAACTAACTCACGAAGTGATCCTTATTGCTCACGACGTGAGACCTGGGATATGGTCTTATGTTTTCTTCTAATTTGTTTAACATGTGGAGCATTTTGTTTTGTTTTTCTGGTTTTTTGTTTTTGTAGAAAATGGCTTCAAGAGGTGCAAATGAGCAATTTCAAGGCCAAGTATCATCATGCCACACATTGTACTGAATTCCCGTGGATATGCCAACCGATGTGCTTACTAACTACACCAACAAATTGGGATGGTTGCATAACATGGAGTTTGTCATTTCTCCAAGGATTGATTGGGTACGATTTAGAGAGATTGGCTTGATGGAGAGGATGGCTCCATTTTTGACCAAGCAATTTTCAGTGGATAATTCCTTCACTTGTAACGGGTGGAGAAACTTGTTTGCGATCAGTGAGCCAGTTTACCAGGAGCTTTATGTGGAGTTCTTCGCTTTCGTATCTATTGAAGCTGCTACTATTGATCCGTTTTACTCAAGGGCACTCGTATTCCGCTTAGGTTGCGAGTACAGGGAATGCAACTTGGTTGAGTTTGCATGGCGCATGGGTATTTATGAGCAGCATGAAACATAATTGCCTTCATTTGAGATTTTCATGACGATAGTAGCACGGTAGTGTTTGGAGGGAGTGTTGGGACTGGATTTTAGAGTGTCAATTGCAAATGGTGCCTTCCATTCGGTTGTCTCCCAAGAAAGCCACATTCGATCCCCGATCCATCGGTTACTTCACCGGTTGGTTACTTTTTTGATCAATCATAAGCGACATGGGAACAAGGTTACAAGCTTGAATCTTTTCTTCTTGTGGAGTATTGTCATGGCGACTGTTTTTTGCCACATCCCATATCATTTGGCAAACTATTTGGGTAGCAAGGCTGCTATTTCTAGAGCTAGTAGCTCCACTAAGGGGTGTCATTCTTTTACACGACTTACGAGATCCTATGGTCTTCTTGTCCCATGTTTGACCTGGACTTTGATACTTAAGCCTGGTGATGATCTCCCTATGGGATATTTAGATTCTATGCGTGTGGTAACAAATGAGGGATCACATTGGAGCATACCGGTGGATGATGATGTGGTACACCAAGACCAACCCGCACCCTAACCGAGGCCAAGAGGATGAAGAAATGTGAGAGGAAGAGGCGATAGAGGACAATTGGTGCACCAAAATGCACCTATGGGAGGATCCAATTTTGGGGGAGACATGTCGGGTTACTTTGATCAGTTGTCGTTAAGTGTGAATTGGATTGGTGGGACGGTGGAGAATTTGGTGCAACACTTCAATGTTGAGCAACCTCCTCATTTGGGGTATCATTACCCAATTTGCCCTAGGTGGAGTGAGTATCAAAGTCACGGAGGAGATGGAGTGGGAATGAGTGGAGCTCAAGAGGATGAAGATGACGATTGATTATTTTGCTTATTTTAGTTTGATTTAGTTTGGGTTGGTTTTTCTTTTGTTTTTGGTATGTAAAACTCTTTAAGCTATTATGTTACTTTTTTTTTTTATTTCCTTTGGTGGTTATTTCCAGATTTGCTAAGGGAGTCACGAGAAAGGAAAGTCGAGAAACAAGAGCGTTTATGTCTAGCCACGTATTGTCTACAGTTGAGAGTCAGACCCACGATTATAAATAAGTGTGGGGTGAGTCAAGAGAGTGGATAGAGCTAGAGAAAGGGGTCAAAAACAATTAATTTAAAAGTGTCTTAATCCATTAAGACGTTACGGGTCAAAGTTCCAAGTTGAAAGAAGGATTGGCAGATTTTTGTCCGACCAGTTTTCACGTCGTGAGGCTTTTATCCTTACGTCATGAGCTCGATCACAGAGGGTTTTCAGACTTCACGTTTTAGCAACCTCACGTCGTGATCGATAACACTCACGTCGTGAGTCATATATTTTCACAAAATGAAGCCTTTTCATTCACATTTACTACATGATTCTCCACCATTCTTTTGGAGTTATCATGACGATACTTATGGCTCGTTTCCTCTACCATTAAATGTGGCGTATGCTTTCCCATATTTGTCTTTACATTTTGGAGATTTGCACTGCCTTTATTGAAGATTGAAGTTTCGATTCCATATGTTGTTGGCACATTTACATATGTCGCGAGATCAAGATCCAAGTTCCTTATTCAAAGAAGAGTTCCATGTTCAAGATGCACACTTCATCCACACGATTAGAGTTTGATCTTTCCACTTTCTATCCCAAGGGAGTCTGTTCCCTTTTCTCCCTTTTTGTTGCTTTTAATTTATGTCATGCATACAATGAGGGCATTGTATGTAATAAGTGTGAGGTAGGGGGAAGAAAAAGTAAATTGCTAGAAAATTTAGATAATTTAAAAAATTACAAATTAAATTGAATTAATAATCTAAAAATTTAATCTAGTGATGATAATTTGATCTTAAATTGCTGCTATTATACATGGTGATCTGATGAGAGCTCAAATGTTTAGTTGAACCAATATATGTTATAGTGCATTTGTGACCCCTTTTATTCTAGTGAAATCATGGGACAAAAACACCACCTCGCTTAGTTTGAGGATCGCAATATGTTTAGTATCGTGTACCAGAAATGTATCCAGGAAGACCAATACTTTAACCAATAAGGGTTGATGTTAAGCGCCCCTGCTTAAGCATGTAGGTTTTTGAGTGAAAAAGTAAGTACATATAAAAAAAAGAGAGAATTACTGAAAAAGTTGAAGAATTTTGGAGCTATCAAGTAAAAATCAAAAGATCAAAGTTCTGAAGAAATTCAAAACTTAAAGATACCAAAAATCACACAAAAAGGTGGTGAATTCAAAGAAATTGAAGATCACATATCAAAGTAGTAAAGAATTCAAGAGCTCCAATGTGGTATCTAAAAATTGTAATTTCTAGATTATGTACGCTTGGGTAGCTTTACAAAAATTACCTTGAGGTTAGAAAGTTTTCTGCGGATGGATTCAGAGGGATGCATAAAATGAGCGTTGATCAAAAGAAGTGGACGAGTGTTTATGAGGATTATGAGTATTTAGAATTAAGGGGGGGGGGGGTCTTGACATAATGGCTAAGTTTGAATTGGATTGTTCTATGTGATGATAGTGATGAGAGTTTAAGTTTAAATAATTAGATTTGCTTGAGGGAAAGCAAAGCATAAGTGTGGGGTATTTTGATATTGCCATAGTTATACATGTTTTTAGGCAATATTTATTTACATTTTTATTGATAATTTGGTTGTTTGCATTGAATAATGATACTTATAAGCTTAAATTATACTTTGCAGCCAAATAGAAGCATTTTTGGAGAAAAGGAATGAAATTGACAAAACATGGAAATTTGGAGGCTTGAAGAAAAGAAGAATAAAAATCCAACAAAAACGTGTACTCACGATGTGAGAGTTGCAGGCTTACGATGTGAGTTGGAATATTCAAGAAGATAGGCATCGTGAGGAAGAATCCTTGTCAAACACGGATAACCACGTGCTCACGACGTGAGTCATTATTGCTTACGACGTGAGTGTGGAAAAATCAGAAACTATATATATGCTTGATCATTACGACTTGAGGGAGTTTTAGCTGATTGAGAGAGTTCCTGGAGACGAATTTCAGAAGGAGAAGTGATTTGGAATTGGCTTTCAACACCAAAGGAGAAGAGAAGTTCATAATTGGATTCTAGTTTTGGTACACTTTAATTATGTCTTTGAATATGATTTGTTTATGTTTGTTTGCTAGTATGTCTAACTAAATCTAGTTGCTTCTGTTAGCTAGATGAAGCTGGAACTCATGATTTTAATATTCTTGCTTTGACTTATTTGTTGGTTAAGACTTGTGTTGCTTGATTTTACCTAGTATGTTTGATTTGATATTTGATTGCTTTGATTTCTTATTCTTTGTAGTTAATGACCATCAATCTGCATGAATTAGAATACCTAGTAATTTAATGAACACTAGTTTATTAGAGCTAAGATCAAACCAATCTTAGATAAGCAATTGAATTATTAAAATTAGGTTGTGCTAGAGAACTCATATTATGACCATAAGTGTGTTTTTCAAATCAATCTTATATAGCTCCAATTTTATTTAATAATTGATTCTGTGTTAGCTATTGTGTGACCATACATAGATTTACATGAATTGATTAATGTTAGTAGATTTAGAACTAAACTGCTAATACTATCTTAATTGGTAACCAATAGTAATTGTCATAGCTAAATTATAAACCATTGATGGAAAGTGGATTCGAACTACCATAAGTGTTTGTTAATTGATTGAATTTCGTGTTAAGAGATAAGTTCATCTAAACTTGCAAAATTAGATAAAACCCCCACCTTGTTAGAAAATTAGGATAGTTTAGTAGTAGATAGATTAATTAGTTAAAACCGTTCCATGTGATCGACACCCAACTTACCCAAATTATTCTATAATTCGACTAGGTACACTGCCTAGGTGCATTTTAGTTAGTTAAGTAGTTAGGTTATAAATATAAAATTAGGTGTAGCTATTTGCACGCATCAATACTTTCATTTCTTTCCTTTTCCTTATTGTTGAATTAGATTAGATGATTTTTTAATTTGATCCTTTTTTAGGCAAACCTACAAAGATTGGATTTTTTTGAGAAACTGTAACATAAGCACCATCTAATTTTCTTTCATCATTTCAAGATGGTTAAATGCAAGAAATAACAACATACTTTCATTTATTTGTTTATGACACCATCTTGCTTTCATTTATCTCTTTTAAAACATTGTAGTTTGTATAGATACTTTTCCTATCTTTTTATATTTAAAGGGTTGAGTTCTTTGAGATTATCACTTGAACTTTCGTCTTTACAATTCTTGCATTATGTTAAAATTTGTAGTTATTTTTGTCATTTAATTGTGAGTCGGTGTGGGTGCACTTACGGTGAAGACAAGCGTGAAGCACCATCTGGATCTGCAGTTCATAATGACACATTTAAATAACGAAAGATGATGAAACCTGAATACATTTTGTCCCAAAATTTAGTGTCAAAGAGAACCTGGAGAAGGATAAGGTTCTTAATTTTTAGGGTTTTTACTAAGTTTTTATTTGTATCGATATGTAAATGTAACAATTTTTTGTTTGGAAGTTCGAATCATTATAAATTCATTTACTGGATTCTTATTATTATAGATGTATTGGATTTTTTTTTTCTTTTTTGCATTTTGGGCATAAAAAGATATGAGCTTCTTTTTTAATTATCTAATTTGTTTTTAAAACAATAAAAATCATTTTAATGACGGATTAGTGACAAAAATATATGTCACTAAAGCCGGTTGGTAATGTGTTGGAAAATATCGTTCGTCGGTAATAAGTCACATTATTTGTCCGTCGGTAGTCTGGTACTATTTTGTCGTCAACTTTGTCAAACAAGTTCAACAAAGGGACGTCGATATCTGTTGGTAGTTCGTCACAAATTCCGCGGTGATATTTACCCGCGGGGCTTTTTACGACATACCTAATTCCTTCAGTATTTTGTTAGAAATCGGCTTTAGCGATGGATTTCTAATGGATATTGCCGTCGGAAATTGACCAGTTCTAGTACCGTCGGAAATCGGCTTTAGCGACGGGTTTCGGACGGATATGGCCGTCGGAAATTGCATAGTTTTCTAGTAATGCTAGCAATAGGTTTTCAACCACAAAAACAAAAAAAAATGATTTTCTATTTTGATGAAAAAGTATGTTTTATATATTAATTATTGTATTAGCGATGGTGAATTTTACCTACAACATGCTCTAGCTGCCTAGCTAAAGGGCATGTCTCTTGTAGTTAGCCCGGCCGAAACTATCCCATCACCTCACTACAAACTGGTAATCGCTTTCATGTCGTGTGTGATTAGTTTAATAAAGTTAGCACTTAAGAGTTCCAAGGTAGGGTTAAGATATCAGGTTGAGATTGACCAATTCTTAGTACTACAAAAGATAGTCAGGTGTTGGGAAGCCGGCTGACCGATTCCTTTTCCAGACTACTCCGTATAGTCCTGATAGATAAACGTACTCTCGACGCCTATTATTCATTTACAATGTGTAAGGCGGCAAATCCTTCAAGTTAACTTATGTTAAAATAAATGCAAAACGATATATAGAAGAATCATGCAGATTAGGTCTATATATATGGAGTCACTAAGCAGCTGTTTGTCCCACCACAAAAAAACATATCTTCTATCCCTAAAAGAGATTTAGCTTTTGATTTCATAACTTTCTGTAGTTCCCGCTGAGAATATTAAAAGAAATGTCGAGCAAATTCGTTTTGTTGAGTGTATTAGCTCTAACTTTTAGCTACCTTGCGTTAGCCTATGAGCCTAGCTCCCTCCAAGATTTTTGTGTAGCCGATCCCAATTCGTCAGGTACTTTAAGACTTTACTTGTAGTTACAAATCTCGTGTTCTCTTTTAGTTAATGTTTTCTGTAACAAAATATTGGCTTTATATAACATGCAGTGAAAGTAAATGGTTTGACATGTAAGAACCCGATGCAAGTTCAAGCAGAGGATTTCTTCTTCAGTGGGCTACACCTCAGGGGTAACACATCGAACCAATTGGGATCAAAGGTGACCCCGGTGTTTGCTACTCAGTTACCAGGACTAAACACTTTGGGCATCTCAATGGTTCGGATTGACTATGCACCATGGGGACTTAATGCTCCTCACACTCACCCAAGAGCCACCGAGATTCTTACTGTTCTTGAAGGGACACTACAAGTTGGATTTGTAACTTCTAATCCCGATAACAGATTTATCACGAAGGTGCTTCAAAAGGGTGATGTTTTCGTGTTCCCAGTGGGGCTTGTTCATTTCCAACGCAATGTGGGTAATGGATATGCTGTGGTTATTGCTGCATTAAGCAGTCAAAACCCAGGTGCCATAACAATTGGGAATGCTGTTTTCGGTGCAAATCCCGCAATTCCAGCGGATATTCTTGCCAAGGCGTTTCAAGTGGATAAGAGTGTGGTGGATCAGCTACAATCGAAGTTCTAGAGTTTCAAAGATTCTAATGACAGAAGGATATGATTAGAGCTGTTGTTCAGCTCGTGTGATTATTGTTTGGGTTCATTCAAAATTAATTGTGTGCGGTTTTCTTTTGGAGTTCTAATTCTTTCTTTGAAAAAAAAAAGAGCATTGGTATTAATTCACGTGTACACTACATGTTTTGTTGGTTTAATACGAGCGATAATTGTTATATTTTAAGCTTTATTGACAGCAAAATATTACCTGTACGTAGATGAAGAAGTTTACGGTCTTAAATCAGTGTTCAATCTCTCCTGGATCGATCCGTTGAGGTGCAAGAAATTCCAAAAAGAGTTGTATATCCACTAAACTTGCCATCTTTTTTACTCATATTTTCGAAAATGGAGTAGACAAAAATATGACATGGCTTTTGATGTTTATTTAATCAAAAGAAATAGCTAGCCTTAACAAAGTTAAAAGTGCATAATGGGATAAAGACTCTTGGATATTGTTCTTATTTTAAGTCTAACATCAAAGACTTTCATTTGGTGACTTATTTTGAGCACTAAAACCATAACATGTAAGAGATTAGTGATTCTTTCCTTTTTGTTCATGCCTTGAAGATTACTTGCATGTTGTTTTTGCTCTCTTGAAGTTTATATTAGTTATGAACTTCAAGCTTAATAGTTATACGAGTTTTACAAGACTAGCATCTTAAATCAATTTGAGTTCTTGTTGGTGTGTCAAAGGTTTCATATTCTCCATCAACTTCTAAACCTCCCATAGAAGATTCAAAGTCTACAAAGGTTGTTAAACTCTTCTTCTTCTTTGATGCTTTTTTTCCCCAAACTTTGCAAGAAGATCCATTGGTTGATTATAACTAGTTTATAATTGTTAAAAAAAATACTAAAGTCTTCTATTGCTAAAATCTTGTTTTTGAAGCTAATTTTTGAATAAAAACCCAATAAATTAAACATTTTATTCTTTCTCTCCAAATCCTTCCAAATTGGAAGGAAAGTTAGGAGGGAAAATTATCCTTCCATTTCCTTTCACTTTCTTCCTTTAATGAAACTTAGGAACACCAATATCTTTTAATTTCTTCCCACTTCCAGCTACATCGTTTCCTTTCCCTCGTTATGTTGAACTGGGGAACATGGTGTCAATTACTCGTTCCGACTTCCATCACATATGTAACGCCCGTAGATCTGGGCTAGTCAATTAGAGACGTTAAGCGTCAAAAATGACTTTTTGATGGAATATTATTTTGAAGGAATAATCTTAACTAAGTTATAGTATATGTTATAAGGATTTTGTACATTTAAAGAACGCCAAAATCCGAGTTATAACGAATAAGTTATGACCTGTTGAAGTTTCGCGACAGAACCAGCACGACGCTGAATGACGTAAAAAGTGAATTTATGTTAGAGTGATATTTAGCCTTAGTGATCTAAGCGAAAGTCGTAGAGTTCGTTAAACCATGAGCGTGCATAAAAATAACGCCCAAATCTGACTTCGTATGAGGAAGTTATGATTTTTCGAAGTTTCGACTTAGCGGTATGTAGCCCGAATACTCGATTTGAGACCGAGCGGTTTTTAGCCGAAACAATCTAAATGAGAATCGAATATTTCATTAATTGTAGTAAAACGATAAAAAGATAGGCGAAAACGGACGTCGGATGAAGAAGTTATGATTTTATAACGGAGTTTTCTTGTCTCGGCCTACTAAAAATAAATAATAAAAATAAATCAAAATTAGCCGACGGAGTCTAAACGAAAGTTGTAGAGCGTAGTCTCACCTACGTGGGGATATAAAGAACGTCTAAAACGGAGTTCGTATGAGGAAGATATGAATTTTTTAAGTTTATTAAATATTTTCGATATTTAATTTAAATATAAATTCGATATTATCCGGAAGGGGGGGAGTCAGCATTCTTATCCCCATTACGGCCAACATAATTTAGAATTACGCCCAGCGTAATTTGGGTTTCCAGCCCCCTATAAAAGGAAGTCAAGGGCAGCCGAGTTCTATTGCTCCATTCTTCCTTCCTCTCGCGTTTTTACCTCGTTTTGCGTGCAACTTATACCTTGAAGCCCCGGTATCATTCCCGAGCCCCGAAGCAAGTCCAGAGGCCCCGAAGATCCCAAGAAGTGCAATTCCCGAGCCGAAGCTCTGCCCGCGAGGAGTCCGATTTTTGTGAAGATCTTCCAGATCTGCCGAAGAATACTACTTCTACAAGCCGTAGTGTTGTCCGATCATCTTCTAATCAAGTGAGTGTGTAGTTACTTTCTTCTAAACACATAAATATTAAGTATTTGCTATGAAATACGTGCTATTTGTATAATATAAAGATGTTTATATGTGTGAGTGTGTGGTCACTTTCTTCTAACACATAAATATTAAGTATTTGTTATTAAATACGTGCTATGTGTTTATATAATGTTTGTTTATTTGAGATATTGGTGGAATGGATGAACTATATAGGTTTTAATGAGTTAAATTGTATATGTAATTTATATCTACAAATATGTTGGATAGGACATGGGTAGATGAGATCCGTGAGTATGTATCAGATCAAGAGGTTAGTTTTCGATCCGTTACTATGGATTAGACCAAGAGGGTAGTTTTAGATCCGTGAGTATGGATCAGGTAAAGAGGTAAACTTGCTATTAGTCTGGGAGTATGGATTAAGACTAAGTTAATTGTCCCTAGTCCGGGAGTATGGATTGGGCACAATTATAGATCTTGAGTATGGATCAGATATGGATTAAGATTAAGTTAATTGTCCCTAGTCCGGGAGCATGGATTGGGCACAATTATAGATCCGGGAGTATGGATTAAATCAGGATTAAGGTATAGTTAATTGCCCCTATTCCGAGAGTATGGAATGGGTACAATTATTGATCCGGGAGTATGGATCAGATCAGGAGGTTAGTTTTAGATCCGTGAGTATGGATCAGGTAGTTTTAGATCCATGAGTATTGATCAGGGGAAAAGGTTAGTTTTAGATCCATGAGTATGGATCAGGTTAAAAGGTTAGTTTTAGATCCGTGAGTATGGATCGGGTGAAGAGGATAGTTTTAGATCCGTGAATAGGGATCAGGTAAAGAGGTAAATTTTAGA
Organism: Lactuca sativa; assembly: GCF_002870075.4. Lineage (NCBI taxonomy): Eukaryota > Viridiplantae > Streptophyta > Magnoliopsida > Asterales > Asteraceae > Lactuca > Lactuca sativa. Next base: position 197,141,886 of record NC_056631.2, on the reverse strand, counting down.
TACGAGAGTTTAGATCGTGTCGTTGTGAGGATCGATGGGTTGAGATAAAAGTTTCCTTTATATGGTGAAATTGTACAAGTTTGAATGTTCTATATTTATAAATATATGATATAATATTGTGGGATGAAAACCCTATATGCTCACCAGGCTCCCAATCCTGACCCACTTAGTTTTCTTTGTGTCACAGGTATCAATACGAAGACATATTTCACAGAGAGATTTAAAGGAGATATAAATCATTAGTGTAATTGAATGTAAGTTCTGTTTATGCTTATATGTCTGTATCGGAACATGACATCCTGAGGTTTTATTATTAAATGAAAATACATTCTCTTTGAGAAATGTTTTGATAAGTTATTATCATATCTTGTTTTGGGAACAAATTCCGCAACCGTTTTATTTAAAAGATTACTCTGGTATAAGTTATTATCAAATCGGTCTTTTCTGGCCGTGAAAATGGGGATGTCACAGTTGGTATCAGAGCATTAGTTTAAGCGAACTAGGAATTTGTAGGATTTCTACACTTAAACTTAGAATGCGAAGTGAAATTTTTAGATGTGTGTCTGTTATGTTTTAGACATGAGCACTAGTTTATTTTAGGAAAGTTTCTTAAAATGCTTTTATGTGCTAAATATTATATGTTGCCATATATGATATTATTTGTTCGTATCTATGGTCTGTTGCCAACCGGATCTGGAAACCTTATGTGTGTAGGATTCTAAGCGTACGTCTATGATATTAGAACTAGCATGTAAACGTTTCAGAGTGATAAGGATGATTTGAATATCTATCGTGAATAAGGATCTAATTTCACCTTATTCGGTGTATAGATCAAAAATGGTGAGAACGAGGAGTGGAGTTGGAAATGCTAATGAAAACAGGAATCAACCACCAGTGATTGAGAAAATACCTGTCGTAGCAGCAGAACCTGAGCCGGTAACAATGGCTGGTGTACAAATGATGATTCAAACAATGTTGGATCGTCAAATGGAGGAGACCAGGCGGTTGCTTCAATAGAATCGTGAAGAACTATCAATTCAAGTGGAACATCCTGAATTAAATGAAGGGCACTCGGAAGGAGGAAACTTCAATGGATCTGTTGGTCAAGCCAAACCACCGATAGTTAGGCAAAACAACCATGATGGAAGGAATGATGGAGTGGGATGCAAGTACAAGGACTTTCTAACTTGCAAACCATCAACCTTCACTGGAAAGGAGGATCCGATCGGAGTGATGGATTGGATCTCCGAAATTGAGTTAGCCTTCATGACTTGTGGCTGCAGAGGCAAGTTGCAGACTACCTATGTAGTGCGTCAGTTCCGAGGTGGAGCCGTTCGTTGGTGGAACACTCTAGGGAAGACTTTATGCCCTAATGAGCCACTGCAATTGTCATGCGCATAGTTCTTGGCGAAGTTCAAGCGCAAGTTCTGCTCGGCTCAAAATCTGTTGGAATTGGAGAATAAGTTTCTGACATTGACGAAAGGCAACATGTCAGTTGATGAATACACTAATAACTTTACAAACAAGATGGACTTTGCCTTGCGCATCGTTCCAGATGAGCTGACAAAGGTGGACCGGCACGCAAAGGGACTCTCATGGGAGTATGCAGTGCCATTTCGTCAGGCGCCTACTCTAGAGGCAGCTATCTGGGGTGCCAAGTCTGTTGAAGATATGATTAAGGGAAGAACCGCCAGGAAGGTTGAAGTTGGCGAGAAAAGAAAGATTGAAGGATCTTCAAGGTCTGATGAGAAGAGAAAATTTTTGAAGTCTGATTCGAAGAAGCTCGAAGAAGGAGCATAATGGTATGACAAGTGCAAAAGGAAGCACATTGGGGAATGCTCTAAAGAAATGAGCTGCTTCAAATGTGGGAAGACTGATCATTACGCCAGCAAATGCCCAAACAAAAGAGAATCTTGCTTTAAGTGTGGTGAAGAAGGACACTTCAAACAAAACTGCCCAGGAAGGGAAGAGATTACAAAGCCAAATGTGCCGCCAAAGCCAAAGGCAAGAGCATTTCAAATGATCCTTGATGAAGTAGATGATAACGCAAGGAATCAAGGATGAGGATTTTATATCTAAAGATCAAGTTATGAAGTAGCAGTGTGAATAGTAACTTATAGTGTAGCCTATTAGAGGCATAGTATAGGGTGAACTTGAACTTTTGTGTAATAGTTTCAAGGAATTAATATAAACCCTAGTTCTGTTATCTGGTGTGTTGAATGATTGTATGATTTTCTTGTATAGTGACTTGGTCGACTGTGGGACAATACTTGGGACGAGTACGAGTAGGTGTGAAAGGTAGTAGATGCATATACTACCGTAAGCACAGGACTCGCACTTGGATCAGGGAAAGTCACAAGGTTACCAAGAAGCTAGTGATTGATTCCATTTTATTCTAGTATGTCATTACCATTGTTTCGGTAATGACTAGTAAGATGTTTCGCATTAACCACACCATCGGTTTTTATTTCGGTTTGGGTTTATGCGGTTTTTTCGTTTTTTTCGGTTTGCAGTTCGGTTTTTGCTCACCCTATGGACTATGATTACTGAAGTAGATATTTTTGTTGCAAATTTATGCTTATGTTATTGTTTGGTTCCCATGTACGGTATCGTTTGGGTTCCCATGTACAGGTACAATATATATTGTTTTCTCATACAATCGATTGAGTATCTTGCAATTGAATTTACTTAAGTGGTTGGAAAGGTAAGGAGAATCCAAAGATTCTATTTGCATTTAGGTAAGCTCAAGTAAACTTTTATGTAACTATCATGCATCTATGAGTTAAATTTTCACTAATTTTTTGTTCAATAGCCTCACTCATACTATTCTTCTATGATTTTTGCAATTACCATGAACCACTTTACAATCGGTATATTTTTCCTCTTTAAATATCTTTAAATTGATAAATTTTATTCTATGGGATTGAATGTTGAGTTTTCGTATTAGCTATTGGAAATCAGCCCCTCATTCACTCTTTTGTACACCGATCAAAACAACAAGTTTGTATCTATATTACTTTCACAAAATGTGATTACCTCATTCAAAATACATTTACTAATGCCACCTATTTATAACAAAAAAAAAAAACATTAAAAAAACATTCTCATAAACCCCCCACGTTTTTCCTTCTAAGTAGCAACAAACTCCACCTTTCACTTTCAACTCCAACAAATTCAGTCAACTTTAGACCAAGTCATTAACATGCAGAATATTGATGATCCATGCACATGACCAATACTCGACTTGACCCATATTCTATCTGAACCATCAAGATTAACCCAACATAAGCTCCCTATACGACTAGAATTAGTATTAACCATCTTACCAATAAAAAGAGGGCTAAATTCATGAAACGGCATTTTACTTTCAATTTTTTGTGCATTATGGCTTCATTTGGATCTGCAGTTCATAATCATACATTAAAACCCTCTTGCTATGCAACGAAAGATGATGAAACTTGAATACATTTTGTCCCAAAAATTTGTATCAAAGGGTTTTTACTAAGTTTTATTTGTATCGATAGGTAAATGTAACAATTTTTGTTAGGAAGTTTGAATCATTATAAATTTATTTATTGGATTCTTATTATTATAGATGTATTGGATTTTTTTCTTTTTGCATTTTGGGCAGAAAAAAATATGAGTTTCTTTTTTAATTATCTACTTTTTGTTAAAACAATAAAAATCATTTTAGTGACAGATTAGTGACAAAAATACACTAAATCCGGTCGGTAATGTGTTGGTAAATATCGTCCATCGCTAATCAGTCACATTATTTGTCTGTCGGTTGTCGGTAGTCTGATACTATTTCGTCGTTAACTTGGTCAAACAAGTTCAACAAAGGGATGCCGCTATCTGTTGGTAGTTCGTCACGAATTCCGTAGTGATATTTACCAATGGGGCTTTTTACGACATACCTAATTCCTTTGGTATTTTGTTAGAAACCGGTTTTAGCGACGGATTTTTAACGGATATATCAGTCGGAAATTGACCAGCTTCTAGTATCGTCAGAAGTGTTTGTTAATTGATTGAGTTTCGTGTTAAGAGATAAGTTCATCTAAACTTGCAAAATTAGATAAAACTCCCACCTTGTTAGAAAATTAGGATAATTTAGTAGTAGATAGATTAATTAGTTAAAACTGTTCCCTGTGATCGACAGCCAACTTACACAAACTATTCTATAATTCGACTAGGTACACTGCCTAGGTGCATTTTAGTTAGTTAAGTAGTTAGGTTATAAATATAAAATTAGGTGTAGCTATTTGCACGCATAAAGTTTTTTGTGCTGTTACTGGGGAACAACTTATTTATTTGCTTTAAATTAATCGATCCTTTTTGTGAGATAAACCTGCAAAAAGTTACTTTTTAGCTAAAGTTTTTGTTTCAGTACCCAACTCACGATGTTAGTGCAATAGTTTTTAGTTTTTCTTTGTTTTTCTTTTCTGTTAAATTTTCTGCGACAACACGAGGTGGTGATCTTTACCACGTCGTGTTGACCAGTTAGTAGACTATTTTTAGTTAATTTTAGTTCAGTTTTACGTTTTTATTTTTATTTATTTTGCAGAAGTTCATGACCAGAGGATCCAACACACCTTTGGTGCCGCCACTTGAAGATCCAGAGTCGGCCCTTCACAAGAAGATGGATAAGAACGCAGGAGTGAACCAAACACTAAAGAAGTCGCCTTTTAAGGATTTAAAGTCAGTTTTTGGAAAAAAGTCAGGAAAGAAAGTGGGAGAAACTAGTACATCATCAAAAGTTGAAAGCTTTAATCAAACATCTAACCTACAAGAATCCGAGTACGAATCCGACCCAGAATTCGAACTACATAGAAGTGAATCCGAAGACGAGACAGAAACCAAGATGGCAAACATTACAGATATGTCTATGGGAGCTTACAAGAAGCGAATTAGAGATGATGTTGGTCTGGGGTTAGTACAACCTGCAATTCCTGCCATTGCCACATTCGAGCTGAAAGGACACATCCTTACTGCACTTAAGGATATTCCATTTTATGGGAAGGATCATGAGGATGCTTTTAAGCATCTAGATGAGGTCAATGACATTGCAGATTATTTCAATGCTCTTAATGTTCCTAGAGAGACAACTTTACTAAGGATGCTACCAGTCACTTTTAAAGGAGTTGCAAAAGACTGGCTGAAGGCACTACCACCTGGTGTAATCACTACTTGGGTCCAGATGCGTGAGCACTTTCTAGATTAATTCTGCTCACCTTCCAAGATAGCTAAACTCAAGAAGGCGATAGCTAATTTTGAGCAAAATCTGGGTGAGTCACTTTACGAGGCATGGGAACACTACAAACGTTTGTTAAGGAATTGTCTTCAACATAACCTTAACATTCAACAAGAAGTATTCATATTCTTTGACGGGGTCAATGTCATGACAAGACAACTCCTTGATTCTCAAGGACCACTTACAATGAAAAATCCGGGGGGAGTCAAGGAGTTAGTTGAAGAATTTGCAAAGCATTCTCGTGAGTACCACAATCCAAGGAATGAAGTCATTAAAGTAATTGGGGGAGGAAGTTCTGAAGACATGGCTGTTGTGCTAGAAATGCTCAACACTATGGATAGGAGGATGACCAAGATGGACCAGTCAATACATGCTATAGGAATTGGTTGTGAAAGGTGCAATGGTCCACACTTGACTAAGGATTGCCACTTGGATGAATATGGGAATAAAAGAGCTCAAGTTTGCTTATCGAGTGGGGATAAATATGATGAAGACTGGAGGAAACCAAAGAAGGAGTGGCTGCCATATGATGAATACAAGAAGCAAAAAGAAGAAAGATATAGACAGACATATCGAGGCTTATACCAAAAAGAGCAACCACTAGCTAAGAAGAAAGTTGACTTCAAAAATATGCTACTTCGTTTCATGGAAGCTTCATAGAAAAGACATGATGATACTGATGCATCACTGAAGGATCAAAGAATAATGATGAAGGAGAAACAATCTATGATGAAGGAACATCAGGCAATGATGATTGACCAGCAAGCATCATTAAGAAATCATCAAGCATCTATCCACAACCTCGAAGCTCAACTTGGTCAACTAACAACTTTGGAGAACGAGAAACTATCTCCACGTTTTCCTGAAAAGAAGACTCAATCCCATGTTATGATGATCGAGACCGAAGAAGAGGCCATCTCTGAGTTCCTAGAAGCATTAGAAGTGGATCCAAGGCATCCCGAACCAGAACCGAAGAAGTTAAAGATAGAAAATCAAAATTCTGCTGAAATACTGAACTCACAACATGAGCCATCTATGTTCACGAGGTAGGCCCGGTCTGAACATAAGACTTCAGAATCCGTTCCAGCTTATCGTCCGCCTCTATCGTTTCCGTCCCAAGCTAATCTTAGTCCACTGGAAAGTGAGCATCTGGAGTTTATTCAGCAAATAAAGGGTATTCCAATTAATACTCCTTTTGTCGAGTCATTATCCAAAATTCCCGAATATGAAAAGTTTTTACAAGACTTGATAGACAATCGTCAGCAGTTGAAGAAGAAATCTAAGGTGATTCTAAGTGAGCAAGGCTCAAAAGCTGTATTAAAAGAGATACCTAAGAAGATGGGAGATCCTGGATGCCTCACTCTTCCATGTGAGTTTGGAAATAATTTAAAGACTTATGCTTTAGCTGATTCTAGGGCTAGCATAAATTTGACGCCTTATTCGTTTTATCAGAAGATGAAGGCTACAAAAATGACCATTCACATGGATAATCGTTCAGTGACTCATCCTAGGGGGATTGTAGAGTACATCCTGGTGAAAATTGGGAAATTTGTTTTCCCAGTTGATTTTGTGGTTATGGATATGAAAGAAGATGTCAATGTCCCAATCATTCTTGGTCGCCCCTTACTTAATATTGCTAGAGCCTTGGTTGATGTTCGTGAATCCAAGCTTAGTTTGAAGGTTGGAGATGAAAAGGAAACTTTTGGAGTTCAAGATGGTTTCCAAGGGAGTGATGTTCATTATGAGGTCTTCAACATTGATGAAGAGAATGAACTTGAAGAATTAGAGAAGCTTATGGAAGAAGAGATTCAAGAAGTCAAATGCACCAAACCAAGAGCATCTCTTCCATTTGTTTTCGAAGTGTTTGCTTATAAAACTCCAACATCTTTGGTGAGTAAAGAAAGCGACGATTTATCAAGCTATGAAGATGAGGTTACTTCAAAGGAGACAAGTCCAGTGGTGAAAGAAGAAAAGATTCCTATGGTTCTTAAAAAGAATGAAGAAAAACCGGAGACTAAAGGGATCAAAAGAAAGCTTGATGTAGACGAGGTAAAAGCTAAAAAGGAGAACTCGAAGAAAGCGTATATTAGACGTGTCCAAGCTTACAATAGGCGATGAAAGGAGTAGAAGATTCATGTGGTGCTAGAAGATTCAACATAAGGAGGCACGGAGTCCGGCTTACGTCTCCATAAAAAAGAAACGCTTCTTGGGAGGCAACCCAAGCTCGGTTTGTAGTTTCTTTTCTTTTCATTTTAGTTTTTGAATTTTTAGTTTTTAGGAATATCAATTGTCTCATCATCATCTAATAATCCTCTGAATGGTAAAAATCGAGTGTAGGGGTTCTTAAAATTAAATGGTTATTAATAATAATGAAATTGATTTTTCAAACCAGAAGCGATCTCACGACGTGAGTCTAGACTGATATATGGACCAGAATACTTTAATGATCAACCCACCATTTTCTCTTAGCCTATTTAGAATAATCCAATAAGTGTATTAGCCCATTTCCTCTTGGTTAACCAGCCCAATTGTTTTAGCCCACATATAGCTCACGACGTGAGGTCCTTATTCTCATGACATGAGGAAGACTGAATCAGGACCACTTGAATAAAGAAATCAGATTGCGTTTGACCTACCATTCTCTCATCCCTCAAATCCCAACAACTTATTGGTCCCAACCCCCACACACTCGATTTCGGCCAGTTTCAGTACATTGTACTCTTGTGCTCACGTTATCATCAATCTAAGGTACACTAATCTTACTTTTAGTGTTTAATTTTGACTTATTTGGTTAATTTTGGGGTTAGGGTTTGTAGTCTATTTGAATGTAAAAATCGATGCCCTAAATATGCGAAATCTTTACTGCGTGTGGGATTAATATACTTAGAATCAAGTTAGAATAAAAACCCCAACGAAGTATTTGGCCCGATTTGTAAACTGTCATGACTAATTCTCGTTGTAGGTAACTAACTCACGGCGTGAGCCTTATTGCTCACGACGTAAGACTTGGGATATGGTCTTCTGTTTTCTGCTAATTTGTTTAACATGTGGAGCATTTTGTTTTGTTTTTCTGGTTTATTTGTTTTTGCAGAAAAATGGCTTCAAGAGGTGCAAATGAGCAATTTCAAGGCCAAGTATCATCACGCCACACATTGTACTGAATTCCCGTGGATATGCCAACCGATGTGCTTACTAACTACACCAACAAATTGGGATGGTTGCATAACATGGAGTTTGTCATTTCTCCAAGGATTGATTGGGTACGATTTAGAGAGATTGGCTTGATGGATAGGATGGCTCCATTTTTGACCAAGCAATTTTCAGTGGATACTTTTTCCTTCACTTGTAGTGGGTGGAGAAACTTGTTTGCTATCAGTGAGCAAGTTTACTAGGAGCTTTGTGTGGAGTTCTTCGCTTCCGTATCTATTGAAGCCGCTACTATTGATCCCTTTTACTCAAGGGCACTCGTATTCCGCATAGGTTGCGAGTATAGGGAATACAGCTTGGTCTAGTTTGCATGGCGCATAGGTATTTATGAGCAGCATGAAACACAATTGCCTGCATTTGAGCTTTTCATGAGGACAATAGCATGTGAGTATTTGGCGAGAGCATGGGGACCAGATTTTTGGGTGTCAATTGCAAATGGTGCCTTCCATTTGGGTGTCTCCCAGTAAATCCACATTCGATCCCCGATCCATCGGTTACTTCACCGGTTGGTTACTTTTTCGATCAATCATAAGCACATGGGAACAAGGTTACAAGCTTGAATCTTTTCTTCTTGTGGAGTATTGTCATGCCAGAGGTTTTTTGCCACATCCCATATCATTTGGCAAACTATTTGGGTAGCAAGGATACTATTTCTAGAGCTGGTAGCCCCACTAATGGGTGTCATTTTGTTACACGCCTTACGAGATCCTATGGTCTTCTTGTCCCATGTTTGACCCGGACTTTGATACTTAAGCCTGGTGATGATCTCCCTATGGGATATTTAGAATCTATGCATGTGGTAACAAATGAGGGATCACATTGAAGTATACCGGTGGATGATGATGTGGTACACAAAGACCAACCCACACCCCAACCGAGGCCAAGAGGACAAAGAAATGTGAGAGGAAGAGGCGATAGAGGACAATCGGTGCACCAAAATGCACCCATGGGAGGACCCAACATTGAGGGAGACATGTCGGGTTACTTTGATAAGTTGTCGTTAAGTGTGAATTGGATTGGTGGGACGGTGGAGAATTTGGTGCAACACTTGCATGTTGAGCAACCTCCTCATTTGGCGTATCATTACCCAATATTCCCCAGGTGGAGTGAGTATCAAAGTCAAGGAGGAGATGGAGCAGGAACGATTGGAGCTCAAGAGGATGAAGATGATGATTGATTATTTTGTTTATTTTAGTTTGATTTAGTTTGGTTTGGTTTTTCTTTTGTTTTTGGAATTTGTTTTTGGTATGTAAAACTCTTTAAGATATTATGTTACTTTTTTTTTCCTTTGGTGGTTATTTCCAGATTTTCTAAGGGGGTCACGAGAAAGGAAAGTCGAGAAACAAGAGCGTTTATGTCTAGCCAGGTATTGTATAGAGTCGAGAGTCGAGACCACGATTAGAAATAAGTGTGGGGTGAGTCAAGAGAGCGGATAGAGTTAGAGAAAGGGGTCAGAAATAATTAATTTAAAAGTTTCTTAATCCATTAAGACATTACGGGTCAAGACGATACTTATGGCTCGTTTCCTCTACCATTAAATGTGGTGTATGCTTTCCCATATTTGTCTTTATGTTTTGGAGATTTGCATCAACTTTATTGAAGATTGAAGTTTCGATTCCATATGTTGTTGACACATTTACATATCTCGTGAGATCAAGATCCAAGTTCCTTATTCAAAGAAGAGGTCCATGTTTAAGATGTACACTTCATCCACACGATTAGAGTTTGATCTTTCCACTTTCTATCCCAGGGAGTTTGTTCCCTTTTCTCCCTTTTTTGTTGCTTTTAATTTATGTCATGCATATAATTAAGGCATTGTATGTAATAAGTGTGGGGTAGGGGGTATAAAAAGTAAATTGCTAGAAAATTTGGATAATTTAAAAAATTACAAATTAAATTGAAATAATAATCTAATAATTTAATCGAGTGATGATAATTTGAACTTAAATTGCTGCTATTATACAGAGTGATCTGATGAGAGCTCAAATGTTTAGTTGAGCCAATATACGTTATAGTGCATTTGTGGCCCCCTTTATTCTAGTGAAATCATGAGACAAAAACACAACCTCGCTTAGTTTGAGGATCGCAATATGTTTAGCATCGTGTACCAGAAATGTATCCAGGAAGACTAATACTTTAACGAATAAGGGTTGAAGTTAAGCACCCCTCTTTAAGCATGTAGGTTTTTAAGTGAAAAAAGTGAGTACATATAAAAAAAAGAGAGAGAATTACTAAAAAAATTGAAGAATTTTGGAGCTATCAAGTAAACATCAAAAGATCAACGTTCTGAAGAAATTCAAAAGTTAAAGATACAAAAAATCACACAAAAAGGTGGTGAATTCAAAGAAATTGAAGATCAAATATCAAAGTAGTCAAGAATTCAAGAGCTCCATTGTGGTATCTAAATATTGTAAATTTCTAGATTATGTACACTTGGGTAGCTTTACAAAAATTACCTTGAGGTTAGAAAGTTTTATGCGGATGGATTCGGAGGGATGCATAAAATGAGCGTTGCTCAAAAGAAGTGGGCGAGTGTTTATGAGGATTGTGAGTATTTAGAATTAGGGGGGGGGGAGGTCCTTAGGAAAATTTTTGACACAAATGCATGCGTTGCGGTCTTGACATAATGGCTGAGTTTGAATTGGATTATTCTATGTGATGGTAATGATGAGAGTTTAAGTTTAAATAATTAGATTTGCTTGAGGGCAAGCAAAGCTTAAGTGTGGGGTATTTTGATATTGCCATATTTGTACATGTTTTTAGGCAATATTTATTTACATTTTTATTGATAATTTGGTTGTTTGCATTGAATAATGATACTTATAAGCTTAAATTATACTTTGCAGCCAAATAGAAGCATTTTTGGAGAAAAGGACTGAGATTGACAAAACATGGAACTTTGGAGGCTTGAAGAAAAGAAGAATAAAAATCCAACAAAAACGCGTACTCACGACGTGAGTTGGAGTATTCGAGAAGATAGGCATCGTGAGGAAGAATCCTTGTCAAGCACGGATAACTACGTGCTCACGATGTGAGTCATTATTGCTTACGACGTGAGCGTGGAAAAATCAGAAACTATATATATGCTTGATCATTACGACTTGAGGGACTTTTGGCTGATTGAGAGAGTTCCTGGAGATGAATTTCAGAAGGAGAAGTGACCTGGAATTGGCTTTCAACACCAAAGGAGAAGAGAAGTTCATAATTGGATTCTAGTTTTGGTACACTTTAATTATGTCTTTGAATATGATTTGTTTATTTTTGTTTTCGAGTATGCCCTGCTAAATCTAGTTGCTTTTGATAGCTAGATGAACCTGAAACTCATGGTTTTAATATTCTAGCTTTGACTTATTTGTTGGTTAAGACTTGTGTTGCTTGATTTTACCTATTACGTTTGATTTGATATTTGATTGCTTTGATTTCTTATTCTGTGTAGTTAATGACCATTAATCTACATGAATTAGAATACCTAGTAATTTAGTGAACACTAGTTTATTAGAGCTAAGATCAAAACAATCTTAGATAAGCAATTGAATTATTAAAATTAGGCTGTGCTAGAGAAGTCATATTTTGACCATAAGTGTGTTTGTTAAATCAATCTTACATAGCTCCAATTTTATTTAATATTTTATTCTGTGTTAGCTATTGTGTGACCATACATAGATTTACATGAATTGATTAATGTTAGTAAATTTAGAACTAAACTGCTAATACTATCTTAATTGGTAACCAACAGTAATTGTCATAGCTAAATTTCAAACCATTGAGGGAAAGTGGATTCGAGCTAACATAAGTGTTTGTTAATTGATTGAATTTCGTGTTAAGAGATAAGTTCATCTAAACTTGCAAAATTAGATAAAACCCCCACCTTGTTAGAAAATTAGGATAGTTTAGTAGTAGATAGATTAATTAGTTAAAACCGTTCCCTTTGATTGACATCCAACTTACCCAAACTATTCTATAATTCAACTAGGTACACTGCCTATAGGTGCATTTTAGTTAGTTAAGTAGTTAGGTTATAAATATAAAAATTAGGTGTAGCTATTTGCACGCATCAATACTTCCATTTCTTTCTTTTTCATTATTGTTGAATTAGAGTAGATGATTTTTTAAAATGATATTTTTTAGCCAAACCTACAAAGATTGGATTTTTTTTTTTGGAGAAACTGTAACATGAGCACCATCTAATTTTCTTTCATCATTTCAAGATGGTTAAATGCAAGAAATAACAACATACTTTCATTTATTTGTTTATGACACCATCTTGCTTTCATTTATCCCTTTTAAAACATTGTACTTTGTATAGATACTGAAAAGTTGGTATGAATTGCCTTCTTTATTCATTGATTTTCCAACGTATTTATACAATTACAAATCTTTATCAGAGACTAACCAACTAGGGAATAGATAAACATAATGAAGTTTAAATAGAGATAATTCTAAATGCCAGCTAATCTTATCGTTTCCTAACAGCCCCCCTCAAGTTGAAGCATGGGGATCAAAAATGCCCAACTTGCTAACAAGACAATCAAATGCAGATTTTCCCAGATAATTCTAAATGCCAGCTAATCTTATCGTTTTCTAACAGATACTTTTCTTATCTTTTTATATTTAAAAGGTTGAGTTCTTTGAGATTATCACTTGAACTTTCGTCTTCACAATTCTTGCATTATGTTCAAATTTGTAGTTTTTTTTTTTGTCATTTAATTGTGAGTCGGTGTGACTGCACTTACGGTGAAGACAAAAGCATGAAGCACCATCTGGATCTATAGTTCATAATGACACATTTAAATAACGAAAGATGATGAAACTTGAATACATTTTGTCCCAAAATTTAGTGTCAAAGAGAACGTGGAGAAGGATAAGGTTCTTAATTTTTAGGGTTTTTACTAAGTTTTTATTTGTATTGATAGGTAAATGTAACAATTTTTTGTTTGGAAGTTCGAATCATTCTAAATTTATTTATTGGAGTCTTATTATTATAGATGTATTGGATTTTTTTTTATTTTTTTAATTTTTTGCATTTTGGGCAGAAAAAGATATGAGCTTCTTTTTTATTATCTAATTTGTTTTTAAAACAATAAAAATCATTTTAATGACATATTAGTGACAAAAATATATGTCACTAAAGCCGGTTGGTAATGTGTTGGAAAATATCGTTCGTCAGTAATAAGTCACATTATTTGTTCGTCGGGAGTCTGGTACTATTTCGTCGTCAACTTTGTCAAACAAGTTCAACAAAGGGACGTCGTTATCTGTTGGTAGTTCGTCACAAATTACGTGGTGATATTTACCCGCGGGGCTTTTTATGACATACCTAATTCCTTCGGTATTCTGTTAGAAATCGGCTTTAGTGATGGATTTCTGACGGATATTGCAGTAGGAAATTGACAAGTTCTAGTACTGTCGGAAATCGGCTTTAGCGACGGGTTTCAGACGGATATGGCCGTCGGATTTTTGCCCAGTTTTCTAGTAGTGCTAGCAATAGGTTTTCAACCAAAAAAGAAAAAACATGATTTTCTATTTTGATGAAAAAGTATGTTTTATATATTAATTATTGTTTTAGCGATGGTGAATTTTACCTACAACATGCTCTAGCTTCGTAGCTAAAGGGCATGTCTAGCCCGGCCGAAACTATCCCATTACCTCACTGCAAACTGGTAATCGCTTTCATGTCATGTGTGATTAGTTTAATAAAGTTAGCACTTAAGAGGTCCAAGGTAGGCTTAAGAAATCAGGTTTAGAATATTGACCAATTCTTAGTACTACAAAAGATAGTCAGGTGTTGGGAAGCCGGCTGACCAATTCCCACCGTATAGTACATGATAGATAAACATACTCTCCATGTCTCTATTATTCATTTACAATGTGTAAGGCGGCAAATCCTTCAAGATAACTTATGTTAAAATAAATGCAAAACGATATATAGAAGAATCATGCAGATTAGGTCTATATATATGGAGTCACTAAGCACCTGTTTGTCTCACCACAAATAAAAACATATCTTCTATCCCTAAAAGAGTTTTAGCTTTTGCTTTCATAACTTTCTGTAGTTCCCGCTGAGAATATTAAAAGAAATGTCGAGCAAACTCATTTTGTTGAGTGTTGTAGCTCTAACTTTAGCTACCTTGCGCTAGCCTATGAGCCTAGCTCCCTCCAAGATTTTTGTGTAGCCGATCCCAATTCGTCAGGTACTTTAAGACTTTACTTGTTGTTACAAATCTCCTGTTCTCTTTTATAGTTAATGTTTTCCGTAATATTGGCTTTATATATATAACATGCAGTGAAAGTAAATGGTTTGACATGTAAGAACCCGATGCAAGTTCAAGCAGATGATTTCTTCTTCAGTGGGCTACACCTCAGGGGTAACACATCGAACCAATTGGGATCAAAGGTGACCCCGGTGTTTGCTACTCAGTTACCAGGACTAAACACTTTGGGAATCTCAATGGTTCGGATTGACTACGCACCATGGGGACTTAATGCTCCTCACACTCACCCAAGAGCCACCGAGATTCTTACTGTTCTTGAAGGGACACTACAAGTTGGATTTGTAACTTCTAATCCTGATAACAGATTTATCACAAAGGTGCTTCAAAAGGGTGATGTTTTCGTGTTCCCAGTGGGTCTTGTTCATTTCCAACGCAATGTGGGTAATGGATATGCTGTGGTTATTGCTGCATTAAGCAGTCAAAACCCAGGTGCCATAACAATTGGGAATGCTGTTTTTGGTGCAAATCCCGCAATTCCAGCGGATATTCTTGGCAAGGCGTTTCAAGTGGATAAGAGTGTGGTGGATCGGCTACAAGCCAAGTTCTAGAGTTTCAAAGATTCTAATGACAGAAGGATATGATTAGAGCTGTTGTTCAGCTCGTGTGATTATTGTTTGGGTTCATTCAAAATTAATTGTGTGCTGTTTTCTTTTCGTGTTCTAATTCTTTCTTTGAAAAAAAAAAGAGCATTGGTATTAATTCATGTGTACACTACATGTTTTGTTGGTTTAGTACGAGCATTGATAGTATATTTTAAGCTTTATTGACAACAAAATATTACGTGTATGTAGATGAAGAAGTTTACGGTCTTAAATAAGTCTAAAACCTCTCCTGGATCGATCCGTTGAGGTGCAAGAAATTCCAAAAAGAGTTGTATATCCAGTAAACATATATCTGCATATACCTTGCTCGATTAACAATGCGTTATGAACAAAAGTTGGCTGTCTATATTAACCTGCAATACAAATTTACACTACAACAATTTAACCCTATGCCAACAAGACCTATGCCAACGACAACTGTCGCTACAAGTAGAGCCATGTTGACGACATGTCGTCACCATAGCGTTTTACAACTTTGACCATATTTGTTTGACCAGAAAAGCTAAACTGATGACACATTGTCGCCATAGATTTAGTAGGAATGAAAAAAAGTTTCGCAGTTTACTGAAAATTTATGCCGACGAGATGTCGTAGGTTATTAAAAAAAATAATCTTGATTAATTTTATATTCCGTGTCGCAGAAAGTAAAAATGGTGTCGTTTTCCTAAGGCTATCCCAACGACGTGTCGTCGGCATAAGATGTGGCAATCCGCGTAAAATATCTATCCCGACGACATGTCGTCGACACAACCTTTCTTTTTAATTAATTTTTTTATTTACGAAAACATGAAAGGACGTAGTTTTACTTACCCTGTACCGACGACATGTTGTCGGCATAGGGTTTAGCCCTAACAAAACAACGATTGCGTTTATTTTGCAAATCGTGTACGCTCCTGTTTCTCTCTCGCTTTGTCGACGACCACACCTCTCCCCCGGTCACTCCCTTCACCAGAGACTAGGAGGTATGCTTCTTGGTCCTTGTTTTCTTCTTAGTTTGTGATTGCCAAAGTTTTTACTCCGATTTTAGGATTTTTTTTTTCCGGTTGGAGCCTTCACAACCTTCACCATCGTCGGCCACTCCCTTCCCAACCTTCACTGTAACACCCGGTTCCCTAGTACGCATTTAATTAATTGTTTATTTATTTTGAGAGAAGGACTCGACGAGTTGGTAGCCATGACACGTCAAGTAGCAGGGAGTTCATGTGCGGGTTTTAAGTGAACTACTCGACGAGTCACAACCAAGACTCGACGAGTAGGACAGGCTAGATTAAACCCTAATCTTTAGGGTTTGCACCCTATTTAAGCATCATATCTGGCCTCCATCCCATACTCTATCACCTCCAAACGCTAATCTCGAAACCCTAATCCGCCTTAAGTGACTGTGAGCTACTTCTTGCCACTTTGAGTGTTATTTGTGCCATTTGATGCTTGTGGAAGAAGTAGAAGATAGAAGACTCAAGAGGGAAGGAGTAGATCCAGGAACTACACTCCATTTGCTACATTTTCTGATAATCAAGTTTCCAATTTGATCATTCTTCTCTTAGATATATTAGTTTCCATTTTATGTAGGTTTTGGTTCAAGAACCTTGGTCCTTGGGGTTGGGACGTCCCAAGTGACTTATGTATCAGATCTAGGATCTAGGAAGGGTTCCTTGGCATAAAGGTGCAAACTTTATGACCATGGAAGCCCCGTGCAAGCTTCAAATCAAGTTCATTGCCTTTTTAGCCCTAAAATACCATGCATGAAAGGAAAGCTCGGGACTTTATGTGTCCCACAGATGTTAAAACCCTAGATCTAGGTTTGCATGCGTGGATTTGAGATTCTAAGGCGTTTTAGACAAGATCCATATCCTAAAGGTATCAGGTTTTGTCTAAGCCTTTTAAGAAGAGTTATGAACGAGTAAAGTTTGAAACTTTACCCTTAGAAAGGCCTTTCCAGTGGGCAAACGAACTAAGGACCTTGGATCTACAAGATAGGGGCTTAATCTATTAAGATGGTCAAACAGACAGAAGGACTTGTCGAGTCTATAAGGGAACTCGACGAGTCGAGTCGTGTTGTCCCGATTCCAGTTTATAGTAGAAATCGAAGAGTCTGTAGAGGGACTCGATGAGTGGATTACCCTACTCGCGACTGAACAGCTTGATAGGACTCGACGAGTCGGTGGAGCGAGTCGGCGAGTTGAATCGCGATTTCGAGATTTATGAGTTATAGAACTCGACGAGTTGAATGGGTGACTCGGCGAGTTGGTCAACCCAGAAGGTGGAATTTGACTAGGATGTTGACTTTGACCAGGGGAAAAATGGTCATTTTACCCTGTGAAGGGTTATCATATTTTGATTAAGTGTTATTATGCAATTTATAGCCGGAGAGTCGCCGGAGCAGCAAATAAGGATTTCTCACCCGAGTTTTCAGCCGTCAGTCTAGCGAAGTGAGTCTTCTCCTATAGGAACGGGTCTAAGGCACCAAGGTCGGCATGTGTATGTGTGATTGTATGTGTCGGGGTTAGCCTGATGTTTGTTTTATGTTCCGGACTTCGGTCTGATGCCGGGGCAAGCCCGAGGAAGTTAGTATGCTTGATGTCTTCGTGATTCTTGCATGTGTATGATTATGTGTTCTAGACTTTGGTCTGATGCCGGGGCAAGCCCGAGGAATGTTAGCTTTCTTGTTATGCTTATGCTTATGTTATGTTTTTGTTTATGTTATGCTCATGATATGTATACTGGACTTCAGTCTGATGTCGGGCGGGGCCCGATGCAGGGCCATGCCTAAGTTATGTTGGACCTCGGTCCGATGTCGGGCAGGGCCTAGTATGTGATTATGTGTATAGTATGTGGTAGCTTGGGGTGAATCACTAAGCTTTGTGATTACAATTTTCATTTTTTGTTTCAGGTACTTCCACTAGCAAAGGGAAGGGCTCGGGATGATCGCATGGCACACACCACAGTTTCGGCCTGGGATTTTTTTTAGAGTATGATATTTTCTCATATGATTTTGATACAGTTTTTCACATGATTTTTGAGATACATGATTTATGATTTTATGTTCTGGTGATGACATTTATGGTTTTAATAATGATTTAAAACTGAAATTTTTGGACCGTATTTTTAGGATGTTTCAAGTTGGTATCAGAGCCTTGGTTTGAGGGATTTGCCACACTCTCGGGTGTGTCTGAACTCAAACTAAGGAATTGGTATAGAAATTCTCAAAAGGAAAATCAATTTTCTTAAAAAGGATTTTGAGAAAAGAAAACTGTTTTAGAAAAAGCAAGATGAATTTTGAAAAAGAGAAAAGGGTGTGGTGTATGCAATTAGCTGAGCTCAAGTAAGTACTCCCAAATTACCCATACGTGTTTATGTTAGGTTATGATTGTCAGCTTTATGAGAACTGCATGCTAGATTAGGGTTAAGGATCTACGAAGGATGCCTTATGTGCATGTTATATGTGTATCAACTTTATGAGAATTGCATGCTAGTACAGATTAGTCAGTGATGGCCTGAATGTGATATGTTTGATTATGTGTACTCAATACTCGAATGTTGCTTGCTTTGTGCTTTTAGGAGTTCTATTTATCTTTTACTAACTAGTAAACAAATATGTTAACTTACATATTGCGAGGACTAAATAATTTCAGAAGGTTAGGTTTAGCTCTATTTCGCAACTCTTGTTTGCGTCTAACCGTTGTAGGGTAGGACCTCTCATTCGAAGAATTATCTAGTCTTAGTGATATGTAATAGTATTCGAGAGCTAGTTAGGGGAAGATAGCAAAGACTTCTTATATAGCTGATGGTAGAGAGTAGGTTGTTGATTTCCCTAGGGAAAGCCTAGGATGAGAGTAGCAAAGACCAGTAGTAGTAGAAGGGACTTGGTAGAGTCAAGGCAGTTCTTGAGGAAAATACGGATAGATATGGAAGGTAGTATGGGGTCGTACTACTGAAAGTAAAGGATCCGTACTTGAATCAAGGAAGGTTGAGATGAATCCAGGAAACTTGTAGTATATGAGATTCCTCGAGTTATGTTTAGCATTCTGAAGTTTGTTTTAATGTGTTTTCAGAATGGTGGTTTTACGCCCTAGACCAGCAGTTGAAAATTCTGGTGTTGGTGAGGGATCAGGCTCAGGCTCTGGAGCTGAGGAGCTAGATGAGCAGAATAGGGAGTTCACCTCCTCAGAGATCACGCGCAACATACTAGATCAGACTCATGTGATCTTTGGCACGATCAAGGAGGGCATTCTTGAGCTTTTGGATGAGAGGTTGAGTGCTTTCCGCACTGAGGTGGCGGCCATGATGGGGCCTTGCACACTAACTTTCAAGGAGTTTAGGGCTTGTTAAGCTTTCGACTACCATGGGGCTCGGGACCCCATTGCGAGTACTATATGTTTGGAGGATGTCGCCAACGCATTCCGCACCAGCAGATGTCCCGAGGTGGACAAGGTTAGGCTTGTGTCCTATTTTTTGAAGGACAGGGCATGTGACTGGTGGGAGGAGGTTGGGAGAGCCATTGGTGATGATACAGTGTTGGATGCGATGACCTGGAGTGATTTCACGACCAGGTTCAGGGCCGAGTTCGCACCTATTTTTTAGGTGCAACAGCTTGCTAAGGAGTTCCAGGACCTCCAGCAGACGACATAGACCGTTGCGGAGATTACCGTCAAGTTTAGGAAGAGGGCCTTTCTTGTTCTGCAGTATGTGGCGGACGAGGAGATGAAAAAGGCCTGATACCATGAGATGCTGAGAAGTAATATCAGACAGTTTGTGAGCCGGTCCAGCTGTAAGACCCTGGAGGATATGATTTCTAGGGCTCGTGAGAGAGAGATTGATTTAGAGATGGAGAGGAAGAGGAAGCCTGAGGTGGTGTCTGGCATGGCGATTTCGGGCAAGAAGCCCAAGGTGTCCTACCACAAGTCTAGGAGCCAGCAGAGTCATAGCTGTTGTGGCAAATGCGACAAGTTGCATGATGAGGTGTGCAAGGAAGGGAGTTTCGGTTGCTTCAAGTGCGGCCGAACTGGGCATATGATCAGGGATTGTACAGCTACGACCACCACCACTGCATTATCAGATCTGATTTGCTTTCACTGCAATTAGAGGGGACACAAACGATCCCAGTGTCCAAGTTTAGCAGCAGCAGGACAGGTGGCGGCCTCGCTCCTGGAACATTGAGGATCACAGACGGCTACCAGGGCCGGGCAGAGACGCCGGTGGCTAAGAGTAGAGCCTTTCAGTTGTCAGCAGAGGAGGCACGAGCAACTCCTGACGTGCTGACGGGTATGTATCTTTCTCTTATCTCTTTATTTATATTGTATGTTACTTATGTTTATGTGTTTTGTTATTGGATCGTTCTTAATGAACGACATATCAGCATTGGTACTGTTTGATTCTGGTGCCACCCGATCTTTTGTGTCGCTCGCACTTAGCAAGCGATTTAGTAGAGCTCCAGGGGAGCTGGATTGCCCACTTGATGTTGAGATAGCAGATGACAGAACCATTAGGGTCACAAGGGTTTATAGAGGGTGTACGCTACGGTTATTCGATGAGCAGTTCTCAGTGGATTTGGTTCCTATTCCCCTGCGGGGGAATAAGGTTATAGTCAGTATGGATTGGTTGAGCCCCAATGGTGCAGTGGTCGATTGCGAGCAACAGCTGGTGAGGGTTCACAATCCTAGTGGGGGAAGGTTAGTGATCCAGGGTGAGAGGCCACATTGCGGACCAGTTTTATGTTCTGAAGGGAGAGTGAGGCGCTACCTTCAACAGGGTTGTGCAGGATATGTCATCTATGTCATGGATACCCGAGATAAGGGTAAGGTGATGGTTGATGACATACCGGTAGTGTGAGAGTACCCGAACGTATTTCCGGAGGATTTACCTGGGATACCTCCAGAGAGGCAGGTTGAGTTTAGGATTGATCTAGTCCCTGGTGCGGCTCCGATAGCCAAGGCACCATATCGGTTAGCTCCTCCTGAGATGCAGGAGTTGTCAACGCAGCTTCAAGAGCTGCTGGACAAGGGTTTTATCAGGCCGAGAAGTTCACCATGGGGAGCCCCGATCCTATTTGTGAAGAGGAAGGATGGGTCACATCGCATCTGCATAGACTACCGGGAGCTAAACAAGGTAACGGTGAAGAAGCATTACCCACTTCCGAGGATAGATGATTTGTTTGATTAGCTTCAAGGAGCATCTTGGTTCTCCAAGATTGATCTACGGTCAGGGTATCACCAAATGCGATTCAGGGATGATGATGTTCAGAAGATAGCTTTTAGGACTCACTATGGTCATTATGAGTTTATGGTGATGTCATTTGGGCTCACCAATGCTCCAGCCGTGTTCATGGACCTCATGAACCGCGTGTGCAGACCGATATTGGATCGGTCTGTAATAGTATTCATAGATGACATCTTGGGTTACTCCAAGACTTAGGAGCAGCATGAGGAGCACCTGAAGGAGGTGCTGGAGACACTGAGGAGGGAGAGACTTTTCACAAAGTTCTCCAAGTGTGAGTTTTGGTTGCACGAGGTGCAGTTCCTTGGGCATCTCGTCAACCAGAAGGGTATTCTGGTCGATCCGGCCAAGATAGAGGCCATGATGCAGTGGGAGATTTTGAGGTCTCCAATTGAAATTCGGAGTTTCTTGGGTCTAGAAGGGTATTAAAGGAGATTTATTCTGGACTTCTACAAGATTGCAGTTTCGTTGACCCGAATGACCAAGTAGTCGGTGGTTTTTCGTCGGGGACATAAGTAGCAGGCAACCTTTGAGACGCTCAGGCAGTAGTTATGCGAGGCATCGGTTCTCACTCTGCCAGAGGTCATAGATGACTTCGTAGTCTACTATGATGCTTGAATCATAGGCATGGGAGCAGTGTTGATGCAGCGGGGTCTTGTGATTGCTTATGCCTCGAGACAGCTGAAGCCTCACGAGGCTAACTACCTGACACATGATTTAGAGTTGGGGGATGTGGTGTTCTCCCTCAAGATTTGGCGGCATTACCTATATAGGGTCCGTTGCTCCATTTACACGGACCACAAGAGTTTGAGGTACCTCATGGATTAGTTGAATCTGAATATGAGGCAGCATCGGTGGTTAGATGCGGTAAAGGATTATGATTGTGAGATCCTTTACCACCCGGGCAAGGCCAATGTGGTGGCCGAAGCCTGGGCCATAAGGCGGTAGCGGCTCCAATTACAGATTTATGCTTGAGGATGATGGTGATCACTCCACTGTTTGAGCAGATTAGAGAGGCGCAGGTTGAGCGCCTGAAGGAAGAGCGCCAGAAGTGTGAGAGGATTGTAGGCCGGGTGGCCTCGTTTGATTATGACAGCCGAGGGTTATTAACCCTTCATTGGAGGGTCTGGATTCCGTACTGGGGCGGGGTACGACAGGTTCTGATGGATGAGGCCCATAAGTCGAGGTTCCCTATCCATCCCGGAACGACGAAGATGTACATGGATCTTCGGCCCGATTACCGGTGGCCCTACATGAAGCGGGACGTAGCTTGGTACGTGGAGAGATGCCTGACCTGCAGGAAGGTCAAGGCAGAGCATCAGAGGCCTCACGAAAAGATGCATCCGCTAGACATATCTGTGTGGAAATAGGAGGACATTACTATGGATTTCATCACTAAGTTTCCTAGGACCGCACGCGGAGTCGATTTGATATGGGTCATCGTGGATCGGTTGACCAAGAACGCCCACTTTATACCGATCCAGGAGAGCATCTCGGCCGAGAAGCTGACTGAGATTTATGTGCGAGAGATAGTGGTACATCATGGAGTGCCTGTCTCGGTGGTGTCAGACCGAGATGTCCGTTTCACTTCCAGGTTTTGGAAGCGGTTTCACGAGGAGATGGGTACTCGTCTCCACTTCAACACCACTTTCCACCCATATACAGACGAAAAGAGTGAGAGGACGATTCAGAATCTTGAGGACATGCTACGCACATGTGTGTTAGATTTCGGTGGCAGTTGGGATATGTATCTTCAATTAGCGGAATTTTCGTATAACAACAGTTACCATGCTAGCATAGACCAACCTACCTTTGAGATGCTCTATGGGAGGAAGTGTAGAACCCCAATCTATTGGGTTTAGGTCGGTCAGGGGGTCATGGGGAGTACTGAGATGGTAATCAAGACCACAGAGCGTATCTAACAGGTCCGGAGCAGGCTCCAGACTGCTCGGAGTCGGCAGAAGAGTTACACTGACAAGTGGCGTTTAGATTTGGAGTTTCAGGATGGCAATATGGTCCTCCTGAAGATGTCACCCTAGAAGGGTGTTATCAGGTTCCGGAAACGGGGCAGGCTGGGCCCCAGGTTCATCGGTCCGTTTAGGGTATTGCCGAGTGGGTCAAGTTGCTTACCGGTTAGACCTTCTAGTAGAGCTCAGCCAGATTCACAACACTTTCCATGTTTCTTAGTTGCAGAAGTGCTTAGTTGATGATTCAACAATGTTACTCCCTGAGGATATTCAGGTTGATGACAACCTAAACTACATTGAGAGACCAATGGTGATTCTTAGATCGCAAGACGAAGGAGCCGAGGAACAAGAGAGTTGAGTTAGTTAAGGTGCAGTGGCAGCACTGTAAGAGTTCATAGTGGACATGGGAGCCCGAGGAGGAGATGAGGGAGCACTACCCGAAGTTGTTTTCAGATGCAGCAGACTTTGAGGAAGAGTTCTAAGACAAGTGGGAGAGAATTGTAACGCCCGGTTCCCTAGTATGCATTTAATTAATTAATTAATTAATTTGAGAGAAGGACTCGACGAGTTGGTTGCTTTGAGTCATCGAGTAGAAGGCTGTTCATGCACGGGTTTTAAGTGAGCTACCCGCCGAGTCGTAGCCCTGACTCGACGAGTAGGACAAGCTATATGAAAACCTAATTTTTAGGGTTTTGTCACACCCCGAAACCAAAGGCGGAAACGTCTCAGGGCGGAGGTGACTTCATGTGAATATCATAATCAATGTACATAGTAAGCGAAGTAAAACACAAAACATTACATTACATAGATTTCATTACATCAGTTGAAAAGTAAAGTAGTACAAGTTTTATAGATACATAAGTTTAAACAAAAGAAAGACGTGACTTCATATGCTCCGTCTTCTGCAAAAGGCCGCGGGGTACCTGTCTAAGGAGAACCTGAGAATACAAGCGGTTTGAAAATCAGCATAAAGCTGGTGAGCTCATAAACGGTTTGTTTTTATGAAAATGTATAAGATTCCTTTTGTGTTTTCCGAAAAAGTTACGACCCAAGAAAATCCCATATTTTCTTAAAAGTAGAGTTTAGTTGTTCTGTTATGTTACATGGTTCTGGTTATGAATTGTGATTACCCCAGGAAAATCCTATATTTTCCTAATGTGAAAAATGTGTACTGAAAACCTGATTAACCTTGTGAAGTGTGTGTTTGTTTACCAACCCAAAATGTAATGTAAAAGATGTACTTAAAAGGTAGGTTATTGTTTCTAAACATGTAAAGTAAAGTAAAGTTGTACACTGAAAACACGTTTGCTCTTGTGAAAATGTATAATTAGGTTATCTGTTTTGTTATACTGTTCTGGTTATGTACAATTGTATTCCCAGGAAAGTCCCATACTTTCCTGAATGTGAGTTACCAAATGTGAAAGATGTATTAGTTTTAACACATATATAAAACTAATATTATCAAAGTAATTTAATTACTTTATCCATTAGTACTATTAAATAAATCTCTGTTATCCTAATTGCGAGTTCCTTAACCATACAATAGACTAGATATGGCAACAAGTAGTCCACATCACCTTATGACTTTCGTCACCCTTGAACCATTTCGGTTCGACTGTAGCTAGCAGCCAGGTGCGGGGTAGTCAGCCCCGTATAGATCTATACACTCAAGTCACGCTCTTTATCCTAGAGATTTTGGTTACGGGGACGGTCCTCCACTCGCGTATCTCTGTGGAGTGTTCACCGAGGACGTGTCTCCAATTATATAGGATTAACAAGTTTACAAGTAATAATGCTAAATGTCTTATTCTATGTTCTTTTTATAAAGACGACCCTCCACTCGAGTATCTCTGTGGAGTGTTTTCCGAGGACAAAACATATAACTAATCTAACGCTTTTAACAATAATATTACAGTACAAATCACTTGTGAGATATATAATATAACATTATATAATAAGATATAAAATTGGTTTGTAACTGGTTCTGCAAGTTAAACAATTGATTAATACGGTCTCAATTGTTAAAAGCAAGTGAAATATGAAACATTTACAATGAAATAAAAAATGTTTTAGTACAAGATATTCTTGTACTTTTGCTTCTATTCCCCCCTGAAAACATTGAAAAACCATTGAAAAAGGGTAGGGGTATGAACTCACCGAACGCGGAATGTGGCGACTAGGATGCTAAACGTCAAATCAAGGCTTGAATACGAGCGAGGTTTCTATCTAATATTAAATAATACACAAATATATCTAATTAGATTTAAATTACTAATTAGATACACTTAAACATTCCAAGACGTGAAATCACTTCAAAATAGGCGTTTGGAGTGACCCTGGTGACTTTTATGGACATGAATGGCTAGGATACTATGACAACCCGATATTTCAACTCTTTGTAATGACCAAAAAGGGTCAAGTATTGTAACCACTTTTGAGTAATAAAATTTACTTTCATAATAAAATGTACAAATAGTTCTATTTAATTTCCTTCTATGTTTAAATGTCTTTGAACCATGATCGTACGTGAAAAGAACGCCCAAATCCGACTTCATATAGCGAAGTTATGACTTTTCCAAGTTCGGCTTAGCAACAGACAGCTAAAAACTCGAATCGGAGATCGAGCGACTTTTGGCCGGAATGACCTAAACGAGAATCGAAGGTCTCGACAATGGTATTCCAGCGATAAAAAGTCTGGCAAAAACCGACATCAAATAAAGAAGTTATGAATTTTCAAAGAAATTCCTTAAACACGATGAGTTTATAATAAATAATAAAAAAATAATTTCGGAATTTGCCGACGGAGTCTAAACGAAAGTTGTAGAGCGTAGTCTCACCTACGCGTGGATATAAAGACCATCGAAAACGGAGTTCGTATGAAGAAGATATGAATTTTTGAAGTTTATTAAATAAATTATATATTTATTTAATTCAAAAATCGGACCTTATCCGAAGAGGGGTCAGCGTCCTCATCTGAGGTACGCGCTGCGTACCCCTGTACGCCCTGCGTACCCGAGAGACTTGGCCTCTGATCGTCCACGTCGCCCTATCCGAGGCGTCCGACCCAACCGACCCGTCCGAAGCATCCGACCCGTCCGACCCGCTGTCCCATCCGACCCGCCGTCCCATCCGACCCGTCTCCCCAGCAACCCGTCCCATCCGAAGCCGAGGCAGTCGAGGCTTCGGTCATGCATGACATACGCGTACGCGCTGCGTACGAGCGTACGCCCCGCGTACCGAGGAGGTTCAGCCTTCCTATAAATAGGATGCGAGGGCTTCCGAGAAAAAGGCTCAATTCTCTCCTCTCTCTCTCTCTCATAATCTTGCCTCGTTTTCCGTGCCCGTTCAAACCCGAAGCTCTAGTCTTTTTGCTCAAGTCCCAAGGGTCGATTTTACTCCCGAGATTCCCGAGAATCCCGAGGAAAATCCTTTTCCCGAGACGAAACTCTGCCCGGTTTTCCATCTCGCTATCTTCAAACTTTCAAGTGAGTTCATACCCCTTAATCAACCTTTTTAAATATTCTAAATGCTTTTATATGCTTTCAAGGGGGGGGGGGGATTACAAGTAAAACACACGAGTATTATCGTGTGTTACATAAAGAAACACTTTTATATGCTGTTATATATCCAAATCACATGCGATTTATAAACCTTTAAGGAACTTTCATATATATAACATATGTTAAAATAGCATTCTATCTTTTGAAATATAAATTTGTTGTAATGCATGTATAAACTAAACTTTTCTTAGATTATTCTTGTCTATCTTAGACTCTACACCAAAAATCTATGCTTTCATAAACAAGTGATTCCTTTTCTAGGTATTTCTAAATAAACAAGACACACTTTTAGAAAACTATAATAGGTATAGTTTTACGAAAAAATTTCTATCTCTTATGTACTAGAAACATGAATTTCAAGAAGTTTACTTTCGTATACAAGAACAAACGTAACATTTTAACAAGTAGATTTGTTTTTATACCACGGTTTTGTGAGACACTAACTTCATGTACGTTCGAGTACACATTTCAAGTCCTGTATTATATACCAGAATCCCTTGGAGGGGGAGCATGGTGTTTGTGTATAGATCTATACGGGCTTGACAACCCGCGCCATGACTGTTAGCTGCAGTCCACCGTTTGGGGTGACAAACGTCATAACATTCCAACACCTGAAGAACGTTGTGTATAGGCATTCCGAGTCAATAGTATGGTTATAAAACTCACAAGGGGTATTAAAAATGCATTGATTTACAAGGTTTTCAAACTCATTGGTTATTTTACATTTACATACATTTTAGAAACAAACATTGGTCTTGAGTGAAGGCTACTATATTACTAGTAGAAAATATAGGATTTTCTAAACACAAACAAACAAAGACAAAACATTTCATTTCATTCAAACATTGTCACTTAAATACTTATGAAACTCACCAGCTTAAATGTTGATCTACTCTTTCAAAATTACTTGTATGTCCCAGGAATTCAGTAATTACAGGTATTCATTACGTTTTTGATGAAGGGATGCTGCGGCGCCAGTTTAATCTCGTATTTTTGACATCATATTGTAATTGAGTTTTGAACATGTAACTTTTGACAAATGTAAACTTTCAATTATATATATGATGGTTGTATTGCTTTCTTTACTATGTATTCATTTGTTACGTTACCACATGAAGTCATCCGCCCCCGAACGTTTCCGCCGTTCAGGTTTGGGGGTGTGACAGATTGGTATCAGAGCAATGTTTATAGTGAACTAAGTATATTGAACCACATAAGATATACAAACTATAAATGCTTAAGGGACTAATACTCTCTGACAAAACAAATTTTCTTTTTACGCTTAAGCAGTTTTGCGTTCAACTTAAATTGATAGTTCATTTAAGTACAATTACATGCATACCACAAATTATTTTCATGTTATACAACTATACAAGTATTTAGACAAGTTGACACTACGATTGAGACTCGATATATGTAATCAGATTTTGGACAAATATAGCGTGATCAACTATATTTGCCCGAGATTGGACCAACGTATATCGATGAATGATCGTAGTAAGCAACAAGTCAAACCTTACCAAACCATTACAAGAATCAAACACAAGAATTAAAATACTATAGGAGTATTTGCGATCTAAACTAGTTTAACTTACATGTTTTGCATGTTTCAACTTTATTCCATTCTTATAACCCTATTTCTCGTACAGTCAAATGGCTGGATTTCACCACCCTGGCGACCCCTATTTTCCCAACCAAGGCAACGGAGGATGGATCGAAGATGATCCCGAAGAGGACGAGGAACCCATAGAAGTGGGTGATGACTCCGGTACCGACTCAGAGCCGGAAGTTATCGATCCACCACCCATTCAACCTCCCATCTACGTAAGGAACTTTCAAGGACCGACTCCCGTCTGGGGAAGTCACCTCCACCATTGGAGCCAACAGCAAAACCTACACCCTCCCTACGGCATGTGCCGGGACTTCTATGATGTCCGCGGCGGAGGTTCGGCTGATCGAGCACTCCCGGTAATGGTGGGTAAGTTAGCCAATCAGTCCTATCAGTCTGGAGTTCAAGCTAGTCGACTCCGGGATATCAACGTGGAAGTGCAGGTTCACACTTCTGACATCCGTAGGCTGGACAAGATACAAGACAATGCTCAACTTTAAACCGAAGCATTTCAAGCGCAAATGATTGCAGCCCTCGCTGAACTGAGGGAACAACAAGCCGCTTTTGATAGGCGTCTAATGGAGTCGAAGCAATCAGATGCGGAGTCAAGCTCCAAGCGCAACCTACGTCGCAAGTAGTGCTTGGCAAAGACTCAAATTTTGTTATAGCTTAGGACATCGGCTAAAAGTCTTTCAATTTCTCGAACTTTGTAATCGGAGACCCTTATAGGGGTCAAATTTTCATGATCGTTGTAACAACTTTTATATTAATATAAGTGACACTATTACTACTATGTTAAGTATTTCGTTCGAACCTTGAAAGGTCTTTGTGAACCCAAATACTTGTTTCATACCTTCAGTCTTACAAATAACTCTCATTCTTCTATTTTAAGACTCATACTATCATCTGTTGTTGAACTATAGCGATTTAGTTCATGAGACACATACATTTTCTATTCTATGAAATTCTTATCCTTGTCTTTTTCAACCTATAGTTGAAGGATGCCTCCGCGTAGGAATCCAAGGCGAAACAACGGTGAGGAAGCACCTGTACCACCACCACCTCCACCACCCCAATTTGATGCTGTAATGTTTCAAGCAGCAGTCACCGCAGTGGTGGCAGCTGCCATGTCACAGATCAATAACTCGAGTACTAATGGCTCGGGATCTGGCACACACCTATCCAACCATGGCGAGAGTCATGGACCACCTCGAGAATGCACCTATAAGGACTTCACTAATGCCAAGCCCCGGATGTTTTATGGAACTGGTGGTGTGATGGCCCTGAGGCAGTGGATTGAAAGGACGGAGGCAGTCTTTGAAATCTGCTCCTGTCCCGAGCACAACAAGGTCAAATTTGCAACTTTCACCCTTATTGATAAAGCTTTAACTTGGTGGAATGGCCACGTTAAAGTACTTACCCTAATCGTGGCAAACTCCATAAGCTGGGATAGCCTAAAGGCCATGATGATGAGAGAATACTGCCCACGGGGAGAGATTCAAAAGCTTGAACACGAGCTATGGACTCTCGGAATGGTTGGTACCGACATCGCTATTTATACCAACAGATTCTGCGAGCTGGCAATCCTTTGTCCAGATATGATTGCTCCCGAGAGCAAGAAAATAGAAAGGTACATCTGGGGACTGACGCCCCAAATGCGATCAAGCGTGTTAGCTTCTAAACCTGACACCTTTGAAAGTGCTAAGGAACTGGCACAATCTCTGATTGACTACGGAGGTCATCAGAACTCAACCACTTCTGCACCAGCACCACAGAAAGGAAACAACAACAACAACAACAACAACTACAACAACAACAACAATGGCAGAAAGAGAGTGTGGAATAAAGGGAAGGGTGGGTCTTCCCAAGAATCTGCAAAGAAACAACTGGTTTCAGTGAATGCTGCCACTGTACCTACTACAGCTCCTACAAATACCTACCCAACAAAGCCTTATATAGGTAAGCTCCCAAAGTGCACCAAATGTAATTACCACCACCATGGACCTTGTCGGGAAATGCAGTGCGCCAACTGCAACAGGAAAGGACACACAGCCCGCTTCTACAAGGAACCCGCAAAGCCGATCACTCAAGTTCCTGGTGCGGGTGTAGGGCAGGCTTGCTACGGTTGTGGCGAGGTGGGCCACTACAAGAGGAACTGTCCTAAGCCAGCAGGCACCGGAGGCGTGGGACGAGTTTTGGCAATAGGCCACGACGAAGCTGTAGCTGACCCAACTATAGTTGCTGGTACGTTCCTTCTCGATAATTCATATGCATGCATATTATTCGATAGTGGAGCGGAGAGAAGCTTCGTGAGTCAAAACTTTATTCATTTACTTAAACCTAAACC
Source organism: Lactuca sativa (assembly GCF_002870075.4). NCBI lineage: Eukaryota > Viridiplantae > Streptophyta > Magnoliopsida > Asterales > Asteraceae > Lactuca > Lactuca sativa. The sequence continues at coordinate 197,110,858 of NC_056631.2, read as the reverse complement.
TAGCAAGTTAGAAAAATCATTCACGGTAGAGATGGCCAATGGAAAAACCGAAAACACTAATTGCATATACATGGGCTGTACGTTAACTTTAGACGGCCATTCTTTCCCAATCAATCTCATGCCGGTCCAAATTAAAAGTTTCGACGTCATAGTCGGCATGGATTGGTTGAGTCTTCTTCGCGCCGACATCATGTGCTTTGAGAAAGCAGTCCGTCTTAATCTCCCTAACAACGAAACATTAGTTATCTACGGCGACAAATCTAGTACAAACCTTCGCATCATTTCGTGCATCCAAGCTCGAAAGTGCTTGCGGAAGGATTGTCGAGCATTCCTAGCGCACATCGTTGATACAAGTCAAGAACTGAAGGACATCAAGAGCATCTCGGTAGTACGCGACTTTCCCGATATCTTTCCAAAAGAACTACCAGGATTACCACCGCAACGCCAAGTCGAGTTCAGAATTGACTTAGTTCCAGGAGCTACCCCAGTAGCGAAGTCGCCTTACCGTCTCGCACCAGCAGAGATGCAGGAACTTTCCAGTCAACTTAATGAACTCCTTCAAAAAGGATTCATAAGACCAAGTTTCTCACCTTGGGGAGCACCGGTCTTGTTTGTAAAGAAGAAAGACAGATCGTTCCGTATGTGCATCGACTACAGAGAGCTGAACAAACTTACTGTCAAGAACCGCTATCCTCTACCCCGTATCGACGACCTATTCGATCAACTTCAAGGAGCGAACTACTTCTCAAAGATAGACCTACGATCTGGATATCACCAATTACGAGTTCTAGAGGGGGGCATTCCAAAGACAGCCTTCCGAACTCGTTATGGACACTACGAGTTCGTAGTGATGCCATTCGGATTAACCAATGCACCAGCAGTATTTATGGACCTAATGAATAGGGTATGCCGCCCTTACTTGGATCAGTTCATCATTGTCTTTATCGATGATATACTTATCTACTCTCGAAGTGAGGAAGAGCATAGTCAGCACCTACGAAGAGTCCTAGAAACACTGCGAACGGAGAAACTCTATGCGAAGTTCTCTAAATGCGAATTTTGGATTCGAAGAGTCGAATTTTTAGGCCACGTTGTTAGCGAGAAAGGTATACACGTGGACCCCTCCAAAATTAAGGCTATTGAGAACTGGTCGGCACCAAAGACACCTACAGAAATTCGTCAATTTCTAGGTCTAGCTGGCTACTATCGCAGATTCATAAAGAACTTTTCGAGCATTGCGAAACCTCTTACTACATTAACCCAGAAAGGGGTGGCCTTTGACTGGGAAGCGAAACAAGAGAAGGCATTCCAGACACTAAAGCAGGCCTTGTGCACCGCACCGATACTATCCCTCCCCGAAGGGATAGAAGACTTCGTAGTGTATTGCGATGTGTCAAATCAAGGACTTGGTTGTGTTCTTATGCAGAGAGGGAAGGTTATCGCTTATGCCTCCCGACAGCTTAAGACACACGAAGTGAACTATACGACACACGATCTTGAGTTAGGAGCAGTGGTATTTGCTCTGAAGATCTGGAGGCACTACTTATACGAAACAAAGAGTACTATTTTCACCGATCACAAGAGCCTTCAACACATTTTCGATCAGAAGGAACTCAACATGCGACAACGACGATGGGTTGAGTTACTGAATGACTACGAATGCGAAATTCGTTATCATCCTGGCAAGGCCAACGTAGTAGCTGACGCCCTCAGTCGAAAGGAATACACTGGTCGGAGGGTCAAATCTCTGACCATGACTATCCATTCCCACTTATCCACACAAATTAAGGAGGCACAGATGGAAGCTTTGCAACCTGAAAATGTGGCAGGTGAATCCCTGCGAGGAATGGAGAAGAATCTAGGAGTCAAGGGTGGCGGAGCCTACTATCTCATGGACCGAATCTGGACCCCAAAACATGGTGGTTTCTGAAACGTAGTCATGACCGAGGCTCACAACTCAAGATATTCCGTTCACCCGGGTTCAGATAAAATGTATCTGGATCTTAAGAAACTGTACTGGTGACCTAACATGAAAGCAAAAATTGCTACCTTCGTGAGTAAATGTCTTACTTGCGCTAAGGTTAAGGTCGAGTATCAGAAACCGTCAGGATTACTACAACAACCAGAGATACCAGAATGGAAATGGGAGCGGATTACTATGGACTTCATAACCAAGTTACCCAAGACGACAAGTGGACTCGATACCATATGGGTCATTGTCGACAGATTGAACAAATCCACGCATTTCCTACCCATCAAGGAGACTGACAAAATGGAGAAGCTTACAAGAACTTACTTAAGGGAAGTAGTGCGACTGCATGGTGTTCCGATATCCATTATCTCCGATCGAGATAGTAGATTCACTTCAAGATTCTGGCAGTCACTACAAAGTTCCCTGGGAACTAGGCTAGACATGAGTACAGCCTACCACCCACAAACAGACGGACAAAGTGAGAGAACAATACAAACTTTAGAAGATATGTTGAGAGCCTGTGTGATTGACTTTGGAAAGGCATGGGATATTCATTTACCCCTTGTCGAATTTTCATACAACAATAGTTATCATACAAGCATAAAGGCTGCTCCGTTTAAAGCCCTCTATGGTCGAAAGTGCAGATCCCCTCTGTGCTGGACTGAAGTTGGCGATACCCAGTTAGCTAGAGGAAGAGTTCCTGAAAGCACTCTCACCGGTCCAAAAATCATACGAGAAACGACAGAGAAGATCGTTCAGATTCGTGAACGATTGAAAGCCTCTAGAGACCGACAGAAAAGCTACGCTGACCAAAGGAGGAAACCTTTGGAATTCCAGGTAGGAGACCACGTCTTATTAAAGGTCTCACCATGGAAGGGTTTAATACGATTTGGAAAGCGTGGGAAACTAAATCCAAGATACATAGGGCCTTTCGAGATCCTTTCCAGAATCGGCCCTGTGGCTTACAAGCTTAACCTACCGCGCGAACTTAGTAACATCCATCCAACCTTCCACGTCTCAAACTTGAAAAAGTGTCTGTCCGATGAGAATCTTGTTATTCCACTCCACGAGATCGAGATCAACGAGAGCCTCCACTTTGTGGAAGAACCAGTAGAAATCATGGACCGAGAGGTCAAACAAACAAAACAAAGTCGCATACCCATCGTGAAGGTTCGCTAGAACGCCAAGCGGGGACCTGAATTCACATGGGAACGCGAAGATCAGATGAAACAAAAGTACCCTCATCTCTTTCATGTTCACTAGTATCTTTACTACTTTAAATTTCGGGACGAAATTCTCTCTAACGGGGGGATGATGTGACAACCCGATATTTCAACTCTTTGTAATGACCAAAAAGGGTCAAGTATTGTAACCACTTTTGAGTAATAAAATTTACTTTCATAATAAAATGTACAAATAGTTCTATTTAATTTCCTTCTATGTTTAAATGTCTTTGAACCATGATCGTACGTGAAAAGAACGCCCAAATCCGACTTCATATAGCGAAGTTATGATTTTTCCAAGTTCGGCTTAGCAACAGACAGCTAAAAACTCGAATCGGAGATCGAGCGACTTTTGGCCGGAATGACCTAAAAGAGAATCGAAGGTCTCGACAATGGTATTCCAGCGATAAAAAGTCTGGCAAAAACCGACATCAAATAAAGAAGTTATGAATTTTCAAAGAAATTCCTTAAACACGATGAGTTTATAATAAATAATAAAAAAAATAATTTCGAAATTTGCCGACGGAGTCTAAACGAAAGTTGTAGAGCGTAGTCTCACCTACGCGTGGATATAAAGACCATCGAAAACGGAGTTCGTATGAAGAAGATATGAATTTTTGAAGTTTATTAAATAAATTATATATTTATTTAATTCAAAAAACGGACCTTATCCGAAGAGGGGTCAGCGTCCTCATCCGAGGTACGCGCTGCGTACCCCTGTACACCCTGCGTACCCGAGAGACTTGGCCTCTGATCATCCATGTTGCCCTATCCGAGGCGTCCGACCCGACCGACCCGTCCGAAGCATCCGACCCGTCCGACCCGCTGTCCCATCCGACCCGCCGTCCCATCCGACCCGTCGCCCCAGCAACCCGTCCCATCCGAAGCCGAGGCAGTCGAGGCTTCGGTCATGCATGACGTACGCATACGCGCTGCGTACGAGCGTACGCCCCGTGTACCGAGGAGGTTCAGCCTTCCTATAAATAGGATGCGAGGGCTTCCGAGAAAAAGGCTCAATTCTCTCCTCTCTCTCACAATCTTGCCTCGTTTTCCGTGCCCGTTCAAACCCGAAGCTCTCGTCTTTTTGCTCAAGTCCCGAGGGTCGATTTTACTCCCGAGATTCCCGAGAATCCCGAGGAAATCCGTTTCCCGAGACGAAACTCTGCCCGGTTTTCCATCTCGCTATCTTCAAACTTTCAAGTGAGTTCATACCCCTTAATCAACCTTTTTAAATATTCTAAATGCTTTTATATGCTTTCAAGGGGGGGGGGGGATTACAAGTAAAACACACGAGTATTATCGTGTGTTACATAAAGAAACTCTTTTATATGCTGTTATATATCCAAATCACATGCGATTTATAAACCTTTAAGGAACTTTCATATATATAACATATGTTAAAATAGCATTCTATCTTTTGAAATATAAATTTGTTGTAATGCATGTATAAACTAAACTTTTCTTAGATTATTCTTGTCTATCTTAGACTCTACACCAAAAATCTATGCTTTCATAAACAAGTGATTCCTTTTCTAGGTATTTCTAAACAAACAAGACACACTTTTAGAAAACTATAATAGGTATAGTTTTACGAAAAAATTTCTATCTCTTATGTACTAGAAACATGAATTTCAAGAAGTTTACTTTCGTATACAAGAACAAACGTAACATTTTAACAAGTAGATATGTTTTTATACCACGGTTTTGTGAGACACTAACTTCTTGTACGTTCGAGTACACATTTCAAGTCCTATATTATATACCAGAACCCCTTGGAGGGGGAGCATGGTGTTTGTGTATAGATCTATACGGGCTTAACAACCCGCGCCCTGACTGTTAGCTGCAGTCCACCGTTTGGGGTGACAAACGTCATAACATTCCAACGCCTGAAGAACGTTGTGTATAGGCATTCCGAGTCAATAGTATGGTTATAAAACTCACAAGGGGTATTAAAAATGCATTGATTTACAAGGTTTTCAAACTCATTGGTTATTTTACATTTACATACATTTTAGAAACAAACATTGGTCTTGAGTGAAGGCTACTATATTACTAGTAGAAAATATAGGATTTTCTAAACACAAACAAACAAAGACAAAACATTTCATTTCATTCAAACATTGTCACTTAAATACTTATGAAACTCACCAGCTTAAATGCTGATCTGCTCTTTCAAAATTACTTGTATGTCCCAGGAATTCAGTAATTACAGGTATTCATTACGTTTTTGATGAAGGGATGCTGCGGCGCCAGTTTAATCTCGTATTTTTGAAATCATATTGTAATTGAGTTTTGAACATGTAAATTTTGACAAATGTAAACTTTCAATTATATATATGATGGTTGTATTGCTTTCTTTACTATGTATTCATTTGTTACGTTACCACATGAAGTCATCCGCCCCCGAACGTTTCCGCCGTTCAGGTTTGGGGGTGTGACAGATACGGAGTTTACTCTTCAAGAGTAAACTCTAATGAGTGTTCACGGCCCTAAACACCACCTCCCCATGAGTTTACGGCCGTAAACTCATGGTGGGTGTTCTTATGTGCTAAATGGCCTTAAATGGTATGAAGGGTGTTGCTAGGTTTGGTTTTTGGGGCATTAGAAAGGGGCTAAATCAACATATGGACTAATTGATGAGTTTATGGCAGTAAACTAAGTGTTTACGGCCATAAACTCTCACCAATATCATTCATAAATGTTTTGAAGGTCAAAGATTAATCACAAATGATTCAACTTAATTTTACAAGACTTAGGGTGAATTTAGGGCATCAAATGACACACATCTAGGAGTTTACGGCCCTGGAGCATATGCTATGGCCGTAAACTCTCAATTAGAGGGTTTTTGATATGTTTAAGGCCCCTAAATGATTTTTGGTTGGTTGTAGAATTTATTCCAATGCTTATGAGGTGTGTAAGTTGCATTTTAACACCCCAAAAGGAGTTTACTACCCAAGTATATGAGTTTACGGCTCAAGCTTGTTCTTGGGCAGTAAACTCATGTTTACTCCTCAAATGTTAAGTTTAAGGTGTCCTAAGTCCAATCCAATAAGTCCTTAAGACATATCTAAGCTCTAATTGTGATTTGGAAGGGTTTTTAGGGCTCAAAAACCCCATTTACATGTGTTCACGGCCTAAGGCTATTCCAGGGCCGTAAAAACATGTTTATGGTCCTATCCCATGATTTAAACATGAAAATGAAGGCTAAGGATGTTATACTAGGAGCTAAGATGATTACCTTGGTGTTCTGAGGCTTGAAATGGATGATTTTTGGACCTAAACCTTTGATTGAGGAGAGAGGTTAGAAAGAGAGTGAAAATGCTTCAAATGAGTCTTAATTCACTTTAAATATGGTTTGAATTGGATACACGATGGAATTTTACCCGATACCGACGTTAACCAATGCTTTGGGTCGCACCCGATTAAGTTGTCGTTACCCGATATGGTCGAAACTATAATTTTTCAAATTACTAGTTTGGGACGTTTTCACATGTTTCCAACATGTTTGGATACTTACAAGGTCAAAATAAAAGTTTTAACTTAATTGACCTAGTTCAAAGACGAAATCGGAACAATTCGCTTAAGACGAGTTTTACTGACGAAACGGTTATGGCAAGGGAACAAATTTTGGGTTGTTACATTATCCCCCCGTTAGAGGGAATTTCGTCCCGAAATTCAAGAATTAATATACAAGATTATGGACAAAGGTGTGGACATATCTACTACATCAAATCTTTCATGATCCCAAGTGATTTCAGGTCTCCGCTTGCCATTCCAGCGAACCTTCACTATCGGGATACGACTTGATTTCAAACGTTTGGTTACTTGGTCTAAGATCTTAGTTTGTTCGTCCATAAAGTTTGGGTATATCGATGTTCTCGGTCACATTAGAATGGATTTCTATGGTTTTATCAGACAGGTATTCATTAAGAATAGAGGCGCCAGGTACAGGATGAGTGCTGCTAAGTTCTGAAGGTACACTGAGTTTGAAGGCTACCGAATCTATCCTAACGGGGATCTCGAGAGGTCTATTGTACTACGAACTAAGTTCTCCGTGCCTTCTAAAGCGTATTGAGTCTTTCCTGGGTGAGACCATTAATAGGACATGATCTCCAGCCTGGAGTTTCAAAGGTTTACGTTGTATACCGGCGTAACTATTCTATCAATATAGGGAAGCTTTCAATCAATCTCGGGTTCGGATGATCTTCTCGATGGTTTCGCGGATGATTTCTGAATCAGTGAGGGTACTATCGGGGAATCAACTCTTGGCTAACTGTGTGACTCCTATTTCGACCTAATACGAAGGAATCCGCACTTTTGACCGTAGAGGGTTCCAAGTGGTACAATCTAAATACTAGTATGATAATTGTTGTTATACGGGGCTCGATCAAAGGTAAGTGGGGTATTTCAAATTGCTCGATAGTTTATGACACGTATTCCCGGTATGTTTTCCATGATCTGGTTAACTATCTCACTCTACCTAATTATCTAAGAGTAATAGGTTGTACTCATGTCCTGCTTGGTTTCGTGACTTTTCTGGAGGGACTTGCCAAAACCTTGAGGTAATCCTGTTATCTCAACCAAAGATAAGGGACGTAGGTATACTATGTAGTCGGGCTACATCTTGGAGGTGGGTTCGCGTGTGAATTTTTATCATGAATGATTCTCGGATCGGAGGGAAGTGAGCGGATTTTTATCGAAGAATCGACATTTTTCCCAAATGGCATCGTACTCACTCGGGAAAAATGGGTATCGTGATGGTGAAACCCATGTTAGTTATTTATCATTCCCATTCGGGTATTTGGGCTGCTGGAGCAGTCTTGCGGGTTTCTGGCTAGGCTTCTCAGGTCTGAGCGAGTAAACGGGGGCAGGTGGTCATTGTCAATGTCTTAGTCTTGCTGTCTAAATACATAGTCTAAACTCGGATTGAGCGTACTGCAAAGGAAAAACGAAGTCATCCATCTCTTTTGGCAGGGATAGGATAGGTGTGATGCATAAGTCTTACTTCAATGTTTGGAATGATGTATCTCGCTGTTCACTCCAATGAAAAGAGTACACCTTTCTGTGTCGGAGTGGTTAAGGGTTTGATGATTTCAGAAAAATTTTCTGGATGGGCTTGCAACAATAGTCGGCGAAACCCAAGAATTGACAGGTCTTCTATGGGTGTCTTCGGTGCCGACCAATTTCCTATTGTTTCGATCTTAGCAGGATTCATGCGTATGTCTTCATTGCCTACTACATGACCTGGAGGAAAATGGGTTGACCGAAGGGTATTAATACGAACTCTTAATGATCATATCGAGTCCTGAATGCTGTCTTTGAAACATCACTCCCATGAACTCGTAGCTGATGGTGTCTTGACCTAAGGTATATCTTCAAGAAGTAGCTGGCTCCCTGAAATTTATCAAAGAAGTCATCTATTCGAGAAAGAGGATATCGGTTTTGACGATCAATTCATTAAGCCGACTGGATAACTCCTGCATCACTGCTGGAGCAAAACAATATGGAGGTTTGACTATGGGGTAGTTCCAGGGATTAAGTTGATACGAGATTCAACTTGGCATTCGGGGGAAAAATTCTCGGGATCTCTTCGAGAAGATATCAGGAATATTACAGTCTTCAGAGACGCTCTCGGGGTCTTTATCTTCTTGTTTCTCACCGATTACATGAACTAGGAATACCTGACACTCTTTCGCAGAAACTTTCGAGCTTTGATGTAGGGAATGATGCGAAGTTTTGAGCTAAGCTTGCCACCATATATCATGAGGGTCTGGTCAGAGAGGAGATTGAGATGAATAGCTTTTCATAACGAGGTATATCAACACAATCGGGGCTCAATCGATACATACCAAAGATAACATCAAAGCTCTTTACTGAAACTGACATCAGGTTAATGAGAAATGAATGATTACTCAAGGTAAGGATACAACTTAGGGATAAGTCGCTAATGCACTCATTCTCACCGGTAACCATTTTGATGGTCAATGGTTTGGTTATTAGACGAGGACTATGTTTAACAAGATAATTGAATGAATGGCTAATAGAACTTTCTTGACACCAAATTCGAAAAGGATGCGAGTATAAGGATTGTCGAAAAGAAATGTACCAGCAACGTTGGTGGAATCAGCGGCTGCCTCTTCTTGCTTCATAGCTAAAATCATATCGGCTATGTTGACGTTGTTGGCGGTTACGACTTTTGGGCAATTCCAATTGAAATGCCCGATCTCTCCACAACTATAACAAGCACGTACGGTACTCGATCCGGAAGCTTGACCAATTATTTGAATTGGCGTTTTGCAGTTTCGAGCGAAGTGGCCCTTCATGCCACATTTGTTGCAAATCTTTTCAAAACACAGATCGGAGGTATAATGGTGACATTTGCACTTGTCGCACCAAGGGAGATTACCAGCATACCTAGTGGTAGGTGCTGGATCTGTAGGCGCAGCAACAGGAACAGTGGGAGTTTGAACTACAGGAACAGCGGCAGGATTGGTAGCAACTTGGACTGCCATAGTTTCATGCCTCTTGGAGGGTCCTTGGGAGTTCTGACTCTTTCGCTTTTTCCAGAAAACTTTCTTCTTTCTCTGATTACTCTCATTTTGGTGTCCTTGATTATCTTCATGGTTTTGAGGGTATACGACACTTCCGGGACCACTGGACTTGCCAGTGCTCAAAATCGCCACTGCAGCCGCCAATGCAACGGTAACAACTGTTTGAATCAGGACGTAGTCGGTCGAATAAGAGTATGACGGCGGAGAGTTGTTGTTCCTTGGGTTGGGTTCTTTCTTTGAAGACATTTCGATCTAAAAAGATTACGAAAAAGAGGATGATAAGTCCTCTAAATTAATTCAAGAGATATGAAACAGGGGATATCTCTTTACGACAGACGTATAATTCTATTAAGCGATAAGGCAGGAATGAATTATCATAGTAGACAAACTATCGCTAAAGGAATGATCGAAGGGCAACGCTTGAATGAGAATTCTCTACAATAAAGTTGGATCTAGAAATACTCCCATAGTATTTCATGATTCACCGCGACGACGACTCGTTGTTCATCGTATTTGGGTAAGTTTTAGGTATGCCGCATTCCACAGTCACTCCCAAGCACATGTTGGCCGTGTCTCGAAAGAATATAGTTGATCAGGCTATATTGATCCTAGACATGACTACATAACTGCCCAGGTTTAACTGCAGCGTACAACACCCACTTACTTATGTTCTGTTCTACTTATAGATACGATTCTCGATGGTTAGGTATACTTATATACTTTTGAAAATACTTATATTTTGAGGTATACTTTTAGGTCACAGCACTTAGGCCCCTTAGTGTTTATAGTCTTATACCATGTAAAGATTGGTATACTTAGTTCACTATAAACAAGGGCTCTGATACCAGTCTGTCACACCCCGAAACCGAAGGCGGAAACGTCTCGGGGCGGAGGTGACTTCAAGTGAATATCATAACCAATGTACATAGTAAGCGAAGTAAAACACAAAACATTACATTACATAGATTTCATTACATTAGTTGAAAAGTAAAGTAGTACAAGTTTTATAGATGCATAAGTTTAAACAAAAGAAAGACGTGACTTCATATGCTCCGTCTTCTGCAAAAGGCCGCGAGGTACCTGTCTAAGGAGAACCTGAGAATACAAATGGTTTGAAAATCAGCATAAAGCTGGTGAGTTCATAAACGGTTTGTTTTTATGAAAATGTACAAGATTCCTTTGTGTTTTCCGAAAAAGTTACGACCCAAGAAAATCCCATATTTTCTTAAAAGTAGAGTTTAGTTGTTCTGTTATGTTACACGATTCTGGTTATGAATTGTGATTACCCCTGGAAAATCCTATATTTTCCTAATGTGAAAAATGTGTACTGAAAACCTGATTAACCTTGTGAAGTGTGTGTTTGTTTACCAACCCAAAATGTAATGTAAAAGATGTACTTAAAAGGTAGGTTATTGTCTCTCAACATGTAAAGTAAAGTAAAGTTGTACACTGAAAACACGTTTGCTCTTGTGAAAATGTATAATTAGGTTATCTGTTTTGTTATACTGTTCTGGTTATGTACAATTGTATTCCAGGAAAGTCCCATACTTTCCTGAATGTGAGTTACCAAATGTGAAAGATGTATTAGTTTTAACACATATATAAAACTAATATTATCAAAGTAATTTAATTACTTTATCCATTATTACTATTAAATAAATCTCTGTTATCCTAATTGCGAGTTCCATAACCATACAATAGACTAGATATGGCAATAAGTAGTCCACATCACCTTATGACTTTCGTCACCCTTGAACCATTTCGGTTTGGCTGTAGCTAGCAGCCAGGTGCGGGGTAGTCAGCCCCGTATAGATCTATACACTCAAGTCATGCTCTCTATCCTAGAGATTTTGGTTACGGGGATGGTCCTCCACTCGCATATCTCTGTGGAGTGTTCACCGAGGACGTGTCTCCAATTATATAGGATTAACAAGTTTACAAGTAATAATGTTAAATGTCTTATTCTATGTTCTTTTTATAAAGACAATCCTCCACTCACGTATCTCTATGGAGTGTTTTCCGAGGACAAAACATATAACTAATCTAACGCTTTTAACAATAATATTACGGTACAAATCACTTGTGAGATATATAATATAACATTATATAATAAGATATAAAATTGTTTTGTAACTGGTTCTGCAAGTTAAACAGTTGATTAATACGGTCTCAATTGTTAAAAGCAAGTGAAATATGAAACATTTCCAATGAAATAAAAAATGTTTAAGTACAAGATATTCTTGTACTTTTGCTTGTATTCCCCCCTGAAAACATTGAAAAACCATTGAAAAAGGGTAGGGGTATGAACTCACCGAACGCGGAATGTGACGACTAGGATGCTAAACGTCGAATCGAGGCTTGAATACAAGCGAGGTTCCTATGTAATATTAAATAATACACAAATATATCTAATTAGATTTAAATTACTAATTAGATACACTTAAACATTCCAAGACGTGAAATCACTTCAAAATAGGCGTTTGGAGTGACCCGGGTGACTTTTATGGACATGAATGGCTAGGATATGGAGTTTACTCTTCAAGAGTAAACTCTAAGGAGTGTTCACGGCCCTAAACACCACCTCCCCATGAGTTTACGGCCGTAAACTCATGGTGGGTGTTCTTATGTGCTAAATGGCCTTAAATGGTATGAAGGGTGTTGCTAGGTTTGGTTTTTGGGGCATTAGAAAGGGGCTAAATCAACATATGGACTAATTGATGAGTTTATGGCAGTAAACTAAGTGTTTACGGCCATAAACTCTCACCCATATCATTCATAAATGTTTTGAAGGTCAAAGATTAATCACAAATGATTCAACTCAATTTTAGAAGACTTAGGGTGAATTTAGGGCATCAAATGACACACATCTAGGAGTTTATGGCCCTGGAGCATATGCTATGGCCATAAACTCTCAATTAGAGGGTTTTTGATATGTTTAAGTCCCCTAAATGATTTTTGGTCGGTTCTAGGATTTATTCCAATGCTTATGAGGTGTGTAAGTTGCATTTTAACACCCCAAAAGGAGTTTACTACCCAAGTATATGAGTTTACGGCCCAAGCTTGTTATTGGGCAGTAAACTCATGTTTACTCCTCAAATGTTAAGTTTAAGGTGTCCTAATTCCAATCCAATAAGTCCTTAAGCCATATCTAAGCTCTAATTGTGACTTGGAAGGGTTTTTAGGGTTCAAAAACCCCATTTACATGTGTTCACGTCCTAAGGCTGTTCCAGGGCCGTAAAAACATGTTTATGGTCCTATCCCATGATTTAAACACGAAAATGAAGGCTAAGGATGTTATACTGGGAGCTAAGATGATTACCTTGGTGTTCTGAGGCTTGAAATGGATCATTTTTGGACCTAAACCTTTGATTGAGGAGAGAGGTTAGAAAGAGAGTGAAAAGGCTTCAAATGAGTCTTAATTCACTTTAAATATGGTTTGAATTGGATACACGATGGAATTTTACCCGATACCGACGTTAACCAATGCTTTGGGTCGCACCCGATTAAGTTGTCGTTACCCGATATGGTCGAAACTATAATTTTTCAAATTACTAGTTTGGGACGTTTTCACATGTTTCCAACATGTTTGGATACTTACAAGGTCAAAATAAAAGATTTAACTTAATTGACCTAGTTCAAAGACGAAATCGGAACAATTCGCTTAAGACGAGTTTTATTGACGAAACGGTTATGGCAAGGGAACAAATTTCGGGTTGTTACAGGTTTGCACCCTATTTAAGCATCATATCTAGCCTCCATCCCATCCTCTATCACCTCCAAACCCTAATCTCGAAACCCTAATCCGCCTTAAGTGATTGTGAGCTACTTCTTGCCATTTTTAGTGTCATTTGTGCCTTTTGAAGCGTGTGGAATACGTAGAAGATAGAAGACTCAAGAGGGAAGGAGTAGAACCAGGAACTACACTTCATTTGCTACATTTTTTGGTAATCAAGTTTCCAACTTGATCATTCTTCTCTTACATATATTTGTTTATATTATATGAAGGTTTTGGTTCCAGAACATTGGTCCTTGGGGTTCGGACGTCCCAAGTGACTTATGTCTCAGATCTAGGATCTAAGAAGGGTTCCATGGCATAAAGGTGCAAACTTTATGACCATGGAAGCCCCATGCAAGTTTCTATGAAAGTTCATTGCCTTTTTAGCCCTAGAAGACAATGCATGGAAGGAAAGCTCACGACTTTATGTGTCCCACAGATGTTAAAACCCTAGATCTAGGTTTACATGCGTGGATTTGAGATTCTAATGCTTTTTGGACAAGTTCCATGTCCTAAAGGAATTAGGGTTTTGTTTAAACCCTTTAAGAGTTATGAACGGGTAAAGTTGGAAACTTTACCTTGGATCTAGAAGATAGGGGCTTAATCTGTTAAGATGGTCAAACAGACAGAATGACTCATTGAGTCCATAAGGGAACTCGACGAGTCGAGTTGTGTTGTCCCGATTGCAGTTTACAGTAGAACTCGATGAGTTTGTAGAGGGACTCAATGAGTAGATTATCCAAGTAACGACTTAACAGTTTGATAGGCCTCGACGAGTCGGTGGAGCGAGTCGGCGAGTTGAGTCGCGATTCCAGGATTTCTGAGTTATAGAACTCGACGAGTTGAAAGGGTGACTCGGCGAGTTGGTCAACCCAAAAGGTTGAATTTAACCAATTTGTTGACTTTGACCAGAGATAAAATGGTCATTTTACCCTATGAAGGGTTATCAGATTTTGATTAAGTGTTATTATGAAATTTATAGTTGGAGAATCACCGAAGTAGCAGACAAGGATTCCTCACCCAAGTTTTCAGCAGTCAGTCTTGCGAGGTGAGTCTTCTCCTTTAGGAACGGGTCTAAGGCACCAAGGTCGGTCCGTTTATGTGTAATTATATGTGTTGGGCTTAGCCTAATGTAGGTTTTATGTTTCGGACTACGGTATGATGTCGGGGCAAGCCCGAGGAAGTTAGTATGCTTGATGTCTTCATGATTCTTGCATGTGTATGATTATGTGTTCCAGACTTTGGTCCGATGTCGGGGCAAGCCTAAGGAATGTTAGCTTTCTTGGTATGCTTATGTTATGTTATGTTTATGTTTATGTTATGCTCATGATATGTATACCAGACTTCGGTCTGATGCCGGGTGAGGGCCGATGCTGGGGCCATGCCCAAGTTATGCCAGACCTCGGTTCGATGCCGAGCGGGCCTGATGTAGTGGGTGGGGCCCATTATGTGATTATGTGTATAGTATGTGGTAGCTTAGGGTGACTCACAAAGCGTTGTGCTTACATTTTTAAGTTTTGGTTTCAGGTACTCCCACTAGTAAAGGGAAGGGCTCAGGATGATCGCATGACACACACCACAGTTTCGGCCTGAGATTGTTTTAGACTCTGATATTTTCTCATACGATTTTGATAAAATTGTTGACATGATGTTTGAGATACATGATTTATGATTTTATGCTATGGTGATGAAATTTATGGTTTTAATAATGATTTAAAAACGAAATTTTTGGACCGTATTCTTAGGATGTTTCATTCACCACCGCCGGCCACAACTATTTGCGGTGATTCAGCTGCCTACACCATCGATTTTAAGGTAAGTTTTTAATTTTTTTTCCTATTTTGGTTGAAATTATATATATCCAACCAATTGTATAATTGATTTATGTTTATGCTCACTGTGGTGTATTGAATTAATGGCATGAAATTGAAATTGAGCCTTGATTTATTGATTATAGCACTCTACTTTCATAATTGATCGTATTAGAGCATTTAATTTTTAGAAATCTATCTAAACATAGCAACATACTTTTATTGATTTTAGAGCGTTGCATTTTTGGAAGTACAATGCTATCATTGTGTATATTTTTCAAAGAACAATGTCTTAATAAGAATTTTTTTTGAAAGTTTCATACTTTAAATTTAAAGGTACTCGGGCAAACCTTTTGTAACAAGCGCACATGGTTGTAGATCATATGCTCAAACAACATTGGTTAGAGGTAATAAAATATATTTTTATTTTTAAATTTTTTTTATGAACACTTACATAAATATACACATTCTTTTTGGCTTATTATAGGTACAACAAGGATTGCAACCATGCCTTATTGAGGCCCAAACACAAATGTGTTTCAACAAAAGCTCCGGTTGGTGTTCAGTTCAAGCACAACGAGATTGGGTAAGTGATAAACGAAATTAATACATTGTTTAAATATGTTATTATTATTAATTATAGTTTTTTTTGTTTAAGGCGTATTATTATTATTATTTAGTGTTTAAATTTAGTTTTTTGTTTTAATTATTTAATGTTTATTGTTTTCTTGATTTTAGGAGAAAATTCAAGCGGAGTATGAGAAAATGCAAACATAGGTCGGGGAGGGTGGAATTGTAGATGAAAAAGAATGTCTTTGTCGTGCCCTCGGAACAAGACACATGCATACTCGCGGAGTGGGAATGAAACCAACCGCCAACATATGGCTAATTCCAAACCAACGACCTTCCAAATCTTTCCAATCTAAACTCTAATCTCAATCCCAATTTGATGCATATAGCCAACAAATGCAACAATATAATGAATCGTTGGCGGCATGTATTGCTAACTTTCAACCACCATAAATTCCTAACTTTTTTTTCAATCCCAATTACACACAATGAGGTACTTCAAAAGGAAATACCTCTCAACAAACTGACAAGAAGAAGAAGAAGAAGAAGAAGAAGAAGAAGAAGAAGAATATGATGATGATGATTGATTTTTTGAACATTAATTGTAGTTAATATATCTCATTTTTGTATGTAATATTAGACTTAAATTTGAACAATGTGTTGGTAATATGTATTGAATGGTTGTATGTTATGGATATGTGTTGTTAATCTGTATTGAATGTTTGTATGTTATGGATATATGCAAGTGTTTGGATTTTTTTAACAAAAATAGGAAGGGTAAATAATTCAAAATGTGTAAAAATTAAAAATTAAAAAAATATAGTGGCTTTGCTGACGACATGTCGTCGGTATACCTCTTTGTTAGGAAATCGCTGCAAACCTTTCCCAGCAACAAGTCATCGCTATAGAGCCAACATTTCTCGACAACATGTTGTCGGGATAAACTAGACTGGACCTATCCCGACGACATATCGTTATTACAAGTAATTAATAATTTTTTTTCGAAAATAATGTCCGATGATACCTTTGGAGACAAGATATCGTCTGCATAGGCGTAACCTATCCCGATGAAATCTATCCCGATGCTAATGACACTAAGCAGGCGACGTGTCATCGGTATAGGGTGTGCCGACAACGTGTCATCAGTATAGGGTGTGCCGATGACGTGTCATCTCCATAGGGTCAAATTTTGTCATTGCCATATAGATTAGTTCTTGTAGTGTTGCATACCAAGCTACCAAGAATATGTATTAAATGACAGATATTGGCATAGCTCAATCAAAATCACTAAGGTAATTAATGGCTAACTTTATGTTTAGATTGAGTCGCACAATATCTCTTCATTTCTCAATACCTAGTATATTGAGAGAGAGAGAGAGAGTTTTTCAAAGGTTCAATACTAATTCTTGTACATAAAAGGTTGTGTGTATTGGATAGATATATCCAAGGTTCAAAAAAATGCTCCACATGGTGCGTCATGGCTCCATGTCTTGTAGTTGCCGCCAAGCTTTAACAAAATGTCATCTTAAGTCATATATATCAATAAAAATGAATAACAGTAGAATATATATATATATATATATATATATATATATATATATATATATATATATATATATATATATATATGATACACAATTTCCGCATTAAGTCACGCATTACAAATAACATGACTTGCTACGGCTCAAAAAAAACTTGAGACTTGACATTACCGCCAAGTCACTTCTTTCGTTATTTAGAACCTTGGATATATCTACATATCTAACTCTTAACTTGCTTGTATCTAAAAACTGTCCCACTAACCTTGCCAATGTCATCGTTATTGCTTTTGGTGCCAAATGTTTATTGCTTTTGGTGCTAAATGTTGATAGAAAATCTTGTTTGTGCTCATACTAGTCTCATGCAAAATCTATAAATCAGACAATATATCGTGTATTGTATAGGATAGAAATATATGGTTAAATAATATTTCTGTCAAAAATATCTTTTTTAGCCTGTTAACTAAATATTTATAAGTATTTAGAATTACTATGTCTTTTTTTTCTTTTTATATAAGGACAGACATAGGATTTCATAATAAGGGTGTCACGAGAAATTTTAGTAGTGTCACGATAGTAGAAAAAAGAATATTAGAAATTTTTTGCATTGCGTCCGCAAAAACCAAACGTTGCCGGTGCCACTACGTGGCACCATAGTGAAACCGCCCATGTTTACATAGGAAACTTCAATATATAGCTAACGATGTGTAAAAAATTATTTGGGTAGATATATAAAAGCAGTCCACCACCTCGTGAATTTGTTATTATACTTTAGCTAGAGACGATCAACAAAAGAAATATGTTAGCTTATAGAAATCATACAACATTTTTTGAAGAGTTTTTTTTGTATATAATGGATTTTGTAGTCATTCACATGCATGCACTTGTTTAATTTCACTGTAACCATTGGATATACGATACGACTTTGAGATCATTTTATTAATATCAAAATACATCATCTCTCATAAATTCTAAATTAAATGGGTATCTATACACTCTATAGAACATAATATTTTAAAAGTTAATCTTTTAAGTTACAAAAAATGTCGACTTTCAACATTTTAAATAACAAATGACATTGTTTGATAAAATTTAAGTGCGTCATAATTTTTCCCTTTTTAAAATTTGTTATATATTATCATTTTGTTCTTAAAAGTTAAATAAATAAAAAATTTACCACCTTGGTTCACTTAAAATATCCGAGTAAAGAAAATTTTCAAGTATCAACTAAGATTTAAATTGAGTTTAGTCACATAAAGCTCTATGACCAGCGTTATATAACATACATTATTTTGGAATCGATACCATCAGCTACCCGTTAACTGTATATTTAAAGTTTTTAGATTTTTAATGATAATGACCTTATTCAACATATATATTTATTTATGGGTAAAAATTTCAACATGTTCTTTAACTAATAACACAATTTAAATTTGAATATTAGAAAGTAACACTAATAAAAGAATTATATATAATTGTAGTATAAAATTTTATATGTTATAGATAATAGCAATGTAATTATTTTTAATCAAACTTATATTTACATTTATATCTATATCATTATTGGTTAAAGTTAAATCGTTCATATTTGTTAGGAACGAATAAATTCTAAACCAACGAAATCACAATTGCGAAGATCAAATCAAATGAACATGTCACAGTAAATAAGATCGTCAATTTCATTAAAGAGTAAACGAAAAGTTCTATACAATGACCACATAAACAATCTAGCAAAGAATACCCTCTTTGTCTAACAAACCATATTATATATACTATGTAAGAAGAGAGTCGGTTAGGCTCTAACCACTGAGGTCAGGACACCTAATCTAACAACAACTTGTCACTTAACTAAGAAGTCAAGACCTATAGCGTATAGCTATGAACACTCTCTCACATCAGAACTTAAACACAACAAAATTAAGCTGCAAAACTCATTAATCTACCCCTTTGTGTTGAGTAGCGAAAGCGGAATTCAACTTTACTTTTGAAAAACTTCCGGTATCAATTTAATAAAGAAAATACGAACTATCATCCACCATCTAAGCATATTTGAAACACACTTAAGATCATCTTTGGAATTTGAATTGAATATCTCAGTATTTGTAAGGATGTCGGTTAGTGTTGTTGATTTGTAGTGGTGCTTACCTTGGAGATACAACATAAATCCATCTCTCATCTTTTCAAGATTTTTAGGTACCTTGCCAAGTTTAACAATAACATTCTTCTGCATGATCTCAACAACTTCAATATCCATCTTACATATCTCCATGATGTAAGATCTTAAAATTCTCTTCAAGTGTTGAAGTTGAGTTTGGAACTTTGATTCACTACTAGAAAATATACCTTTAATGACACGCTATTTACGACAAGCACTAATTAATGATACGCAAAAGTGTGTGCCCTAAAAATAATGTCAGATCTTTAGAAATTTGAAGAATTTAGGACGCGCATTTTTGCGTGCCTTAAAATTTATGTCCCAACAAAAAAAAACACGGAGGGCGCTTATCAAAAAAAGTGTGTCGTATGAGCATGTCGTTTTATAATTTTTTTTAGGAAACGCGCGTTCACAGGGGAAACGAAATCCCAAAAGTTAAAAACCCCGCCTTGTGTTCTTCTCTCCCTTATTTCCACTAGTGGAAAATCCCTTCTCCAGCCCTACATCCGATTGACGCTTCAATTCTTCTCTTATATGCTATCTTGAGCTTGATTTTCGATATTAGAATAGAATCTAGGGGTTAGTTTTTAACTATTTCCTAATTTTTGGTTTCATTCGAATAAATTAATTCCATATAGATGCAATTTTTATTTACTATGTTATCGTAGAAAGGGCTAGGGCTTTTTTCAAGAGGAATAATCAACGTAGACGAGAAGATTATGATGCCAGAATACTTACACCTCACTATCAAAGAAGCCATTTCATCAAAAAATATCGATGCCGGAAAACCTCATTACAAATTCATTACTCCCGGTCACGAAAAACCGCCGCAAGTCGCCCCTAAATCGTCGTTGATTGGTTTTATCAATTCCAAGAGCGATGGTAGCTATGGACCAGAATTTATAGCTAGGTTACAGGATTTAATGGGGGGAAGATAAGGTAAGGTTTAATTTACTCCATTAATCAGTTTCCAAATCCATAAAATTCTCTCGATTTCATTAATTTATCAGTAACCTTTCATTTTAAATATTATCTTATGTTCTTGCATATCTAGTCCGAGTCAAGTGTCATGAAAATCGACGATTTTTGTGGAATTACATCATCGATGCTGATCTTTCTAAACTTTTTTTAATCATAAACTAAAACCAATTTTGATTATGCTCGAGAAATTTCTACACTTTATGCCAATTTGAGACCCGGTCAAACATTCAAACCCCTTCGTTTGTCTTTGAATCGTTTCTTGTAAACCTCATATTATAACCCATATATAAACATGCCAAAAGATTCAAAGTTCTTTCACTTCCTTTTTCAATGATTTTCCTTTTGATTTTTAGGTTATTGACCTTCTGAGTGTAAAGCCTCACGAGTTGATTCATTGAATTAAAAAATCTTGAACTTTTGAATCTCTAACGTTGATTGAGGAAATAATTTCTTTTCTTTAGCATGTTTATGAGTTGTTATATTCTATCTTTAATGTTTTTAGTGATTTATATTAGTTATGTACTTGTCTTGTTGTAGTGATATACTGAATGATTTTTTTAGACATATATCTAATGAGATGGATCGCTTGAAATCAATCAAGAAACATAGGATAGGAAGAAGATCAAAGCAACTCGAGAGGTATGAGCAGAAGATGAAGGAAGAGAGACAAAAGAGAATTTGAGAAAGACAAAAGGATTTCTTTCATGAATTGGCATCACACAAGTATGTATTTTGCTATTTATAATCAGATTCCAAAACTAGAATGCGTTACACATTATGATTCCTCTAGATTCCAATACCTTAAAAAACATTCTGCCAACCAAATGCCCCTGAATCTTTTTCTCATCTTTTGTGAAGTTCTATAATGTGGTTCAATCATTGTTCTCTAGGGAAAGACTGGAAGATTTACATAAATATATGAGAGAAAGGGAAAAGGGGTTTAACAAGTATGTAAGAAAGTTCCATAAAAGGAAAGAAAGACTTTAAAAATCAATGATGTGGAGGGTTATCTTCTAATGGTTAAGGTGTGCTCTGATCTTATTAATACAATTCAACAAAGATCCAAATTCAAATAAAAAAAACTTAAAATTAAAACTGTTTTTATAGGATGCAAAATCGGATCGAGTGAAGCAACTATTGAAAGAGACCGAGAACTATCTCCAGAAGCTTGGATCAAAGCTGAAAGAGGCAAAAGTTATCAGCAGAGCCATTGAAGCAGATAATGGTCTAAATGATAATAGTGAATTTACTATTGAGAATGAAGATGAAACTGATCAGGCCAATGTATGTTCTATCTTTTGTTACTTTACACTCTTGTAACCTTTTTTTTTTCCTTTTAATATGTTCTTAATAAATATTTTGGCTTCTACAACATTACATGGAGAGAAATGAAAAGTATTATTTGATGGTATATTCAATCATCCTTACCTCAGCCAACTTCATACAACAGTTGTAGCAGCGGAAAGGGGAGGATCCGGTTGGGGCTTTCAGTATCAGGATTTCGATAATATGAAGCCCCCTACTTTCGACGGGGTTCAAAATCTGATCGTTGCTATGAGATTGTTGTCGGATGTGGAGGGATGTTTCTTCACATGTTTATGCCCTACTGATCAGAGGGTGAGGTGTGCTCTGAACCTGTGTTTAGGCTCAGAGCAAAGGATTGGTGGAGATTAACTACGGGATCATACTCTGACGCGTAGTGGGCTGTGGTTACTTGGGATCAACTACGAGACATGTTCAGTACTCATTATGTTCCACGAGTTGAGCGGGAGTGGTTGGCTCAGGAGTTTTTGGAGCTGAAGCAGGATTTAAAGTCAGTGACCGAGATCACCAGGATGTTTACGGAGAGGGAAATGTTTTGCCCTGAGTTTTCTTCGGAGTAGGCTCAGATGACCCAATATCTGAGTATGCTCAAGAGGGATATCAGGCAGTTTGGGTCCATGCGTAGATGTGTTACCTTGTTGGAGCTGCAGGAGGCCGCCAGGCGCCGCGAGTTAGAGATCGAGCTCCAGTTGAGGGAGCATAGGCAGGTCCCAGTGTAGTCTCAGCCTTCCCCGAAACGGTTGAGGGCCACTGATTATCGATAGGGAAGTCATGGGAATCGCACTTGTGGGAAGTGCGGCAAGGTGCATGATGGAGGTTGTCGATCTTCTTTTGGGTGCCACAAGTGTGGCAAGGAGGGTCACATAGCCAGGGACTACAGACAGCAGACTCCAGTTGCCGGAGTCCAACTTTTTTCTCATTGAGATCAAGTGGGACATATGAAGGCCCAGTGTCCTCTTTTGGCTTCCAGGCCAGTGCAGGCACCAACACAAGCCACTTTGAGACTTTCTGACAGGGTTCAGGGCAGAGTAGAGCCTCCGAAGGCTCAAGGACGTGCTTATCATCTTATAGCCGAGGAGACCGGGACAGCACCAGGGGTGACAGCCAGTATGTCTTTTCTCTTATCTTTTGTTCAAATTTGTATTATGAGTTTCCATTTCTCTCCGCGTAAGTTATTAGGGCATAGGAGATGCTAGGGAGGAATTATTGTTAGGGGATCATAAATGGTGGGCTCCAATGGTGCGTTCAAGAGGAAGAGATAGGATAGGGAATCGCCAGATCAGGACGAGCAACCATGATTCAACGATTTAGAAATCATTAGCTGGAAGTTGGGTACTTTGAAGTTTGTTGCCTCGGATAAGGACAATTGAGTCGCGTACCAGTTTCGCCGCCAGTAGGCAATAGTTAGTGCTCTAAGTGGGGGAGAATTGGAAATTCTCAGATGAGGCATTTACGTTGGAAGATGCTGCCTGATGCAGTTAGATGGCGGTTACTAGATTGTAGTAAAGAGACGGCCCAGTTATGCTGATGACTCTGAATGAATGGTAGATGTATGTGCAGGTATGAAGTATACTACTATGCTAATAGCAATCAGTGGTTCTGTCTTCAAGTGATGGATATGTTGAGGAAGTGTGATAAGGACTTTGTATAGGTTATCTTTTATGTGTTCAGGCTCTAAGTATATGTGTTATGGAATGGCATCGTGATCTACAAGTGGATAGTGTAGAGAGAAGTTTCGATGTTGTGGCAATGACTGATGCTGCAAGGTCGGGGGTTAAGCCACCTTGGAGTTAAAGGAGGTGAGTATCTCCAGAATGGAGTTTTAGACGGCAGAAGTGGAAGTAGCGGGGTTGACAGACTCGGAAACAATACAGACCTATGCTAAGGACCATGTAAGGGTATTCAGTCATGGGCTGTAGGCTTAGAGATTGTGTGATTATGTCTGTTGTAGGAGCGCGTTCGGATTGGACGTATTGTTAAGATTTGGGTGATCTGTGCTCGGTTGTGTCGAATCAGAGAAGTTTGAAGGAGATGAAAGGATGGATCCTTGGATATCGAGTATGGTTGTAGACATGGTTTATGTATGAAGTGGTATTCCAATCTAGGTTATTTCATCCTGAGGATGACCGGACCCTATGATTGATTGTACCTTATGTGTTTGGTATTCCAACCCGAGGGTTGATTGGGCCAAACATGCCTGAGGATACAAGAGTATACCATCCTAGGGATGACTGGACCCGTCGTAGGCGTACCTGGTATTCCAGCCCGAGGCTGATTGGGCCAGCTATGAGTATTAATGCGATATAGCTGGTTGTTCTTGAGAGATTCTCGGAAGCTAAAGGATGCGCCATCCTGTCAGTGTGGAAAGGGACTAGATTCAGGAAGGGAACTGGATGAGTTTCCAATATTGCAAGTTACCCGGGTTATCGCCAGTTTTGGAAAGGGAAGGAGAGATTATTACTATAAAAGAGAGCCCATTGAATTATAGTGGTATCCAACTTTCACAAGTCATTAAAGTGTGTGCACGACAAGAAGGTGGAAGTATCATCGAGTGATACTTAGAATGATGGGTGTGGATGTCAAGGAGAAGAGGTCGGTGGAAGGCTTGAAGTAATAGGTAGGGATCCTTCTCAGGAAGGAGTTGTCCTTAGAAGGGACGCAGTAGTAGTTCTTGAAGAGATTTGGGCTGGTTTTGGAGACCGGAGGCTGCAATGTAGGAGTGTTATCCAAAATCGTGTGTTGCAGCAGGCTTCGAGGACGAAGCCTAATTTAAGTGGGGGAGAGTTGTAGCATACCAAATTTAGGAATATAAGTTCGGGGTGCTATGTGTAAATAAAGGAGTAGACTCGATGAGTAGGTGTCTTAACTCGTCGAGTCGGAGCGGGTGTAGGGCACGTGTTAAGTGATCTGACTCGCCGAGTCAGTGCTGGGAAGAGAAAACCCTAAATTTTAGGGTATGCACCCTATTTAAAGGACCTTATGTCGTCACCTCAGCCTCTTTGTTACCCCCTTGAGAGTCAGTAAACCCTAAATCATGTAAACCTCCATTATTGAGTGATTTGAAGCTTTGGAAGAGGATTATAGCGAAGGAAACTTGTAGATCAAGAGGCTAGCATCAAGCAATTCATGTAGATCGAGAATCTACTTCATCTTGGGCACATTCTGGAGGTAACAACTAGTTGCTTTGAGCTTTTTCCTTTTAGATCTATTCTTGGATGGTAATTTGGGACTATTTAGCATGTTTGGGATCCATTTCGGGTTTGGGACTAGATCTGGGGTTGCAAATTCAGATCTAGACTGGTCTTAGTCCATGGAGGCATAAAGTATTAGCTTTTTTGCTTGTTGTGAGCATTCTTGTCTTGAACCTTCTCTCTAACTTGTAGTGAGCCAAAATCAACTTGCATGCACGTAAAGTTGGAAACTTTATGTGTAAAACTAGCCCTAGGAGTCTACATCTATGAGTTGGAAACAGTGGGATGGACTGAAATCGTCTAATAAGGATGACTTAAGAGAACTCGACGAGTCTGTTCATGGAATCGACGAGTCGGGTCGCAAACCCTAACCCAACTGGTTATGATAAGGATCTGTGAGTTGAGCGGTGACTCAGTGAGTTGGACAGGCTAGGACTCGGGGATTGATGAACTCGACGAGTCATGGGGTGACTCGACGAGTTGAGCCGTGATATGATGATTTTCTGAGTATAGGAACTCGGCAAGGCAATGGGCTGACTCAGCGAGTAGGGTTAATCAGGAAGGCTGACTTTGACCAGGACACTGACTTTGACCAAGAGTTGACCAGTTTGACTTCCAAGGGTATTCTGGTAAATTGGGCACTTATAGATATGGTTTCATCAAGTGTTAGGTGGACGAGTTCGTGATCGTGAGCAGAGGACTTGATCTTACCTCTTCAGTTCAGCATTTCAAGGTGAGTTATCCTCACTATACTCAAGGGTCTAAGGCACCAAGGCCGACCCTTTGATTTGTTATTTGAGATAGTTACTATTGTGATATGATAGCTCGGTATCCTGGTAGATAGGATGGTTATGTGCTAGTATGATCGATTAGATCGGTATCCTGGTATATTAGATGTGGTTATGTTTAATGACCTACAGTTAGGTATGACTAACTGTATGCTAGTAGGAGATTACCTGTTATATGTGCACATGCTTGTTATGGTAGTTGAGGGCATTGCATCCCGAGGATGATAGGACCCTAGTATGTGTCTGGTAGACCGTTATATGATTATCTGATATAGGTGCACGTGTTTATTTGATAGTATGTGGGCCATCCAACCTGATGGTTGTGGGCCGAGAGTATTCCATCCCGAGGATGATTGGACTCATAGTAGGTGGGCATTCCAACCCGATGGTTGTGGGCCAAGAGTATTCCATCCCGAGGATGATTAGACTCGTAGTAGGCTGGCATTCCAACCCGATGGTTGAGGGCTTGGGGTATTCCATCATGATGGACGATTGGACCCATAGTAGTTGTATGTGTAGGGGTTTGGGCATTCCAACCCAATGGTTGTGGGCTGGGAGTATTCCATCCCGAGGAAATTTGGACTCGTAGTATGTTGGCATTCCAACCCGATGGTTGAGGGTCTGGGGTATTCCAACCCGATGGTTGACTGGACCCATGGTATGTTGTTCATTGCTGTATGTGCATGGTTGTACGTGTATGGGTATTTTGGGTGTAAGTCACTAAGCTTTCGGGCTTACAGTTTCAGTTTATTGTTTCATGTACATCAGGAGATCGTGGCAAGGCAAAGGCGTAATCGTACCGCTCCTCACTTTTATGTTGTTGTTTCTGGGATACTCTGATAATAAACTATTTGGAAACCCTTTTGTAATAACTAATGGAACTTGGGTTGTTTTGAAAGTTTAAATTGGTTGAAAATTTTGAGTGTTAGAATGGGTCCTTAATTGACCGGTTTAACAAACCGAAACTTTATTTTTCATAATCCTTCTCAGGTAATCAACATTTTGGCTGTATTCTATTTTTTTAAAAAAAATCTATTTCTTTTCCCATAAATCCTTTTTTATTTCATAGTGTACGTGCTGGAGGCATTAGAGTGAATCTTCAAGCTGCTGATACAGTTATTGTTTTCGACACGGACTGGAACCCACATGCAATAGTTATACACATATATACTTAAAAAAGAATTCTAAAAGGCTGTGATCTCAATGGAATTGCTGAAACAGGATCTGGAAACACTCTTGCTTATCTATTGCCTGTTATTATGCATGTTAACGCTCAACCACTCTTATGTATGAGTTTTCTTTTATTTTCAACCTTTTAAATTCATGTTTTTCAGCATCCGGTTCATCTGTCTAATATATAATTCTTTTTCAGCTCCCGAAGATGGACCAATTGTGTTAGTTTTAGCTCCAACTCGTGAACTTGTTGTTCAAATACAACAATGAGCAACTAAATAAGATTGGTTGGAGAATCAGTTGGAGACTATGAAAAGCAGCTACACTTTGACATGACAGAAGTATCAAACAGACCCAAAAAGAAAAGGAAGGCAAAAAACCTAAAACCTCAATATATTTCATTGAGTTCCCATTACTCACTATGAATTTTAGTTTAATTTATTGTGGCATTGCAGGGTTCCACATTTGACCACCGATGGTAGCTTGATTCTAATTTTCAGAATAATGAACTGGTAATTTCTATTATTTTTTTTCTTTTTAGTTAGGAATCTCTTATTATTCTTTAGTATTTGACACCCATAATCTTCTTGAATGTCCATTGAATTGTAGAAAAAGAATTCAAACAAAGTAAACTACTAGAAGAACCTCCAACACCTTCTAGAATTTCACAGCAGAGGTTGTTACTATACAGACCTTTTAGTGGTCTAAATGTAAGATCAAGATGTGATGATGAAAGCACGGGTAATGTTGAAGACCAAGTTATAGATGTTGAAACTGTGAGGCAAGATGATACTAGATATAAGTCTTATAAAAAAAGGATGCAAGTGGGATCAAAACCAGTTCCTAATACAACACATCAAAGACCCAAAGCTAGTTTAAGGACAATAATACATTCTATCCAGCCACAACATGATAGGTAACTTTTTTTTTTAATCTTTTTTTGTAAACACTAAAAGCATTGTTTACGTTATGTTTATTCTCAGTTTTTGTACTTATTCCCATTTTACTATCTCTTAAGAACCTACAATTTACAATATAGTAAATCTGTTATATCACCAAAACCATTTTAAAAGCATGACCTGTGGTTGTGAGACATTGAGTTATATATTCAACAGGATGTTTATATGTTAGCAGCCTCAAAACAGTGAGTACTCATTGAAAGAATTTTCAGGTCAATTCCCTTATTTATATGTTAAAAGACCATTATACCCTCTGTTATATTTTAAAATTATAAGTGAGATATTTATTTATGTGATTGCAGTGGGACATTGAGTTATATATATATATATATATATATATATATATATATATATATATATATATATATATATTCAAGAATTTTGTTGATGCAAGAGCCTTTAGTGAAGTAGTGATGGAGGCAAAAGCAGAAGGTTACACTGAGCCAGACCCCAGGGATCATCTTGTTGGGAAAGATTTATCTAGAAAGTTTTATTTTTTATTTTTTATTTTTTTTATTTTCTATACAAATATATAAAAAAAATCTAGTATTTTAAATTTTAAATTAAAAATTATAATGGTGAATCAATATTGTAGGTGATAATTCTTGCTAGAGAACGTGGTTTAAATCTTGAACTTTCAGATATCCCTGTTTAGAGCCTTGTGCCAGATCCATTAAAGGCGATGATTCATTTTTTTTGCTTTTTTAATCATATTGGTTTTTTGTTTTCTGATTTTTACAAAAAAAATAAAAAATAAAAAACCAACATCAAGCCTACACACTGCATAAAAGTAAATAATTGAGGATAACAGCTCACTGTAGCAATCTCACATTTTAACCCAACCCTAATGTTTATGGTGTTGGATTAATGTCTAAGCCCGTAACCATATTTGGTAAGTATTTGACCCGGTTGTGCATGGTCCTTTTGGGTTACCTTCACCAAAGCAACTTGACTGGAGAAATGATAGAGAAATAGGCTATTATGGTTTATTAATATATTATAAGAATAATATATTAAAAGAGAAATCCTATTTATTTAGTTGACATTGGCCAAGAATTAATTTTGTGATTAAAAGAAGTTAACTAAACTAGGGGGCTGAATTGTAATTATGTGATAGTTGCAAAGTAGGGCAATGGATGCCCTATGGACAGGGTGGACAAATTCAAGGGGATAAGGCCCTAGAAATCGTCCAAGATAAGGATTATGGACTTATCCTTTGGACTTCTTGGTGGGAAAGTAATCAAATAAGGATAAGGACTGAAACCCTAATCCCTACACCTATATAAGGACCCTCAGCCTAGCAAAATCGGCCACTTAATCCTAGAAGCTCCTAGAGCCGATTTTCTGCCTCTCCCCTCTCTCTCTCTCTCTCTCTTGCCTCGCCATTTTCTCTTGGTGTTTGTGAGCCATTAGAGGTACTACACTTGTGGTACTTGCTTTCAAAGACAAGAAGATTGAAGATTTGAGTTATTACAATATAACAAGAGGTATGTAATACCTTCTATCTTATGATTTTTGAAATACATAGGAGCATGCTAGGGTTCTTCATGTGTTCATAGTGTTGTCTATCTAATAGTGAAAACATAGATCCGAATTTAGGATTGCATGCACACATAGGATTGTTTGTATAAAACCTATTAGTGGTATCAGAGCATAGGGTTTTCTGTTTTCAATTAAAATTATACAATTGTATGGATTTGACACTTTAGGGTTTATGGCTAATAAACCCTAGGAGGCAAGGATTTTTAAATTAGGGTTCTTGTTTTTGGATTAGTGTCTAAGGATGTAACTATATTTGGTAAGTACTTGCCCCGGTTGTGCATGGTCCTTTTGGGTTGCCTTCACCACAACAACTTGACAGGATGATTTGTAAAGAGAGAAGAGATATTATTGTTAATATATTATGTGAGTAATATATTAAAGGAATAATAACATTATTGATTAATATAAGTCATATATTAATTGAGAATTAATTTGGTTACTTGGAGAGATTAATTGAATAAAGGGCTTAAACTGTCAAATGTGTGATAGTTGTGTTTTGGGCTATGTATCCTTATGGATATAAGGGTGGACGGATTTTAGGGTTGGGAGACCTTAAAATCGTCCAAGCCTAATATCTAGGAGGATCTTTGGATTGCTTAGAGCCTAAGTTATTCAATTAGGGTTAAGGGTGAAACCCTAGTAGCTTATAGTATATATAGATCCCTGCTATTTGGTGTTTGTAAGCCATTAGAGGAGTGACAATTGTGAATCTAAGCTCCAAGAAAAAGAAGTCTCAAGCAAGCAACATAAGGTATTCTTCTAGATCTGATTTCATATGATTTGATTCACTTGTTTATTCTAGATCTAGAGTTGTAAGCCTTGGATACAATGTATGTTCAATTAGAGAAACCTAGATCCAAACATTAGGGTTTGCATGTGCACATAGGAAAGTTCTTATGGCTCAAACCCATCAGTGGTATCAGAGCTTTGATTGATTTCTATTGAATTGATGCATTGGTTGATTGCTTGTTGCTTGAAAATTTCAATTTTTGTGATTCTGTCTGATGAACTCGGCGAGTTCCATTCTGGACTCGGCGAGTAGCTCCAACTCGGCGAGTCTATAGTGGAACTCGGCGAGTTCGAGCATCAGTTGGAGTTAGTTTCGGGATTTCTTGCTGTTTTGCTCGAGGATACTTGCCTTAACTGTTATGGGTCATTGAAATCCGATTTTAGTCATATATTTGAGTATATTCTTGACCAAACAAAAGATTATTACCAATTAGTTGAATAATAATTTCCTTATATGATAATAATTGATTATTTGAATTGAATTGGTGAATTGTCTTGAAAGTAATATTGAATAAGATCAAATTGAGATAATCTAATTAGTTGATTTGTATTATTTTCTATTTGATCCTTATGTTTTGAAAAGTTTAAAACTTGTCCTCAAGTTTTGAAATTTAAGTTTTGTAATTAAAAGTTTAATTTGAATAATTTAAATTTCAAACCCTAGAATTTTAAAAGTTTAAAATTCAACACTATACTATTATATTATTACAAGCTTAGTATATATATATATATATATATATATATATATATATATATATATATATATATATATATATGTATGTATAATTTAAAATGCTAGTCTTACCGTTAGTAGGCCTCATTCACGAAGCCGATCTATAAGGTGGGTAGAAGGTTGCTGCCTATAAAATGGCGCTTAATGGGTGTACACTCACACCCACCGCTTGCTTGACCGGTGGAGGGTCGTTAGCCGCACGGGTAGGATAGGGCAATCCTCTCCTCATTAATAAGTATAATGAATTTATATAAAGTAACTAAACGTGTTTCATAAAAATCCCAATCTTAGTTACTTTTGGAAAAGTGAATTGATGCAATCCCATGAAATTACACTTTGCACCCTTGTTAAGATGTTAGTGGAGCGTGTGTGGTTAACCGGCACACTAATTGGTTCTAAGAAAAGGTGGAAAAGGGTGATTCATTGTTTGTCATTCGATGGAGCGTGTGTGGTTTACCGGCACATCGAATAGGTGACTGTAACAATGAAGGCACCATGTAGATTTGCATGGTTATTCACACCCGCTTTGTGATCCTCGGTATCCCAGTCACAAACTAGAGGGGCATATCGAGATTTAAACATGACATTGAAAGGTTCAATGAATCTCAAAGAAATCTAGGAATTCTCAATACATTAAAAAATTAAGCTTATGTTTTTCTTGGTGAAGAATTAGTGAATTGTCATTCACTTACCTCCAAATTATTTGCATGTTGGATTACGACATCCCTTTTCTAATGTGTAAATAATGTTGTTAGGTCCTAGCCCTAATTTTCTATTTTGGGTGTTAGTTAGGGACTTAAATTTAATCAAACTTTGTTCCTTTCTATTTGTAGATGTGTAACGCGAACAACGTTGCTGCTAGCTCATTCACACTAATGAGCCTTTGTCAAAAAGTGACTTTTGATGGGTCGAACTTTAGCGAATGGATAAGATACATTCGCATGATCGCGTGTTACGAGGAAAAAGAGTATGTTCTCGATGAGAAGCTCGAGAATATCAATCCATAAATTGCTACTCCCGAAGAAATGGCTGTCTTTGAGAACCATGAGTGTGATGCAACGAAAGTCCATTGCATCATGCTAGCCACGATGAACTCCGAATTCCAAAAGTCCTATGAAGACATGTATCCTTATGAGATGCATCTAGACTTGATGGAGAGATATCACCAAAGCGCGAGGCAAGAGCGCTATGAGATCATAACAAATATGATCACTGCTAAAATAGGAAGTGGAGAGTCTCTAACCATGCACTTGAAAAAGATGCAAAGGTATGTTGATCGTCTTCGCAAGTTGAATGTCAACTTTGGGGAGGATTTGGCTATCGAAATTGTTCTCCACTCCTTGCCCTCATGCTACAACCAATTTAGGATGACCTACCACATGAACAAGGAAGAGGTCACCCTAAGAAAACTCCAAGGGCTCCAAAGGACTGCTGAGAGCAACCTAAAGGACAAGTCTGTTGCACTACCTCCCAATCCACCCGCTGCTCCTGTTTTGGTTATTGGGCAGGGTAGGCGCAAGAAGAGGAAGGCTTCTTCGAAGAACCACCGCAAGGGAAAGTCCCAATATGGTTCCTCTTCTAGTGGGACCAAGGTTGATCCTGCTAAGCCCAACCTGAACCCAAAGGAGGCAGAGTGCCATCACTGCCACAAAATAAGTCATTGGAAGAGAAGCTGCCCAGTATATCTACAAGCCCTCAAGGATGGGAAGATCAAGCCATCTTTCGCAGGTATTTACACAATTAAATATAATGATTCATCTCATGCTATTTCTTGGGTTCTTGATACAGGGTGTAGTTACCACATTTGTTCTGATTTGCAGGGACTAGGAAGAAATAGGGATGTGGAGCGTGGAAGAATAAATCTAATCATAGGGAACAAAAGATCGTTGCCTGTTACCAAGATTGGAGTGTATTCTTTAGTGCTTAGTAATGGATTGAATTTAGATTTAAATAATTGTTGCTACTCGCCAGAGATGGCAAGAAACATCATTTCTTTTCATTGTTTATTTAGACAAGGATTTAGATATTCGTTTCATAATGAGAATGGTTCGATTTACGCTTATCTAAATGGTGTTTTATATTTTGAAGCTATGCTTTGTAATGGAATTTATGAAACTGTTATGGTTGTAGATAACCTAGGAAATGATGTGTTGTGTATGGATTCTTCAAATAGTATGGATAAATCATCCTTGTGGCATTGTCGTCTTGGACATGTCTACAAGAAGCGCATAGCCCAACTCCAAAAGAATGGAGTGTTGGAGTCATTCGACCTTAGGAAAGATGACACGTATGAATCTTGTTTACTTGGAAAAATGACCAAGTCACCTTTCACTGGCACTTGTGAGAGGGGTGAGGGTTTATTGGATCTCATACACACCGATGTGTGTGGGCCCTTTAGATCCACCACAAAGGATGGGAACCGCTTCTACGTGACATTCACCGATGATTATAGTAGATATGGGTATATTTACTTAATCAAACACAAGTCAGAGACGTTTGAAAAGTTCAAAGAGTTCAAACATGAAGTGGATAATCAATTGGGCAGGAAAATCAAGATGCTTCGATCCGATCGAGGAGGAAAGTACCTAAGTCTTGAATTCCACGACTATCTCAAGGAATGCGGAATAGTTTTGCAATTGACGCCGCCTAGGACACCGCAGTTGAATGGTCTGGCAGAAAGGCGTAATCGAACCCTGTTAGAAATGGTTCGTTCTATGATGAGTCGTGCTTCACTACCTATCTCATTCTAGGGGTATGCCTTAGAGACTTCCGCCCATATCCTTAACCGAGTCCCTACAAAGAAGGTTGCCAAAACACCTCACGAGATGTGGACAGGGAAAGCTCCCTCGTTGGCACATATCAAGGTTTGGGGATGTGAAGTTTTCATAAGATGAGAAACTCACGACAACCTCGAACCTCGTAGTGAGCTGTGTATTTTCATCGGCTACCCACAAAAATCCTTTGGATATCTCTTCTATAGACCAAGTGACAATGTTGTCTTCGTTGCGAGGAAAGGGGTTTTCCGAGAGCGAGAACTCATAAGCCAAGGGGACAGTGGGAGGCAAATTGATCTTGAAGAGATTCAAGAGTCGAGCGATGAAGGAACCTCTAACGCTGGCGCTCAACCCGAGGAGGAAACTTCAGTTGAACCGATTGACGAGTCCTTACCTCTTAGACGTTCCGAAAGAGTTAGAGTTCAACCTCAGTTTTATGGTTTTCATATTACTACCGAAGGGGACACATATGTTAATGATGGTACACTAATAAATTTAGATGAACCTAATAGCTATAAGGAAGCCATGGCAGGCCCAGAGTCTGCAAAATGGAAAGAGGCGATGGACAGCGAGATTCAGTCCATGTATGAAAATCAAGTTTGGAATTTGGTTGACCATGTGCCCGGACGTAAGACGGTTGGGTGCAAATGGATCTTCAAGAAGAAAACCGAAGTGGATGGGAATGTGCACACGTATAAGGTGTGATTGGTTGCGAAGGGCTTTACTCAAACTCCCGAAGTTGACTATGATGAGACCTTCTTGTTAGTTGCTAAGATAAAGTCTATTAGGGTGATGCTAGCCATTGCTGCATTTCGTGATTATGAGATATGGCAGATGGATGTCAAGATCGCTTTCCTTAATGGAAAGTTGGCTGAGGATGTTTACATGGCTCAACCAGAAGGTTTTGTCGATCTGAAGCATCCCAATAGACTGTGCAAGATTGAGAAGTCCATTTATGGACTTAAGCAAGCGTCTCGCAAATGGAATCTTTGCTTCGATGAGAAAGTCAAAGAGTTTGGATTTGTACGAAGTGAAGATGAATCATGTGTATATGTAAAGGCCAGTGGGAGTATAGTTAGCTTCCTCGTTTTGTATGTCGATGACATACTGCTCATAGGAAACGACATCCCGACTCTGCAGGAGGTTAAGTCCTAGCTCGGGAAGTTCTTCGCTATGAAGGACCTCGAAGAGGCTTCCTATATTTTGGGAATAAGGATAGTGAGAGAACGAAGTAAGAGACTAATATGACTTAGTCAGAATACTTACTTGATAAGGTACTAAAATGTTTTAGTATGGAAAAAACGAAGAAGGGAGAACTACCGATACATAGTAATGCCAAATTGAGTAAGACTCAAAGTCGAAGTATAGAAGCTGAGATAGCTGAGATGAGCTGAGTACCCTATGCTTCCGCAGTTGGGTCAATCATGTATGCTATGACTTGTACTCGCCCTGATGTGGCCTTTGCTTTGAGCATGGTCAGTAGATATCAAGGGAACCCTGGCAGAGCTCATTGGATTGTAGTCAAGAATATACTTAGGTACCTTCGGAGGACCAAAGAATGGTTCTTAATCCTCGGAGGGAGTGATGACATAAAGGTGCAAGGGTATAGTGACACCAGCTTCCAGACCGACAGGGACAACTATCGTTCACAGTTGGGCTGGGTCTTTACCCTTAATGGAGGAGTAGTGACTTGGAAAAGCTCCAAGCAAGAGACCGTAGCTAATTCAACGTGCGAATCAGAGTACATTGCAGCGAGTGAAGCATCAAAGGAGGCGATGTGGTTGAAGAACTTCATTGGTGACCTTGGAGTTGTGCCTTCCATAATGGAGTCTATGGAAATTTTCTGTGATAATGAATTAGCGGTTGCCTTGACCAAGGAACCGAGGGATCATGGTAGATCTCGGCATATCGATAGAAAATATCACTTTATTAGACATCGAGTAGAAGAAGGACACCTCGTAGTGAAGAGGGTATCGTCTGAGGATAACCCAGCAGATCCGCTTACGAAGTGACTGAGTAGGGTTAAGCACTTGCAGCACGATAGGAGCATTGGGCTGAAAGACGATATTAGTTTAGATTAGATAGTTTGGAAACATGTAATAGATAAATGTAATTGACATTTGATGATTAAATGAAGGAGTATTATTTATAAGTGAAGCTACTATCTTATGTTAATTGTTTAACTATTGTTTCAATTTGCATGTTTTGACTTCCTGAATAATTGACTTATCAAGAATAATCGAATTATTCGAATGGTCCACAATCATTTCATATGTTGGAAGCGGGTATGAATGAAGATTGTCGTGAATTGCTGTGTAGATTGTCTAAAAGGTATTAGACATGGCAAAGGTTTGTTGCAACGTTCATGAGTGCTTATGAACAAGTTTTGAGCATTGAAATAAACCCACGCTTGCTGGAATCACTTTATGGAACGTAGCGCAAGTGATCGCAAGACGATAATATCATATGGTCTTAAAACCAAGATATATGGTTTATTGTTTATTAATTGATTGTACATTGACAATGCGAAACCGCATCAATAAATCAATGTCATAAAACGCATTGTTGTGTATAGTTGATTAGTAAATAGTAAATGCATATAAGTCGAAGTTTATTTGTTACTTTTATCCTAAAAGGGTAAAAGCGATATCAGGGCCCCTCGATGATTTGATTTGACTTATGTGTCGGGCCCGGTCAGGACTGAATTGATGTGTTCAATTAAGTTCTATGTCAAATGAATCTGAGATCGAGAAACCAACTGCGGGATAATAAGTTCCATAAGATTGTCCGCATAATATCTAAACAAAGGACTGTACGATCCCTTATCTAAAGGACAGGATACTGGTAAGATCAGAGTTTGACATCGTATTTGAGAGCTACGATTGATAATCGGATTGTGTTTGCATGTATAGTTACTAGACTTATCCAAGTGGGAGACTGTTGGATTAGTGTCTAAGGCTATAACTATATTTGGTAAGTACTTGACCCAGTTGTGCATGGTCCTTTTGGGTTGCCTTCACCACAGCAACTTGACAGGATATTATTGTTAATATATTATGAGAGTAATATATTAAAGGAATAATAACATTATTTGATTAATATAAGTCATATATTAATTGAGAATTAATTTGGTGACTTCGATTAATTGAATAAAGGGGCATAAACTATCAAATGTGTGATAGTTGTGTTTTGGGCTGTGTATCCTTATGGATATAAGGGTGGACGGATTTTAGGGTTGGAGACCTTAAAATCGTCCAAGCCTAATACCTAGGAGGATCTTTGGATTGCTTAGGGCCTAAGTTATTCAGTTAGGGTTAAAGGTGAAACCCTAGTAGCTTATAGTATAAATAGATCCCTTGGGTGAGGGAAATCGACATTCATGCAAGGCAAGAAACCCTACAGCCGATTTCTCACCTCCCCCCCCCCCCTCTCTCTCAAGATCATCCTCTTGCTAGTTGGTGTTTGTAAGCCATTAGAGGAGTGACAATTGTGAATCTAAGCACCAAGAAAAAGAAGTCTCAAGCAAGCAACATAAGGTATTCTTCTAGATCTGATTTCATATGATTTGATTCACTTGTTTATTCTAGATCTAGAGTTGTAAGCCTTGGATACAATGTATGTTCAATTAGAGAAACCTAGATCCAAACATTAGGGTTTGCATGTGCACATAGGAAAGTTCTTATGGCTCAAACCCATCACTTGTAGCCTAATTTTAGAAATTTGATAAGGGTTTTTCAAACCCTTTCCTTAGCCCCCAAGGTTTCGAAATCTAGGGTTTGCAAGCCCTAGGGTTTTCGAAATTTACCTCCTCCCCAAGATAAGATCCTAAATTTTAGGGATTTGGATAATCCTATATCTTGTAATTATCTTTTAATGGTTTAAGTATGGTAATTAAAGATTTTGAATTATCCCATCCCATATTTTCGAATTTTAGGGGATTTAAGGGATTAGGATAAATTAAATTGTTTAGTTTAAAAAATAATCCTTGAAGATTTGATAATTAAAATTAATTGTTTAATTTTAGGATAATTATTAAATCAAGAGTTTTAATATTTAAAATTAAAAAATTTAAAAGTTTTAAATTTCGAAAAATTTTAAAATTGAAATTAAAACCCCAGTATTTTGAAATATTTAAAATACACCCTATACTATTATATTATTACAAGATTAATATATATATATATATATATATATATATATATATATATGTGTGTGTGTGTGTGTGTGTGTGTGTGTATGTATAACTAAAATGCTAGTCTTACTGTTAGTAGGTCTCATTCACGAAGCCGATCTATAAGGGGGTATAAGGTTATGGTCTATAAAATGGTCGTTTAATGGGTGTCCACTCTCACCCACCGCTTCCTTGATTGGTGGAGGGTTGTTAGCCGAACGGGTAGGATAAGGCAAACCCTTCCTCATTAGAAGTGTAATGAATTATAAAAGTAACTAAATGTTTTTACAACAATTCCCAATCTTAGTTACTTTAGGAAAAGTGAATTGGTGCACTTCCATGAAATTACACTTTGCACCCTTGTTAAGACGTTTGTGGAGCGAGTGTGGTTAACCGGTACACTAATTGGACTCTAAGCATAGGTGGAAAAAGGTGACTCATTGTTTGCAATAGTTCGATGGAGCGTGTGTGGCTAACCATCACATTGAATAGGTGACTATAACAATGATGGAACCATGTACATTTACATGGTTATTCACACCCGATTTGTGATCATCGGCATCCCAGTCAAAAACTAGAGGGGCACATCGAGATTTAAACATGCCATTGAAAAGTTCAATGAATCTCAAAGGAATCTAGGAGTTTTCAGTACATTTAAAACTTAATATCTTTTTTGTTTTTCATGGTGGAGAATTAGTGAATTGTCATTGACTTACCTTCAAATTATTTTCTTGTTAGATTACGGAATCCCTCTTCTAATTTGTAAATAATGTTGTTGGATCCTAGCCCTAATATTTCATTTGGGTGTTTAATTGGGGATTCATTTCTAATCAAACTTTGACCTTTTCTATTTCAGATGTCGAACGTCAACAACAATGCTTTCGACTCATTCTCAATCATGAATTTGTGTGGGAGAGTGATCTTTGACGGATCCAACTTCAATAATTGGATCCACAACATCCGAATGGTCACTCTCTACGAGGACAAAGACTATATACTTGATGAAAAGCTGAAGGAAATCAACCTCAACACTGCCACTGCTGAAGAAATCGCTTCCTTTGAGGCCCATGTGCGTGATGCCATGAAAGTCCATTGCAAAACGCTAGCGACCATGACTGCAGAATTCCAAAAGTCCTATGAGGACATGTATCCCTATGAAATGCATCAAGACTTGCTGGACCGATACCACCAAAGTGCAAGGAAAGAAAGGTATGAGATCATCACTTCGATGATCACTGCCAAAATGGATAGTGGAGAGTCCCTTACCGCTCATCTGCAAAAGATGCAGAGATATGTTGATCGCCTGCTGAAGTTAAATGTTAACTTTGATGAAGAGCTGGCAATTGACGTCATCCTTCACTCCTTGCCTCCTTACTACAACTAGTTCTGCATGACCTACCACATGAACAAGGAAGAGGTCACCTTGAGCAAGCTTCAGGGCTTGCTAAGGACTACTGAGAGCAATCTCAAGGATAAGTCTATTGTACCGACTCCCACTCCCATTGCTGCGTCTGTCTTGGCAATAGGTCAAGGGAAGGGCAAGAAGAGGAAGGCTCCCTTAAAGAGCCACCAAAAGGGAAAGTCCCAAGATGGAACCTCTTCTAGTGGAACCAAAGTTGGTTCTCCTAAGCCCCACTCCAACCCTAAGGAGGTAGAGTGCCACCACTGCCACAAGATAGGGCATTGGAAGAGAAGTTGCCCAGCATACCTGTAAGCAATCAAGGAGGGAAAGATCAACCCATCTTTCGCAGGTATTTACATAATTAAATCTAATGATTCATCGCATGCTATTTCTTGGGTTCTTGATACAGGATGTGGTTTCCACATATGTTCTGATTTGCAGGGACAAAGAAGAAATAGGGATGTGGCGCAAGGAAGGATAAATCTAATCATGGGAAACAGAAGATTGTTGCCTGTCACCAAGATTGGAGTGTATTCCTTAGTGCTTATTAATGGATTAGGTTTAGAATTAAACAATTGTTGCTATTCGCCAGATATGGCAAGAAACATCATTTCTTTTCATGGTTTGTTTAGACAAGGATTTAGATATTCATTTGATAATGAGAAAGATTCCATTTATGCTTATCTAAATGGTGTTTTATATTTTGAAGCTTTGCCTTGTAATGGAATATATGAAACTGTGATGATTGTAGATAACTTAGGAAATGATGTGTTGTGTGTGGATTCTTCCAATAGTATGGGTAAAGCATGTTTGTGGCATTGTCATCTTGGACATGTCAACAAGAAATGCATAGCCCAAATCGAAAAGGATGGAGTGTTGGAGTCATTCAACCTTAGGGACGACGACATGTGCGAGTCTTGTTTACTTGGAAAAATGACAAAGTCACCCTTCACTGGCACTTGTGAGAGGGGTGAGGGTTTATTGCATCTCATACACACCAATGTGTGTAGGCCCTTTAGATCCACCACAAGGGATGAGAACTGTTGGATTAATGTCTAAGTCCATAACTATAATTGGTAAGATTTGACCCGACCCGGCATGGTCCATTTGGGTTGCATACCATCATGCACTTGGATAGACTATAATGAGAGAAATAAGACACTTATGGTTATTAATATATTATAAGTTCTAGTATATTAATAATAAGAATAATAAGATTATTTAATTAGTATTGATCAAGAATTAATCTAGGATTAATTAAGTGATCAAAAGAAGACTAATTAAATATATGGGTTGATTGTGTAACTCATCCATACTTGTATAGTGGGCTAATGCTGCATGGATAATCAAGTTGGGCTAAAACCCATAGGATGGTCCATGGATGCTCCATGGTGTATTTGTACCCATGGATCATGGAAATGAAAGGCCATGTCAATTAGGGTTTACATGGTGTAACCCTAACTATATAAGCATCTTATTCTTGACCAAAATCGGCACTAGTATTATTCTAGAGAGGGCTAGCCGATTTCATGAGTTGTAGAATTCTCTCAAGTTATTCTAAGTGTTTTGGTGATTGTGATTCCATTTGAGGTGTCACACTTGGGGCACTAGGCACTCAAGCTTCATGAAGACTTTCTACATCAAGAGGTATGTATTCTATCTTGTTACATTCATTGTTTTGTATGCTAGATTAGGATAATACCTTGGAAGTTCTTATTTGCATGTATAATAGAGAAAACATAGATCCAAGGTATTTAGGGTTGCATGTACACTTAGGAGTGTTAGAATGCTCAAAACCCAATAGTGGTATCAGAGCCTACGCTTGTTTTCTTGTTATACTTGCAAAACTGCTTAAAAAATCGAATTTCTTGCTGTCTGGTCATCAGACTTGGTGAGTCCATCAGGAGACTCGGCGAGTCCATGCCTAAAAAGTGATGAATTCGATCCAACTCGCCGAGTTGGTTCATGCACTCGACGAGTTGGACCCCCAGACAGCATAAACTTGACTTTTTTGGCTAGAAATGGACTAGGAACATTACCCTAAGTTGTTTTTGAACTTATAAACTTGTTTTTGATGTGGTAATATTCATGCCAATCCATTTTCAAAGATAATTGTGAATAGATTCATGTTTTGTATTAGTTTAAGGTTTAGACTAATTACATGAAAAAGTTTGATCTGAATTATCTTGTACTTATGAGTTGCTTAGATTAATAGAAAAGTTAATTGAAATAGTTGTTTTCAATCCATTTTAATCTAAGAGTTGAGTATAAAATGTGTTTGTGTAAC
The DNA here is from genome assembly GCF_002870075.4 of Lactuca sativa. Taxonomy (NCBI): domain Eukaryota; kingdom Viridiplantae; phylum Streptophyta; class Magnoliopsida; order Asterales; family Asteraceae; genus Lactuca; species Lactuca sativa. The sequence goes on along the minus strand of NC_056631.2, from coordinate 197,069,150 downwards.
TTGTCCTCAAGTTACATGAAGAGTCACATTAAAGACTCATAAAATTCATAAAAGTTGGCAATGGTTACAAAATGAAGAGTCTTGTGTCATTGAATAATTTTTTTTTATGACTCCATAACTTGTCCTCAAGTTATGAAAGTTCAAGAGTCACTTCATTAAAGAAAAATATGTAACCATAATTAAATCCATAAGTTATAAAATAAAGAAAAAGTTAGTTCTTTTATTAGTTTAAAGTCTTCCATAACTTGTCCTCAAGTTATGGAACTTGAAGAGTTTTTGGATTAAAACTACTTTAAACACATAAGTTATGGAATTAATTAGTTTTGAATAGTTTCAAAACTTGCCCTCAAGTTTTGAAATTTGAAAAGTTTTCCTTATGAATACTTTAATTCCAAGTTAGCCCTTAGAATTTTAAAAGTTAAAATTCAACCCTTATACTTTATAATATTATAAGTTAATAATATATATATGTATAAGAGTAAAGTCAGTCTTACCGCTAGTACGCCTCATTCACGAAGCCGGTCTATAAGGTGGGTATAAGGTTGTTGCCTATAAAATGGCAACTTAATGGGTGTCCACTCTCACCCACCGCTTGCTTGACCGGTGGAGGGTCGTTAGCCGAACGGGTTTGACAAGACTATAATTCTCCTTCATTAAAAGTATTAATGATAATACTAAGTAACTAAACTCTAAATAATACCCAATCTTAGTTACTTAGGAAAAATGTGAATAAGGTGCTAACCCATGAAATTACACTTTACACTTTGTCTAAGTCGTTAGTGGAGCGTGTGTGGTTAACCGACACACTAACTTGGACTTAACAAGGTAGGTAAAGGGTGACTTAATATTTATCATAGTATCGATGGAGCATGTGTAGTTAACCGGCACATCGATTGAGGGGTAATTTATTAAGGGTACCAAGTGATTTGCATGGTCACTTCACACCTTGTTTTGTGATCCTCGGCATCCCAGTCACAAAACCTGAAGGGCACACTCGAGATTGAAACATGCCTTTGAAAAGTTCAATGAATCTCAAAGATCTAGGAGTTTCAAAACCAATTAAAACCTAATAATACATTTCGTTTATCTTGGTGGAAATTGGTGAATCGTCATTCACCTACCTTCAAATATTTTATAGCTTGGATTACGGCATACCTCTTCTAAGTTATAAAATAGTTTGTTGGGTCCTAGCCTTAATATTTCATATTGGGTGTCATATTAAGGACTTTAAATCAACTATCTTGAATATCTCCCAAAAGATGTCTGTAATAGACACCTATGATCTTCCCAAATCTCTTGAAACAAGGTTTCCTAAATGAAGATGATGTCCTTTGGAAATCATACTTCTTTCACCTCCTCCAATTATTCTCCCCAACCCACAAGTTCTTGAAAAGTTTAAGGTCACTCAAGCCCTATTGGCAAGGCAAGGTCTAGGTGTGATCACATCTTGGAGATGTAGTCACATATTGACAAGCCGGGAGAGTTGGGTGTCAAAGTCTTGAGAAAGTTGGTGGTTCAATAACTTTCTAAGTCACATAGTGAGTTCCTTTGGGACACCTATGAAACAGACTATGACAAGACCCTTAATGATCTTATCTATTTGTTAAGATTAACTTCCTTAAATTTTATGGATATTGACAATGATGACATTGGATATCTAGTAAAGCTCTCTCTTCCCAGTGGAAAGGGATCGGCCATAGTCAACTGGGTTGACCAAATGGTAAAGAGAAAAGCTAAGTCTGTGATAGTCCCGTGTACCATTACCAAAGGGTCCATATGTTTATACTGCCAAAGGAAGGGGCATTGGTTGCGTAGCTGGCAAATTTACCTAAGGAAGTTAAAGTCAATAGGTTTGACAATACATCAGGTGAAGTCCACTATCTAACTCTGCTAAGTTTCGATTCTGAGATTCCTGATACATGATGTGACTAGGTCACATGGTGATGTTTTAAGAATCAAAGAAATGTGAGGAAACTTAAAGAAAGAATATGCTGAATCTGATGGCGTAGATGGATTTCTATCGCATAGTTTGAAGATCGGATTCTTGAGCTACTTCTTAGGAGTTATGAGATATTGCTTAGGAGTAGATAACAACAAGTTTTCATATGGATTGTAAGGATAAGTTTTTCCGCAAAGTTTTAAAATAAAAGAAAAATTTTGATTTTATTTATTTTAAAATATCCTTACAATGGCATTTGAGAAAAAATTGATCCTTATATGATTCCAATAATAGCAAGAGTGGAAATATGAAATTGATTCTTTCATTTGTGGTAATGTCTAAATTTACCAAATAAGGAAAGATTCTCATCACCCAAGTTTCAATTGGACCGGAACTTGGAATCATGCAAGTTATATAGCATGATGAATGAGAACCTTCAAGTATTGGAAAAATTAAGACTAATTACTCGGTCACATGGATGTGTGAGTCAAGAAAAGGACTAAGGAATCGAGTATACATTCTTGTGCACTGATTAAGTCCACCACAAAAGATTGATAAGACTATTCGTCATAGTTTACTAAAGCTCAGTAAATATAATTATACTTACAAGCTTAAGTGTAACTCTGAGACATTGGAAAAAGGTTCCAATGTATGGCAGAGCGAATAAGAAGAATCAAGTTAGGCAGAAGGATAAAAGTTTCTCAAATCTGAAAAGATGGGAGAGTACTTTAGTATCAGTTTTGTGATCATCTTAATGATTAAGAAACCATATCAAAATTATTTCTCAAAGGAAATCTTAGTGCATTCTTATGACTAAGAAGAGGAACTTGAATTGTTGAAATGGTTAAATCAAGCAGATAAGTCATACTTCGTTCCAATACAAGTCTTAGAGTCATACTCCAAGATTGTAACTTGAGTGACATGTCTCAAAGAAGGTTTAAAACACTTGTCAAATGTAAGAGTAAAAGTTTTCTACTCTTGTACATTTGAAATTGGTAAGTTGTGATGTTTTGGATAAAACAAAGACCAAATTAGGCCAATTGTGTGAAGTGTTTGTCTTGGTTAGAATCCACACTATCTCTTGGATGTTTGACAAGGGAGTCTTATAAGTCAAGAGGATAGTGGGAGTCTTAAAGGTCTTGAAAGTCTGAAGATCTAATCAAGAATAGAACCTGAAGTTCTTCACTAGCACACGACTTGCGGTTTATAACCCATCGTGTTGACATATTCTGTGCCCATTCCAGTTAAAGATGGCTTTGCATATGAGTTCTTAGAGTTCTCAATTTGTTGCACAACAACTTGGAAGCAATGGCAGGCCCTTGAGCTGCCAGGTGGCAAGAAATGAAGATTGAGTTCAATCCATATGAGTTTGGATTTGTCATTATCCTTGTCTTGTGATTATGGTTTTGAAAAATTCATATGGGTAGGAACTCATACACCATATAAATCTAAGTGTCATAAGGTTTCTCTCCGATTCATGAAAATGATGGTGAGGAAACACTTTCACTAAGTAGATTTTACCTAGATAGCAATTGTGATATTTGCATTCTTAAAGTCGTTAGTGGAGCGTGTGTGGCTTACCGGCACACTAACCTGGACTTGTGAGAAGTGGCAAAAAGGTCTAACCATTATGATTACGGCATACCTCTTCATAATTGTTTAGACACACAAGTGTGCTATCTAAGGGAAGGTGTATGTTTTTGATAAAGTCTTATCAAAACAATCTAGTATCAGAAATCTGAACTTTGGTAGAAAGTCAGCTAATTTCTGAGTACATGTCAAAGCTAGTGGGAGCATAAGTGTTATGCTAATAATCATCATGTTAGTGGGAGCATGATAATTATGATAAGTATTGCAAGTTAGCAATGTTAATTATAGAAAACAAAAGTTTCAATTGGGAAAGAATTGTTTTGCTATAATTAAGGGAGAGGAAATTATACTTCATCTCAAATCTATAAGCTTAGATCATGAGGTTTTAATTATTTAGTCAAGGATATATATATATGAATTTCATGTTGGAATGGCTCAACATAAGGAAATTCTGCATATGAGTCCATTATTTGCGTTCTAAAATTTGATTATGATTACGGCATGCCTTTTCATAATCTGAATTATGAGAAATTGGCAAATTGAAATGGAAATATTATAGCAAAAGACTGGTTTAGTCTTTATGTAAGACATCATGAATCGTGTCCCATATGCTTCAGATATAGGATCGATTACATGTGCTATATTCATCCGTTCTAAAATTTTCCAAATGCTTGGGGCATTAAGAAGGGAAAAGGTTTAGAACTGGATATGACTAAAAGGATTAAACAATTGTCAAGAACAATCTAAGGTTTACCAAAGATTGGTTGCTCATGGACAGTTGAAAGTATAGTGATAATTCTGGAAGGACCATATTGACATAATCTGTAAGGAGGCAACTCTTGTTCAAAAGTGATAGTCAAAATGGAATCTGGAAATGTTTCAAAGTTAGAATTCTCAATCTGTGTAAGATTAAGGAAACTTAATGCAAGAAGGATGTTTCCAAGGAGCTGATCTCCTTTGGAGTGCTCTGTAATGTTTGTTTTCAAGTCTTTATGACTTTGTGCATAATCGTTACGAGAGGATCAATGCATATAAGTTTAGAATCTAACAGATTTCAGTAAATGGCATGAATTTGGAGTTCTTGCATTTGCGGTAAGGATTTGGGAGTGTGAAAAGAGAATCATTGAAGTTATGTTCAATTGATCTAGTTCACAAAGTAAGGATCATAGACAAACATAGTATGCATACTTGGTGTGTGGCATGACTAGTGTTTAAGAAAACATAGTGTACATGCTTGGAGCATGGGACAACTATTGTTTTAAATTCAAGAATAAAGTTGATAGCTGAAACAGTATACAATGAATAATGTGTAATCATATGGTGATAAATAAAAGGTGTTTTATTTATGTTCATAGGTTTTGATACCATATTGGATTCTATTATTATTGTGTTTCACTTTGCATGTTTTGACTTCCCGAATAAACTGGGTTATTCTTTTGGAATGACTAAGTTATTCAAACTATCCATAGTCGGTCATATGTTGGAAGTAGATATGAATTAAGACTGTCATGGGTTGGCTTGTAGAGGTCTAAGGCGTTGGACAAAGGGCTACAACACTCATGAGTGCTCATAAGTTCTGAGTATTGGATTCAACCCGCGCTCATTGGAATCACTTCATGGATTTTATCATGAGTGATCATGAGACGATAATATCTTATATTCTTCAAACCTAGAGATATGAGTTGTTACTATGAGTTGGTTGTACATTGATTGCACGAAAAAATGCATTTGGTAACTCGGTGCTATAAAACATGCCTTTGTGTATGATTCAACAAGTAGTAGAACAAGCCATATGAGTCGAAGTTTATCCATTCCTTTTACCTTCGGGATAAAAGCGATATCTGTGGGCCCCTCGATGATTTGATGATGACAAATGGAAGTGCTCGGCCGGGCCAGGACTGATTTGATTTGTTCAATTAGTCAGTCGTCATAAATCGCAAATCGGGAAACAACAAATGGACAGAGAGAATGATTATAATCCATGTCTCAGTCCATATGATATCTAGAATGGAGGAATATATGATCCCTTATCTAATGGACAAGTCATTGACAAAGGTCAGAGTTCATCTACAAGGTCAGAGTTCGACAGAAGCTTTTGAGAGCTACGATTGCCAGTTGGTTTCTGAAGTCATACGCAATAATAGTTTTAGACTTATCCAAGTGGGAGACTGTTGGATTAATGTCTAAGTCCATAACTATAATTGGTAAGATTTGACCCGACCCGGCATGGTCCATTTGGGTTGCATACCATCATGCACTTGGATAGACTATAATGAGAGAAATAAGACACTTATGGTTATTAATATATTATAAGTTCTAGTATATTAAGAATAAGAATAATAAGATTATTTAATTAGTATTGATCAAGAATTAATCTAGGATTAATTAAGTGATCAAAAGAAGACTAATTAAATATATGGGTTGATTGTGTAACTCACCCATACTTGTATAGTGGGCTAATGCTCCATGGATAATCAAGTTGGGCTAAAACCCATAGGATGGTCCATGGATGCTCCATGGTGTATTTGTACCCATGGATCATGGAAATGAAAGGCCATGTCAATTAGGGTTTACATGGTGTAACCCTAACTATATAAGCATCTTATTCTTGACCAAAATCGGCACTAGTATTATTCTAGAGAGGGCTAGCCGATTTCATGAGTTGTAGAATTCTCTCAAGTTATTCTAAGTGTTTTGGTGATTGTGATTCCATTTGAGGTGTCACACTTGGGGCACTAGGCACTCAAGCTTCATGAAGACTTTCTACATCAAGAGGTATGTATTCTATCTTGTTACATTCATTGTTTTGTATGCTAGATTAGGATAATACCTTGGAAGTTCTTATTTTCATGTATAATAGAGAAAACATAGATCCAAGGTATTTAGGGTTGCATGTACACTTAGGAGTGTTAGAATGCTCAAAACCCAACAAGAACCGCTTCTATGCGACTTTCACCAACGATTATAGCAGATATGGGTATATCTACTTAATCAAGCACAATTTAGAAACCTTTGAAAAGTTCAAAGAGTTCAAACAAGAAGTGGAGAATCAATTGGGCAGGAAAATCAAGATGCTTTGATATGATCGAGGAGGAGAGTACCTAAGTCTTGAATCCCACGACTACCTCAAGGAATGCAGAATAGTTTTGCAATTGACAACACCTAGGACACCACAATTAAATGGTGTGGATAAGAGGCGTAATCGAACCTTGATCGACATGGTTCGTTCCATGATGAGTCTTGCTTCACTACCTATCTCATTCTGGGAGTATGCCTTAGAGACTGCCGCCCATATCCTTAACTTAGTCCATACGAAGAAAGTTGCCAAAACACCTCACGAGATGTGGACAGGGAAGGCTCCCTCGTTAGTACATATCAAGGTTTGGGGTTGCTAGGCTTTCGTAAGACGAGAGACTCACGACAAGCTTAAACCTCGTAGTGAGCGATGTATTTTCATCGGCTACCAACAGAAGTCGTTTGGATATCTCTTCTATAGACCGAGTGACAATGTTGTCTTCGTTGCTAGGAAAGGGGTTTTCCGAGAGAGAGATCTCATAAGCCAAGGGGACAGTGGGAGGCAAATTGATCTTGAAGAGATTCAAGAGTCGAGCGATGAAGGAACCTCTAACGCTTGTGTTCAACCCAGGGAGGAAACTACGGTTGAATCGATTGACGAATCATTACCTCTTACACGTTCCAGTAGAGTTAGTGTTCCACCCGTGTTGTATGGATTTCATATGACCACCGAGGGTGATACGTATATTAATGATAGTACAATAATAAATTTGGACGAACCTAACAGCTACAAGGAGGCCATGGCAGGCCCGGAGTCTGCAAAATGGAAAGAGGCAATGGACAGCGAGATTCAGTCCATGTATGATAACCATGTTTGGAGCTTGGTTGATCATGTACCGGGTCGTAAGACGGTCGGGTACAAATAGATCTTCAAGAAGAAGACCGACATGGATGGGAATGTATACACTTATAAGGCATGATTGGTTGCGAAGGGCTTTTACTCAAACTCTCGGAGTTGACTACGATGAGACCTTCTCACCAGTTGTGAAGATAAAGTCTATTAGAGTGATGCTGGCCATTGCTGCATTTCATGATTATGAAATATGGCAAATGGATGTCAAAACCGCTTTCCTTAATGGGAAGTTGGCTGAGGATGTTTACATGGCTCAACCAGATCGTTTTGTCAATGCAAAGCATCCTAATAGAGTGTGAAAGCTTGAGAAGTCCATTTATGGACTTAAGCAAGCGTCTCGCAGATGGAATCATTGTTTCGACGAGAAAGTTAAAGAGTTTGGGTTTCTGCGAAGCGAAGATGAATCATGTGTATATGTAAAATCCAGTGGGAGTGTAGTGAGCTTCCTCGTATTGTATTTTGATGACATACTACTCATAGGAAATGACATCCCGGCACTGCAGGAAGTTAAGTCCTGGCTCAGGAAGTGCTTCGCTATGAAGGACCTTGAAGAAGCTGCCTATATTTTGGGAATAAGGATAGTGAGAAACATGAGTAAAAGACTAATAGGACTTAGCCAGATTACTTACCTAGACAAGGTACTAAAATATTTTAGTATGTAGAATTCCAGGAAAGGGGAGATATAAATCCAAAGTAATTCCAAGTTGAGTAAGACTCAAAGTCCGAGTACCGAAGCCGAGATAGCAGAGATGAGCTGAGTACCATACGCTTCCGCAGTTGGCTCGATCATGTATGCTATGGCTTGTACTCACCCTATTGTGGCCTTTGTTTCGAGCATGGTCAGCAGATATCAAGGGAACCCTAGAAAAGTACATTGGACCGCAGTCAACAATATCCTTAAGTACCTTCAGAAGACCAAGGAATGGTTCCTAGTCCTCAGTGGGAGTGATGACTTAAAGATGCGAGGTATACTAACGCCGGTTTTCTGACCAACAGGGACAACTACCGTTCGCAGTCGGGCTGGGTCTTTACCCTTAATGGATGAGCAGTGACTTGCAAAAGTTCCAAGCAAGAAACCGTAGCTGATTCAACATGTGAATCAGAGTAAATTGCAGCGAGCGAAGCATCAAAAGAGGCAATACGGCTAAAAAATTTTCAGTGGAGACCTTGGAATTGTGCCAGCCATATAGGAGCCCACGGAAATTTTCTGTGATAATGAAGGAGCGGTTGCCTTAACCAAGGAACCAAGGGATCATGGTAGATCTCGACATATCGACAAAAAATATCAATTGATTCAACATCGGGTAGAAGAAGGACTCCTCGTAGTGAAGAGGGTATCGTCAGAAGATAACCCAGCAGATCCGCTTACGAAGGGACTGAGTAGGGTTAAGCACTTGCGGCACATTAGGTGCATTGGGCTAAAGGACGATATTAGTTTAGATTATATAGTTTAGAAACGTGTAACAGATAAATGTAATTGACATTTTATGATTAAATAAATGAGTGTTATTTATTAGTAAAGTTACTGTCTTATGTTAATTATTTACCTATTATTTCATTTTGCATGTTTTGACTTCCTGAATAATAGATATTTTGAACGGTCCACGGTCGTTCATATGTTGGAAGTAGGTATGAATGATGACTATCATGAATTGGTGTGTAGAGTGTTTGAAAGGTATTAGACATAGCAAAGGTTTGCTAAAACGTTCATGAGTGCTTATGAACAAGTTTTGAGCATTGGAATAAACCCACGCTTGCTGGAATCACTTCATGGAATTTATCTCGAGTGATCGCAAGACGATAATATAATATGGTCTTGAAACCTAGATATATGGCTTATTGTTTTCTGATTGGTTATGCATTGATAATGCGAAAACGAATCAGTAACTTGATGTTATAAAACACATTGTTGCGTATGATTTGATTAGTGAATAGTAAATGCATATAAGTCAAGATTATTTGGTTTGAATTATGTGTCGGGCCCGGTCAGGACTGAATTGATGTGTTCAATTAAGTTATATGTCAAACGAATCTAAGATTGAGAAACAAATTGTTGGACAATAAGTATGACTATGTTCCAAGTGATTGTCCACACGATATCTAAAACAATGGATTATACGATCCTTTATCTAAAGGACAGGTTACTGATAAGATCAGAGTTCGATAGCATCTTTGAGAGCTACGATTGCTAATCGAGTTGTGCTTGCATTTATGGTTACTAGATTTATCCAAGCAGGAGACTGTTGGATTAGTATCTAAGCCCGTAACCATATTTGGTATGTATTTGACCTGGTTGTGCATGGTCCTTTTAGGTTGCCTTCACCAAAGCAACTTGACTGAAGAAATGATAGAGAAAGAGGCTATTATGGTTTATTAATTTATTATAAGAATAATATATAAAAGGATAAATCATATTTATTTAGTTGACTAAACTAGGGGGTGAATTGTAATTATGTGATAGTTGCAAAGTAGGGCAATGGATGCCCTATGATAGGGTGGACGAATTCAAGGGGATAAGGCCCTAGAATTCGTCCAAGATAAGGATTATGGACTTATCCTTTGGACTGCTTGGTGGGCAAGTAATCAGATAAGGATAAGGACTGAAACCCTAATCCCTACACATATATAACGACCCCTCAGCCTAGGAAACTCAGCCACTTGATCCTAGAAGCTCCTAGAGTCGATTTTCTACCTCTTCCCTCTCTCTCTTGCCTCTCCATTTGCTCTTGGTGTTTGTGAGCCATTAGAGGTACTACACTTGTGGTACTTGCTTTCAAAGACAAGACGATTGAAGATTTGAGTTGTGATTACAATATAACAACAAGAGGTATGTAATCCCTTCTATCTTATGATTTTTGAAATACATAGGAGCATGCTATGGTTCTTCATGTGTTCATAATGTTGTGTATCTAATAGTGAAAACATATATCCAAATTTAGGGTTGCATGCACACATAGGATTGTTTGTATAAAGCCCATCATATGGTTGCTTGTAAGTTTAGGTTGTTATGCAAGATGGTGATGTTGAGCTTGAAATGCGAGGAAGGTGCAGTGCAGGTCAAAAGGTGTGTCGTCATCTCTAATTGCCCATTCCCATTGTATTTTGGATTGAAGGAATTTCACAAATCCATTTTCAATTGATCTCAGGTGCTTGCTTCACTTATCATTAGATTGGCATTAGCAGAAACCTTTTGCCTTAACTATGGAATACTTGCACCTGATGAACCAACCAGCTCTATCATATCATATCATCTTGTATTTTATTGCATGTTAAGTTACCGATTTGCCATGTGCAGGTTCTGACAGCTCTAGCAACCTCCTTCCATGCACTGCAGCCTCTCAAAGTTCCTGCATTTAGGTTATTCTTTTTGAAAGGAAATTGTTAAAAGGAGATTGTCAAAGGAGAATTTAGTCATGGATTTCTTTTAATGTTGTACATGTTTTGTTTTCTATAATAAATATTAGTGCAATATTGGCAGTATGTTACATTTACTTATTATTGGAATGATTATTTGTATTTGACATATTAGGGCAATGAATTATCTTTATTGTTTATTTTATTTTATTTTGTATTATGAGACTTTTAATGTGTTATTTAATTTGAAAATTAGTAGATCTATCAAAAATATATAATTTTATAAACATTTAAAATTATGACACGCAAAAATGTTTGTCATCTTCCTTTATGACAGGGGATTTCTTGATACGCATTGCGTGTCGTAACCACGTTCATCGTAAGGTTACGACACTCAAATGCATGTCATCTTCCTTTATGAAAGGGCCTTCCTTGATACGCATTGCAATGTCATAACTGCGCGTTGTAAATGCGTGTCATAAATGCGCGTCGTAAATAGATGACGTGCAAAAGCGTATCGTCTCTCGTTATGACAGGGCCTTCCTTGACACGCATTTGCGCGTCGTTTGAGCGTTTTACGACACGCATTGAGCGCCGTAAAAGGTTGTTTTTCTAGTAGTGATTCATGTTTCATTAGCAAACTAAACAAAATAATCCAATCATATGGGTTTATGAAAGGAATATTAGCAAACGTGAATTATGATTTTTCAATGTTTGATCCCCTTGAAACAGTAAACTTGTAGTTCGTAAATTCGCCCACTTTCACTTCTTCAGTTTTCTTCACAACACTGATCTTCTTCGGAGTCCATACTTCGTATCGAGGCTTTGAATAATCAACATAAAATATGAAAAGCTTCTCGTTCGTAGTGTTGTTGGACAATGGAACTGTTAGCGTCTTCTGAAAACTTCTAAACAAGAAAGCTCTTTGTAACATCCCAAAAAATTAAGAGAAAATTTTTATTTTGAAATTGATTTCATTCATATGATAATCATATTGAAATAGTGAAGAGTATATAATAGTAAAATGTTATTACTTAAAAAATCTCAAAATCACATGATGTGGAAAAATATAGGTGAATGCAGTGCAATCAGGCCGGGCCCTTCCCCTTCGAGCTGGAATTACCTAAAACAAAACATAGTGAGTTCCCCCAAAATACCCTATATGATAAATATATATATAACAATCAAAACATAATGGTTCTATTTCACCCCTCCGGTATCTTTAACCAGTACTTGGTCTATTTTCACCCCCTTCGGTATCTTTCAACCGGTATTGGGTCAATTTCACCCTTTCGGTATCTTTCAACCAATATTGGTTCTATTTCACCCCCTTCAGTATCTATTAACCGGTATCGGGTCTATTTCACCCCTACCACTAACACACATAATCATAACAATTAGAGTCACAAAGATATCAAGCAGATACAAGCATAAAAGGTAATTGTCATGAAGATAATCATCATAATAGAAATATAATCTAGTAGGCTGACATTGGTGCCTTTGACCCATGGATACAATGAAGGAAACTCACCTTAGACTGAAGATATTAAATCTCACTCGGGCTGCTGGCTCGCGAAATCCTTGCACTAAATCACAAGTAAAGAGACCCTAATTAGAAATTAGGTCAATAATCTAACCCATGATCCCGAACCCTAAATCTTAACTTTAAGGGAACACATGTTGCTTACTCCTCGTCTTACTAGGCCTACTCCACCAAGGCCCTAATCCAAACTAGCCCAAAATGCATTCTAAGTCCAACTAAAAAGGACCCTAAGGCCCAACATGGGCCCAGGAGTTCCATGATGTCCTTAAGCCTATTAATGACATGATACCACAATTAAACCTAAGCCCAAGTCAAAAAAGACAACAAGCCCATCTAATTCTGATCCCAAAACTCCCGAAGCTCATAGACGAACGTACGTGCGACATACCTGGCTCGTACGCCCGACGTACAATGCTATCGCTAATATGGAAAAGGGTGCTGGACCAGTATGCGCAACGTACTCATGAGTACACCCGACGTACTGGTCGAACAGCCACCCATCTCGAATTGTCTTAACCTACAAAGCTTTTGACGTCGAAATCCAGATCCAAGGTCACTAAAGTGTGTTAATCCATAAAGTTGCAAACTTTATGCTTTTGCATGCCTTATTGGGACTGAAACCGTGAATTAAGCCTTCTATCTCCTTAAGTGGTCACCAACTCGTACAGGTTGAGTTCTAACCTCTAAGATTCAATTTTTTTGACTTCATGCACCCCTAAGAGCCCAAAAGAACAACTATAATGGTCTGGAGAAGTCCATACTCCATGAGATTAAGTTATGGGACCAAAAGATGCTAAGTTCTTCCCCGCACCTAGATCTAGACTTAGAATGAACAAGTTTCAAACTTTATACCTCCAATAAGCTAGAAATGATGAATAACCTCTGGATCTACAAGCTCCTTCTTGTCCAATGCTTCTCCTCAAGCCTCCTTCTTCTTCAAGAACACAAAAGAACACCCAAAATCACTTTGTAAGCTCAAGAGTGCCCTTAAGATGGCTAGGGTTTTGAGATTAGCTCAAAAGGCAATAAGAGATGATAAGGTGAAAGGTTGGATGGGTTGAATGAGCTTAAATAGGGTGAAAACCTTAAAAATTAGGGTTTGACCATGGCTTGCATAAGCTCCGTGTACGCATGGGTATGCCCAACGTATGTTGGGTATACCTATGATTCATGCATGTATAGGAGTATGCGGTACATACCTTGTGTACACCCAGCGTACTCCGTTCTAGTCCATGTGTAATAAAATAATTTCAAAAGGGTTTTACTTAGAAATTCGAGCATTACAATTCTCCCCCATTTGAATATGACTTTCTCCTTAAATTCCGCTGCTGAAAATAACTCTGGGTAATGCTCCCTCATCTCTTACTCAGGCTCCCAAGTCCACTCCAAACCTTTCCGATGCTGCCACTACACCTTCACCAATCCCATAACCTTGTTCCTCAAGGTTTCCGTCTTCCTGTCAAGGATCGCCGTTGGTCACTCAATGTAGTTCAGGCGGTCATCCACCTGAATATGCTCCAATAGAACTACTACAAAATCCTCAACCAAACACTTCCATAGTGGAGAGACGTGAAAAGTACTGTGAATTTGACTGAGCTCCTCTGGAAGATCTAATTGATATGCTACACTCCCACCCGGGCTGCAACCCTGAAAGGACCAATATACCTGGGGCCCAGTTTACCCTGCTTCCTGAACCGGATGACACCTTTTAAAGGTGACTCCTCTAGGAGTACCATATTCCCGACCTAGAACTCCAAATGTGATTGACATTTGTCTGTATAGATCTTATGCCGACTCTGCACTGTTTGAAGTCTAACTCGAACCTGCTGAATCATCTCGGTTATCTTGAGTACCACCTCGGTACTCCTCATGACCCGTTGAACGACCTCACCCTAACACATTGGGGTCCTACACTTCCTCAAATAGAGCATCTCAAAAGGAGGTCGATCGATGCTGGCATGATAACTATTGTTATACGAAAATTCTGTTAACGGAAGATATGCATCCTAACTACCGCCAGAATCCAAAACGCATGCCCGCAGCATATCCTCCAATGTCTATATGGTCCACTCACTCTTACCATTCGTCTGTGGGTGAAAAGTCGTGCTGAAGTGCAGACGAGTACCCAACTCCTCGTGGAACCTCTTCCAAAACCTGGAAGTAAACCGAACATCCCTATCCGAGACCATAGAAACCGACACCCCATGACATGCCACAACCTCCCGAATATAGATGCCTGCCAACTTCTCTGTAGAGATACTCGCTTGGTTTGGAATAAAATGCACCTTCTTGGTCATTGATCTCGATGACCCATATCGAATCCACTCCCCGTGCCATCCGAGGTAATTTAGTGATAAAATCCATCATAATCTCTTCCCATTTCCAAACAAGAATATCCAACCGCTCCACTTTTCCATGGGGCCACTGATGCTTGGCCTTGACTTTCCTGCAAGTCAAGCACCACTCCACGTACCATGCCACATCTCGATTCATGCATGGCCACCAATAATCCGGCTAGAGATCTCTATACATCTTTTTCGCTCCGGAATGAAAAGAGAATCTCGACTTGTGTGCCTCTCCCATCAAAATTTGCCGCACACCACCCCAATATGGAACCCACACCCTCCGATAAAGGGTCAATAACCCCTGGCTATCATAATCGTAGGAAGCCATTTGCCCCACAATGCGCTCACTCTTACGATGCTCTTCCTTCATAGCCTCAATCCGATCCTCTTGAATCTGCTCTAATAATGGGGTAATCATTGCCATCCTCAAACACAAATCCTTGATCGGAGTCGCGACTGCCTTGCGGCTGAGGGCATCGGCCACCACGTTGGCCTTACCCGGGTGATAAAGGATCTCACAATCATAATCTTTCACCACATCCAATCATCTGTGCTGCCTCATGTTCAGATTTGGTTGATCCATCAAATACCTCAGACACTCGTGATCCATGTAAATAGTACAGCGGAACCCGTAGAGGTAATGTCGCCAAATTTTTAGGGAAAACACCAATTCCCTTTACTCCAAGTCGTGTCTAGGGTAATTTGCCTCATGAGGCTTCAGCTACCTCAACGCATACACAATCACATGACCTCCTTGCATCAGCACTGCACCTAAACCAGTGGTCGAAGCATCACAATATATCACAAAGTCCTCAACACCCTCTGGTACGGTCAAAATTGGTGCCTCACACAATTTATGTCTCAAGGTCTCAAAAGTTGTCCCAACGAAATGTGACAATCTTCATTGTTTGCCTGGTCAAAGGAACTGATATCTTGGAGAAATCCTGAATAAATCTTAGATAGTAACCTACCAATCCTAGGAAACTTCGAATCTCAAATGAACTCTTCGGAACATCCCACCTCATCACCACATCAATTTTGGACGGATCGACCAGAATATCGTTCTGGTTGACAAGGTGCCCCATAAACTGCTCCTCGTGTAACCAGAACTCATACTTGGAGAACTTTGTGTACAATATGTCCCTCCTCAGAGTCTCTAATACCTCCCTCAGGTGCTCCTCATGCTGATTCCAAGTCTTGGAATAGACCAGAATGTCATCAATAAACACAATTAAAGATCGATTCAACACGGGTCTGCATACGCGATTCTTGAGATCCATGAATGAAGTTGGAGCATTGGTGAACCTGAAAGGAATCATCATGAACTCGTAATGACAATAACGAGTTTGGAAGGCCATCTACTGCATGTCCTCCTCCCTGGAACTCATTTGATGATAACCCGAATGCAGATCAATCTTGATAACCAAGATGTGCCCTGAAGCTGATCGAATAAATTGTCGATCGTCTGGAATGGGTAACAGTTGTACACCATTATCTTATTCAGTTCCTGGTATTTAATACACATCCGATGCATCCCATATTTTTTCTTCCCAAATAATATGGACACTCCCCATACTGAACTCCTCGACTGAATAAACCCTTGTCTAGAAGCTCCTGCAGTTGCATAGAAAACTCCTACATCTCTAGGGGTGCTAGCCGAGATGGTGCTTGGCTATCGAAGCCACACTAGGAACCAAGTCAATCCCAAACTCCACCTGCTTCTTTGGAGACACTCCCAAAAAATCCTCCGGGAACACATTCGGGTATTCCCAAACAATCTGTACCTCATCTATGGTCACCTTACCCTTCTCCTTGGCATCCATCACATAGGCCACAAACCCATAACATCCCTGCTGAAGATAAGACTTAGGCCTGACTGCTGAACAGAGAGTTGGTGCACGCTGAGCACCCTGAGCATGGATTACCAATGCTCCCCCACTTAGGCTCTGAACACATACCAACTAAAGCCCACAATCAATCATCGCCCCATTGGGGCTTAACCAGTCCATCCCCACAATAACCTTGCTCTCGTGTAGGGGAATCAGAACCAAATCAATCAGATACCGCTCATTGAATAACTTCAAAGCAAATCCCCGATGAACCCTCGACACTCGCACCGGACGGTCATCAACAATCTCAACCTCTAGTGGATAATCCAACTCTCCTGGAGCATCGTAAAACCTCTTGATAAGCGAAAGAGATAAAAAAAGATCGGGTAGCCCCCAAATCGAATAAGATCAATATAGGAATACTGTTCACAAAGAATAACCCTAAAAAACAATACGAACATCTAATAATAAAAAATATAAATAAGAAGGTAAGGAGAAGACACATACCAGTGACCACATAGGATGATCCATGAGCCTCCTTGGTTGTCAGTTGAAATGCCCTACTGCAAACAACTAGCACCTCTACCCTGCCCTGATGGCCCTCAGTGATCCTCAGAGTCGCTGGAGCAGATGTTGCTACTAGTCCTCCTGATTCTAAACTCAGGCAGTTAGCCTTGTTGTGGCCACTCTGGTTGTAATGAAAGCAAATTATATTTGATGTCTGGGTGGTGGTGGTAGTCACAGTGCAATCCTTGCTGAAATGCCCCATCTTGCCGTAGTTGTAGCATCATGAACCACCCACTCTAGGGACTCCATCATGTGATCTACCGCACTTTCCACATCGGTTCCGACCATACTGGCCCTTCGATCTAGAATCGAAGCCCTTAGGTTTTTTTGGCGAAACCCTAGTCTTATGCCCATGATCTTCCTTACTCTTCCCTATGTGCTCCAAATTAATCTCCTGTTCTCGGGCCCTAGATATCATGTAGTCCAGGGTCGGGTAGGCAGAATAATGAATAAACTCCCTGATATCAGGTATCAGCATGTCATAGTACCGAGTTTTTTGCATCTCTTAGTCTACGGCATACTAGGGTACTAATACGACTCTCTCTCTCTCTCTGTACTTGGCGGTGATCTCCGCCACAGTTTCGCTCTTCTATCTCATATCTAGAAACTCTCTAGGTAGTTGTTTCACCTCAATAGCTGGTGTAAACTCCACTCGGAATCAGGTCACAAAATTTGGCCAGGTTATGGCCTCAATGGTTGGGGCTCCTAAAGTATAGCCAACCTCCTCCCACCAATCCCAAGCTCGTTCCCTCAGATATCTTGTAGCAAAGGTCACCTTCGACCCCTCGGGGAAGAAGCTCGTTATCTAGGAACACTCATTGTCTTCTAGCCGATGCCTAGCAGCAATGATTTCCTTCACCTGAAAGAATTCTGGTGCCCCACATCCTCTGAACTTTTTAAAGGAGAGAGTGCGGGCCCCAGACTGGCTAGTGGCCAGGTTGGCCCTGAAAATCCGAAGGCGATCCTCAATCAGCTCAATGATACCCTCCTTGATTGACCCAAACATCACCGGGCTCGCATCAAGGATGCCTCTAGTAACCTCTGACACAATGAACTCGTATAATTCCTCATCAATTGGTTTGGTGCTTGTACCCGAACCAGATCCAAAACTTAAACTCCCAGCTCCATTTCATGTCACCACCATACTCCAACATAATCACATAAACAATCAGTAAACACAGGAAAAGGTTCACACTCTTGAGCTTCCTAGATTCATCATGGTCTTCCTGGTCTTGGGTATAAATCCTATTCTTCCAGTAATACAGGCCCAATACTACCTTCCACATCTATTTACACCCTCCTCAAGGACTACCCCGACTCCTCCAAGTCACTCCTCTCCATCTAATACTCTCCTCATACTATAAGGTGTCCTACATGCTAATATATCCCAGATACTTCCTAGGGTTCCTATACTCACCACTCTCTGCTATCAGCTGTAGAAATAACTCCTAGTAATACTATCTAACTACCACATGAATACAATTACATACTATTGATACTAAATAATTCTTAGAATGAAAGGTCCTAAAATCACATGATGTAGAAAAACATAGGTGGAAGTGACCTTCCCCTTTGAGCTGCAATTACCTAAAACATAAACTGAAAACTGTAAGCACAAAGCTTAGAGGGTTCCCGAAAATACCCCATACCATACATAGATAACAATCAAAACACATTGGGTTTATTTCAACTCCGTCCAGTATCTTTCAACTGGTATTGGGTCTATGTCACCCCCTTCGATATCTTTCAACCGATATTGGGTCTATTTCACCCCTTTCAGTATCTTTCAACTGGTCCCGGGTCTATTTCACCCCTACCACTAACACATATAATCATAACAATCAGAGTCACAGAGACATCAAATAGATACAGGCATAAAAGGTAATTGTCAAAAAGACAATCTTCATACTACAAACATAATCTAGTGGGTTGGCATTGGTGCCTTCGACCCACAAATATAGTGAAGGAAACTCACCTCAGACTAAAGATATCAAATCACACTCGAGTTGTTGGCTCGCAAAATACTCTTACTAAATCACAAGTAAAGAGTCCCAAATTAGAAATTAGTTCAATAATCGAACCCATGAGCCCGAACCCTAAATCTTGACTTTTAGGGCACACATGTTGCTTACTCCTTTCCTTAATGGGCCTACTCCAACAAGGGCCAAGTCTAAACTAGCCCAAATGGACAGCTTAAATGGTCTGGAGTAGTCCATACACCATGAGACCAAGTTATGCGACCAAAAGATGCTAATTCTTTCCCTAAACCTAGATCTAGACTTAAAAATGAACAAGTAGCAGATTTTATAACGCCAATGAGCTAGAAATAATTGACAACCTCTGGATCTACAAGTTCCTTCTTTTCCAGTTCTTCTCCTCAATCCTCCTTCTTCAATATCACAAAAGAACACCCAAAAACTCTTTGTAAGCTCAAGAGTGCTCTCAAGATGGCTACTGTTTCGATATTAGCTCAAAAAAACAATGGGGGTGATATGATTAAAGGATTGAGGGGTTTAATGAGCTTAAATAGGGTGCAAACCCTAAAAATTAGGGTTTTCCCCTGGCTTGCGTACACCTCACGTACACATGGGTACTCCCAGCGTATGCATGGGACACCCCTGATTCGCGCATGCATGGGAGTATGTGGTGCATTCCTTGTGTACACCGAACGTGCTCCGTTCTAGTCCATGTATAATAAAAATAATTTCAAAAGGGTCTTACCTAGCGATTCGGGAGTTACACTCTTGCTGTCATCGGAAAATATAACTGACCGCTCACTTGTATTATTAGTTACGAACGAAGATCTTGGTTCAAGACAATATTATGAAATATTCTTAATGGCTTGATCTTTTATTCTTGAAATAGTCCATTATGGCTAAAGAGCTTTCAAAGTTGCTTCCATTTCTTCCTTCTAGCTTTTCTCAGCATCTTGACAATATAATTTATTCGGTAACTGCTTCATTCTTTCCGGCTCTTCATCTTTATTTAATTGAGCTTCTTTTTCTACTTTAGCATCATTGGGATCAACTTCATTTCACGATACAATTCTTACTGAACTTGTTCCACATCAGAACTAGTTCCCACATTTCCTCCCAAATTGATTGGAATTTCAGGAGTAATATCTTTCAATCTCCTTTTGAGTGATATATCAACAATATTAACCTTTGGAGCATCATGCTTCTTGGTTATTGGAGGAACAACATAAGGCTTTGTAAGCTTAACTTGAGGAACATCTTTCTTAGCAATGTCCTCTCCCCATGCTGCAAAGTAGTCATGCTACTCATAACAACTTTTAAAGCTCTAAGTTGTGAATGAATTGGACTTTGTTTTGCATCCACTATTTATGACATGTAATTAACATGTGGAGCATCTTTCTCTTCCATTATGCGAACAATTTACTGATTGATTTCAAAGTTTCTTCCCTTAACCAACAATAATTCTTTTTCATTTTTCGCAAGAACTTTTTTCATCAGCCTCAACTCCAATTTAAGAGATTTTATTTTATTCTCTTTTTCAGCCAAAAGATCTAGCATATTTTCTTCTGAATCTTAGTGCTCAACAAGAGTGTTGATTGCACCCGTAATTGTTTGATGGTGGCTCGTATTCTCCAAAATAATCAATTCTTTCAATGTTTGAATTTCAGTGAAAACAAAATCAACCTTTGTCAAAGTTGCATTAGCTATAGAAAGAGACTCCTTAGCTTTTGTAGTGGTTTCATAAATGAACTTCTCCTGAGCATCAAATAACCTCTTTCTGTTAGAAAGAATTGTCTTCATAGAGTTCTAATGCATCGTCATTAAATTCTGAATTTTTTTTGCAGAGAAAGAATGTACTACGCAAATAAGAGCATTTAGATTTCTATTCATCAAATGATATTATTTCTTAGTAATCAATTATCTTCCACTTTCTTCATCTACATCATTCTCATCATCCAATAGTGATGGAGGCAAGACAGTTTCAACAAATGGTTGAAAAGAGTCAGTAACTTCAACCCCTTCATCTTCCGGAACTACGAACACATCATCATTATCACCCGATGGTGTTGCATAATCTGTAATGGGAGTACTAGGAATGGGTTCATTTGGAATTTATGATATTTGTGGTGGATATTTTGAATCTATGAAAACATGAATTTGAATTGGAATGGTGGTTAGAATAGATGAAACTGGTGGAATGGGAATCTGAATTGAAGTGGTTTGAGGTCGAGAAGTAGTGTTGGGTGGTGAAAAAGATGGAACAAGAGGTGACTGAGTTTGAGAAAGATTGACAACATGCTTCTTCATGATATTTTGGAAAATATCATTCTTAGTCTGAATAAAAGGTATTGGAGTAGAAGTTTTCGTAGTAACAACATTACTACAGATACCTTGACAACCTCCAAAGATTTATACCTTGAAAACCTATGAAGATTCACGGTTCACAGATGGTTGTTTCACATTGTGACTAGTGCGAGTTCACTGTGCGAGTTTGTTCGGCATTCGCAGATGGTTGTTCCGCATTCTAAGGCTGAGATGATCTCACAGTATCATCATCATTCGCATGACCCTCTAAACCAACATTATTGATTGTGTTCTCATCATCTTTGTCTTCATCAGTCAACGAAACCATTAATTTCTTTTTTAAATAACTTTGAGGCTTTTGCTTCGCAGGAACCTCATCTCCAGTTTCCTTAGATTTTTTTATTTCCTCCATCTCTTCTTTGAACATTCTCGGCCTCCAAAGCAGGTTGCATAGATGGTGAAAATCAGTTTAATTAAAAAATATTTATAATATTTGTTGTCGGAGTAATTATACTTAATTATAATTATTTCGGATGACTCCAATCTATTTAAATAAAAACATTTATGGTTGAGTTGTGATTTTAAACTTATTCAGTAAAGAAGTTGAACTCAAACCCTAATGGCTCATGCCACCCTGATAATCTTCATCATAAATAAAATTTAGAATTTCAAACTTCCTACTATTGCAAGGATCAAATGTTTAATTTCTAAAAAACACTCAATTAGACTACTATCATGGATCAAGTATGTTGTTAAAAGCACTTGTAGTTGGATAACTACCAATACCAACTTAACAAGTACATCCAAAGGATAACACCATGTTTAAGGATGAGAAAATGGTGTATATCAGTATGTATCAATTTTCATGTGGCATCTTGTGTCATCCATGTACATATATTCACACAATCTGTAAAAAATGTCTTTATAATTTACAGCTTCATTTTTTTAAATCATTAGAATAAAGGAAACAATAGTACGAAGCACAAATTTAATACATTTCATATATCAAAAGTTTGGTACATTGAGCAATTCAAGAAAAGGATGTAGCCACAAATGATCGCAAGAAACTACAAAAGATGCATTAAACAAATTCTACAAGTTCCCTACTTATTAGGATGATGATTGTACCCACACCTAAATAATAAGAAGAAAATGACTCCAAATCCTTAGGCAAAGGAGAGATCAGAACTAATGATTCAGTCACACAAATCAACCCATGAGCCGAATAAGCCAAATCTAAAGGATTCATAAGTGCAGGTAGTTTTATCACTTCTGTTTGAAATGGTAATTCTATAGGTGATTTCTTGGCATTTGAAGAAACCATGATTTCGAAACTACTGCACTTCAATAGAGAAAATGCCAGACCATGATTCTTATCATAATCTTTTAACGTCCCGACTCCCAGGTATAAAATTTAAAGCTTATTAGTTATGTTCATAGACCTACTCGACGAGTTGGATGCCCCAGCTCGTCATGTAGAAACGATTCAGGCCGCGTGGATTTAAGGGGTCAACTCGATGAGTAGGAGCTGGAAAAGGAAACACTAAGTTCTAGGGGTTTTCAGCCTATTTAAAGGGTCATTAGCCTCCCTTGGCCTCCCTTACCGTCCCACTTGAGCTCGGAAAACCCTAATCTTGCCAACTCTCCATTTTTGGTGTGTTAAGAAGCTTGGAAGGTGAATTTTGTGAAGAAGGCTTGAAGTCTAAGGAGCTTGGAGCAAAGAGAAGCTTGTGGATCTGAATCTACTTCATCTTGGCATCATCTTGAAGGTAACAAGTTGTTATCTTGACTTATCTTTAGCTAGATCCCTTCATGCGAAGGTTTAGGCCCATTTTCTAGTTGGTTGTGGGTTAGTTCGAGTATTGAGCATGATCTGAAGTTGTAACTTCAGACCTGGACTCCTCTAAGCCCTTATAGTCATAAAGTGTTAGTCTTTGGCAAGTTATGGCCTTCCCCTTACCTAAAACATATCCCTTATCTTGATTTTGGCATTTAGGACCTTGCATGTACGTAAAGTTTGCAACTTTACGTGGAAAGCATGCCCTAGGAGGTTAGATCTGCAATTGGGAGATTTGGGGTAGCTTAAAAACGGCTGAATGAGAAATGGACTAAAGGGACTCGACGAGTTGCATGGTCAAATCGACGAGTCAAATGAAGATTGGCCATTGTTGGTTTCTGCATGGACTCGGCGAGTCAGTGAGACGAGTCGATGAGTGAGTTATGGTTTTCCTGACATTTGGATACATATGGACTCGACGAGTTGTCTGGAAACTCGATGAGTCAACTATGGTTTTCACGATTTCTCGGGTTCTGGAAGGACTCGACGAGTCGGTAAGCTACACTTGACGAATCGGGTTAACATGGACTGTTCACCCTTGACCTTTGACTTTGAATTTGACCAAGAGTTGACCAGTTTGACTTCTGGGGGTATATTAGTAAATTGGGAATTTATTGAAGTGGTCCTATGGTGGATATAGGTGGTGGGGTTCGTGGCTATGATTTGGGAGCTTCATCTTATCACTACAGTTCGACATTGTGAGGTGAACTTTCCTCACTATACTCAATGGTTTAAGGCACCAAGGTCAGCCCTTTTTGGATTGTTATCTTAATATGTTATATGCTCGAGTATCGTATGATCTGTTAGATCGATATCCTGGTAGATATGATGTTGTTATGCTATTATGATCTGTTAGATCGGTATCTTGGTAGATACGATGTTGTTATGCTATTATGATCTGTTAGATCGGTATCCTGGTAGATAGGATGTATCATGTTGTTATGATCTATTAGATTGGTTTGTCTGTCTGTAGGCTTTTATGCGATTATCTGATATATGTGCACTTGTTTGATTGATGGTTGAGGCTTATCTGCTTTGTGCGAGAGCCAACAGACCTGGGCATTCCAACCTGATGGTTGTGGTCCATGAGTATGTTGGGTTTTGAGTACTATAACACTTCCTAAGTGTATATGCAACCCTAAATGCTTTGGATCTATGTTTTCTCTAATTATACATGCATTTTCTTTTTCCAAAGCATTCACCCTAACTAGCATACAATTGAAGCTATATAATAAAACATAGTTTAGGGTAGAGTTCTTAACCTTTGGAAGCTTGAGCACCTCAAGTGTGATGCCTCTAATGGTTCACAAACACCAATATGCAAAAGGTGGCTCTAAGAAAATAAGTTACTTATCTCAAATGTAGGTGCAACCAATTTTGGTGTATGGAGGGTTCTATTTATAGTTGTTGCAAGTGCTAGGGTTACACTTTGTAAACCCTAACGATCCATGACTTTGCACATTCCTATGCTCCATGGGTTTAACCTCCATTGACTATCCATGGGTTATCTTATTGGTTTAGCCCATCTACATAATCATGGATTACTAGCCCATACTATATGAATCATTGATTTACATAATCAATCCCTCCATATTTGATTAGTCTCTTTTCACCACAAAATTAATTCCAAATTAATTCTTGGACAATACTAATTAATTAACCATATTAATATACTATACTTATAATATATTAATAAACCGTAAATAACATTATTCTCAGAAAACCATCCTATCAAATTGCACTAGTAAAGGCAACCCAAAAGGACCATGCTACTATCGGGTCAACTACATATCAGATTTAGTTATGGGATTAGACACCAAATCCAATAGAGTATTCCATCCCGAGGATGATTGGACTCGTTGTATGTGGGCATTCCAACCCGATGGTTGTAGGCCGAGGGTATACCATCCCAAGGATGACTGGACTCATAGTATGTTGGCATTCCAACCCGATGGTTGATTGGGTCCATAACATGCTATTATTATTGTTAAGAGAAAAACTTGGAGACACACTTTGAACAAACGTTAGAACAAGTATATTGCGGAATAGTTAATCTCAAGGATCTTAAAGCTCAACAATAATATAGTTAGATAGTTAGATAGTTAGTTGCGGAAAGTAAAGAAATATAAATGACAGCAATTGTTATATCAAGATACACTTAATTTGATTCGTTACAAGGAATGCATTCACTCCGAGTTAATAAGGAAGATAAAACTTAGTGATTAAGTCTTAACGACTTGCTCCGGAGAGAGGTTATAGTCTGATATGTTTCAGTAACAATTTAGAGTAAGAAGAGTAGAAAGATAGAGAAATGAAGAAGATAACTTAGAAATATATATTCAGAATAATTCACAAGTCAGCAGTGATCAAGAGATAAGATTAGAGTTTTTTTTAATACAAGAGAATAAGTCTCTATTTATAGAGACTCTGAACTATTCTAGACTACAACTCTATAAGTATCCATGCAAGGCATACTGGATAATAGAGTGTACTACATAAAAGATAATAAGTAATCTAGAAAAGTAGACTGCAGTAGAAAAAGTCTGATTGCGGTTGCTGATGAAGAACTGACTCCGGGTGTTGGATTGACTGCGGGTGTTGAACCGTTGCGGGTGGGGAGATGGTTGCGGTAGCTAAGTTCAAGAGGGTCACTTTTATGATTCAACCATTTCTGTAACGCCCCGGGTTTTCTCGTTACGTTTGGTTATTTTAATTTAATTATCCTTGTAACCTTGGGTTAATTTATTTAACCAATGTCTGATTTCTTATGTTATTGGACTCTTTTGATCATCTTGTAAACTCCTTTTATTGAAGTCCATGGGCTATGGGCCTATTTGCAAAGCCCATCTAGTTAATAGTACTTAATGTGTAAATTGAATCATTTGGAACACACACAAGGAAAACACTCTAAACCCTCCCTCTCTCTCTCAAAAATTGTCCCTCTCTCTCTCTCTTTGGGATCAAGAGCAGCCAAGTGGCTGTTTGGAGCTTAATTCTTGTTCATTTCCAGCCTTGATTCGTATTGGTATGAACCTCCTTATCCTTTCTTACAACATGATTCATAACCTTGTTCTAGTTTTATGATTTCATCTTCACCTCTTCTCCTTCTTATTTTATTTGTAATTGTATTTTATACATCATGTCAAGATCCTATCTTCACCCCATATATGGTGGATGATGGATCTAGGGGATTACATGTGGCAAAAGATCATGGAAACTCTAAAAGGGAGAATGATGATTTTATGTGCTTATGTTTATTTTCATGTTGATTATTATTACTTCCTTGTGGCTAAATGAAATCCTAATGATCCCTAACCCTTTTTAGTACCACCATTATCATGGGGACTGAATTGGGATGATGAACACATCTTAAAATGTGTTTCAAAAGGAGAAGGATGGATAAGCCAAAAAGGAATCACGGGTGGCTACGATTCTGTTTTCCGTCAGATCTGTAGTCATTTTGTAAAAATCATATCTGGAGTTCTAGAACTCAAACGGACCCCAAACGCGTTCCAAAAGTTCACAAATTGAGTTGGATAACTTTCTTAAGAAGGCCAATCTCACTGATAAGGGCTTTATCTATGTGAAAGAATGGCATCTTTGCTGTTAGGTCTGATCCGGGTCTGTTCTGATATGTCATTTTGTTTTCATCATTTCTCAGGCTTGGAAAATGATCCAGAGTGATTCCAAATTTCTATATGTTCCCTATATTATGAATTTAAGATCTGGAGAATATGGGGTGTTATTTCCAATTATAAATTGGTTATAATGGATCCACACTCCAGGTCAGTGGGCAGTCACCGGTTTTTGCTAGTGCTGTGATTGTCCACAATGTGAATTTTATATCTGGAGTTTGAGAGATGATTTTCATTCAATTCCAACTATGAGACTTTCACTTGTATGTCCTTTACTTCTCTTAATTTTCTTTTGGACGAATTCTACTCACAAATTGGGTAGAATTGGCCAACATCACTTGACTGTATTGTTGGAGACAAAAGTGATACACAATTTTGTAAAATTCATATTTAATTCATATTTTGGAGTTAGAATGAGTTCTTTATAGTTGTGGAATCCTGAGCAATCATAGTTTCCTATAAAATTTAGTTAAAGGTATGTTTCTGTTTAAGATTTTGGAGTAAATCCGTTTTCAACAGTAGGTCGGTTTTAGAGACCTTGCTGTGATTACTCTTTTCTCAACTCATAGCTTCATTACTTCTCCTTTCTAACCTTTAGTCCTTCTTAGGTGAGGTTTTGAAGTTTGCTCAAGCTTGGTAGCATTATTTGATTTTTAGCCATCCTTAATACTCACTCAAGGTGAGTTCTCTCACACCGTTGTATTGATGATTGTGTTTGCTAGTTAGCTCGTGTGTGATTATTTGAATTTATTATAAAAGCATGCTATATAAGTATTGTTTTAATTCGTACATGTGCACTGTATGTAACTAATTATGGATATGGGGACACCACCAAAGGATACGGATTTACCGGTGCGGGGGGTAGGTAAGATCACCAACGTAATACTCTTCGTGAGGTGCGGTGATTAGGGCCAAATGATACGGGATCTTCCCGGTGCGGTTCAAACCTACAAGTCCTTCTTGTAATATAGACATTGATTTGTTCTTTTCCTTTATCATTATAATTGGAAAATGGATTAGGGCTAGTAAATATGAATGTTAGTACAATGTCTGTGTTTGAATTCACTAAGCTTCGTGCTTACGTTTTTCCCTTATAACTTTTCAGGTGTTAAGATTAAAGAGGCTAAGGCTTGACATGGAGCATCGGGACATCGCTACTAGTTATTTTGTTGGGACCTTATTATTATTATTACTTCCGCACTTATTTTATATGATTATTAAGTTGATGGATTATGTTATGACTATTTCAGTTGTTTTAATTTAATTTAAGATGGGTTTTAAAAGTTTAAAATTTTTGCAAAAAAATTGGGTGTCACAAGTTGGTATCAGAGACACAGTTTGAGGGAACTAGGCATTCTTGTGGATGTTCTAGACTCAAATTTGAGGCTCTATAAGAGTTTATTTTCTTTTTAAAATATTTTTCAAACCTTCTAAAGACTAGTAGTGGAAGATGTCGCGGTGTACTAGTCAGCCAGCCAAGTAAGCCTTATTTCTTATGTTAAATGTTTATGTTAAATTGTTGACTATGAATTGGATTCTACTAGCCTTAAAATATTAGATTACACACTTAGTTAGTGTTAACATGTGAGAGAGTTGTAAAATTAACGGCTAGAGCGAACTGGAAATTTTGAAACTAGACGCGAATGCGAAATTGGAACTTGTGTGGAAGGTAGTAGAAGGGCCCCTACTATTTGAAACATCGGTGCCGGTTTCGAGTCGGGGCAAGGTTGAAAAATTTTTCGGCAAGCTGAGTGTTTTGTCTTCCTAGAAATATATAGGCTGAATTGTTTCTAAGATTTTCCTTCTTCTGTGGATACCAATGGCTCCGCCTGCTCGACTTAATCAGCTCCAAATGGAGCAAGTTAGGGATATTGTCACTGAGGAATTCAATAACGGTTTCAACGAACTAATCCCGGGTGTGACCAACGACATAATCAACCAATTCGGTGCTCTTCTGGATGAGCGCCTCACGGCTATTCCCGGGGAAGCGTTACTGTCTCTGCCTGTTCAGGATTCGGCATACTACTTCGAGAAGTTCAACAAGTGTAGCCCTCCTCTTTGGAATGGTGAATCCGACCCAGTTGCTACTAAGCCCTGGGTGTCAGATGTTGAGGGCGCCTTCATAAGTGTTGGGTGTCCGGACTAGTACAAAGCAGTGATCGCCATGAATCAGCTGTGAAAAAGGGGAAAGACATAGTGGAACACCATCACCGCTCTATTGAACGAAGACGAAGTGACGGCCATGTCTTGGGCCCAATTTGTGGAGAGGTTCGAGGCACACTATGTGCCTAAGGTGGAGCAGCAGCGGATGCAGCAAGATTTCATGGCCTTACAGCAGACTACCGAATCCGTTAGTGACCTGAACGCCAAGTTCTTGGAGATGCTATCTTTTTGCCCCTCGTTTGCTAGGAACGAGGCCTGGTTAGTCAGCCGGTACACGGCCATCCAACGTATCGAGATTCGGGAATTCGTTAGCATGCAAGAGTTCTCGACTTTATCTGCGATCATGAATGTAGTGAGGAGGAGGGAAATCGAGTTGCAGACCCAGTCCAAGAGGAAGGCCAATGACACCTCTTCCAAGACATCCAGAGATGCCCAGAAAATGCAAAAGTAGGGTAGTAAGTCAAGGTATGAGTATAGGACGTCTTCAGGGCGAGAAAAATATGTTGATATGCTACAACTGCAAAAATCCAGGGCATCATTGGAAGAATTGTAGGGATCCTCCTGCGAGTGCAGTACCTCATATTACTTCTGCAGTTCCCGTCTACTATCACTGCAACGAGACGGGACACAAGAAGCCTGAATGCCCGAAGTTGAAGACTGGTAAAGGAGACAGGGGTACAAATCCTGCAATTGCATCATCCTCTAAGGGAACCACTATGGTGACACGAGGTCGTGCTCACCAGATGACTGTGGAGGAGCCGGTGATTACAACGACAGTGGCAGGCACTTATTTGCTAGATTCCAAGTCCGATGTTGTTATGTTTGATAGCGGTGCTACCCATTCTTTTGTATCTCACACGTTTATTAATCGTTTGGGGCGTAGTATCGGAAAATTGGCTCACCCAATGGTTGTCGATGTTGTCGACAACCGCACTATTTATGTCACCGATGTTTATCGGGGTTACACTCTCGAGTTTTCTGGAGTTGAATTCCCCATTGATCTTATCCCTATTGCGATGCGAGAGCTTTGCGTTATCGTAGGCATGGATTGGCTTGATGCGTTTGATGCGGAAATCCACTGTCGTAAGAAGCAAGTTCGTGTTTGAAACCCTAGAGGTGGAGACCTTATTATTCAGGGGGACATTCCCCGCCTGGCTATGGCTTCTTGCTCTTCTGCTATAGCACTAGACGACGTTCCTATCATTTCCGACTTCAGTGATGTCTTTCCGGAGGAACTCCCTGGCTTGCCACCTATTCGGCAAGTGGAGTTTCGCATTGATTTGGTGCCAGGTGCGAATCTGGTAGCGAAATCTCCTTACCGCTTGGCACCACCTGAAATGAAAGAGCTCCAAGATCAACTTCAAGAACTAAGTGATAAAGGGTTTATACGGCTAAGCTGCTCGCCTTGGGTGCTCCTATTCTCTTTGTGAAGAAGAAAGATGGATCCCAGCGAATGTGTATTGATTATAGGGAGCTAAAAAAGCGCACGATAAAGAATAGGTACCCGTTGCCACGTATTGACGATCTTTTCGATCAGCTTCAGGGAGCATCTTGGTTTTCCAAGATTGATTTACGTTACGGTTACCATCAAATGCGGGTTCGTGAAGAAGACATTGAGAAAACAGCATTATGTACTCACCCTCTAACATTGAGAAAACGGTATTAAGGTCGATCAAGCCAAGGTTAATGCGGTTAAACAATGGAAGATTCCAAAAACACCTTCTAAAATTTGCAGTTTCTTGGGTTTAGCCGGTTATTACCGGAGGTTCATTGAAAATTTCTCTAAAATCGCCTTACCACTCACCCGATTGACCAAGAAATCAATGAATTTCGTTTGGGGCCCGGAGCAGCAGCTGGCGTTTGATGAGCTAAGGAAACGATTGTGTGATGCTCCGATTTTGGCCTTACCTGATGGGGTTGAGGATATGGTGGTTTACTGTGTTGCATCGCTTCAAGGTCTTGGTGTCGTGTTAATGCAACGAGATAGGGTGATAGCCTATGCCTCCCGACAGCTGAAACCCCACGAACAAAACTACCCCACTCATGATTTGGAGCTTGGGGCTGTTGTTTTCGCTCTTAAGATTTGGAGACACTATCTCTATGGAGTGAAGTTTATCATATACACTGACCATAAGAGTCTAAAATATTTGTTCGAGCAGCGGGATTTGAATATGAGGTAGATCCGAGGGTTTGATGTGGTAAAAGATTATGATTGTGAAATTCACTACCACCCCGGTAAAGCTAATGTGGTAGCTGATGCTCTCAGTCGTAAACAATCTGCCGAACCGATTCGAGCTAAGTGTCTCCGGATCACGATGGTGTCGTCTTTGTTAGATCTAATCCGGGACGCCCAAACGACGGCAATACTGGAGGAAAACATCAGGCGTGAGAAGATTGGGAAAGAGTTGCCTAAGATGGAACGAGATGGGCAGGGTTTGCTGACTCGCTATGGTAGGGTTTGGGTTCCATATACCGGGGGAAATCGGAAAACCCTAATGGATGAGTCTCATAAGTCAAAATTTTCTATCCATCCTGGTGCTACTAAAATGTATCGGGACCTTCATGAGGCTTACTGGTGGCCTGGAATGAAGAATGATGTGGCTCAATTTGTGGAAGAATGTATGACCTGTCGGAAGGTCAAGGCGGAACACCAAAAACTGCATGGGAAGTTGCAACCATTGGAGATTCCTGAATGGAAATGGGAGCATCTAACCATGGACTTCATTACAAAACTTCCTAGAACTGCCCGAGGATCCGATACGATATGGGTGATTGTTGATCGTCTGACTAAGAGTGCTCACTTTCTGGCTATAAAGGAAAGCTCATCGGCGGAGAAATTAGCCGAGATCTTTGTTCGGGAGATTGTCTCATTACATGGGGTGCCCGTTTCTATCGTCTCCGATCGAGACACCCGATTTACCTCTCGGTTCTGTAGGAAGTTTCAAGAGGAATTGGGCATACAATTACATTTTAGTACCGCCTTCCATCCGCAGACAGATGGGTAGAGTGAGCGGACGATTCAGACCTTGGAGGACATGCTTAGGGCATGTGCGATTGATTTTGGGGGTAGTTGGGATGACCATCTACATCTAGCTAAGTTTTCTTATAACAATAGCTATCACTCGAGCCTTAAAATGCCTCCATATGAAGCCTTGTATGGGAGGAAGTGCAGGACACCTGTTTGTTGGGGCGAGGTTGGGCAGAGGGTACTTGGGAGTACCGATATCGTGCTACGGACTACGGAGAAAATCCAAGTGATTCGGGATCATTTGGTCACAGCGAGCAGTCATCAGAAAAGTTATGCTGACAAAAGATGCCCCAATCTTGAATTCCAGGTGGGGAAAGCTCGGAAGCGGGGAAAGCTCGGACCTCGATTCATTGGACACTACAAGGTCATAGCCCGTGTGGGGAAGGTGGCTTACCGTTTAGAGCTTCCTGACGAGCTTAGTCTAATTCATAATATGTTCCACGTGTCTTAGTTACGAAAATGCGTTGTTGATGAGACCGCTGTGATACCACAGGAGGACATACAGATTGACGAGCGTCTCAATTATGTTGAGAAACCAATCGCTATTTTAGAACGAAAGACGAAAGCTCTCCGCAACAAGACTATAAACCTGGTTAAGGTGCAGTGGCAACATAGGAAAGGTTCAGAATGGACTTGGGAACCGGAATGCGAGATGCGGGATCATTATCCGGATCTGTTTCTAGGTTTTGACTTCGAGGATGAAGTCCGTTCTTAGTGGGGGAGAGTTGTAACGCCCTGGGTTTTCTTGGTACGTTTGGTTATTTTAATTTAATTATCCTTGTAACCTTGGGTTAATTTATTTAACGAATGTCTGATTTCTTATGTTATTGGACTCTTTTGATCATCTTGTAAACTCCTTTTATTGAAGTCCATGGGCTATGGGCCTATTTGCAAAGTCCATCCAGTTAATAGTACTTAATGTGTAAATTGAATCATTTGGAACACACACAAGGAAAACACTCTAAACCCTCCCTCTCTCTCAAAAATCGTCCCTCTCTCTCTCTCTTTGGGATCAAGAGCAGCCAAGGGGCTGTTTGGAGCTTAATTCTTGTTCATTTCCAGCCTTGATTTGTATTGGTATGAACCTCCTTATCCTTTCTTACAACTTGATTCATAACCTTGTTCTAGTTTTATGATTTCATCTTCACCTCTTCTCCTTCTTATTTTATTTGTAATTGTATTTTATACATCATCTCAAGATCCTATCTTCACCCCATATATGGTGGATGATGGATCTAGGGGATTACATGTGGCAAAAGATCATGGAAACCCTAAAAGGGAGAATGATGATTTTATGTGCTTATGTTTATTTTCATGTTGATTATTATTACATCCTTGTGGCTAAATGAAATCCTAATGATCCCTAACCCTTTTTAGTACCACCATTATCATGGGGACTGAATTGGGATGATGAACACATCTTAAAATGTGTTTCAAAAGGAGAAGGATGGATAAGCCAAAAAGGAATCACGGGTGGCTACGATTCTGTTTTCCGTCAGATCTGTAGTCATTTTGTAAAAATCATATCTGGAGTTCTAGAACTCAAATGGACCCCAAATGAGTTGTAAAAGTTTGCAAATTGAGTTGGCTAACTTTCTTAAGAAGGCCAACCTCACTGATAAGGGCTTTATCTATGTGAAAGAATGGCATCTTTTCTGTTAGGTCTGATCCGGGTCTGTTCTGATATGTCATTTTCTTTTCATCATTTCTAAGGCTTGGAAAAGGATCCAGAGTGATTCCAAGTTTCTATATGTTCCATATATTATTAATTTAAGATCTGGAGAATATGGGGTGTTATTTCCAATTATAAATTGGTTATAATGGATCCAGACTCCAGGTCAGTGGGCAGTCACCAGTTTTTGCTAGTGCTGTGATTGTCCACAATGTGAATTTTATATCTGGAGTTTGAGAGATGATTTTCATTCAATTCCAACTCTGATACTTTCACTTGTATGTCCTTTACTTCTCTTAATTTTCGTTTGGACGAATTCTACTCACAAATTGGGTAGAATTGGCCAACATCACTTGACTGTATTGTTGGAGGCAGAAGTGATACACCATTTTGAAAAATTCATATTTAATTCATCTTTTGGAGTTAGAATGAGTTCTTTATAGTTATGGAATCCTGAGAAATCATAGTTTCCTATAAAATTTAGTTAAAGCTATGTTTCTGTTTTAGATTTTGGAGTAAATCCGTTTTGAACAGCCGGTCTGTTTTAGAGACCTTGCTGTGATTACTCTTTTCTCAACTCATAGCTTCATTACTTCTCCTTTCTAACCTTTAGTCCTTCTTAGGCGAGGTTTTGAAGTTTTCTCAAGCTTGGTAGCATTATTTGATTGTTAGCCATCCTTAATACTCACTCAAAGTGATTTCTCTCAAACCGTTGTATTGATGATTTTGTTTACTAGTTAGCTCGTGTGTGATTATTTGAATTTATTATAAAAGCATGCTATATAAGTATTGTTTTAATTCGTACATGTGCACTGTATGTAACTAATTATGGATATGGGGACACCACCAAAGGATACGGATTTACCGGTGCCGTGGGTAGGTAAGATCACCAACGTAATACTCTTCGTGAGGTGCGGTGATTAGGGCCAAATGATACGGGATCTTACCGGTGCGGTTCAAACCTACAAGTCCTTCTCATAATATTGACATTGATTCGTTCTTTGCCTTTATCATTATAATTGGAAAATGGATTAGGGCTAGTAAATATGAATGTTAGTACAATGTCTGTGTTTGAATTCACTAAGCTTCGTGCTTACGTTTTTCCCTTATAACTTTTCAGGTGTTAAGATTAAAGAGGCTAAGGCTTGACATGGAGCATCGGGACATCGCTACTAGTTATTTTGTTGGGACCTTATTATTATTATTACTTCCGCACTTATTTTATATGATTATTAAGTTGATGGATTATGTTATGACTATTTTAGTTGTTTTAATTTAATTTAAGATGGGTTTTAAAAGTTTAAAATTTTTGCAAAAAAAATTGGGTGTCACAATTTCCCCTTAAGTGACCTCTTTAACTCCAGTTCAACTATCAAGTTTAAGGAACTTGATCAAAATCCACCAGAATTTCCTGAAATTTTCCAACCATGTGATTCTTCTCGAAATTTCAAAATTGACTTCTGCAGTAGTATGCTTCGATTTTTCAACTGCAGTCCGGCAGATGTCAAGTTGTTTCTTGAGCAAGCAGTGCATGGCATTCATCGGAATGAAGTATTTGACGTTGTCAGTCTTCCATTTGAATATGATTCCAAGTTCAGGAAAGTTTGTTGCGCCCAGTGATCTTTCTTCGAAGCCTTCGGTAGGCATTGGCACTGGTTCAAGTGGTGGGAGATCAAACTTCTTGATGATGGTGGGGTAGATATCCGCATCTATCTTGCCAAAGTCATAGACTGTATCCCTCAGAAAAGAGTTGGCTTTTTCAAGCGCTATTTGTATCTTGGGGTGCTTTTCTGCCTTGTTCTGGAACACTCTAGCAATAAGAAAGATTTCTTCCGGATTCATGCAAGGGAAGTCTGCCTGGGTGCGGATGTAGTCATGCTCCCTTCTGGTGAGAGTATACTGGATGAAATCAGCTTTCATGAACTTATGTATCTTGTAGTTCTTGACTGCGGATGGTCTATCGTTAGACCATATATTCTCAATGGAGGATCCATGCTTAGCATAAAAACGGTTAAGTCTTTCAAACTCCATTGGCCATCGTTTGTGAGTAGGCAGGCTGCAGTCAAATGACTCAAATATAGCAAAGTACTTGGCATTTGGAGAAATTGGAATATCCCAGTATCCATCAGCAGGGGGTTCAGCATATGTGAGGTGCGGGGAGTGGTCTTCATCCAAAAGCCTGTGGTGCGGATTGACCTATGAGTTAATCAAAGACTCATCTATCATAGTGTCGAATCCGCATGCTCTCCAGATAATTTCAGCAAGCTTGGCCGCCTTCCAATCATGCTTTCTTTGTGCTGTGGCAAGGGAGTCTGTGGAGCTTGCGGATGACATGTTCTCCTCAAGATTTTTGAAGTGAGGAGGAGTCTCAGGCTTTTTGAGAGTGTCTTTTGGAGGAGAAGAGTGGGGAGATGGAGTATGTTGTTATGGTTGCGGTGAGGGCTGCGGTGTTGGAGTTTTTTTAGTGGAGAGAGGGGGACTCTGATGGATAGATGTGTCAGAGTGGTGGACTTGTTCTTCTTCTTCACTTCCCCCTCTTGAGGAATGCAACGCCGGTGCTTCCTCAAGCCATTGCTTAAGTCCATCCACCTTGGCATAGACTTCTTGAAATTGAGCTTTGATAGTCTCGGCTAATTGGGAATTGTTTGGAGTGGAGGAGTTGAAGAGCAGCTTGTGTATGTCTTTGGTAAGCTGGAGGATCTCAGGGCCATGGAAATTGGAGGTAAGGGATTTCTGCATTCGGTTGATGGTTGCATGAAGAACAGAGATAGTGGACTCATAAGCAGTATGAGTCTCATCTATCACTTTCTGAGATTGTGCTGCTTGATCCGTGATGGCTGCTTGAAGATCCTTTTTGATTGCGGTCACCTCAGTAATGAGGCGTTCCGCAGCAGCCATGAAGTCCTTATGGTCAGCCCTGTGGTTGTTGTCAAGGGACCGGATCCCCATCTCTACTTTGAGTGAAATGCGCTCAGCATCCATACGCTCCCTTGTCTCCAGTCGTTCAATTCTCTCAATCAATGACTGCGGTCCTGGAGTGTCTTCTGATTGAGGTTTAGTAGGTTTAACCACAGCCAAAATTTGATCTACTTTGGCTTGAAGACTCATGAACTCCTTCCGGGTGACAACATCCTTCTTCTTCTTCTTCTTCTTCTTCTTCTTTTCTTTAGGCTTGGAAATTGAATGCTGGGAACCACTGGACCCCTCTTCTTCTTCATACATCATCAGGTCGTCGTCTGAAGGACTTGGTTTGTTGACCTCTTGGATGTCGTCATCATCAAGACCAAAGGTAGGGGCTGAGCTGAGTTCGATTGCGGGCTCTTCGTCTTGTGATGGGTTGACTGCAGGAGTGGGAGATGGAATATGAGTTGGAGTAGGAGGAACTCTGGAGGTAACTGCGGCTGAGCTTTCAACATAGTTTCTGCCATCTGATCCATCTAATTTTGAACCTTTTGGATTGTGGCTACGGTATGGGCATTGCTGATGGCATTTGCCCAATACCTAGCTACAGACTGGATCTCTTATTCTTTTTGTTGTTGCTGCTTGATCTGTTGCTCCTTGCGGGCTTGGAAGGCCTTCTTAAATGCAACATACTTCTTTTTCTCTGACTCGGTTACTGGATTGTACTGTTACCAGGAGTCATTTGAGTTATCGCTGTCAAATCCTTCAAATCGCACCGAAGTGTCCTTCGGGTCCACGGATCCTTGCACATTTGTGCTCACCGTGCCTAAACCACCTGTGAAAGATGAGAGCAGAGTAGGATTTCCTGGGCTTCCTCGGTCTCCTTGACCCGTGGTCAAGTTTGGCCTCGGCCCAGTTCTGGCATGGGCGAAAGAAGTACCATGCGGATGGATTGGTGTTTGAAGTGTTTGGGATATATTCAATAGGATGGAGTCTAAATCCTCAGAAGAATAAACATGCAGTTAGGAAGCCCTGGAGACCTTAGGGCGATGTCCAGATTTATCTGCTTGAGATATAACTGGGGGGGGGGGGGGGGGGGGGGGTTGTCTCCATGTTTAGATGATGATGATGATGAAACAAGTTCACATGATAAGCTTGAGTGGTATTCGATTATGGTATTGAATGGATGTGCGGCCATCCCGAGGACTACCAGAGCCTTTTGAGAGGCTACAGTATCTTTCCGGTCACGCATATGGCCAGAGGTTTCGGTTGTTTTTCTTTTCTTGAGGATAGATATTGGTTGTCTATCTTCCTCATAATCACTATTCGATACAGTGGTGGGTTTGATTTTGTGTTTCTTGGAGGGTGCGGTTCGTTTTGGAACATCCTTCTTAGGTGTGCTTTGTTTCTTCTTGGATGCCAACAACTTTCATCTTTAAGAAAGGTTGGATAGTGTAGTGGCAGAGGGGACTGCGGTACCCTCAGGGATAATGGCTGCGGAAGGAAAAGGCGGGGTAGAAGGGTATGGGGCAATACCCTCCGTAGCCTCAATGTGGTCTGAGACATCAGCAGTCTCGAGACCAAGAAAAGTAAGAATGTCG
The DNA here is from genome assembly GCF_002870075.4 of Lactuca sativa. Taxonomy (NCBI): domain Eukaryota; kingdom Viridiplantae; phylum Streptophyta; class Magnoliopsida; order Asterales; family Asteraceae; genus Lactuca; species Lactuca sativa. The sequence goes on along the minus strand of NC_056631.2, from coordinate 197,030,938 downwards.
GTGGGAGCCTGCGGATCGGTCCAAACAAAGTTTGATCATAAGAAGGGTTGTACCTTTTTAGATCCTTAGTGACAAAGAAGTTGATGTCACTACCCATGTTAATGCCAGCATCCGCATGCAAATCTGAGATGCATAGTGACCAGAACTGAGCAAATGTGAGCTCTGTTGGTTTCTCCCTTGGGTGTTCTTTGGGGATATATTGAAGGAAATCGTCCCAAAGAATCTGCCCATAGTTGACATCGTGGCCTGTGAAGATGCTCCACACCAATTCTAGCAGCTTCAATCCCATGTTGTCGATGCCTCCGGTTCTGCCGGATAGACAGCAGATGATGAAGTGGCACACAAACTGCCAAACCTCAGGCAGTTGGTTCTTCTTAAACTCACCAATCCATTGGATTGGTTTCTGATACCCCATCTGGTAGAGTACGCTTGTGACGTCAGACATTGACGGTGAGAAAATCTTAATGGAGGGTGAATCAAAAGATTAATGGTGGGAAGAACTTCTCTCTGGTCAAGATGACCAAAGAATCATTGATGAGGTTGAGATTCACTTCCTGGGGATTCTCCAATGGACGATATGCAGAAAAAGCACATTTGAAGAGTGTTGAAACAGGTACGGCGTCTGTAAAAGCATCAAATGGACCAAACAAAATATGGTTCTTGAGAAACTTGATCATCAGCTTAGTTGGGGCATTGTATGACGGGTGATCTTCAAAGATTGCTTTGAAATTGCTTGATGCTATTGTTGGAGAGTCAGAACCAGTTGGATTCATAGAACTTGAAGCCTTGGATTGCTTCTTAGATGCACCTGATTTCGCCATTGAGAGAAGGAAAACGGGGTTCTTGAGAGTTACGGGGGTTCTGAAGGTTGAAAGAGAACAATCGATAATCAGAAAGCGTAAAGGATTATTGGAGAAGAAGATGGGTTTATAAAGGGCGGGGGGGGGGGGGGGGTGAAAAGGTTTTAACGCTATGTAAATAGGTAGAAGAGGGTAAAACGTCGATTGGGGTTTTTGGGGGGAATCTATGATTTTTGGATTAAATCTCAGCCACACAAAATCAAAAATGGTTTAAAAGGATTTTGGGAGATTTCCAAAAAGGGTTTTGCATTTATTGTAAGATTAGACGCATGTCAATATGTCAGGTAAACGTGGGGGCGATGAGAGAGAAAGTTGTAACGGATGGGACATGGTAGGGAGAGGAAAGGACAAGTTTATTGGAAAATCGTTCTTTTTGTCATCATCCCTAAAATAGGTCAGATACTGGGTTTATACAGAAAGGGAATGTGACAGTTTCTAAACGGAATGCTTTATTTTATTTACTGAAGGGTCATTAAATAGCACACAAAGATTCGAGAGTTGATGAAACAGTTGGGAAATTATCATGATGGTCGAGGATGGAAACGACATTATGGTTGAGAATCTTCATAACGGATGAAAAAGTATTGCGGTTAAGAGTCGTCATCTCGGATGAACAAAGGAAAGACTGTAGTGAGGAACTGTGAGGAAAACACTTGTACAAAAAATTAGTAATAACAAACCAATAGGACCCATGAGAGATACGAATGACATATGGTTGCGGTACCTAGACTGTGGTACCAAAACCATCTATCATATGTAATCCTTAGTTAGAAACGCAATGGAGACCAATGATGGTCTGCAGTAGCTAATACTTCAGAAAGAATTGCGGGTCTGGATTCATCATTCCCAACATTTGTTAGAATGCATTAAGTTTTGTAGATTCAAGTGCTTTTGTAAAAACATCAGCAATCTCTTCATGAGTAGGAACAAAGATGAGTTCAATATTACCTTTCAGAATATGATCTTTGATGAAATGATATCGTAACTCAATACGTTTTGTCTTGGAGTGATGAATAGGATTATGAGAGATCGCTATATCACTTTCAGAGTCACAGTAAATTGGTATCCGCAACATTCTGTACCCGTAGTCTAGCAATTGTGTCTTCATCCAAAGGACTTGCGAACAGCAGCTGGCTGCGGCCACATACTCGGCTTCTGCAGTAGATAGAGATACACAAGTTTGTTTTCTTGAGGACCAGCTAACAAGTCTTCCTCCTAAAAATTGGCATCCACCAGATGTCCTTTTTCGATCGATTTTGCATCCGGCATGATCTGCATCTGTGAAGTCTTGAAGGCTGAATTCATTGCCTGCGGGATACCATAGACCCATAGATTTGCTTCCTTTAAGATACTGAAGAATTTGTTTGGCTGCGTTCATGTGTGACACTTTTGGATCAGCCTGGTATCTTGCACACACACCTGTTGCGAAGACAATGTCAGATCTGCTTGCGGTGAGGTACATCAACGATACAATGATACCTCTATAAGTCTTGTGATCCACAGATTCACCGGAGGGATCAGCAGAGATCTTATAACCGAAGGCCATGTGAACCTTAGCAGATGAACAGTTGTCCAATGAATATTTCTTCAGAAGTTCAGTAGTGTATTTCTCTTGATGAATAAATATTCCTTGCTGAATTTGTTTGACTTGGAGACCTAGAAAGAAGTTAATCTCTTTATTCATGCTCATGTTGAACTTGTTGGTCATCAGCTTAGCAAATTCATCTACCATGCCTTGATTATTCAAACCAAAGATGATGTCATCCACATATATTTTTACCATCATAAGATGATCACCATTTTCTTTTCTGAATAGTGTGAGATCAATCACTCCTCTCTTGTACCCGGAAGAGATGAGGAATCCAGAGAGTGTCTCATACCAAGCTCTTGGGGCTTGCTTCAAACCGTAGACTACTTTTTCAAGCTTGTAGCAATGGTCTGGGAATTCAACATTTTCAAATCCTGGAGGTTGTTGAAGATAAATCTCTTCTTTTAGTTCCCCATTGAGAAAGGAACTTTTAACGTCCATCTGGTGTACCTTGACATTTTTGTGGGCTGCGTATGCTAGGAAGATCTGGATGGCTTCCATGCGTGCTACCGAAGCATACGTTTCATCATAGTCAATGCCTTCCAATTGACTATAGCCCTTGGCAACAAGCCTTGCCTTGTTTCTGATTACCACACCATATTCATCTAGTTTGTTTTTGAACACCCATCTAGTGCCAACAATGGAGTGACCACGTGGCTTCGGAACGAGCTGCCATACTTTGTTTCTTTGAAATTCTTCAAGCACTTCTCGCATTGCAGCTATCCAGTCTGGTTCAAGCAGTGCTTCTTTGATCGTTATGGGCTCTACTGAGGACATAAATGTTGCGTAGTGACAATGATCAGATAAGTCCTTGGAAGACCGAGTCTGGATACCTGCGGATGGGTTGCCGATGATTTGACCTGGTGGGTGGTCTTTCGTCCATACATGAAGACGTGGCAGCAGATGATCAGCAGCTATGGTAGAATGAATATCTTGGATATTAGAGGAATTTGTGGTTGGAGATGGCAGTTCCCCCTGGATTTGAGAACATCCTGCTGAATCATCTTGATCTATTTGAACAAAATTTTCTTGAGTAGCCGGGAGAGGTTCCCCCTGAATCATCTTGATCTATTGGGCCCATAGTATGTTGTGATTATATGTGTGTTACTTGTTGAGCAGGTATTTTGGGAGAACTCACTAAGCTTCGGGCTTACAGTTTTTGATTTTGTTTCAGGTACATAAGATGATCGCGGGAAGGCGAAGGCATGATCGTGCACCTCCTCTTATTTCTATGATCTTAATTTTTAGAATACTTTGATGTCTAAACTATTTTGAAAACACTTTGTAATAACTTAATGGTTTTAAATAGTTGAAAAAGTTTTAAATTGACTTGATTTTTATGGATGTTACAAATCTCCTTTGTCATAGTTGTAACCAGGATAATCTTAAATCTTGAACTCAACACATTCAGGAATGTTAAACCATGTACATTGACTTGTCAATCCTACTCCTAATAAAAGAATCCTTATTAGCCACGTGTACATTCAAGAAACCTCATTCACTATCAACAAAAATTAGCAATTTACCCTTCGATTCTTTAATGTTCTTCTTCTCCCTAAATCTTGCTTCTAACATTACACGATATTCAAATTTTGAAATATAAAAATGGCATTATCCCCAAATCTAGGTACAATCGGTAACTGTCTCTCTTTTCTTTCCTGATTGTAACAGCTGAGAGGTTTTTGTCACTGATCGCCATTAGTAAAGAGTAGGAAAATGGATGTTATAGCTTAGTATTTTAATATTTGATCTAGAGATAATAAGAATCAAATGTGTTATTGAATGTATTTAATAAAAACATCCATTATGCTCAAAAATTTGTAACGCCCCGATTCTCAGGTATTGTTTAAATAAGATTTATTGGGTTAAGCTCCACTCGACGAGTTGGGTGACCTACTCATCGAGTAGCAGCGGGGTGGGATCGCGTGCTAAGTGACCTACTTGACGAGTCTAGTTTGGGACTCGACAAGTAGGAGCTGGCAGATGAAACCCTAAATCCTGGGGTTCGCACCCTATTTAAAGGAGTCTTAGCCTCCCTTGGGCCTCTTTATAGTTGTAGAGAGCTCCTTAAAACCCTAATTCGTGTGGTATTCCATTTTGGTGTGTCTTAAGCTAGGAAAGAAGGTTGGCTAAGAGAGAAAAGCTAGAAGTGCAAAGGAATTGAAGCAAGGAAGGTGGGGGAAACAGAAATTACCTCAGCTATTATCCCTTGGAGGTATCAAGTTGCCATCCTTACTTCCCTTTTTCCTTTTTGTTGAGTTTTGGGGGTTTCCATGGATTTTGGAGGTTGATAAGGTGGGTTATGTGCTAGATCTGAAGTTGTAACTTCAGATCTGGAACCTCCTTAAGTTTTAGAAGCATAAACTTGTTGTATTGGTCGTGATTGAGGTCCCTCTTGGGCATGAAGCCCCATTAAGAGCTTAGATTTGGAATTTGGAACCTTTGTAGCTATGCATGCACATAAAGTTTGCAACTTTACGTGGAAAGTATGCCCTAGGAGCTTGGATATGTGATTTGGAGCCGCTGCGTGGCTCAAAATAAGTCTGTATGGGAAAAGGACTGAATGGACTCGGCGAGTCGCAAGGTTGAATCGGTGAGCTACATGAATATGGTTGTGGACTCGACGAGTTGGATGAACAACTCGGCAAGTCCGCTGAAGATTACCATAAGACTCGACGAGTTGAAGAACAACTCGGCGAGTCAGATGAGTTTTCCATAGGATATGTATGCATGTGTATTCGTCGAGTTACAAGGAGGGAACTCGACGGGTGACCTTAAAGTTTGAACAAGAATCGAAGGAACTCGACGAGTCACCCGATGACTCAGCAAGTTGGAATGTTCTTCAAGGAACTCGGCGAGTAGCCGAGGGTACTCGACGAGTTGGGGTCAACATGGACTGTTGACCTTGACTGAGGACTTTGACCTTGACCGGGGGTTGGTTAGTGGGTTATGGAGTACCTTATAAGGTTAAGGACTTATGAGTATATTGTACTATGATCATAGGTGGTGGAGCCTGTGTCAAGTGATCCGAGAGTTGGAGTTTATCTTCCGAGTCTACATCTGCAAGGTGAGTTATTCTCACTATATCGATAAGGTCTACGGCAACAAGGCCGGCCCTTTGGTTGTTATTGTTATGGTATGCTACATGTGGTTATGATCTATTAGATCGGAATCAGGGTAGATAGTATGTTATGCTCTTATGATCCGTAAGGATTGATATGTCAGTGACCTGTTAGGTAGGTACTCTAGTTATGGGAGAATCCTATGATTTATGATCAGTGAGATAGATATGTTTTGATGATTGTATATGCCAGTATATGATAGTTATGTGCACATGGTTATTTGCTTGTTGGTTGGGTTGAGGCGGTCCTGCTTTGTGCTGAAGGCCAACATACCCTATGAGCGGTCCGGGGAGACTGCAGGCCCATGTGGCGGACCAGTCATGCCGAAGGCTCGGGATAGATTCAGATATACTGTAGGCCCAATAGGGCGGCCCAGTCAGGCTGATGGCCTAGTATGCATGTGGATTGATTGATTTATTGTTACTGATATGGCATTGTCAGTGTGGTATTGGTATTTTAGGGGTAGCTCACTAAGCCCTTGGACTTACAATTTTCAGTTTATTGTTTCAGGTACTTCAGGAGTTCATGGCAAGGCGAAGGCGTGACCGTACCGCCCCTCATGCTTATGATATGATTTTGGGACACTCTGATGGATATGGATTTGAAAACATTTTGTAAACAATACAATTATTTTTATTTGTGATTGAAAAGTTTAAATTTGGTGTAAAATTTTTGGGTGTTACAAGTTGGTATCAAAGCCTTGGTTTGAGTGAATTGGAGGAACACTCGTGTGAATCCAGTCTCAAATCAAGGAGATTTTCGGAAAGTAAGTTTTAAAATGGTTTTCAAAATAAGGATGGAGGATGCTAAGGGTACGATCAGTCGGAGCCAGTAAGTAAACCCCAGAATACCATATAGTTATTTGATATTTTGATATGTTAGGACAGCATGCTAGTGCTAATCTAGGGATCTTCAGGGATCGCATGGTAGATTTTCCTGATTATATGATGCCTATTAGCCTAGGGTTTCTTGTATATGGAATTGACATCATAACTGTAGATGTTAGTGTATACATCACGACTGTGTATAATAAAGACCTTATAGCCTAAGAATGCTGATTCGGCCTTCGGGTAGGAATGGATATTCGAAAGTCTATTGGGTCCAGCGTTATGTGCAGCTAGCATGCACTAGCGCTGCAGGGGATGATGGAATGGGTATGTGTGTCATGAGAAGTGGTAATACAAGATGCGAGATAGTTGGTATTCCTCTAGAAGTCAGGGTTGAGTGCATTTCTATGTTGATGATATTGTTAGGGCGTTGTGCTGATACTTGAGACAAATATGGGTAAGTGTGGAAGGTAGTATGGGCTCGTACTACTGAAAGCATAGGATCCATACACGTAGCAAGGAAATCACAACCCCTAGGGTTGCGGGTTTTTTTCTCCCGACATTATGTTGTTTATCTGATGTCTTGAGTGTACCTTTCATTATGGTGGTGACGAGACATTTTGCTGCTGGGTCCGGATCAGGATCGGGGTCTGGATCAGGGTCAGGGTCAGGAGACGAAGGGTCATAGGTGCCAGTGGCGCCTGAGCCCGTGATTCAGATAGGGACTGAGGAGCTGGATGCCAGGATCTGAGAGATTATGCACGATGAGGTTGTTGCGGCTTTCTGAGCGCATCTACCAGAGATGTTTGCGTTGATCAAGACCGCGACGGTTGAGTATTTTGATGAGCGATATGCATCTCTGACAGAGACAGCAGCTGCTGCAGCCACTTCGACTGTAACTGCGGCAGGGGTTGGAGGAGGAGTCGGCAGGGCTTTCCAGTACCGGGACTTCGATAATACGAAGCCCCCGACATTTGATGGTACACAGGATGCGATCATAGCTATGCGGTGGCTGTCTGACGTGGAGGGCTGTTTCTTCATATGCTCATGTCCTGCTGACCAGAAGGTCAGATGTGCTCTGAACATGCTTAGGTTGGGGGCAAAGGATTGGTGGAGGTTGACGACAGGTTCATATTCTAATGATCAGCGAGCTGCTACGACTTGGGAGCAGTTCCGGGATATGTTTCGCACCCGCTACGTACCACGCATGGAGCGGGAACGACTTGCTCAGGAGTTTTTGACGTTGAGACAGGGTGGGGAGTCTGTGATGCTGATGTTGGAATAGTGTCTAAGGCTGCAACTATATTAGGCAAGTATTTGACCCGGTTGTGCATGGTCCTTTTGGGTTGCCTTCACCATAGCAACTTGATAGGATGATTTATTAAGAGAGAGTAAATATTATTAATATATTATGAGAATAATATAGAGAATAATATATTGTTATTTGATTAATATAAGTCATAGAATTAATTGGAATTAATTTGGTGACTTAAAGAGGTTAATTAAATAAAGGGGTATAAACTGTCAATTGGTTGATAGTTAAGCTTTAGACTATAAATCCTTATGGATATATAGTGGACGGATTCTAGAAGCTAGGATAGCTTCAAAATCGTCCAATGAGTTATCTAAGGAAAGGATTTGGATAGCCTTAAGAGAAGATTATCCAATTAGGGTTTAGGTTGTAACCCTTAAGGAGTCTACAAGTATAAATAGACCCCATAGCCAAGGCAAATCGGCACCTCACCTAAAGTAAGAGAACCCTGGCCGATTTCCTCCCCTCTCCTCTCTCCTAAATCATCTTCCTTGCTATTGGTGTTTGTAAGCCATTAGAGGAGTGACAATGGTGACTCTAGAAGCTCCAAGACAACAAGATCAATAAGGAATTCAAAGGTATGGTTCTAGATCTGTTTCAATGTTGTTATTTAACCTAATTAGCCATTAAAAGTCTTGGATTCAAAGCATGTTTATTTACAAAGCCTAGATCCAAGCATTAGGGTTTTGCATGCGCACATAGGAAAGTTCTTATGGCTAAAATCCATCAGGTGATTACCCAGATGTTCACTGAGAGGGCTATGTTTTTCCCGGAGTTTGCGTCAGAGCATTCTCAGATGAATCGTTATCTCAGTATGCTCAAGACGGATATACGGTAGTTTGTGGCTACACAGCATTGTGATACCCTCCTGGATCTACAGGAAGCCACGAGGAGGCGTGAGTTGGAGATAGAGCTGCAGTTGAAGGAGTAGCGCCAGGCACCAGTACAGTCTCAGCCAGCGCCTAAGCGGTCTAAGACAGCTGATACACGGTCTAGGGTCAGCAGAGCCGCACTTGTGGAAAGTGTGGTCGGGTTCATTCGAGAGTTTGTAGAGCAGGTGGTGGGTGCCACAAATGTGACAAGGAGGGGCATTATGCCAGGGATTGCCGTCAGTCTGCACCTCCTACAGATATGCGGATTGGTTACCATTGTCATCAGGTTGGTCATGCGAAGACCAACTATCCGCAGCTCGCCGCCAAGTCGGATCAGGGTTCCGCGCAAGCTACTGTGAGGATTGGAGATGGGAGGCTAGTCAAGGTGAAGCCTCCGAAGGCTCGGGGCCGCGCCTTGCAGCTCATGGTCGAGGAGGCCAAGGCAGCACCAGATGTGGTTGCTGGTACATTCTATTTTCTGTCTCAATTATTGTACTTGTGTTATGCTTATGGATTGTACCTGTGATTAGGTATGTTTCTAGTAAATTCTTTTCTTGCTTTAGTTTTATTTAACTCGGGGGCGAGTCGGTCGTTCGTATCTCAGACTTACAGTAAAGGGTTTAGTGTGCCGACAAATGATCTTGATTGTCCGTTGTGAGTTTCGATCGCCAACGAGCACGGGGTTTCTACTTCTTCGGTCTACAGGGGATGCGAGTTGGAGATTTCCGGGGTGTCCTTCCTGATAGATTTGATTCCTATCCCCATGAGGGATGTATGCGTGATTGTAGGGATGGATTGGCTTAGCCGTTTTGGCGCCATGATCGATTGTGAGGGGCGGCGGGTGGTGGTTCAAACCCCAAGTGGGGGAGAATTGGTAGTATATGGTGAGGGCACCAGGTTGGGATCAGGGTTCTGTTCTGCAGCCAGGGCTCGACAGTATATTCAGCACGGGTGTGCCGGTTGTTTGGCGTATGTGGTAGATACGCGGGTTAGAGAGCAGCTCTCAGTTTTAGAGGTCCCAATGGTTAGGGAGTTTGCTGATGTGTTTCCGGAGGAGTTACCCGGAGTGCCTCCGGTGAGGCAGGTTGAGTTCAGGATTGATCTAGTGCCAGGTGCGGCCCCTATCACCAAGGCGTTGTACCGTTTGGCACCGCTTGAGATGCAGGAGCTACAGTCTCAGTTGCAGGAGCTGTTGGGTAAGCAGTTCATTCGTCTGAGTAGTTCACCCTAGAGAGTACCGATCCTTTTCGTCAGGAAGACGGACGGTTCGCACAGGATGTGCATTGACTATAGGGAGCTGAACAAGTTAACAGTGGAGAACCATTATCCGCTCCCGAGGATAGACGATCTTTTCGATCAACTGCAGGGTGCATCTTGGTTTTCCAAGATTGATTTGAGATCAGGATACCACCAGGTCAGGGTGAGGGAGGAAGACGTGGAGAAGACTGCGTTTCGGTCTCGTTATGGTCATTACGAGTTTGTGGTGGTGCCGTTTGGGCTCACCAATGCGTCAGCAGTGTTTATGGATTTGATGAACCGAGTCTACAGACCGATGCTCGATAGCTCGGTCATTGTGTTCATAGATGATATCTTGGTGTATTCCAAGACCTGAGAGCAGCATGAAGAGCATCTCAGGGAGCTGCTGGAGGTTCTGAGGCGAGAACGGTTGTATGCCAAGTTCTCGAAATGCAAGTTTTGGTTACTAGAGGTCCAGTTCCTCGGACATCTCGTTAACCAGGAGGGGATTTTGGTCGATCCGGCCAAGGTGGAGGTGGTTATGCAGTGGGAGACTCTGAAATCTCCCTCAAGCATCAAGAGTTTCTTGGGTTTAGCAGCATATTATCGGAGATTCATTCGTGATTTCTCCAAGATTTTCGTACCCCTCACTCGTCTAACGTGGCAGGGGGGTGGATTTCTGGTGGGGCCCTGAGCAGCAGAGGGTGTTTGAGACCCTCTGGCAGAATTTATGCGAAGCACCGGTGTTGACACTCCCCGAGGGAGTTGAGGATTTTGTGGTATTTTGTGATGCATCCATCACGGGCTTGGGGCCAGTCCTCATGCAGAGAGGACGGGTGGTAGCCTATGCATCGCAGCAGTTGAAGCCGCACGAGACAAGATACCCCACACACGATCTTGAGTTGGTAGCGGTGGTTTTCACTCTCAAGATTTGGAGGCACTCTCTGTATGGGGTCCGTAGCACTATATACACGGATCACAAGAGTTTGAGACACATCATGGATCAGCCGAACCTGAACATGAGACAAAGCAGGTCATTGGATGTAGTCAAGGACTATAATTGTGAGATCCTTTATCATCCTGGTAAAGCGAACATGGTTATGGACTGGTCTGCAAGTCAGCTGGGTACTCAATCCCAGCCAGGTGTATGAGGATAGCGGTGGATTCCCCGCTAGTGGGTTTGCTCAGGGATGCTCAGAGTGAGGGTATGAGACCAAAGAACTGGAAGTTGGAGAAGATTAAGGGTGAAAGCGCCCGGTTTGTTCAGGATAGTCGCGGATTGTTGACCCGTTACGGTCGGGTTTGGGTTCCGATGTCCGGAGGGGTCCGGCAGACAGTGATGGATGAGGCTCATAAGTCTCAGTTTTCTATTCACCCGGGAGCCACCAAGATGTACCGTGATTTGAGTTCGAGTTATTGGTGGCCTAGCATGAAGCGAGATATCGCTTGGTTTGTTGAGAGGTGCTTGACCTGCAGGATGGTCAAGGCCACATGAGAAGTTGTAGCCTCTGGAGATTCCCATGTGGAAATAGGAACGGATCGCGATGAATTTCATCACAAAGTTGCCGAAGAAGGCAAGGGGATTCGATGCTGTATGGTTCATCGTGGATCGATTGACCAGGAGTGCCCATTTCCTAGCCATACGGGAGAGTTCGTCGGCAGAGAAGTTGGCCGATCTTTACGTCATAGAGATTGTCTCTCGCCATGGGGTTCCAATTTCTATCGTTTCCGATCGAGATGTCAGGTTTACTTCCCGTTTTTGGCGGAGGTTCCATGAGGAATTGGGTACGCGACTGCATTTTAGCACGGCGTTCCATCCGCAAAATGATGGGCAGAGTGAGCGGACCATTCAGACCCTCGAGGATATGTTGAGGGCATGCATCATTGATTTCGATGGGAGTTGGGATTCCCACCTACCGCTTGCAGAGTTTGTCTACAACAACAACTATCCTTCCAGTATTTGCCCCCGCCTTTTGAGCTGTTGTATGGGCGGAAGTGTAGGACCCCAGTCTACTGGGGCGAGGTTGGGCACAAGGTGATGGGTCGGACAGAGGTAGTTCTGCAGACTACCGAGATGATATAGCAGATTAGACAACGACTGCAGACCGCTCATAGTCGGCAGAAAAGTTATGTCGACCGACGCCGATCTAATTTAGAATTTCAGGTGGGCGACATGGTTCTCCTGAAGGTCTCACCCTGGAAGGGTGTGATCCACTTTAGGAAGAGGGGAAAATTGGGTCCCCGTTATATTGGGCCATTCAGGATTGTTGCCAGGGTTGGCAGGGTGGCTTATAGGTTGGAGCTTCCGGAGGAGCTTATACAGATCCACAGCACATTTCATGTTTATCAATTGCGAAAATGCATTATGGACCAGGAGGCAGTGGTATCGTTGGATGACATTCAGGTCGATGAGCGCCTAAACTATGTGAAGATGCCTGTGGCTATTTTGGAAACGAAGAAGAAGATTCTACGAAACAAGGAAATACATTTAGTAAAGGTACAGTGGGAACATCGGAGGGGATCCGAGTGGACATGGGAGCCGGAGGCGGAGATGCGCGAGCATTACCCGACATTGTTTATTCCATAGGAATTCGAGGAAGAAGTCTACTTCAAGTGGGGGAGAGTTGTAACGCCCCGATTCTCAGGTATTGTTTAAATAAGATTTATTGGGTTAAGCTCTACTCGACAAGTTGGGTGACCTACTCGTCGAGTAGCAGCGGGGTGGGATCGCTTGTTAAGTGACTTACTCGACGAGTCTATTTTGGGACTCGGTGAGTAGGAGCTAGCAGATGAAACCCTAAATCCAGGGGTTTGCACCCCTATTTAAAGGAGCCTTAGCATCCCTTGGGCCTCTTTACAGTTCTAGAGAGCTCCATAAAACCCTAATTGGTGTGGTATTCCATATTGGTGTGTCTTAAGCTTGGAAAGAAGGTTGGCTAAGAGAGAAAAGCTAGAAGTGCAAAGGAATTGAAGCAAGGAAGGTGGAGGAAACATAAATTACCTCAGCTAGCATCCCTTGGAGGTATCAAGTTGCCATCCTTACTTCCCTTTTTTTCCTTTTTGTCGAGTTTTGGAGGTTTCCATGGAGTTTGGAGGTTGATAAGGTGGGCTATGGGCTAGATCTGAAGTTGTAACTTCAGATCTGGACCCTCCTTAAGTTTTAGAAGCATAAATTTGTTGTATTGGTCATGATTGAGGTCCCTCTTGGGCATGAAGCTCCATTAAGAGCTTAGATTTGGCATTTGGAACCTTTGTAGCTATGCATGCACATAAACTTTGCAACTTTACGTGAAAAGTATGTCCTAGGAGCTTGGATATGTGATTTGGAGCCACTGCATGGCTCAAAATAACTCTGTATGGGAAAAGGACTGATTGGACTCGGTGAGTCGCAAGGTTGAATCGGCGAGCCACATGAATATGATTGTGGACTCGACGAGTTGGATGAAAAACTCGGCGAGTCCGCTAAAGATTACCATAAGACTCGATGAGTTAAAGAACAACTCAGCGAGTCGGATGAGTTTTCCCTAGGATATGTATACATGTGTATCCGTCGAGTTACAAGGAGGGAACTCAACGGGTGGCCTTAAAGTTTGAAACGAGAATCGAAGGAGCTCGACGAGTCACCCAATGACTAAGTGAGTTGGAATGTGCTTCAAGGAACTCGGCTAGTAGCCGAGGTACTCGACGAGTTGGGGTCAACATGGACTATTGACCTTGACTGAGGACTTTGACTTTGACCAGGGGTTGGTTAGTGGGTTATCGAGTACCTTATAAGGTTAAGGACTTATGAGTATATTGTACTATGATCATAGGTGGTGGAGCCTGTGTCAAGTGCTCCGAGAGTTGGAGTTTATCTTCCGAGTCGACATCTGCAAGGTGAGTTATTCTCACTATATTGATAGGGTCTACGGCACCAAGGCCGGGCCTTTGGTTGTTATTGTTATGGTATGCTACATGTGGTTATGATCTGTTATATCAGAATCAGGGTAGACAGTATGTTATGCTCTTATGATCCGTAAGGATTGGTATGTCAGTGACCTTTTAGGTCGGTACTCTAGTTATGGGATAATCCTATGATTTATGATCAGTGAGATAGATATGTTTTGATGATTGTATATGCCAGTATATGATAGTTATGTGCACATGGTTATTTGCTTGTTGATTGGGTTGAGGCTGTCACGCTTTTTGCTGAAGGCCAACATACCCTATGAGTGGTCCGGGGAGACTGCAGGCCCATGTGGCAGACCAGTCATGCCGAAGGCTCGGGATAGATTCAGATATACTGTAGGCCCGGAATGGCAGCCCAGTATGCATGTGGACTGATTGATTGATTGTAACACCCATAAAATTTTAGCCAAATTTAAAACATTTTATTTCATTCAAAAACAATTAAGGTCATACATCTTGTTTTCAAAATGGTTTAAACATCAGAGTATCCCCCATAACCATATCACATACATCATAAAACATGAGGAGCGATACGATCACACCTTCTTGGAGCCTTCAGAGTATCCCCCATACCCACACCGGGCCTTCAGTCGGCCTGGTCCACTACCCGAGCCTCGGCACATCTGGTGCGCCCTCTTGGGGCCTTCAGCCTATTCGGACCACTCGCTGGGCCTTTGGAATATCCGGTCCGCCCTGGGTATGTTGGCCTACAGCACAAAGCAGGACCTGCCTCAACCCAACCCCGTCAAACAACCATGTGCACATAAAACAATGAATCACATAACAAATCCTTAACCAAACAAACAGTCTAACAGATCACATAGCATATCAACATCCTAACCAGGATTCCGACCTAGCCAGTCACTAGCATAACATTACCCTAAATACTGGGTACCGACCTTAACCAGGTCACTAACATAACACCATCCTAAATACCAGGATGCAGATCTAGCAAGGCAATAACATAACAAACAATACTCGGATTTCCATCCGATAAAGGGTCGGCCTTGGTGCCGTAGACCCTGTCGATATAGTGAGGATAACTCACCTGCAATTGCCGACTAGAAAGATAAGACCAAACTGCTCCGACCACCGACACGATCTTCCCCACAGAACACTGCCAAACAACCAATTCCATAAATACCCAAAATTACCAAAATACCCTTGGAAGTCAAACTGGTCAAATCTTGGTCGAAGTCAAAGTCCTCAATCAAAGTCCTCAGTCAAAGTCAACCTTCTTGGTTGATTCTACTCGCCAAGTCAACCCGACGACTCGTCGAGTTCCTATACTCAAAAACTCCCATAATACGACTCAACTCGCCGAGTTGCCCCAAGACTCGTCGAGTCCAACAATCTCTGAGTCCCATCCTGACCAACTCACTGAGTCACCAACCGACTCACTTAATCCAAGGCTTTAACCAAAAGAGGTTGGGGTCTGCGACCAGACTCGCCGAGTCCAAGGCATTCTTCAACAGACTCGCCGAGTTGTTCTTCCAACTCGTCGAGTCCATGCACATGTTCATACAACTCGTCGAGTACACCCATGTGTAACACCCGGATTCCCAGGTATATTAATTATTCCTTTTATTTTTTTGGAGGTTGAGAGGGGACTCGGCGAGTTGGTGCTTGGACTCGTCGAGTATGGTCGCGGATTCTTATCCGGGTTCACAGCTGGACTCGGCGAGTCCATGCTGTTTAATGAAACCCTAATTTCCTAGGTTTGGGACCTATTTAAAGGCCCTTAGGGCCATCATTTGCGGCTACCAAACCCCAGAGGGAAACCCTAAGAGACCTAGAGCGTTTATGAGGAAGGAGAGGTCATTCTTGATCCTTTTGTTGGTGTATTTGCAAGAAAGAGGTGACCAAGGCAAGAGGAGGCTGAAGGAGGTGCGATTTTGGTGACTTCAGAGTTCATAGACTTCATATTGAGGTATTTATTCGGACCTTCTTCAGATTTGGTGTTGATTCTTAGATTTAGGGTTTTCTAACCCCTTTAGAGGATGGATATGTGGAGCAATTGGTCCCTTCTCGAGTTTATGCTTTGGATTTGGACCCAAAGAGGTCCAGAGACCTTAACCCTTGGAGCTTTATGAGTTATTTTGGGAGCCATGAGCTTAGGATGCTATTTTTGGGGCTAAATCAACAAGTTAGACCATCTAGAGGTTATATGAGTGTCAAGGTCTGAACTTTACATGATTATCATGCTTGGGAAGGTCAGATCTATGGATTAATGAAACAGATCTGACCTCAGGAGGTCTATGGAGTTTGTGCATGGCACGAACTCGTCGAGTCCGAAGATCAGACTCGGCGAGTAGGATGAGGGTTTCCTATAAATCACTCAGTGAGTAGACTTACCGAGTTAGGGAAATAACTCGGTGAGTCAGGGAGAGTTAGGGGAATGGAGTTCAAGGCGGAACTCGCCGAGTTGTTCTTGAGACTCGGCGAGTTGAGTCGGGGTGGCCCCACGATTCATGCCAGGTGTGGCTCGTCGAGTAAGGGGAGGAACTCGATGTGCCAAGCAAGACTAAAAGAGTTATTAGACACGTGTAGACTCGCCGAGTCGCCCAAGTGCACTCGACGAGTCGGGTCAAAGTTTGACCGTTGACTTTTGTTGACTTTTAGGGTTTGGTCAACAATGTGGCCTTTGAGATGATAAAGGGGTAAAATGGTCTTTCACCCATAGAGGGTTGAGTCTAGTTCCGAGAGTTGTATTTATGAGAATATTTACTTTGTCTTATTAGGCGGAGGCTAGATCATATTTCCACCGAGTCAGAGATATACCGAGACATCTAAGGTGAGTCTTCTCACTATACTTTACCTAGTGTGGTAACAGAGTTGTGTGACAAAGTATTCTAGAGTTATATGTCAGTGTATTTGCATGATAATATGTGTTGTGATTTATTGTGATATGTGATCTGCATGATTCAGAGTTTACAGAGTCAGGACCAGTGGGTCCACAGAGTTAGGAGACCAAGAGGGTCCCACGGAGATATTCGACCATAGGGTCAACAGAGTTACAGCCTTGAGTGGCTGATATGTGTTTATGTGGTATTTTGGGGAACTCACTAAGCATTTATGCTTATAGTGTTATGTGTGGTGTTTCAGGTACCAGTGATGATCGCGGGAAGGCGCCGGCATGACTCGTACACACGCAGACTGGAGTTCATATGTTTTGATCTTGGGATTTTGTATTAAAATGTGGATGGGAATGAAAATATATGGTTTTTAAAATGAGAAAAATTGTTTGAATTTTTACGGTGTTACAAGTTTGTATCAGAGCCTTGGTTTGAGGGATTCGGATGCATCTTCGGGCGTATCTGAACTCAAACTGAGGAATTGAGAAGAATTTTGATAATGAAGTAAATTTTTTTTGAAAAGAGTAAAAAGAGTTTTGAGACAAACAGAGCAAAGCCGTGTGTACGATCAGCCAGCGCCCGAACGGTGATTTCCCAAAATACCCTTACAATAAGTGCTATTAGATATGTTATGTTATGCTATATGACGAATTATAATATGCATGCTAGAGTAGACTAGGTATTCTTATTAGGAATAGAGTGGCCTAATATGTGATGCCTTAGTCTAGGGCTTTTGCTGCTAGAAATGTTTGAGAGTGCTTAGATAGCAGCGAGGTGCTTATGAGATATCTGCTTGTGAGTAGCACATGATTAAGAGAGTAGAGTGCTTGGAAATTTGGGACTCTGGGAGGAGGACATGGAATGAATGCTGATTCGGTGTGGTTGGTAGTATAGGGCGCGTACTACCGAAGACACCGGGCCAGTGCGCAACCCAAGTAAGAATCCTTAGGGTACCAGGAACCAAGTAGGATTGGGGGTATCGACTGTGTGCATGCTCGAACGAGTCTTTGATATTTTGTGTTGTATTTCAGAGACCTATCATGGTGGGAACGCACCACAGACCAGGGACTAGTGGAGGGGGTGTGAGAGACGAGGAGCTCCGCCAGATGATCCATGATGAGGTGGCTGCTGCCATCCGCACTGAGATTCCAGAGATGTTCGGGTCTATCAAGACCACCCTGATAGAGACATCTGATGAGAGATACGTTGCTCTTTCTGAAGCTGCTATTGTTGCGGCCACTGCAGCTGTTGCTGCGGCCACTGCAGCTGTAGCTACGGCTAGACCGCAGTGTCACGGGATGACTTTTTTAGACTAGTCAATACCGTTTGCCACTTAGTGCTTCTTCGACTAAGTCGGGCTTGTAACGCTTCCTTACGATGTACTAATGACTAGGATAGCAAGAGATGCGATAAGAAATGCTACAAAGTAAGGAATAAAGCTTATATATAAGACTCGACTACTTTACAAAGCAACTTTCCAATGATTCCTAAAAATGAGACGTCCTTCCTATTTATAGGCACCTTACACCTCCTCAAATGGAAGTTTCTAGGTCCCGATCATTCTTGACTAATCTAGATTCTTCTTATTATTTACATGGCCTTTACATGACTCTAGAAAACGGTATACTTGTCTACGATGCTCTAGAAGCTTCTAGGTTGTTCCGAAATTATCCAGATTGCTCTTGTATGATCTAGCGTATTCTAGATCATTCCAAAGTCTTCCAGGTCGTTCTAGCTTCGTCTAGCGTCCTCTTGATTATTCTGGATCGTTTTCCTTTGTTCCACAGACATATACAATATTCTATCATCTTCAGGGTCTCGTAGATCATTCATGATCTCTCCGGAGACTTCTCAAATATAATTGATCGTTACGGAGTTCTCTAGACGATCGTGGCAACTCCCCCACTTAAACCCTTGACGTCCTCGTCAAGTCTTCTATACATATGTCTCGATGTTGTCATGGGGCTACTTCGTGTCTTTTCGTTTTCTCCAAAGTATCTCTTCGAGTAAGGAGTGTTTTTATTTCTCAATGTACTTTGAATCCTATTTCTTCTCTTAGCCTCGTAAAACCTTGAGTAACTCTTCATGTGGGATATGGATCCCTGTTCCTTCAAACATGCCTCGCTTATTCGAACTTCCCCTTTTGGCTTCATATTCTTCTTGATTATATTGCTCTGGTCATAACACATCTTCATAGTTGAAAGGGATCGAGCTTTTGTCTTTCTTCTTTCTAAGGGAATTATATGGATAGTTGATCCCTTGGTTATACGCAGGGTGTTGTCTCTTTCGAACGACCAAGGACATACCATATCCAGGAAATCCAATCCTAGTACCATGCGATAGTCGTCCATCAGAACCACTATTAAGTCGATGGCCCCTTCCTATTCTGCAATCTTCATGGGTATTCCATGAGAAACTCCGAGGATCGGATTAGATGGAGAGTTGACAACCTTCAACCGACCTAACTCCTTTGTATAATGAATACCCAACTTCCTGGCTTCTTCCTCTGCGATGAAACTATGTGTTGCTCTAGAATCTACTAGCGCCTTAGTGTTCCTTGCATTCACTTTAACTTCAACGAACATAAGACTCCCTCCTTTATTTTCTTCCTTCTTAGAAGATTTTATCTTATCTTTCGATATTCAGTTCAGAAAACGCATTGAGCTTATTTGCGCTTCATCTTCTTCTTCTTGCAAAACCATTGCATAGAAAGTCTTTTTCTTCGGACAGTCTCGGATCAAGTGAGGACCATCACACAAGTAGCACTTGATATCCTTTCGCTCTTCTCTTCAGTTTCTTCCTTCGATTTCTTTTCCTTTCGTATTTAAAGGATGGGGTGTGTTTTGTTTTGGTTCCGGTTCCGTCATAGTTTGTTCTCCCCCACTATTCTTCTTAACCATGCTTTTTTTTCAAAATTCCATTAGATCTTCTGCCACGGCAATAGCTTCGTCAATGTCTTTGACATTTCTCCTCTTGAGCTCGTTGTAGGCCCAAGATTGTAGTCCATCCATGAAATAGAAAAGTTTGTCCTTCTCCTGCATGTCGGGTAACTCTAGCATCAAGCTTGTGAACTCGACTATATAGTCTCGGATGGATCCCGTATGCTTTAGCCCACGAAGTTTCTTCATCACTATGTCTTCAGCATTATGTGGGCAGAATTGTCTCTTGAGTTGCCTCTTGAATTCTTCCCATGTGTCTATGGTATATAATCCTTTTTAAATATCACTGTGCTTCCTTCGCCACCATAGAGCTGCACTCTTGCATAGATAAAGTACGGCTATATCTACCTTCGTCTTGTCGTCCTTCACTTGACTAGCATTGAAGTAGCATTCCATCGACCAAAAGAATTCGTCAAGCTCTTTGGGGTCACGTTTACCTCCATACTTCAATGGTTTGGGTGCTTCTGTGTGCGGAAACGTTCTTGCAATGGTCCCTCCAGTGATTGCTGCCTTGCACACGTTTACTTCGGCTTGTAATGCGTCTACCTTCTCACGGAACTCACTCCACAGGGTGTTGATAAGTCCAAGGACTTCTTCCTTGATGACACCGATGGCCTCCTTCAATCCATCGCTCGTGTCACTTATCTCAGCAACGAATTGATCGACGGTATCCTTCCATTCAAGGATCTCACCGATGTTAATCCCTGTCCTTGTAAGCTTATTTTCTAAGCTTTCCAAGGCATCTACCGATTGATCCCTCTTCTTGGACTTCCTTCCTTTCTCCTCAACGACAGGGAGAATGTTGAATACTTCACTTGCTCCTTCCATCGTAATGGTCTCTTGCTTGCTCGAACCAGGCTCTGATACCACTTGTCACAGGATAACTCTTTTAGACTAGTCAATACCGTGTGCCAGTTAGTGCTTCTTCGACTAAGTGAGGCTTGGAATGCTTCCTTACGATGTACTAATGACTAGGATAGCAAGAGATGCGATAAGGAATGCTACGAAGTAAGGAATAAAGCTTATATATAAGGCTTGACTACTTTACAAGGCAACTTTCCAATGATTCCTACAAATGAGACATCCTTCCTATTTATAGCCACCTTAAACCTCTTCAAATGGAAGTTTCTAGGTCCCGATCTTTCTTGACTAATCTAGATTCTTCTTATTATTTACATGGCCTTTACATGACTCTAGAAAATGGTATACATGTCTACGATGCTCTAGAAGGTTCTAGGTTGTTCCGACATTATCCAGATTGCTCTTGTATGATGTAGCGTATTCTAGATCATTCCAAAGTCTTCCAGGTCGTTCTAGCTTCGTCTAACGTCCTCTTGATTATTTTGGATCGTTTTCCTTTGTTCCACAGACATCTACAATATTCTAGCATCTTCCAGGGTCTCGTAGAGCATTCATGATCTCTCCGGAGACTTCTCGAATATACTTGATCGTTCCGGAGTTCTCTAGATGATCGTGGAATTTTCCAGAAACTTGGTCCGTGACACCCTCCCCCACTTAAACCCTTGACGTCCTCGTCAAGTCTTCTAAACATATGTCTCGATGTTGTCATGGGGCTACTTCGTGTCTTTTCGTTTTCTCCAAAGTATCTCTTCGAGTAAGGCGTGCTTTTTTTTTCTCAATGTACTTTGAATCCTATTTCTTCTCTTAGCCTCGTAAAACCTTGAGTAACTCTTCATGTGGGATATGGATCCCTGTTCCTTCAAACATGCCTAGCTTATTCGAACTTCCCCTTTTGGCTTCATATTCTTGTTGATCATATTGCTCTGGTCCAAACACATCTTCATAGTTGAAAGGGATCGAGCTTTTGTCTTTCTTCTTTCTAAGGGAATTATATGGATAGTTGATCCCTTGGTTATACGCAGGGTGTTGTCTCTTTCGAACGACCAAGGACATACCATATCCAGGAAATCCAATCCTAGTACCATGCGATAGTCGTCCATCGGAACCACTATTAAGTCGATGGCCCCTTCCCATTCTACAATCTTCATGGGTATTCCACGAGAAACTCCGAGGATCGGATTAGATGGAGAGTTGACAACCTTCAACCGACCTAACTCCTTTGTATAATGAATACCCAACTTGCTAGCTTCTTCCTCTGCGATGAAACTATGTGTTGCTCCAGAATCTACTAGCACCTTAGTGTTCCTTGCATTCACTTTAACTTCAACGAACATAAGACTCCCTCCTTTATTTTCTTCCTTCTTAGAAGATTTTATCTCATCTTACGATATTGAGTTCAGAAAACGCATTGAGCTTATTTGTGCTTCATCTTCTTCTTCTTGCAAAACCATCGCATAGGAAGTCTTTTTCTCCGGACAGTCTCGGATCAAGTGAGGACCATCACATAAGTAGCACTTGATCTCCTTTCGCTCTTCTCTTCGGTTTCTTCCTTCGATTTGTTTTCCTTTCATAGTTAAAGGTTGGGGTGTGTTTTGTTTTGGTTCTGGTTCTGTCATCGTTTGTTCTCCCCCACAATTCTTCTTAACCGTGCTTTCTTTTCGAAATTCCATTAGATCTTCTGCCACGGCAATAACTTCGTCAATGTCTTTGACATTTCTCCTCTTGAGCTCGTTGTAGGCCCAAGATTGTAGTCCATCCATGAAATAGAAAAGTTTGTCCTTCTCCTGCATGTCGGGTAACTCTAGAATCAAGCTCGTGAACTCGACTATATAGTCTCGGATGGATCCCGTATGCTTTAGCCCACGAAGTTTCTTCATCGCTATGTCTTCAACATTATGTGGGCAGAATTGTCTCTTGAGTTGCCTCTTGAATTCTTCTCATGTGTCTATGGTATATAATCCTTTTTCAATATCACTGTGCTTCGTTCGCCACCATAGAGCTGCACTCTCGCATAGATAAAGTACGGTTGTATCTACCTTCTTCTTGTCGTCCTACACTTGACTAACATTGAAGTAGCATTCCATCAACCAAAACAATTCGTTAAGCTCTTTGGGGTCGCGTTTACCTCCATACTTCAATGGTTTGGGTGCTTCTGTGATTGCTGCCTTGCACATGTTTACTTCGGCTTGTAATGCGTCTATCTTCTCATGGAACTCACTGCACAGGGTTTTGATAAGTCCAAGGACTTCTTCCTTGATGACACCGATGGTCTCCTTCAATCCATCGCTCATGTCACTTATCTCAGCAATGAATTGATCGACGGTATCCTTCCATTCAAGGATCTCACCGATGTTAATCCCTGTCCTTGTAAGCTTGTTTTCTAAGCTTTCTAAGGCATCTACCGATTGATCCCTCTTCTTGGACTTCCTTCCTTTCTCCTCGATGACAGGGGGAATGTTGAATACTTCACTTTCTCCCTCCATCGTAATGGTCTCTTGCTTGCTCGAACCAGGCTCTGATACCACTTGTCACGGGATGACTCTTTTAGACTAGTCAATACCGTGTGCCACTTAGTGCTTCTTCGACTAAGTCAGGCTTGGAACGCTTCCTTACAATGTACTAACAACTAGGATAGCAAGAGATGCAATAAGGAATGCTACGAAGTAAGGAATAAAGCTTATATATAAGACTCGACTACTTTACAAGGAAACTTTCCAATGATTCCTACAAATGAGACATCCTTCCTATTTATAGGCACCTTACACCTCCTCAAATGGAAGTTTCTAGGTCCCGATCTTTCTTGACTAATCTAGATTCTTCTTATTATTTACATGGCCTTTACATGACTCTAGAAAATGGTATACTTGTCTACGATGCTCTAGAAGGTTCTAGGTTGTTCCGACATTATCCAGATTGCTCTTGTATGATCTAGCGTCCTCTTGATTATTCTGGATCGTTTTCCTTTGTTCCATAGACATCTACAATATTGTAGCATCTTCCAGGGTCTCGTAGAGCATTCATGATCTCTCCGGAGACTTCTCGAATATACTTGATCGTTCCGGAGTTCTCTAGACGATTGTGGAATTTTCCAGAAACTTGGTCCGTGACACCCTCCCCCACTTAAACCCTTGACATCCTCGTCAAGTCTTCTATACATATGTCTCGATGCTGTCATGGAGCTACTTCGTGTCTTTTCGTTTTCTCCAAAGTATCTCTTCGAGTAAGGCGTGCTTTTATTTCTCAATGTACTTTGAATCCTATTTCTTCTCTTAGCCTCGTAAAACCTTGAGTAACTCTTCATGTGGGATATGGATCCCTGTTCCTTCAAACATGCCTTGCTTATTCGAACTTCCCCTTTTGGCTTCATATTCTTCTTGATTATATTGCTCTGGTCATAACACATCTTCATAGTTAAAAGGGATCGAGCTTTTGTCTTTCTTCTTTCTAAGGGTATTATATGGATAGTTGATCCCTTGGTTATACGCAGGGTGTTGTCTCTTTCGAACGACCAAGTACATACCATATCCAGGAAATCCAATCCTAGTACCATGTGATATTCGTCCATCGGAACCACTATTAAGTCGATGACCCCTTCCCATTCTGCAATCTTCGTGGGTATTCCACGAGAAACTCCGAGGATCGGATTATAAGGAGAGTTGACAACCTTCAACTGACCTAACTCCTTTGTATAATGAATACCCAACTTGCTAGCTTCTTCCTCTGCGATGAAACTATGTGTTGCTCCAGAATCAACTAGCACCTTAGTGTTCCTTGCATTCACTTTAACTTCAACGAACATAAGACTCCCTCCTTTATTTTCTTCCTTCTTAGAAGATTTTATCTCATCTTTCGATATTGAGTTCAGAAAACACATTGAGCTTATTTGTGCTTCATCTTCTTATTCTTGCAAAACCATCGCATAGAAAGTCTTTTTCTTCGGACAGTCTCGGATCAAGTGAGGACCATCACACAAGTAGCACTTGATCTCCTTTCGCTCTTCTCTTCAGTTTCCTCCTTCGATTTCTTTTCCTTTCGTATTTAAAGGTTGGGGTGTGTTTTGTTTTGGTCCCGGTTCCGTCATAGTTTGTTCTCCCTCACTATTCTTCTCAACCGTGCTTTCTTTTCGAAATTCCATTAGATCTTCTGCCACGGCAATAGCTTCGTCAATGTCTTTGACATTTCTCCTCTTGAGCTCGTTGTAGGCCCAAGATTGTAGTTCATCCATGAAATAGAAAAGTTCGTCCTTCTCCTTCATGTCGGGTAACTCTAGGATCAAGCTCGTGAACTCGACTATATAGTCTCGGATGGATCCCGTATGTTTTAGCCCATGAAGTTTCTTCATCTCTATGTGTTTAGCATTATGTGGGCAGAATTGTCTCTTGAGTTGCCTCTTGAATTCTTCCCATCTGTCTATGGTATATAATCCTTTTTAAATATCACTGTGCTTCCTTCGCCACCATAGAGCTGCACTCTCGCATAGATAAAGTACGGCTGTATCTACCTTCATCTTGTCATCCTTCACTTGACTAGCATTGAAGTAGCATTCCATCGACCAAAAGAATTCGTCTAGCTCTTTGGGGTCGTGTTTACCTCCATACTTCAATGGTTTGGGTGCTTCTGTGTGCGGAAACGTTCTTGCAATGGTCCCTCCAGTGATTGTTGTCTTGCACACGTTTACTTTCCTTGATGACACCGATGGTCTCCTTCAACCCATCGCTCGTGTCACTTATCTCAGCAACGAATTGATCGACGGTATCCTTGCATTCAAGGATCTCACCGATGTTAATCCCTGTCCTTGTAAGCTTGTTTTCTAAGCTTGCCAAGGCAACTACCGATTGATCCCTCTTCTTGGACTTCCTTCCTTTCTCCTCGACGACAGGGAGAATGTTGAATACTTCACTTGCTCCTTCCATCGTAATGGTCTCTTGCTTGCTCAAACCAGGCTCTGAGATCACTTGTCACGGGATGACTCTTTTGGACTAGTCAATACCGTGTTCCACTTAGTGCTTCTTCGACTAAGTCAGGCTTGGAACGCTTCCTTACAATGTACTAACGACTACGATAGCAAGAGACGCGATAAGGAATGCTACGAAGTAAGGAATAAAGCTTATATATAAGACTCGACTACTTTACAAGGCAAATTTCCAATGATTCCTACAAATGAGACATCCTTCCTATTTATAGGCACCTTACACCTCCTCAAATGGAAGTTTCTAGGTCCCGATCTTTCTTGACTAATCTAGATTCTTCTTATTATTTACATGGCCTTTACGTGACTCTAGAAAAGGGTATACTTGTCTACGATGCTCTAGAAGGTTCTAGGTTGTTCCGACATTATCCATATTGTTCTTGTATGATCTAGCGTGTTCTAGATCATTCCAAAGTCTTCCAGGTCGTTCTAGCTTCGTTTAGCGTCCTCTTGATTATTCCGGATCGTTTTCCTTTGTTCCACTGACATCTACAATATTCTAGCATCTTCCAGGGTCTCGTAGAGCATTCATGATCTCTCCAGAGACTTCTCGAATATAATTGATCGTTCCGGAGTTCTCTAGACGATCGTGGAATTTTCCAGAAACTTGGTCCGTGACAACAGGGTGGTGATGCGTTGCTGTTCCGGGAGTTCAGCTACACAAAGCCACCGGTGTATGATGGGACCCAGGACCCGATTGCATCGATGAGGTGGATTTCAGACATTGAGGGGTGTTTCTTTACTTGCTCATCTCCTGAGCATTTGAGAGTCCGATTCGCGCTGAACCAGCTTCGATTGGGAGCGAAGGACTGGTGGAAGTTTGTGACGGTGCAATATAAGCCTGCTGAGCTTGCTGCAGTGACCTGGGATAGGTTCACTGCTATGTTTCGATATGAGTACGTTCCCCAGGTGGAGAGGGAGCGTTTGGCCCAGGAGTTTTTGACCCTCAAACAGGGTACTGAGTCTGTCACAGTGATTACGAGGATGTTCCATGAGCGGCCGATGTTCTGCCCAGAGCACGTGTCCTCTGAGCAGGCACGTATGAGCCGATATCTTAGCATTTTGAGGAGGGATATACAGGAGTTCGTGGCGAACTCGACGTACCGGACATTTCCTGAGCTTCAGGCAAATGCCCGGAAGAGGGAGATAGAGCTGGAGACTCAGGCTAGGGAGGAGGCTGAGTCTCAAGGGAGGGATCGGCGACCGGCGCAGTCTCAGCCGGTAGCCAAGCGGGTCAAGCCCGCTGATTCGAGATCTGGGGGTCAGAAGGGCCGCACTTGTGGTAAGTGCAGCAAGAGCCACGATGGGGTGTGCAGAGCGGGATCTTGCTACAAATGATGCAAGGAGGGGCATATGGCCAAGGATTTCCCCAAGGGGTTTGCAGTGTGTTTCCACTGTATCAAGACCGGACACTGCAAGGCAGAGTGTCCACAGTTGCGAGGGGCAGCTCAGGGAGTATCTCAGGGATCTGCCTCTACTGCTATCAGAGCTGCTGAGAGTCGGCCAGTGAAGGCCGAGGTACCGAAGGCACGAGGGAGAGCCTTTCAGCTGACTGCAGAAGAGGTCCACGCTGCGCCCGACGTTGTGGCTGGTAGGTATCCTTTCTTGTATTTTTTTGATGTTGGGATATAGTGTTTATTTTATGTTATGCGTAGGTACTTTTCTTGTGAATTATGTACCTGCCTTGGTGTTATTTGACTCGGGTGTGAGTCGGTCTTTTGTATCTTTGGCTTTTAGTCAGAACATTAGTAGTAGTCGAGAGGCGTTGAGTCGACCTCTGAGGGTTTCCATAGCTAACGAGAGGACGGTGTATGCCGCCGATGTAATCCGAGGATGTGTACTCAAGATTTTCGGCATCGAGTTTCCGATTGATTTGGTTCCTATTGCGACGGGGGATGTCTGTGTCATCGTGGGCATGGACTGTTTGAGCAGAGTGGGAGTGGTTATCGACTGCGAGAGATAGCTGGTGACCATACGAGATCCTAGTGGGGGAGTTCTTACGGTATATGGTGAGGGTACATGTGCTGGGTCAGCATTTTGCTCGGCCGCCAGAGCGAGACAGAGTTTACAGCAGGGCTGTAGGGGATTTGTAGAATATGTGATGGATGTGAGGGTTGATTCAGAGAGACCGAGGTCAGTTGATAAGGTCTCGATAGTGCGTGAGTTTCCGGATGTATTTCCAGAGGAGTTGTTGGGTGTGCCTTCGGAGAGGCAGGTAGAGTTCAGTATCGATTTGGTTCCGGGGGCTACGCCTATCACCAAGGCGCCTTATCGCCTTGCGCCTCTAGAGATGCAGGAGTTATCCTCGTAGCTCCAGGAGCTGCTGCGAAAGGGGTTTATTCGGCCGAGCAGTTCGCCATGGGGAGCGCCTATCCTTTTTGTCAAGAAGAAGGATGATTCACACCGGATGTGCATTGATTACCGGGAGTTGAACAAGCTAATGGTCAAGAACCGTTACTCATTGCCAAGGATCGATGATTTGTTCGATCAGTTGCAGGGAGCATCTTGGTTCTCCAAGATCAATTTGAGGTCTGGGTATCATCAGGTGAGGGTGCGAGATGAGGACGTCCAGAAGACAGCATTCAGGACTCATTATGGGCATTACGAGTTCGTGGTGATGCCTTTCAGACTCACCAATGCACCGGCAGTGTTCATGGATCTCATGAACAGAGTGTGCACACCGATGTTAGATCACTCGGTGATCGTGTTCATCGATGACATATTGTTGTATTCGAGATACAGAGAGCAGCATGAGGAACGTTTGAGGGAGATCCTCGGGGTCCTAAGATCGGAGAGGCTTTATGCCAGATTCTCCAAGTGTGATTTTTGGTTGCAAGAGGTCCAGTTCCTAGGGCACCTCGTGAACCAGAAAGGGATATTGGTCGACCCGGCCAAGATTGAGGCAGTGATGAGTTGGGAGGTGCCGAGGTCACCTACCGAGATCAGGATTTTCCTAGGGTTGGCTGGTTATTATCGGAGATTTATTAGGGATTTCTCCAAGATCGCTGTGCCACTCAGCAAATTAACCCGGAAGGGTGTTGCTTTTTCATGGGGTCCAGAGCAGCAGGCCTCCTTCGAGACACTTCACCAGAGATTATGCGAAGCTCCAGTGTCAGCCCTTCCGGAGGGGATGGAGGATTTCATAGTGTATTGTGACACGTCGATATTTGGGCTGGGAGCGGTGCTTATGCAGAGGGGTCTGTGATAGCATACGCATCGAGGCAGCTGAAGCCTCATGAGACGAGGTATCCCACCCACGATCTGGAGTTGGGGGCGGTGGTGTTCGCCCTCAAGATCTGGCATCACTATCTGTATGGGGTTCAGTGTACCATATACACGGACCACAAGATCCTGAAGTATCTAATGGATCAGCCCAACCTGAATATGCGCCAGAGGAGATGGTTGCATGTGGTGAAGGATTACGATTATGAGATCCTGTACCACCCAGGCAAGGCTAACGTTGTAGCCGATGCACTGAGCCGTAGGGAAGAGGGCGCCCCGATGCGAGATGTTTTTTTGAGATTGACAGTGATGACACCAGTGTTGGACGCTATTCGTGGGGCCCAGGCTGAGGCCGTGAGGCCAGAAAGCCAGAAGAGAGAGCGAGTTGTCAGGCTGGTATCAGAATTCGTTACCAATAGCCGGGGGCTTATGACATTTCAGGGTCGGATATGGGTATCGTTTGTGGGCGGGATGCGTACCATTTTGATGGAAGAGGCTCATCGATCAAAATTCTCGATCCATCCCGGGGCAACTAAGATGTATTTGGACCAGAAGAGGGAGTATTGGTGGCCCAGTCTGAAGAGGGATGTCGCATGGTTTGTAGAGAGATGCTTGACCTATCGCAGGGTTAAGGCCGAGCATCAACGTCCACATGGTAAGCTGCAGCCGTTAGAGATTCCAGATTGGAAATGGGAATAGATTACCATGGATTTCATCACCAAATTGCCTAAGACTATGAGACGTGTCGATGCAATTTGGGTGATTGTGGACAGGTTGACGAAGAGCGCTCATTTCCTTGCTATCAATGAGAGCTCTTCCGTGGAGAGGTTCGCAAAGATGTACGTGAGAGAGGTGGTATCGCGGCATGGAGTGATGATCTCGATTGTCTCAGATCGTGATGTACGTTTCTCTCATAGATTCTGGAAGAAGTTTCATGAGGAATTGGATACGAGACTGCATTTTAGTACTGCATACCACCCACAGACTGACGGGCAGAGTGAGCGGACGATTCAAACGCTCGAGGACATGCTCCGAGCATGTGTCTTGGATTTCGGCGGGAGTTGGGACACGTACTTGCCCTTGGCAGAGTTTTCCTACAACAACAGCCATCATTCAAGCATTGGTATGCCACCCTTTGAGCTGTTGTATGGGTGGAGGTGTCGGACCCCTATTTGCTGGGGAGAGGTAGGGCAGCGTGTGATGGGTACTACTGAGATCGTGCTTCAGATGACAGAGCAGATTCAGCAGGTCAGGCAGAGGTTGTTGACCGCTCAGAGTCGTCAGAAGAGTTATGCGGACAGGCGCCGGTCCGAGCTCAAGTTTCAGGTCAGCGACTTTGTGCTCCTGAAGGTCTCTCCTTGGAAAGGAGTGATTCGATTCAGGAAGAGGGGCAATTTGGGGCCCCGATATATCGGTCCTTTCAGGGTGATCGCGAGCGTAGGCAGGGTAGCCTACCGTTTGGAGTTACCTGCAGAGTTGGGTCAGATCCATGACACTTTCCACGTGTCGCAGCTGAGAAAGTGTATAGCCGATGAGTCGGCAGTGGTGCCATTAGAAGATATTCAGGTGGATGCGAGCCAGAACTATATTGAGAGACCGGTGGCGATTAGGGATCGGAAGATCAAGGTTTTGAGGAACAAAGAGGTGCCTCTGGTGCAGGTTTAGTGGCAACATCGGAAAGGGTCGGAGTTGACTTAGGACCCGGAGCGTGAGATGCGGGAGCAACATCCAAAGTTGTTTGCAGAGTGAGACTTCGAGGGCGAAGTCTAATTCTAGTGGGGGAGAATTGTAACACCCGGATTCCCAGGTATATTATTTATTCCTTTTATTTTTTTGGAGGTTGAGAGGGGACTCGGCGAGTTGGTGCTTGGACTTGCCGAGTATGGCCGTGGATTCTTATCCGGGTTCACAGCTGGAATCGGCGAGTTCATGAGTGGACTCGGCGAGTCCATGCTGTTTAATGAAACCCTAATTTCCTAGGTTTGGGACCTATTTAAAGGCCCTTAGGGAGGTCATTTGCGGCTACCAAACCCCAGAGGGAAACCCTAAGAGACCTAGAGCGTTTGTGAGGAAGGAGAGGCCATTATTGATCCTTTTGTTGGTGTATTTGCAAGAAAGAGGTGACCAAGGCAAGAGGAGGCTGAAGGAGGTGCGATTTTGGTGACTTCAGAGTTCATAGACTTCATATTGAGGTATTTATTCGGACCTTCTTCAGATTTGGTGTTGATTCTTAGAGTAAGGGTTTTCTAACCCCTTTAGAGGATGGATGTGTGGAGCAATTGGTCCCTTCTCGAGTTTATGCTTTGGATCTGGACCAAAGAGGTCCAGAGACCTTAACCCTTGGAGCTTTATGAGTTATTTTGGGAGCCATGAGCTTAGGATGCTATTTTTGGGGCTAAATCACCAAGTTAGACCATCTAGAGGTTATATGAGTGTCAAGGTCTGAACTTTACGTGATTATCATGCTTGGGAAGGTCAGATCTATGGATTAATGAAATAGATCTGACCTCATGAGGTCTATGGAGTTTGTGCATGACACGAACTCGCCGAGTCCGAAGATCACACTCGGCGAGTAGGATGAGGGTTTCCCGTAAATCACTCTGTGAGTAGACTTACCAAGTTGGGGAAATAACTCGGTGAGTCAGGGAGAGTTAGGGGAATGGAGTTCAAGGCGGAACTCGCCGAGTTGTTCTTGAGACTCGGCGAGTTGAGTCGGGGTGGCCCCACGATTCATGCCAGGTGTGGCTCGTCGAGTAAGGGGAGGAACTCGATGTGCCAAGCAAGACTAAAAGAGTTATTAGACACGTGTAGACTCGCCGAGTCGCCCAAGTGCACTCGACGAATCGGGTCAAAGTTTGACCGTTGACTTTTGTTGACTTTTAGAGTTTGGTCAACAATGTGGCCTTTGAGATGATAAAGGGGTAAAATGGTCTTTCACCCATAGAGGGTTGAGTCTAGTTCCGAGAGTTGTATTTATGAGAATATTTACTTTGTGTTATTAGGCGGAGGCTAGATCATATTTCCACCGAGTCAGAGATATACCGAGACATCTAAGGTGAGTCTTCTCACTATACTTTACCTAGTGTGGTAACAGAGTTGTGTGACAAAGTATTCTAGAGTTATATGTCAGTGTATTTGCATGATAATATGTGTTGTGATTTATTGTGATATGTGATCTGCATGATTCAGAGTTTACAGAGTCAGGACCAGTGGGTCCACAGAGTTAGGAGACCAAGAGGGTCCCACGGAGATATTCGACCATAGGGTCAACAGAGTTACAGCCTTGAGTGGCTGATATGTGTTTATGTGGTATTTTGGGGAACTCACTAAGCATTTATGCTTATAGTGTTATGTGTGGTGTTTCAGGTACCAGTTATGATCGCGGGAAGGCGCCGGCATGACTCGTACACACGCAGACTGGAGTTCATATGTTTTGATCTTGGGATTTTTTATTAAGATAATGATGATACAATGTTTTAAAATGTGGATGGGAATGAAAATATATGGTTTTTAAAATGCGATAAAAAGTTTGAATTTTTACGGTGTTACACCATGTGACTTGTCGAGTCTCTCCAGTTCTCAGTCCATTCAGAAGATTTTCGAGCCATGGAGGGGCTCCAATCTGTAGATCCACTCTTCTACAGTCTAACCCTCACATAAACTTGCAAATTTTACGTGAAACTAAGGATATATAAGCTCAAAACACACTAGGGCTTGGGTTTTAGACAAAGAGGCTTCACCAACAACTCAATGACTGAAACTTTATGACATTTTGGATCATCACAAGTCTAGAACTGAGGTAGCAACCTCAGATCTAAGCCTCTAACTCGAAATAGCTCTCAATCGTACCAAAAGTGCTCCAAATGTCAAATGATAATAGATCTAGATGCAAAAGAGGGAAGGTGTAACGCCCCGATTCTCAGGTATTATTTCAAATAAAAATTTCTTGGTTTTGGCTCTACTCGACGAGTTAGCAGCCCTACTCGGCGAGTAGCAGCGGGTGGAATCGTGAATTAAGTGAGCTACTCGGTGAGTCCTTTGTGGGACTCGGCGAGGAGGAGCTGGAAAGGAGAAACCCTAATTTCTGGGGTTTTCACCCCTATTTAAAGAAGCTCAGGCCTATTTCAGCCCCTTTGCAACCCCCTTTGCATCTCTAACTCGTATGTGTGTGTGCCCATTCTGTGTTGAAGCATTGAGAGAAGATTTTGGTGTGGGAGTTTGGGGAAAGCAAGTGATTGAGGCAAGAAGTTGGGAGGAAATCTAAATCTACTCCTGTGGACATCTCTTGGGAAGGTATTACCCTTGTTTATTTCAGTCTTGACCTCCCTTTTTGAGTGAGCTTTAGGGTTTTCATAAGGATATCAAGTTGGTATGACAAGCTATGGGCTAATCCGAAGTTGTAACTTCATATATGGACCCTCTTTGGGTTATAGAAGCATAAAGTTCCAACTTTGGTCGAGATTAAGGTTCCCTTGGTCCATGAAGATCCATTAAGAGCTTGTTTTGGCATTAAGGGATTTTAAAGCAATGCATGTACGTAAAGTTTGCAACTTTACGTGATAAGTATGCTCTAGGAACCTGGATCTATGAATTTGAGTCGTTGCATGGCTCAAAATAGGCCTGTGTGGACTCGAAGAGTTGGATGAGCAACTCGGCGAGTCGCATGAAGATGGCCATGAACTCGACGAGTTGGATGAACAACTCGGCGAGTCCGATGAAGATTGCCATAAACTCGACGAGTTGAAGAACAAATCAGCGAGTCGGATGAGTTTTAACCAAGAACACATACACGTGTATATACGTCGAGTTGCAAGGAGGGAACTCGACGGGTGGCCTTAAGGTTTGATCGGGATTCGAAGGAACTCGACAAGTCACGTCGATGACTTGGCGAGTTTGATTGTGCTTCAAGGGACTCGGCAAGTAGCTGGGTGTACTCGGCGAGTTGAGGTCAACATGGACTATTGACCTTGACTGGGGACTTTGACCTTGACCATGGATTGACTATTGGGTTATGGAGTACCTTAAAAGGTTAAGGACTTATGAGTATGTTGAAATATGATTATAGGTAGTGGAGCCTGTGTCGAGTGATCCGAGAGTTGGAGTTTACCTTCCGAGTCGACATCTGCGAGGTGAGTTATCCTCATTATATCGACAGGGTCTACGGCACCAAGGCCGACCCTTTATTTATTATAGTTATGGTATGCTACATGTGATTACAATCTGCTTGATTGGAATCAGGGTAGACAGTATGTTATGTTTTATGATCTATAGGGATTCGTATGTTAGTGACCTGCTAGGTCAGTGTTTTAGAGAACTTCATGATTGATGGTCAGTAAGATAGATATGCTTGATGTTTGTATATGCCGTATATGATAGTTATGCGCACATGGTTATCTGCTTGTTGGTTGGGTTGAGGCGGTCCTGCTCCGTGCTGAAGGCCAACATACCCTATGAGCGGTCCAGGGAGACTGTTGGCCCACATGGCGGACCAGTCATACTGAAGGCTCGGGATAGATCTAGATAGACTGTAGGCTTAATGGGGCGGACCAGTCAGGCCGATGCCCCAGTATGCACGTTGATTGATTGATTGTTACTGAATTGGTCTTTATCAGTGTGGTATTGGTATTTTGGGGTAGCTCACTAAGCCCTCGGTCTTACAGTTTTCAGTTTATTGTTTCAGGTACTTCAGGAGACCGTGGGAAGGCGCAGGGGTGACCGTACCGCTCCTCATCCTTACGATCTGTTTTGGGACACTCTGATGATAATTGATTTGGAAATGTTTTGTAAACAATTACTATTTGATCTCTTCTGTTGATATTAAAAGTTTAAATTTGGCGTGAATTTTATGGATGTTACAGTAGGTAACAGCTTATTACCTCCAAGATGTGCCCAAACTAAAGTAGATCCCAGATCTACACAAGCCCCTTGATGCTAGCCTCTAATTTCTCAAGCTCCTTCCACCAAATTCCTCTTCCAAGCTTCAATCTCCTCAACAATGGAGTCTCACACGAAAATTAGGGTTTCTGGAACTCTCAGGGGGATTAGGAGGCTGGGAGAAGGACATAAAGTCCTTTAAATAGGGTGCAACCCTCGGGATTAGGGTTTTCTCTCTTTAGCACTAACTCGTCGAGTCCAAGCTGCCGACTCGGCGAGTTGGCCACTTAAACCCGCGACAAATCCCGCTCCGACTCGGCGAGTAAGCATGCCTACTCGTCGAGTCCCTTCCCTTAATTTACACTTTAAGTCCTTTAACTTCTTGCTTCTGAACTTAGGATGTTACATTGGTTGATTGATTGTTACTTATATGGCACTGTCAGTTTATTTTGGGGTATTGGTATTTTGGGGGTAGTTCACTAAGCCCTCGGGCTTACAATTTTCAGTTTATTGTTTCAGGTACTTCAGTAGTTCATGGCAAGGCGAAGGCATGACCGTACCACTCCTCATCCTTATGATATGATTTTAGGACACTCTGATGGATATGGATTTGAAAACATTTTGTAAACAATACTATTGATTTTTATTTGTGATTGAAAATTTTAAATCTGGTGTAAAATTTTTGGGTGTTACAAAATAAGCATCCAAAAAGTTGTGACATTTTCTAAACTGGTTAACTAACTTGGATAGTACTCGTTAACGTGAACTTAAAGGTATAAGATTTGTAAACATCCAACTCCAAAGGAAAGAGTTATGGATTTTATAAAAATAGAAATCAACAACGTAAGTAAAATTAATTACATCAAAACGGTACTTAGAGATTGGTTGAGTTGTGACTAAAAGTGAAAAAAAATAGTTTCTTAGTACTTCTCGAGATATAAACTTTAGGAAAATTTTTACCAAAAACGGGGTCCATATGTGAGAGATATGATTTTATAAAATCATTTATTTTTAACCATGTTAGACACAAAAATAAAAGTCAAAACTAGCCAAAAACAACCTAAATGAGAGTTGTAGTACCCATTTATATCATCATGTACATATAAAGAGCGCTTAGATCAGAGCTCGCACGAAGAAGTTATTATTTTTACAAAATCTTTTCGTGCGTGCCACGTGTGCGTCTCCGCATGTCGTGCACCTTACACCGGATTAGAGTAGATTGCGAGTGACGTGGCCGAGTGGGGGAGTGACACGTGGCAACTTCCGGATGGAGCCATGATGTTGATGTGTGGCTTATGCGAATATTTTCCAGGCACGCACCTCCAAACTCGACAATAAATAGAAGGCGACACCATTCTAGTTCTGCACACCTTCAGACTTCCCTCCCACTCTCTATCTCGAAGTTGCCACCTTGTCGAGTGATCCCCAAAGTCCCAAGGCCGATTCAAGCCTACCTCAAAGGTTTTGTGCGATTAGGGTGAGTACACGACCCCTATTTCAATCTTTTAAATGGTTTGCAGGGTGGGGGGATACATGCTTATCAAATGATTTTATCAAAATGTATTTATAGTTATAAACATCAAATTATTTTATAAAACTTAAAGCATTAGAATAATGTAGTTTTAGATATTATGCCTAGTGTTAAGCTATGATATTATGCCTAAGATATATGATGCGCAATATTCTAGGAAGAGATAATACCTAGATGTTATAATGGCCAGATCCTTAGGGCAACGTAGTACCTACAAGTTATGTTGGTCAAATATAAGGATATGCACTGTACTTAGTTGTTACTCTATCTTGTTTTCAAATAACCATAATTAGGGTGTATATATATATATATATATATATATATATATATATATATATACTTATATGTACAAAATAATTATGAGATCAAAAGTTATAATTATCACATATAAGATCATAGATTTATATTGTGATAGTTATAGGAAATCCATAGGAAGGATTTAGATAAAAGATAAAAGATAAATACCTAAGATTAATGCGTTAGTGAGATATTAGTTCATCCAAAGGCCTTGATTAAATTTGTCATTCCCTAGATACCTATAATCGTTAATCTTGCAAAATCTACAAAGATATGTATAGATCTATACATTTTTTCTATTATTATTATTATTATTATTATTATTATTATTATTATTATTATATATATATATATATATATATATATATATATATGTGTGTGTGTGTGTGTGTGTGTGTGAGAGATTTAAGGTGATATTTTATTAAAGTATCATGTCAACTACGATCCTTAGAACCATGACTAGCTTTTTAAAAGCTTAAAAAACTTATTGAAAATTAAGAAAATTTTGTGTTACCCCTTGCGAAAATTTTTGGTTCGTCCATAGCTGCATAGGGAAGAAAGAAAAGAGAGCTCCTAATGAAGTAATTTCTCAGCTATGTTATAAACTATGTTTAATAAAACAATGAAAAAGAAACTATACAAGGATAAAAACTAGTAATTTTATTTTAGGAAGTACCAAGAATCAGGGATCTTACTTTGCATGGATCATCATCAAATACACAATCAACTAGGGATGAGAATTTGGCCCGAAAACCTGAACCGAACCGAGAACCGAACCGAACCGAACCGAATTAGACCCGAATAAGCAATTCGATTCGGTTTTCGAGTATCTATATAAGGCTTATTCGGTTTTCGGGTTATTCGGTCCGGGTTACCCGAATAAGGGCTTATTCAGTCCAAAGAACCGAACCGAATATGAAGAGTCGTTTTTTTTCCCTTGCACAATTTATGTATTCGGTTCTGTGATCATCACAATCGATCCCAAAAAAACCAAATCGAAGATCGTTACTAATCAATCTTTCAATGTGTTATTATGTATGTTACTCATTGAAAATTGGATGTGTTAATCAGCTACTCAATCTTTAAATGTGTTATTATGTATGTTATCAATTGAAATTTGAATGTGCTATGTTAACAGTTAACTTTTTTTCTATAAGTTCAAGCAATGGGGACTTTGACCTTGAATAAGAGAATTTAATGAAAACAACCATATATGTTCTCTTACTTTTTTCATTCCATATTGATGAAGTTATTCGGGTTATATACTTATAGATAGATTTTTGGGTGTTTTGGATGTTTAATTTTTAGTGTTTAATTTGTTTCTTTAAAAGATTTGTTATGAAATCATAAGCTACAAAAGTAATACAAAATATTCGGGTTATTCAACTCATTAGTCATCTTGTACATGTTATTTGGGTTATTCGGGTCGGAACCGAACCGAGCCGAATAATACCCGAACCGAACCGAACCCGTATTGCTTATTTGGTTCGGTTTTCAGTTCATACAATTACCCTTATTCGGTTTTCGGTTTATTCGGGTCGGGTCGGGTCGGTTCGGTTCCGACCCGAATAACATCCCTACAATCAACCATGGCCTAAAGACATTCTGTGCAATTTTTATAGTTTAAGAAATGAACCATCAAAATTTTGTTACTCACACCTTATAATCCGAACTGCAATCTATATTTTAATCAAGTTCAATATAATCGATTAACAATGTTTAATGCTTTTCACTTCACTTATACTGAAACTCATACCCTCTATCATCGTTTTCATTAATAGAGTGGTACTTCAACTTCATTACTAACTATACTCATATATTTGGCCACTTTTTTTGTGTCATCCTTGTAATGTAATACTTCTTCAATTTGCAAAAAAATGTTTTTACTATTCGCAACTTCGTCTTTTCTAAAATCTAAACAATAAAAGACAACAATAGTACGAAACACAAATTCCATACATAGCATACGCAAAAGTTTGGTACATTGAGCAATTCAAAAAGAGTGTATAGCCACACATGATCCCAAGAAACTACAAAAGATGCATCAAAACAAATTAATTCTACAAGGTCCCTACTGATGAGGAGGCTGACTGGTACTCACACCCGAAGAAGATGTCTCCAAATCCTCAGGCAAAGGAGAGAGATCAGGGATTAAAGAGTTAGTCACACTAATCAACCCAGGAGCCGATTGAACCAAATCTAAAGGATTCATAAGTGCAAGTAGTTTTATCACTTCTGTTTGAAATGGAAATTCTGGAGGTGATTTCTTGGCATTTGGAGAAACCATGAATTTGAAAGTACTGCACTTCACCAGAGAAAATGGCAGACCAGGATTCCTATCATCATCTCCTTTTTGGTAGTTGTAACCAGGATAATCTTCAAACTTGAAATCGACACATTCAAGCAATGTTAAACCACATTGAGTTGCCAATTCTTCGATATTCCAATAATTGTATGGGTATGTAGTCTTGTGGGTTACATGAATTTCACCTTTTGGATCCAACAAGGCCCTTGCATTCCACATGAAACTTTGAACTAAATTTTTGTTTGTCCTGCAACCAAACATCATAGAAATGACAACTAATTTGCGTAGTTTTTTTAAGGAAAAAGTTAGGAAAACCCTAACATGTTATCCACTTATGCTAAAAAAACCATTATCTTATTTTTGTAACCATTTAAACAATTATATTGCGGATAACCCAAGAAAAGCAGCCTTCCATGTGCAAATATCCACTCAATTCGATTAACAATTCGAACCTCTGAATACTAATAGTGTTACGGTTTAATAATACGGTCGTGTAACCTTTATAGTTCACTCAACTATGCAACTAGTTTTCTTGGCTTATTTGGTTGCAAAACATTATTTTAGTCAAAATCAATAAATATAGTAAGTTTTTTTTGAAGTTTTATCTTGTTTTAAAATGAATGAAACAAGAGTAGAATCTTCCACAATGGTGCAATGATCGCTTTCTCTATCAGGAAAGCCAGAATCTGGGAAATTGAATACAATTCGATCAAACTTCCGCATTCTAAGGTAGGTATGATTCCTCATTCTGACTGCATCAACTTTATGTAACGGTTGAGCTCCAAAGTTAACCAATTTATCCAAGTTTGTTTTTGCATGCTTGTAGTTCTCAATAAGATATTCTAGTAAGATGAAATTATCCCAAATCATAAGAACAATAAGTTATTCATCATTTTGCAAATAAAACAATGACTCCAAAGAACAAGATGATTTATGCATTATTTTTTTCCATATGATTTCTTCCGATATAAGTATTTTTTTGTTATGTTCTTTAGTTTACTAATTACAGGTGTTTTATTAAATGAAATATATCAATTTTTTTAAAACATATGAAACAGTTAGAGGATTATAGTTAATTCACCAATATTTCATATAAATATATCACTTTATAAATATTTTTCTTTGCATGTTTCTAAAAGCCCGGTTAATTGGATAAAAAAGCTTCCCACATATAATTATCAAGGATTTATATCACACAAATGTTATCATCAAATTTGCCATCATGCATCATTTATGTATGTCCATATCACAAAAAGTGGCCAAAATAACATTATCTTCCATCTCTAACACTATATTTACCATAACAAATAATGTAAAAACAGTGTTAAATACTAAATCGGTTTAATTAACCCATGTACAACGAAACTATTTGCCATCATTTATCACAAAAAGCGCTAAAAGAATACATCTCCAGTATTCTTTAGCGATATTATTTTACCCTAAATTGATACAAATAATGTAGAAATAGTGTTACACAATGTTGGAACATACATTTGTTAAGGTATCAGTCGTGACTTTGATAGTACAAACAAATTAATATTGGTTCTTTTGTGTTACGAATTCAGGGTTCTATTTTGGACTTATGAAGATTATTGACGGACCAAGTTGTAAAGGTAGCATCAAGACTGGATTGGAGAAACAAAAGAAATAAGGATGGAGGTCTGCGCGCTGCTATCATATATATCACAAGGCGCTTATTATAATGTTTCTAGAAATACGTAAAGAAAAAAAGAGTAGAAAGAAGATGAACAGACTTCTCCAATTTAATAGTTTAGATTGATATCTGTTTGTAGTTCGAATTCGTATTGTTAAAAATCTTAGCCTTTGAATATAACTAGTTAAAATAATCCTTTGAAGATTATAATAGTTATATTAAATACTTGAGATGCTCGTGATGTATCTTATCAACTTTTAACTACCGATTTATAACAGAATATTTAACGACAATATCTATTTAGTATAGGTGGATAATGAAAGTAGCAAGGTTAAAATACCATAAGTATCGAGAGAAGAGGCTACAATGTTTGAAGCAGAGCCAAAAGACATAGCCAAACTCAGAGCAAAAGAGAAATCTCCTTCTCCAACCAACAGTATCTGGTGATTCGACGAGTAATGCTTCGCCCATTTCTCTTCCTTAACTTCATTGGTACCTTTCATTGGCGTTGGGTGTGTATGGGTCCGTGCAATTTCCGCCATTGTTAAGCTAGAGATAGGAAGGTGCAGGCTGCAGGACGTGGGTTGAATCATGTATGTACCCAAGTTATATAGTGCAGAAAGACAAACCGTCACAGTAGAATTACCAATATGCCACTATAACTCTGGGAAAATGGTTAAGAATAATTAACGGTGTGGACTGTGTATTGATGGTTTTCATGATTTTATGTGCCGCCATATAGCTCGGGTGATGCTTTGCTATTTTTCCATTTCGACATTTCAAGTTTAGGAAATTACTAATTTGAGTCCATGTATTTTAAATAACTTTTTTTTTTGGTTGTTTTTT
Source organism: Lactuca sativa (assembly GCF_002870075.4). Lineage (NCBI taxonomy): Eukaryota > Viridiplantae > Streptophyta > Magnoliopsida > Asterales > Asteraceae > Lactuca > Lactuca sativa. The sequence goes on along the minus strand of NC_056631.2, from coordinate 196,989,820 downwards.
ATACATTTTAAATAACTAATCGAGTAATCTAACTATTTTTTGGTTGTTTTTTTTTTTCTAAATAACTTTTTTTTTTATTTGCAAAATGACCACTTGGTCCGGAATGGGTTGTTCCAGACCCGATTTCAAATTCGGTGAAATGGATAGATAATTCCGACCCGGTAATGTGGTTATCCTATAAATGCTGTTTAAAACGTTTCGGACTACACTTCTTCGACATCCCTTGTTTCGGACTACACTTCTTCGACACTCCATTCCAGACACCTCTACAACTAAAAATGTCTTCCGATAGCAAAGAAATACAGTTTTATTTGTAAGTTTCAAATTTGTTTTAATTAAATGCATTTATGTTAGATTATACGTTAAAAAAATGTTCAGTTTACGCATTTGTACAGGTATTATATTGTTTTCTGTGAATTTTAATCGTATTAATGCAATTATAGGAATACATGGACTTATACATTTATATTACATGATACATGGTTATCAAAAACCTCAATTTTTGTTAGTCTGGAATGTGTCCGAATCCGAAAATCAAGTCTAGAATCCGAAAATCTTGTCTGGAATATTTTGGTCCGAAATTTATGGTCCGAAATACCGTAACCCGATTTTCGGATTCCGGAACATACACACAAAAATCCTAACTCTGGAATACATTCAAAAATCCTAATTCCGGAATACAAACAAAAACCCAAATTCTGCTCTGGAACATATATACAAAAATCACTAACTAATAATTCTTTTGATTGTAGCACGATAGAACATACGAAGTGGTTGTTACTACAATCTGCAGACCTGAACTTTGGCACAAAATCATGGCGTGCTTAGAAAACTGACCAATTTGTGGGGTGATGTTTAGGCAATCATGTTTTGGTGATTACGTGAACATGTCGATGGGTGTCGAATGTCACCCTTTACTGTGTCACTATCTTATGTGCAAGGAAGCTACTACTTTTGATCCAATTAGAAGAGCTTTTATTTCCGATTGGCAACTAACGAGTTTGCTTTTACAGGAAATCATTCTTCTTGGTTACTAGCTTGCGGTTCGGGGATTATTTACATCCCAGTTCTAGTTTTGCAGCATTCAAAGAATGTGTGGTTCCATTTGTGTCGCTTTCATGTTCGGTGAGTATGGATGATCTTACGAATGTGTTTAATAATTTACTTCATCGATTAAGCGATGAAGACGTGACGAGTGTCTCCCTACTGTATATATGCTAGAGCAAGAATTTTTGGGGAAATACCCTTGACAACCGGTTACTAATGAACGTATGACACTCATCTCTAATTTAAAGGAGTTTAACAAGTATACGGTTTTTTACCCATATTATATCAAAATGATACATATACTTATTAAGTGTAATTTTTTGACATATGTACCCATGGGGCATATTGATATGGGATTTCACTTACAAACAAATGTGTATTGTGTTTGATAAGATTGAGGACCATTTAAACCCAAATGTGTCAAGAAGAGGCAGTAGACACACATATACTCTGCAGGGATTTGTCTATGCATTTATGGTATGTATATTATGTTTAATAAGGGTTTTTAAACAAGTATTGTAACTTTCTTAACTTGGTAAGTTGTTTTTCATTTTAATTTTATACATTTGGATATTGGAGACATTTCCCAACAATAGTATTGTTGGTCCCCCTATACTGGGTGTTACCCCTCAGGCAATTGCAAACTCTATGATGAGGCGTTTGCATGTACCTGATTGTCAACGTATTCTCGATGTTACTCACGTATATAGTTTAGTCCACCTTATAATTTATAAGTTGTTATGACATAAATAACTTACAATTAACTTTTATATATTGTTTTTTTATATAGTGTCCCCCCAACAAGTTGTTACAGCCTACTGTGCAGGAGCTTGCTGCTAGGTGGTGGATTAAGAGTCTCTAGTGGATAGATGATGCATATTACGCTAATGTTTGAGATATGGTTTTCCTTATTAATGTTTTAAAACAACTGTCTTTTGAAGATGTAGCAAAAACAAGTTTATCCTTCCGAACAACATTTTGTAGAATATTATGATCTCATACAAACATCACTACGAGTTTTTTAAATCAACAGTATCATATTGTTGGCTACCTTTTTGACTAGTATGTCTACTCTTAGACGGAACATTATTTTTTCCACATAAATTGGTCCTACTTGAAGATTCACTTTTTTTACTCTGTGGGAAACAGAGCGTCATAGTTTCTTCTTGTGTGATCGTTCCTTTTGCAACGGCTACATTTTTTCTGAATCGTACCTTCACTTTAGGATGGGATATGGTTATGGTTTTTAGGTCGTCCGACTTATCGTTGTCCATCAATGGTGACAAAACAACCATGACTTCATCCGGTTCTTCATATTTAGCTTGAACTGGGACTAGAAACACAACCTCTACATATATTGAATGATGTGTTTCCATTGTGAAGTACGATGACACCCATGCACTACAGTGTTGATATCTTAGTTCTTTGAATACCGCCATAGCATGAGTACAAGATATACCCAAAAATTGTCATTTCCCACACATGCAGTAACAATTTTCCATGTTTACTATATCATTTTTCATTTGGCCGGTCACCTTATATCTGCTTTGATCAATCTAGTATACCCGAAAACCAGATGATATGTTGATCCTCCTATTGATGACCTTTTCAGAATACTCAGTAACATTTTTTTGCTTTCAGTTATAACAAACATTTACGTATACATTGTTATGTACAGTAAATTACACTACAATTATCATTGAACTATTACAATATAGGGAAACACTTACCTCTAGCATTATATCGATGGCACCACCATTGTTGCATAGTTGCTCGAAAGAAATCGATCAATACTGTTATCGGTAGTTTCCTTGGATCTCTTGATAATGCATTGACGAACACTGTTTGATGTCATAATATTGTACCGAACCACGAGAAACATGACCTTGCCCACCTTTTGTTACCGATTCTGTCTAGCCATGTATGACAATTATCGTTTAGTGCACGACGTAGCCTACTCAAGCTTTCTTTGAAATCAAACTCTCGGTATACCTTTACAGCCTCCTAAAACAAAATTTATGTTCTCTATTGCTTGTCGATATTTGTTCTCATATTCATCAACAAATAGCAACAACAAAGTTTGTGATATGCATTCGGGAACCGGCTTGAATGGCCATTTCAATTGAATTAGATCTATCTGCTATGATAGCCAAAAAGGGCATGTCCCGAATACATTCTTTGAGTCTTGATAAAAACCAAATCCATGACTCTCTACTTTCGGTTTTCCCAACACAAAATGAAATAGGAAGGATTTGGTTATTACCATCGATGCCTACTGCTAGGAATATTGTGCCCAAGTATTTCCCTTTAAGGTGTGCGCCATCAATGATAAGAATAGGACGCTAACATATTTGAAACGCTCGAACCAAAAAAGTAATTAATAATCTAATTAAAACAAACGCATGTGTATGGACATTAAATATAAAGAAGTATGTATGTAAAATATATTACCGCGTAACCTATATCCATGAAAAAGAATTCAAATTTGTTGTCATCACTCATCTTTATATGTGTAACATGTTGGATTATTTGTTTGAGCCCATAACTATAATTGCCATGTACTTGACCCAATTGTAGCATGATCTTTTTGGGTTGCCTTCACCAGAGCAATTTGATAGGATGGACTTTTGAGAAAGGGGTTATTTATGATTTATTAATATATTATAATTATAATATATTAATTGAGAAATCATATTATTTAATTAGTATTGATCAAGAATTAATTTGGAATTAATTTAGTGATCAAAAGAGACTGATTAAATATACGATGACTACTAAAGTAAATCAATGATTCTTATAGTGTGGGCCAATGATCCATGGTTAATTAGGATGGGCTAAACCAATATGATAGTCCATGGAGGTTTAACCCACGGAGCCTAATAAATATGAAGGGTCATGGTGTATTAGGGTTTTCATGGATGAAACCCTAGCCTTTGTAACACTATAAAAGCACCCCTAGCCCTGAAAATCGGTTACCCATTCATTCTAAGAGCGTGATAACTGATTTTCAGCTAACTAGCCCATTCTCTCAAGCCTCATTTTGGATTTGGTGTTTGTGACACATTAGAGGCATCACACTTGAGGTGCTAAAGCTTTCTAAGGCCAAGAACTACAAACTACATTAAGAGGTATCCATCTAACATGGTTTTTATGTTGTATATCCTCTATTGTATGCTAGTTAGGATGTATGCTTTGGAAAATTGAAATTCTATGTATAATTAGAGAAAACATAGATCCAAAGCATCTAGGGTTGCATGTGCACCATATGCGTGTTATAGTGCTTAAAACCCAACATAATCATCCTTGGATTCTTCTTCTCCAAGTTGTAACAGTATATAGGTAGTTTAAGAAAGCTTTCTTCAGGGGTCCTCCTCAAAAGATTTAGAGCATACAGTTAACATTTAATGCTTGCCAGTATTAAATATGTACACAAAGACGGTCATTTGAAGCTTGTTGTATTTGTTTTCCGTGCAACATATTACCAGTACTATCAGCTAATGTGTCGTTTAAGAAGTCACCCAATACCATTTTATTGGCTTTTCGGTGATGGGGACGTAGTTGTGTGTTTGAGCAAGTGTGTTTCTCTGATAGTTTAACCACTTGAAATGAATCGGTAGTATTATGTTTTGTTGCCCTAATCCGCTAGTCACAATTATCCATATAGCAAACAACATCAAACATGTCTTTTGTAGATTTTTTCTCTTTATATTGGAAACCTTCACTAACACTTTTCTTTCCTAAATTAAGCTTAAGTTCTTCTTTATTTTTGCAGAGTTTGAATAACTTAACATGGGAATTATAGTTGCGTGATGTGGTCTCTTTATGATTTTTTGAGCTAATTCGGGCAGTGGTAAAAGACCAGGCATACCCTAATGGGTGGGTTGTGTTTCTTCAAATTTGGAAAACTAATAAGGAAATTTTCTTGTTGTGCTCTTCGGGGTTGTGGTAAGGGATATGTTTCCTCTTCTCCATCTATATGATTACCCCCATCAAATTCAGTGTAACTCGGAAAATGTTCCATTAGCTCTCCATGTGGAACTATATTACCATCATCAACCAACATAATTAGTTTTGTCTCATCATTCGTAGACTCATCAACATCAACAGTAAGGTCTTCCTGAACAATAACATTACCTTTAGACCTAGAATCACCCATATATATAGGGTCCTTGTAAGAAGGAACATGGTTGGTTGTTATAGGTAATAAATTACAAATTTGGTTACTTCCAGCACCAGAAGAACCATTTCCAGAACGATTTTCCCCGAGAAATTGATTAGTACCACTATCCATAACATTATGAACAACAAAAAATTGTACTGTGTTGGGAGGCATAATAGTAACAAAACTAAGAAAATATCTAACATCACTATCGTCAAGAATCTGGATAACTATATTTGATATATGACATTAAAAAGATAGACGAATTTGATTTGTGTGTAACCTGGACTTGAAAGCAACCAACTTAACTAACCCAACAAAGTTGATGTCAGTGGTTATATCTACTCCAAATCTTTTGTAATCCGGAGAAAGATATTGCATACATCTGTCAATATACTGTCATTGCCCTCCACTAGAAACTGGAACTTGGAAAAAAACCTGTATACGTACTTATTGCGGAACGTTTTTTGAAAGTATCGAACACAAAAATATATTAAAAACACAAATGTATTGCATATTTGGAAGAAAAACATAGAAAACCCCTAATTTTATCTCTCTGGAACACCACTCTGGAATATACGGCCGTTCCGGACATTAGTCCTGAATACACAATTCCAGTTTGGAAGGTCCAGAGTGTCAGATTTCGGACCTCATCCCCACCAACTGACAACCCCTTCGGAAATATATCATAAATATTCAAGAATATTGTATTACGGGGCACATCTCCGGAACAAAACACTATGCTCCGGAATATGGTATTCCAGATCAAGTGGTCACTTTTCCAAAAAGAAAAATTGTTGGTTATTTTTATTAAAATGGTTGTTTACAAGGGTTAGATTACTCAATTTCCCAATATAAAATATGTCAGTCATTTCAGTAATTATTTCATGATTCTTTTTAACCATATTATTTATTAGGCTATCATCTTATGAAAAAAGCTGCATATATATTTGTTGTTCCGACGATTTCGTAATTTTTTGAATTCCCAGGCGAGATCAAACGTTGGGGATAATATTTTTCCGATGTTATTCTTGATTCTTTAATTCTCATCTTTTCTAGACTAAGTATCGATGGTCGATGGAGAATAGACTACGATCCAAGGAAAGGAACGCGCGTTAGTATTCAAAAGACTAGGACAATTCAGTCAACGAAAATCTAAGGAGGAGGAGCAATTCTCCAAGATTTTGATTTTTTTATGAACTGGCAAATACAAATATATAATCTACTCCTAAACTAACACCTAATTCCACCTATGTCCCCGATTACGATATATGTTTCAAATTTTCCATCTCATCTTTCATTACATGAAATATGGAATATTTATGGACATATGGGTGTTGTAGTTGATGTTTTCAATGCCAAGAAAAAGAATAAATTGGGACCAATGTTTGTGTTTGTCATGTTTATTAGGGTTGATAATCAGGAATCGTTAGTGAATTCTCTATGACATATTTGCATTGGGAGTCTAATATTGCATGCTAATTTGGCTAGGTTCTCTAAATATGATGCAAATTATTGTCCTGCTCCTGTTCCTAAGCATGGTTCTATGAATACTTCTAGTAGTAAAATGGTGGCGAAACCAGCTTATGCTAATGTGATTCTGGTGACAAATATGTGAAGGAAAAGGATGTGAAACAGGAACCTAAGTCTCAAACACCTAATGTTAATATTGTTTATAATGTTAATCAAATACCAAATTACCCCTTGGCACTTCTTGGTTGTTTTAAGGATGTCTGATCAATTGAAAACATACGTAGTATTAGTTAAGGAAAAGGTTTTATGGATGTAGATTTCTTATATATTATTGGTTGTTGGGTGCATATTGATTTCAATTTTGTTGGAATTAGAGACCAATTCTTGAATCATACAGGTTCATGGTTTTCTTGTTTGAAGCCTTGGAATGATAGCTTCGTGTGATGACAGAATTATACGTGTTCAAATTAAAGGTATTTCGTTACTTGCATGGTGTCATTAAACATCTAATAAAGTGGTTAGTTGATGGGGTGAATTGGTGTCATTGGAAAAACATGATGATCATAATACATTGTCCATGAATGTCATCATGATTTCAAATTATGTTTCACTCTTATATCAATAGATTTTCATTGATGTGTCTAGTGTTGAATATTGTCTTCGAGTAAAAGAATTATAATCTTGGTGTAGTAATTTCACAAAAGGTTTTAATGATGAGGATGATGATGAATCATCAGAAGAGGATGATGTAGAAGATTGTGATGATGTTGGATCCTTACACTCTGTTCCAGATTCGTTTAACATGGAAAAATCTAAGGGTGATAGAATTAAGAGAAATGGGGGGAGGGGGGTTAGTCCTCCTGTGTTTGATGCATAATAGGTTGAGTATTATAATAGTTATCCTTTTAGTTTAGAGCCTCTTATTGCTAATGAATTGTCTACTAGGAAAACAAACAATGAGTTAAATGATGAACCAGTTAGGTGTGATCATCCTATGTCGCAGCCTGTTCAGCAGAATTCATCCTCTCTTGATTCTAATCCTGAGTTCACTCTACTTTTTACGTCTCCAGTGGTTAAGTTTGGATTTGATACCTTGATGGTGATAATGTATAGGTTAAGGTGAATAGTAATAGATCTAAAACAAATTTGGTTGGGGCGAGACATGTAGAATTGGATCGATCTGTTTCAGAAGGAGATAATTTTGAATCTGATTTTTGGTTGGTTAAGGATTTTCCTAAAAACAAAGAAGATGGTAATTCATATTTTAATTCTTTTAATTCTCCTAAAATTACTAAAGGATTTTCCAAAAAACAAAAAAAGAGGTAATTCATCTTTTAATTCTTTTAATTCTCCGAAAATCCCTAAAGGTTTTACCATTGTTGTTGGAAAGGAATTAGGTTGGGATATAGCAGGATGTGAAAAAAAAAAATCTTGAAAGTATTATTGATTCAAATGAAGAATTTTTTGGTAATCAATGAATGTTCTATATATAAATGTTTAGGGGTTTTGTGATATGGGAAAGAAAAGATGGTTAAAAAAAACTTGTGTAATGTTCACATGGTCAATTTACTTACTATTAGGCTAAAGCGAGTGGTAACACTCTTAGCACCTTGCCACATCATTTTTTTTGTTGCCATGTCATTTTTTGGCCTGCAATCTCATTAGCATCTTTTCATTAGCATTTCATAAGGAGTGGTAACACCCCTAACACTCCTTGATTATTTTTTATCAAAATTAAATAAAAAGGTTTTTTACTTTTAGACAGAAAATACTAAGTTGTTGAAACTTTAGGGGCCAAATTTGCAATTTGTTCATCTTCCTCATAATTCTCTGTGAAAAGAATCGAAGCTTCTTCCCCAATTTTTTTGGTTAAAAGAACGCTAACAAATTAGCAACAAAAATTGAAGCTTCGACTATGGTCCATTGAAGGCTCAAGATCACCCAGAGGTTCATCATCTTTCTTATTATTTTGATCTAGGATTATATATTCGATTTTTGTACAAACGGTCAACCACCAATCACAGCTTCTCTCTTGCTTTCTCTCTCATCTCGCTAAGGGTGTAGCGGCCCATCTTTGGCGACTCCTGTAGCGAAGGTGAGGGTGTGGTGTAGCGACTCCATGGTGAGCTGGAGGCGAGCGTCCATAGCGACACACTCCCTCCAGCCTTAAGGAGAAAAAAAACCTTTGCATATTGATATATGGGTGACTAGAAAATTGTGGGACAATTCCTATTCTGATTTTTGCTTGCTCTTCTGCTAGAGGTCTTTCTGGTGGCATTTTATATATTTGGAATAGTCTAGTTTTTAAAAAATTAAAAGTTTTATGTGATGACAATTTGGTAGAACTTGAAGGAATTTGGATTCCAACAGAGACTCTTACTCTGTTTATTTTTGTTTATGCTCTGCAGAAGTTAAAAGATAAACGTAGTTTATGGTTAAAACTATTGTCGTTGATTAAGAAGTGGAACAAAATTTTGGTGCTTATGGGAGATTTCAATGAGTTTCGTGAAACGAAAAATACGTTCAATTATGTTTTTAATTAGATAAATGTTGAATATTTTAATAATTTTATTTTGGATGATGAATTGGTTGATGTTGATATGGGAGGATATTCTTAAAACAACAAAAATTTAAACAAATCAAAATTGGTAATTTTTAAATTGGTGACCAAATTGTAAGGACCGTTTATGTAACTTATGGAAAAGATTCTAAAATTAGTTGGCCGCAATTGCATAAAAAATCATTTATAATTTTAAATGGAGATGATGTGTACTATGGGCCAGGACCTAAAGTGACAAGCCTAAAAAATGTTGTGGCCAAGTTATGAAGTGCCAAAAATGTATTATTCATAAGATTCATGGCTTTTAATATCATATAATCAAATATAGTTAAAAATAAAATTCTTTAGTCATTTCACTAATTATTTATAATTCTTTTTCAACCATATTATTTAATAGGCTATCATTTTATGAAAAAAAAACTACATATCTATTTATTGTTCCGACGATTTTGGATTTTTTTGAATTCTCGGGCGGGATCATATGCCGGGGATTGGATTTTTCAGTGTTCTTCTTGATTCTTTGACTCTCATTTTTTTAGACTAAGTATCCATGTTTGATGGTGAATAAACTACAGTCTAGGAAAAGAAACACACGCCAATATTCAAAAGACTAGGGTAATTCAATCATCAAGATTCTAAGGAGGAGCAATTATCTAAGATTTTGATTATGGTATATGTAACAATCCAAAATCACAATAAATTTAAAATTTTTAAAACCAACCATGAATAAATATTGTTTATAAAAAGAGTCATTATTTCAAAAGCATTATTTGATATCAGAGTTTTCCCAAGACCCGGAGACATAAAAAAAAAGGAAGTTGTTTACAATCACGTCTTTGCCTTCCCACGATCCTCTAAAGTACCTGAAAAGATAACTAAAAGTTGTAAGCTTGTAACCCAAAGCTTAGTGAGTTTCCCTAAACTATCAGCACACCACATTAAAAACAAGCATACAATATTAGCAGTCAGCCTGAATGGACCGCCTCGCAGGGCCTACAACCTATGTGAACCGCTCTACGAGCCTTCGGCAGACCGGACCGCCTTGCAAGGCCTATAGCCTATTCGATCATCCCCAAGTGTCCTGGCCTACAACACAAAGCAATATCGCCTCAACCCAACACAACATGTCGACATATGCAACAAATAAATATAAACATAGAGCCATCAAATACAAATAATCATATAGATCTACTAAACAGCTACAAACTATCATATCACTATTCTGATCAGGATAAATAATCTAGTGGGCCGACATTGGTGCCTTCGACCCATGGCTATACTAAGGAAAACTCACCTCTCAGTCTGAATGCAAGTTGAATGAATCTTGGCCTCGAAAATCGAATCAATGATCACCTAACCAAAACCAAGGACCTAATCTCAATTAATCAGCTCAAAATACCTAAAATACCCGTAGGTCAACTTGGTCAAAATCCTGGTCAAAGGTCAAGGTCAAAGAGTCAACTCGATCTACTCAGTTGAGTATGTGTGGCTTTGACCGAAGTCGGATGGTTGACCCCTTATGCACGACGTATGTTGCGTTACACATGACGTACTTTCAGAATCCTTTTTCATTAATAAGAGCTTAACAGATTAAGCTCTCACGTCCCAATTTCAGATCCATGTCCAAAATACCACTAAGAGTCATAAAGTTTCCAACTTTATTACTTTTCATTCCCATAAAGTGCTTAATACATAAAATCCCAAATTCTTAAGACCTTAAGACTCTCTAGAGCATGCAAGGGGAAGAACTAAGCATCAATACCACTTTTTATGACTCAAGACTCCTCATTGGGTCTGAAAGGACAACTTATTTGATTAAAAGCATGTCATGCTTAAGAATCATCATAGTTGGGACCAAAAAAGCCTTAAATAAAGAAATGGTTAGATCTATAAGATAAGATGATCAAGCTATGAGCTTTTTACCTCCTAGTGGTTTCTAGCAAGGAGAGAATCTCATATCCAAGTTGCTTCCAAGCTCCAAAGTCTTCCCACCTTCTTCTTCTTCTTCTTCTTCTTCTTCTTCTTCAACAGTACCACCAAGACACAAAAATATGTTCAAGATGCACTCTTCTCACTTGGGGTTAGCTAGAGGGATCTTTTCTCAGGTGGAGGCTGATGAGGGTGAAGGTCATGGGCCATAATGGGGATTATATAGGGTGCAAAACCCTTAAACTAGGGTTTTGATCTTAACAGTGTACGCGCGACGTATCTGCTGAGTACATCCAGCGTACGCGTCCAAGACCCGCCTCCTCATGCAAGAGTATACCATGTGTAAACCTCGAGTACGCACAACATACTGACCAAAATGCCAATCCTTTAAAAAAATTTGTGTTAAAAGTGTACCTTCTCGGAAGGGGTGTTACAATTCTTCCACACTTGAACTTAAACTTTTCCCTTGAAGTCTGATGTTGCAAATAACGCAGGATAATGCTCCCGCATCTCCGCCTCCGGTTCCGAGTACCACTTGGAGCCCTTCCGATGTTGCCACTGAACCTTTACCAAAGGTATCTCCTTGTTACGTAGGGCCTTCATCTTTCTCTCCACCACCAATTCAGACCTCTCAATATAATTTGGGCGCTCATTGACCTGAATATCATCCAAAGGGACCACTTCCTAGTTGACCAACACATACTTCCGTAACTACGAAACATGGAAAGTGTTATGTATCTGACTGAGCTCACTCGGCAAATCTAACCGGTAGACCACCCTGCCAACCCTGGTGATCACATGGAACGGTCCAATATACCGGGGACCCAATTTTCCCCGCTACATGAAGCACATCACACCCTTCCAGGGTGAGACCTTCAGTACACCATATCGCCGACTTGAAACTTCAACTCTAAACGACGTCAGTCGGCATAACTCTTCTGCCAACTTTGAGTTGTTTGTAATCTCTGTCAGATATATTGCATGAGATCTATGGTTTGGAGGACTACCTTAGTCCTTCCCATGAATCTGTGGTAGACCCCCTCCCCCCAAAAAAAATTGGGGTACGACATCTCCAACCATACAAAATCTCGAAAGGTGGTGCACCAATGTTGGAGTGGTAGTTATTGTTGTACGAAAACTCTGCAAAAGGTACGTAGGAATCCCAACTCCCACTAAAATCTATGACATAAGCCCGGAACATATCCTCAAGTGTCTGGATAGTCCGCTCACTTGGTCGTCGGTCTGTGGATGATAAGCAGTGTTGATATGTAACCTCATATGCAGTTTCTCATCGAACTTCTGCCAGAATCGGGAAGTGAACCGAAAATATCAATATGATATAATGGAGACCGGAACTCCATGACGAGAAACAATCTCACACACATACATATCGGCCAACTTCTTGGCCGAGGAGCTCTCCCGGATGGCCAAAATGTGGGAAATTTTGGTCAATCGATCCATGATGACCCAGATAGCATCAAAACCCTTGGCAGTCTTCGGTGGCTTGGTGATAAAATCCATAGTGATCTATTCCCACTTCCACATGGGAACCGCCAAAGGTTGCAAATTTCCATGCGACCTATGATGCTCGGTCGTGAACATCCTACAGGTCAAGCACCTTTAACGTACCAGGCTATCTCCCACTTCATACACGGCCACCAGTAACTTAATCTTAAATCTCGCTACATCTTGGTGGCTCGTAGGTGTATCGAAAGCGATACTTATGTGCCTCCTACAGAACTATCTGTATGACCCTTCCAGAAACAAGAATCTAGACCCGACTACGCCATGTCATCAATCCCCGACTATCGGTGACAAATCTATTGATCTTGCCCCTGATCCTCTCCTGCTTCCAGTTCTCCTTCTTGACTCATTCTACCTGTGCCACTCTAATCAAGTCTAAAAATGGAGAATCAATGGATATCCTCATACACATATCCCCAACTAAAGATCTAGCCTACTTGTAGCTCAAAGAATCTATGACCACATTCGCCTTACCCGGATGGTAAAGGATCTCGCAATCATAATCCTTGACCACGTCAAGCCACCTGTGCTGCCTCATGTTCAACTTTGGTTGGTCCATAAGATATCGCAAACTCTTGTGATCCGTGTAAATGATACACCTGACCCCATATAGATAATGTCACCAAATCTTGAGGGCAAACACTACTACCCCCAACTCTAGATCATGAGTGGGATATCATGCCTCATGCGGCTTCAGCCGCCGAGAAGCATACACAATCACTCACCCCCTCTGCATAAGAACTTCCTCCAAACCAGTGATAGATACATCACAAAATACAACAAAATCCTCAACACCCTCCGGAAGGGTCAACATCAGGGCCTCGCATAATATTTATCGTAGTGTCTCAAACATCATCTGCTACTCAAGGCCCCATCGAAAATCTAGATGAGTGAGGGGTACAACAATCTTAGAGAAATCCTGGATAAATCTCTGATAATATCCTGCTGAACCGAAGAAACTCCTTATCTCTAAGGGAGACTTCGGAACCTCCCACTACATCAGAACCTCATTTTTTACTAAATCGACCAAAATCTCATTCTAGTTAACGAGATGCCCTAGGAACTGGACCTCTCGTAACCAAAACTCACACTTCAAGAACTTGGCATACAACCATTCTCGCCTCAACACTCCAAAATGTTATCGAATATGCTGCTCATGCTGCTCTCTAGTCTTGGAATACACCAAAATGTCATCAATAAAAACAATAATTGATCGATCTAGCATCGACCTGCATACCCGATTCATCAAGTCCATAAACACCGCAGACACATTGGTGAGCCCAAATGGCATCACCACAAACTCGTAATGCCCATAACGAGTTTGAAATGATGTCTTATGCACATCCTCCTCTCTAACCCTCACCTGATGATATTCTGACCTCATATCGATCTTGGAGAACCAAGACGCACACTGCAATTGATCAAAGAGGTCTTCAATCCGCGGAAGTGGATAACGGTTCTTCACCATCAACTTGTTCAACTCCCGGTAATCAATGCACATCCGGTGTGAACCATCCTTGTTCTTAATGAAAAATATCGATGCTCCCCACGACGAACTTCTCAATGTGATAAACTACTTGCCTAACAACTCCTAAAGCTGATAGGATAACTCCTGCATCTTAGGCGATGTCAAACGGTACTGCGCGTTGGTAATTAGAGCTACACCTGACACTAGCTCAATCCTGAACTCAACCTGCCTCTCAGGTGGCACACCTGGTAACTCCTCCGGAAACACATCAGCAAACTCCCTAATGACTGGCACATCTGAAACTGATGCATGCCCCTCTACCTGTGTATCAACCACATTGGTGGGATAATTCATACAACCATGTTGAATATATTTTCGAGCCCTGGGCGCTGAACAAAAACCATGATCCAACCCCGGTACGCTCTCCAAAGATTACTAATTCTCCCCCACTTAGGGTTCAAACTATTACTCGTTGACCCTCGCAGTCAATCATAGCACAAAACCTGCTCAGCCACTCTATCCCCACTATCACACATACATCCCCCAAGGGGATAGGAATCAAATCAATCGGGTAAGGCACCCCGAAAAATGTATTATTCATAAGGTTCATGGCATTTAATATCATATAATTAAATATAATAAAATATAAAATCCTTTAGTCATTTGACTAATTATTTCATAATTATATTTCAACCATATTATTTAATAGTCTATCATTTTATGAAAAAAAAAAAACTACATATCTATTTGTTGTTCCGACGATTTCAGAATTTTTTGAATTCTTAGTCGGGATCAAACGTCGGGGATCAAATTTTCTCAGTGTTCTTGATTCTTTGATTATCTTATTTTCTAGACTAAGTATCAATGGTCGATGGTGAATAGACTACGATCCAGGGAAAGAAAGACACACCAATATTCAAAAGACTAGGCAATTCAATCATCAAGATTCTAAGGATGAGCAATTATCTAAGATTTTAACTACAGTATATGTAACATTCCAAAATCACAATAAATATAAATTTTTCAAAACAATCCATGAATCAATATTGATTACAAAAAGATCAATATTTCAAAAGCATTATTTCGAATTAGAGTTTTCCCAAGACCCGTAGACATAAAAATAGGAAGTTGTGTACGATCACGCCGTTGCCTTCCCATGATCCGCTGAAGTACCTGAAACGATAACAAAAAGCTGTAAACCAAAGCTTAGTGAGTTCCCCCAAAGTACTAGTACACTGCATAACAAACAAGCATACAATATGTGCAGCCAGCCTGACTGGACAGCCTCGCAGGGCCTACAACCTATCTGGACCGCGCTATGAGCCTTCAGCATGACTGGACCGCCTCGTAGGGCCTACATTGTATTAGGTCGTCCCCGGGTATCTAGGCCTACAACACAAAGCATGACCGCCCCAACCTAATGTTGGATTAGGTCTTTAAGCCCATAACTAAACATGGTATATACTTGAAATGATAGTAGCATAGTCCTTTTGGGTTGCCCTCAAACCTTGAAACTAGACATGATGATTTTGGAGAGAGAGAGAGAGAGAGAGAGAGATTGATTTATTATTTGAGTAATAAATTGAAATAATGGATTTATTAATATATTATGAAAATAATATATTAATTAGAAATCATATTGTTAAATTAATAATCAATCAGAAATTAATTGGAGTTAATTTTGGGATTAATTGGATTAATTAGAAGTGTAGGGACAGTTTGATTATTTATTGGAAGTTCAAGAAAGAAGGCCCAAGGATCTCATTGTATGAGGTGGACAAAAATCACTTGGGCAAGCCCAAGAGTTTTCGTCCAAGCCCCTTGAATGAGGGGAATGGGTTGCTTTGTCATCAAGCTAGGAATATTAGTGTTTCTCCCTTAAACCCTAGCTTTGGCACCAAGCTACCTTAGCTATATAAAGGACCTAGCCCTTCACATTTTTGGGAACTCCTTCCCTTAAAAATCCTTGGATGAATTTGGTTATCCCCTCTCCTTTTTCTATATTCATCCTCTTACTAGCTTGGTGTGATCCCATTAGAGGCACGACAATTGTGGTGCTTGTTTCCAAGAGATCAACAAGAAGGTGTTCTTTGTGATTTACTACAATAACAATCAAGGTATGTAATCCTTAATCCTAATTTGGTATTTTTGAAAATATCCTAGTGTTCTTAGGGTTTCCTTTTGATGTTCATAGTTATAGGTTCAATAGTGAAAACATAGATCTTTATTAGGGTTTCATGCACACTTAATAGTTTGAGTTTGTTTGTTTTGCATACAAGTCATCAGTTGTATCAGAGCTTTGCTTGTTTTCAATTAAATATGATATAATGGTTGAATTGATCAAATTAGGGTTTATGGAAATTAAAACCTAAAAGGCCCAAATTTCTATTTTAGGGTTAGGGTTTTGAAAACCTAATCTTGCCCCCTTAAGTTTCGAAATTAGGGTTAGGGTTTTGAAACCCTAACCCTCCTCACTAAGGATTTTGATTTTTACGTAAAGGTTGAAACCCTTACCTTTCTCCCCAAGCAAGCAATTTTCGAAAATGGTAAATGTGGTTAAGGTTTCCTAATTTTGGTAATTGTTAATTTAACTGATTAAATAGGATAATTATAAAATTAGATAAATCCTACACCCATTATTTCCAAAAAAGGTCAATAAGGATTAAATTAAATTATTTGATTAATTTAATTTGATAATCCTTACATGATTAATATTAAAATTAAAAGTTTAATTATTACTATATATATATATATATATATATATATATATATATATATATATATATATATATATAAGACTAAGTCAGTCAAACCACTAGTACGCCTCATTTACGAAGCTAGTCCAAAAGGGCGGTATATGGAAACTACCTACAAAATGGTAGTTGAATGGGTGTCCACTCTCACCCACCGCTTCCTTGATTAGTGGAGGGTCGTTAGCCAAACAAGTTTGATAAGACAATTAATTCTCATTAATAAGTATAATGTGATTAAAAAGCAACTAGTCTATTTTACTTAAATCCCAAATCTTAGTTACTTTAGGAAAAAAATGTGAATTGTTATGCTAACCCATGAAATTTCACATTATACTTTATAGTAGTTAGTGGAGCACGTATGGTTAACCGACACACTAACAGTGACTATAAAGAGTAATAATGGCCATCTAAAAAATTATCATTGCTTAATAGAGCATATGTGGTTAACCGACACAATAAAATGAGATGATAAATGACATCGAGAGTGTCAAGATAATTTGCACAGTTATACACATATTGTTTGTGATACTCGGTATCCCAGTCATAAATGGAAGAACATAATATAAGATTAAACATGTTATTTAATAGTTTCAATGAGACTCAAATGATAAAAGAATTTCACATAACTTAACTTCGTTTTTCGATGGTGAAATTGGTAAATCGTCATTTACCTACCTTTATAAATTTTACAATTAGATTACAACATCCCTTTTCTAAGTTGTGAATTTTTTAGTTGGATCCTGACCTTAATATTTCCTTTTTGGGTTGTTATATTAAGGATTATTCTTAGCTAACTAAAACTACCTTTATTTTACAAATTTCTACTCCAAATGATGCTTCTAGTTCTCCTCCTCCAACCATAACTTTTCCTTGTTGAATATGTGCTCCAAGGTGACATTGGATGGCACCAACTACAATGACGGGATGCGCAACATGAAGATCGTCCTTTATTTCGAGGACAAGGAATATGTCCTTGAGAAACCATTAGATGAGATCGACGAAGAGAAGGTCACTCCTGAAGAATTGGTCTCCTACAAGAAACACTATAATGATGCAACAAAAATTACTTGCATGATGGTGGCCTCGATGACTCTTGAATTACAGAGATACTATGAGGATTATTTGTCGTACGAGATGAACAAGGACCTTATGGAGAAGTACCATAAGCGAGCTCTTCAGGAAAAGTACGAGGTGGTAAAGTTCCTCATAGAAAACAAGATGAAAGAGGGAGACTCTGTTAGCAGCCACGTGCAAAGAATACAAAGATATGTGGACTGGCTTGTCAAGCTAAATGTGAAATTTGATGAGGATTTGGCTATCGACACAATCTTGAACTCCATGCCAAATTATTATGATCAGTTCATCTTGACTTATCATTTGAACAACAATTAGACCTCATTGTCTCATTTACACAACCTCCTACAAACAGTTGAAGCAGGGATGAAGGGAAAAAGTGTTGCCTCCACTCCTACTAGTGCTCCCATTTTAGCCATTGGTTAAGGGAAAGGGAAAAGGAGGAAAGGTCCTCCTAAGCAAAACTGGAAGGGAAAGTCTCAAGCTGGGTCACCAAGCAATGGACCCAAAGGAAAATATAGTTTTGATGCTCACCCTGTCTCTGACCCCAAAGAGGCCACTTGCTTCTACTACAATGACAAAGTGCAATGGAAATGAAGTTGCCCTAAATATCTGCATTACATTAAAGATGGCAAAGTGAAGCCGACTTCTGCAGGTGTATACACTATCTTATCTAATAACTCATCATCTTCTCATTCTTGGGTCCTTGATACATGATGTAGTATTCACATTTGCTCTTATTTGCAGTGCCTAAGAGGAATTGAGGATGTGGAGGATGGTACAATAAACTTAATCATGGGGAATAGGAGATCTTTACATGTCGCCAAGATTGGAGCTTATGATCTAGTGCTTAGTAATGGTGTTAATTTAGATTTGTTGAATTATTGATACTCGTCAGAAATGACACGTCACATTATTTCCTTTCTTGCATTGTATAAACAAGGTTTTAGATATTCTTTTAATGATTAGAATGGTTCTATTTCTGCTTATAAAAATGGTATTTTTTTATTTTGAAGCTTTACCATGTGATGCTGTGTATGAAACTGTGATGTGTGTAGACAATTTAGGTAATAATGTATTTCAAATTGATTCGTCTAATGGTATACATAAAGCATGCTTGTGGCATTATCGTCTTGGAGACATTAACAAGAAATAGATCACCCAACTCCAAAAGGATGGAGTGTTGGAATCATTTGACCTAAGGTTAGATGATGAATGCAAATTTTGTTTTTTGGGTAAGATGACAAAATCACCTTTCACGGGTTCTTGTGAAAGAGGTGAAGGTTTGTTGGACCTCATACACATAGATGCATGTGAGCCCTACATATCCACCATAAGGGATGCTAATTGATTCTATGTGACTTTTACTCATGAATATAGCAGATATGGCTATATCTACTTAATCAAGCATAAGTCAGAAACCTTTGAAAAGTTCAAAGATTTTAAACATGAAGTCGAGAATCAATTAGGCAGGAAGATAAAGATCCTCCAATCAGATAGAGGCGGAGATTATCTTAGTATCGAGGTCCATGACTATCTCAAGGAATATGGAATAGTTTCACAATTGACACCTCCTAGGACACCACAACTTAATGGTGTGGCTGAGAGGCGCAATCAAGCCTTGTTGGACATGGTTCATTCCATGATGAATCCAACTTCTTTTCCAATTTCATTCCAAGGGTATGGCTTAGAGACTACCACCCACATATCAAGGAAGGTTCCTTTGTTAGCACATATCAAGGTTTGGGTTTGTGAAGCTTTCATTAGAAGAGAGACTCACGACAAGCTTGAACCTTGAAGTGAGAGATGTATTTTCATCGGCTATCCACATAAGTCCTTTGGATATTTGTTCTACAGACCTAGTGAGAACATGGTCTTTGTAGCGTGAAAGGGAGTCTTTCGAGAGAGATAACTCATATGCAAATAGGACAATGGGAGTACAATTGACCTTGAAGAAATCCAAGAGTCAAACGATGAAGGAATATCTAAAGATGCTAGGGCTCAACCTGAGGAAGACATCCCAGTTGAACCAATTGACGAATCATTATATCTTAGGCGTTCTGGTAGAGTTAGGATTCTGCATGAGTTCTATGGTTTCCATATTACTACATATGGTGACATGTTTATCAGTGACAGTAGAATGGTAAATTTGTATAAACCAACTAACTACAAGGGAGAAATGGCATGCCCTAAGGCCACCAAATGGAAAGAGGTAATGGACAGCGAGATCAAGTCCATGTATGACAACCAAGTTTGGAATACTAAACTGAGTAGAACTCAGAGCCTGTTACCGATGTAGAGATAGCAGAAATGAGTAGAGTTCCATATACTTCCTCCATTGGATTTAACATGTATGCTATGATATGTACTCATCCTGATTTGTCCTTTGCTTTGAGCATGGTCAGTTGTTATCAGGGAAATCCAGGTAGAGCTCATTGGATAGCAGTTAAGAATATTCTCAAGTATCTGCGAAGGACTAAGGACTGGGTACTAGTACTTGGTGGAAGTAATACATTAAGAGTAACTGGGTAGAGTGACATAAACTATCAAATAGATAGAGACAACATCTGTTCTCAATTTGGCTGGTTATTTACCTTAAATGGAGGAGCAGTAACCTAGAAAAGTTTCAAACAAGAGACGGTGGCTGATTCTACCTGTGAATCAGAGTACATAGCATCGAACGAAGCATCAAAGGAGGAAATTTGGTTGAAGAACTTCATCAGAGACCTTGGAGTTGTTCAAGCCATTAAGGATCCAATGGAAATTATTTGTGATAACGAAGGAGCAGTTACCTTGACAAAGGAACCAAGAGATCATGGCAGATCAAGACATATCGATAGAAAATACAATTTCATCAGACATGGAGTGGAAGAGGGTCACCCCTTAGTGAAGATGGTATCATCAGAAGAGAATCCTGGAGATCCCCTCACATGGGTTCAGTAGGGTCAAACACGTTCAGCATCTTAGGGGAATAGGTCTGAGAGATGATATTAGTTTTAGTGGTTATATAGTTAGTTGAAACTTGTAACAAAGTAAATATGTATTGACTATCGGTGATTAAATAATAGAGAATTATTTATGAATTTGTTTACTACCTTTTGTCAATTGCTTATTATTGTGTTTCATTTTGCATGCTTTACTTCCTGAATAATTTGATTATTCAAAAATTCGATAGCCGTTTGTACTTTTGGAAGTAAGTAGTGAATTAAGACCATCATGAATTAGATTGTAAATTGTCTAAAGAGTTTTAGGCATCACAATGGTATTGCTATAATGTTCATGAGTACTTTCAAGTGGAGATTTAAGTATTGGATTAATCCATGCTCAGAGAATCACTTCATCGAATTTATCATGAGTAATTTTCAGACAATAATATCTTCTAATCTTGAAACAGAGATATATGAGTTGTGGTTTACAAGTCAGTTGTGCATTGATGATATGTAAAACGCATCAGTAACTTGATGTTATAAAACTTATTGTTGTGCATGATCAGATGAGTAAATAGTGTAAGTATATAAGTCAAAATTTATTTGTTCCTTTTTTCCTTAACAGGAGAAGCGATATCTTTAGGCCCCTTGGAGATTTGGTGTTGAATTATAGTATCGGGCCTGGTCAGGACTAAATTGATGTGTTTGATTAGAAGTTCTATGTCATTAAAAATCAAAAATCGGGAAACAAAGTATTGGACAATGAGATTGGTTATGTTCCATGTCTCATGTTTGAATGATATCTTCTAGAGCGGAGGATTATACGATCACTTATCTTATGACACGTGATTGACTAGGTTAGAGTTCGACAACGACTTTTGGAAACTATAATTTACTGATCAGTTTAGAAGTTATATTGACAATTATAATTATTTGACTAATCCAAGTGGGAGATTTTTGGATCAAGTGTCTAAGCCCATAACTATAATTGGTATATATTGTAACTGATAGCAGCATAGTCCTTTTGGGTTGCTTTCAAACCTAACAACTAGACAAGATGATTTTGGAGAGAGAGATTAATTTATTTTGAGTAATAAATTGAATAACTGATTGATTAATATATTATGATAATAGTATATTAATTAGAAATCATATTGTTTAATAAATAATTAATCAAAAAATAATTGGACAAATTTGCCAATCCCTTTTCCTCTCTCTATATTCATCCTCTTGCTTGCTTGGGTGTGATCCCATTAGAGGCACGACAATTGTGGTGCTTGTTTCCAAGAGATCAACAATAAGGTGTTCTTTTTTATTTGCTACAATAACAATCAAGGTATGTAATCCTTAACCCTAATTTGGTATTTTTGAAAATAGCCTAGTTTTCTTAGGGTTTCCTTTTGTAGTTCATAGTTATAGGTTCAATAGTGAAAACATAGATCTTTATTAGGGTTTCATGCACACTTAAGAGTTTAAGTTTGTCTATTTTGCATAAAACCCATCACCCAACACAACATGTCGATATATACAACAAATAAACATAAACACATATACAGATAATCATATGGATCTACTGAAAAAAATACAAACTATCATATCACTACCTTGACCAGGATAAATAATCTAGTTGTAACGACCCAAAAATCACGACTAAAAATTTCTTTTAAAACATTACTAAAACTAAATTTATAAACAACGTATCATAAGTCAAACATAACTTTCGAGTATTAAATTCAAAACATAATATCATTATCAGAGTCAAATATTCCCAGGCTAACTGACTATGGTGTGTGCTCTGCAATCTTCCCGAGCTCCTCTTTTGAAAACCGAGTACCTGAAACCAAAACTGAAAACCATAAGCACGAAGCTTAGTGAGCTCCCCCAAACTACCACATACCATACAATAACATATAAAGTACATACTGGGCCTTGCCCACTGCATCGGACCGAAGTCCGGGCTAACTGGGGCCTTGCCCCCTGCATCGGACCGAAGTCCGGACCAACTGGGACCTTGTCCCCTGCATCGGACCGAAGTCCGGGCTAACTGGGGCCTTGCCCCCTGCATTGGACCGAAGTCCGGACTAACTGGGGCCTTGCCCCCTGCATCGAATCGGAGTCCGGACTAACTGGGACCTTGTCCCCTGCATCGGACCGAAGTCCGGGCTAACTGGGGCCTTACCCCCTACATCGAACCGAAGTCCGGACTAACTGGGGCCTTGCCCCCTGCATCGTACCGAAGTCCGGGCTAACTGAACAGAACATAGCATAAACATATCAACTAGCATGAACACACATATACTACATACTACATCGGGCCGTGGCCCGGAACACATAACACATAATTCTTGTCTGAGCCACGAAGGCATCAAACATACTAAATACTGCATCAGATCAAAATCCGGAAACTGCTACTAGCTAAACGGGTCGGCATTGTGGCCTTAGACCCGTTCCTACTGGAAGGAAACTCACCTGAACTGCTGAGCTTTGCTGACAAACCTCTGGCTGCTACTCGACAATCCCCTGAACCGCTGCTCCTCTAGCTCTCCGAGCTATCAATATACATATAACACTTAGTCTGACAGTCAACTAAGTCAACTCTGGTCAAAGTCAAAATCCTGGTCAAAGTCAACCTTCCAGGTCAACCCTACTCGCCGAGTCCTCCTAATGACTCGCCGAGTTCATAAGCTCAGGGTCTTTCTATTCGTGACTCGACTCGCCGAGTCATTTTATGACTCGCCGAGTCCAACTAGTTCCAAGTCCTGTCCTGTCCAACTCGCTGAGTCACCACCCGACTCACTGATTCGAGTCTCAACTCGAAGGGTTTGAGGTTTCGCGACCTGACTCGCCAAGTCCACTAATAGACTCGCCGAGTCCAAGGCAATCTTCAACCAACTCGTCGAGTTGTTCTTCCAACTCGCCAAGTTCATGCTTAACTTCATCCGACTCGACGAGCTGTTCATCTCACTCGTCGAGTTCCTCCTCATCTTCAAGCTACTCGACGAGTCCACTCGAAGGACTCGCCGAGTCTATTCAGATCTTCATACATGCAGAGGACTTTTGAGTCATGCATGGACTCCATACTGCAGATCTACCCTTCCCAAGCCTATTCCCCATCTAAAGTTGCAAACTTTATGTGTAGAGAAGGATATCTAGGCACCATACACCATAAAATTAGGGTTTGAGACAAAGGGGCTCAACAATCAACCCATAGACTGATGCTTTATGACTCTCTAGGCCAAGATACACACAGATCTGAAGTAGCAACTTCAGATCTGGGCTTCTAACTCGAAATGGCTCAAGAACTTGCCCTAAAAGCCCCAAATCCTATGATAAAGGTTGATCTAAATGCAAAAGAGGGAAGGTCACGACTCATTACCTTCAAATGCTCTGGAAGACCACACAAACTCTGGATCTACTGCCAATTCTTGAATCCCCAATGTGAGCCTTCTTCCTTCTTCCTTCAAACCACCCAAAATGGCAAGAAAACTTGAATGAGCAACAATGGAGGCTTAGGGTTTCTGGTTCTGGACTATAGGGCCGCAACTGAGCCCTAGGAAAGAGAATAAGATGCTTAAATAGGGTACCAAGTCCCGAAATTAGGGTTTCCAAACCCAGACCTGACTCGTCGAGTCCACTTGCCGACTCGCCGAGTCGGTTAATTGCTTTACATCCGGATCCCGCTCCGACTCGCCGAGTTTCTCCCTGGACTCGACGAGTCAACCCTCTTCAACTTAGGGTTTTTCCTTTCCTTTCTTGACCTTTCTGATTTCGGGTGTTACACTAGTAGGGCAGCATTGGTGCCTTCAACCCACGAGTACAGTGATGAAAACTCACCTCTCAATCTGAATGCAAGTTGAATGAATCTCGACCCCAAAAATCAGGTCAACGATCACCTAACCAAAACCAAAGGACCTAATAGCAATTAATAAGCTCAAAAAACCTAAAATACCTCTAGGTCAACTTGGTCAAAACCCTAGTCAAAGATCAAGGTCATAGAGTCAACTCGGTCCACTCATCTGAATATGCGTTGCGTACTCAACTCCTACGTTGGGCGTACTTTGGCTTTGACCGAAGTCGGAGGGTTGACCCCGTATACACGGTGTACATTAGGTTACACACGATGAACTCGTAGAATCTTTTTTCCTTAATAAGAGCTTATTGCATTAATCTCTCACGTCCCAATTTAAGATCTAAGGCCAAAATACCACTAAGAGTCATAAATTTTCCGAATTTATTACTTTGCATGCCCATTAAGTGCTTAATACACAAAATCCCAACTTCTTAGCACCTTAAGACCCTCAAGAGCATGCATGGGGAAGAACTAAGCATCAAGACCACTTTTTATGACTCAAGACCCCTCATTGGGTCTGAAAGGACAACTTATTTGATTAAAAGCATGTCATGCTCAAGAATCATCATAGTTGGGACCAAAAAATACCTAAATAAAGAAATGGCTATATCTATAAGATAAGATGATCAAGCTATGAGATTTTTACATACTGGTTGTTGCTAGCAAGGGGAGAATCTCATATCCAAGTTGCTTCCAAGCTCCAAAGTCTTCCCACCACCTTCTTCTTCTTCTTCAAAAGTACCACCAAGAGAAAAAAAAAATGCATTCAAGATGCACTCTTCTCACTTGGGGTTAGCTAGAGGGATGTTTTCTCAGGTGGAGGCTTATGAGGGTGAAGTTCATGGGCCATAATGGGGATTATATAGGGTGTAAAAACCTTAAACTAAGGTTTTAGTCTGAATAGTGTACGTGCGACGTACCTGTGAGTAAGCCCGACGTACGCTTCCAAGACCCGCCTCCTCATGCAAGAGTGAACCATTTGTACACCCCGAGTACGCACGACGTACAGAACAAAATGCCAATCCTTTAAAAAATTTGGTTTAATAATGTACATTCTCGGAACGGGTGTTACAATATATGTTTCAAATTTTCCATCTCATCTTTTAGTACGTGAATTATGGAATATTTGTAGACGTATGGGTTTTGTAGTTGATGTTTTCATTTCCAAGAAGAAGAAAAAACTGGGACGGATGTTTTCGATTGTCAAGTTTATTATGTTTGATAATCATGAATTGTTAGTGAACTCTATGTGACATATTCGCATTGGGAGACTAAGAGTGCATGCTAATTTGGCTAGGTTCTCTAGAGAGGAAGCAAAGTCTCATCCTGCTCCTGTTCCTAAGCATGTTTCTATGAATACTTCTAGTAGTAAATTGGTGGGGTAACCATCTAAGTCTAATATGCTTTCTGGTGACAAATATGTGAAGGAAAAGGATGTGAAACAGGAACCTAATTCTGAAACACCTAATGTTAATATTGTTTGTAATGTTTATCAAAGGCCAAATTACCCCTTGACACTTCTCTGCTGTTTTGAGGATGTCAGATCAATTGAAAACATATGTAGTATTTCTCAAGGATAAGGTTTTCTAGATGTGGAATTCTTATATATTGGTAGTTGTAAGGTGCTTCTTGATTTCAACTCTGTTGGAATTAGAGACCAATTCTTGAATCATACAGGTTCATGGTTTTCTTGTTTGAAGCCTTAGAATGATAACACCATGTGTGATGAAAGAATTATACATGTTCAAATTGAAGGTATTCTTTTACTTGCATGGTGTCATTCAACATTTAAGAAAATGGTTAGTAAATGGGGTGAATTTGTGTCATTGGAAAAACATGATGATCAAAATAGATTTTCCATGAATGTTATCATGATTTCACATAATGTTTCAGTCTTATGTGAATTGACTTTCATTGATGTGTTTGGTATTGAATATTATGTTTGAGCAACAGAATTAGAATCTTGGTGCCCTAGTTTTGCAAAATTTTTTAATGATTAGAATGATGATGAATCATCAAAAGAGGATGATGTAGAAGACTGTGATGACGTTGGATCCTTACACTCTATTCCAAGAACATGGAAAAATCTAAGGGTGATGGAATGAAAACAAATGAGGGTGGGTTTAGTCCTCCTGCGCGATGCAAAACAGGTTGAGTGTGATAATAGCGATCCTTTAAATTTACAGCGTCTTATTGCTAATGAATTATCTACTAGTAAAACAAAGAACGTGTTAAATGATGAATCGGTTAGGTGTGATCAGCCTATTTTCGCAGCCTATTCATCAAAATTTGTCTTCTCTTCATTATGATCTTGTGTTCCCTCCAAGTTTTACGCCTCCAGTTGTTAAGTTTGGATCTGATTTGCTTGATGGTGATAATGTTCAGGTGGAGGTGAACAGTAATATATTTGAAACAAAGAAGGTTGGGGTGAGACCTGTTGAATTAGATTGCTTTTATTCAGAAGGAGATAATGTTGAATCTAATTTTGGGCTCATTAATGATTTTCTAAAAAACAAAGAAGAGGGTAATTCATCTTTTAACTCTTTTAATTCTCCTAAAATTCCTAAAGGTTTTTCCATGATAGAGCAATTAGAAGCTACCGTTGCTATTGGAATTGCCTTAGGTTGGGATATGGTAGGATGTGAAAAAAATCTTGAAAGTATTATTGCTGCGAATGGAGATATTTTTGGTAATCAATATACGTTCTATCTATAAATGTGCAGGTGTTTGGTAATGTGAGAAAGAGAAGATAGTTAAAAAAAACTTGTGTAATGTTCATACGGCCAATTTCCTTGTTATGAAGAAGACAAAAGCTTTGCATATTGATTTATGGGTGATTAGACAATTGTGGGGCAATTCCTTTTGTGATTTTGCTTGCTCTTCTCCTAGAAGTCTTTCTTGTGGCATTTTATGTGTTTGTAATAGTCTAGTTTTCAAAAAATTAGTAGTTTACTCTGATGACTATTAGGTAGTACTTGAAGAGGTTTGGAGTCCAACAAAGACTCCTATACGTTTGTTTTTGTTTTTGCTCCGCAAAAGTTAAGACATAAACATAGTTTATGTTTAAAACTATTGTTGTTGATTAAGAAGTGGAACAAAATTGTGGTGCTTACGGGAGATTTCAATGAGGTTTGTGAGGCGATACATGGGTGCGGTTATGTTTTTAATTAGAGAAATGCTAATTATTTTAAAGAATTTATTTTGGATGCTGAAATGTTTGATGTTGATATGGGAGGATATTCTTAAAACAACAAAAATTCTAAATAAATAAAAACTGGGTGATTTTTAAATAAGTGACCAAATTGTAAGGACCATTTGTGTAACTTATGGCAAAGATTTTAGAATGAACACTAACTACTAACTCTTAAGAGAAATTAGTTTTAATTTTAAATGATGATGATGGTACTATGGGAAATGACCTAATGTTAATATTGTTTGTATTGTTAAACAAATACCAAATTACCCCTGGCACTTTTTGGTTATTTTAAGGATCTCAGATCAATTGAAAACATACGTAGTATTAGTTAAGGAGAAGGTCTTGTGGATGTAGATTTCTTATATATTAATGGTTGTTGGGTGCTTCTTGATTTCAATTTTGTTGGAATTAGAGACCAATTGTTGAATCATATAGGTTCGTGGTTTTCTTGTTTGAAGCCTTGGGATGATAACTTCATGTATGATGAAAGAATTATACGTGTGCAAATTAAAGGCATTTCGTTACTTACATGGTGTCATTCAACATTTAATAAAGTAGTTAGTTAATGGGTTGAATTGGTGTCATTAAAAAACGTGATGATCATAATACATTTTCCATGAATGTCATCATGATTTCAAATTATGTTTCACTCTTATATGAATAGATTTTCGTTGATGTGTCTAGTGTTGAATATTGTGTTCGAGTAAAAGAATTATAATCTTGGTGTCGTAATTTCGTGAAATGTTTTAATGATGAGGATGAAGATGAATCATCAGAAGAGGATGATGTAGAAGACTGTGATGATGTTGGATCCTTGCACTCTGTTCCAGATTCGTTTAACATGGAAAAATCTAAGGGTGATAGAATTAAGAGAAATGGGGGTGGGTTTAGTCCTCCTGTGGTTGATGCAAAACAGGTTGAGTGTGATAATAGTTATCCTTTTAGTTTAGAGCCTCTTATTGCTAATGAATTGTCTACCAGGAAAACAAAGAATGAGTTACATGATGAACCAGTTAGGTGTGTGATCATCCTATGTTGCAGCCCGTTCAGCATAATTAATCTTCTCTTGATTTTGATCCCGGGTTCCCTCTAGGTTTTACGCCTCCATTTGTGAAGTTTTGAGCTTTTTTGCTTGATGGTGTTAATTTCAAGGTTGTAGAACTCGCTACACGGTACCTGTTCGTCCAATTTCTGAGTAGTAAGTACTCAGAGAGTACTTGGATTCGGTAATTCATATAGAAATATTTTTAGGGAAATTATTTATGTCAAAAGAATAAGTTAAAATCATATGTTTATTGAAACATATAACATAATTAGATACATGTGAATACATAAAATTTGTAAAACACAAAATGGTCTCACTTCCTGAATAATTACTGAAAATATAAGAGAGATATATATGTAGTAATAATCACATATGTGTGTCTTAACTAATAAATCATTAAGTATATTTTACATATTAATCACCAAGTTGGCCGAGTTTTACAACAATTCTCGCTTCAGTAAGGGGACGATTGAGGAATACTTAGCTTTTGTAACTTGCTTTGGTAAGGCGCCGAGTAAGGAGTACTCGATCGGGTATTTGGCCAACTCGGCGAGTTTTACAACACTGGTTAATTGTCAGTTGGAGGTGAACAATATCATATTTGAAACAAAGCAGGTTGGGGAGAGACTTGTGGAATTGGATCGATCTGTTTCAGAAGGAGATAATTTTTAATATGATTTAGGACTAATTAAGGATTTTCCAAAAACAAAGAAGAGGGTAATTCATCTTTTAATTCTCCTAAAATTCCTAAACTTTTTCCTTGATAGAGCTATTAGAAGCTACCATTGATGTTGGAAATGCCTTAGGTTGGGATATGGAAGGATATGAAAAAAAATATTGAAAGTATTATTGCTACAAATAGAGATTTTTTTTGGTAATCAATGAATGTTCTATCTATAAATTTTCAGGGTTTTGGTGACATGGGAAAGAGAAGATGGTTAAAAAAAACTTGTGTAATGTTCATATGGTCAATTTCCTTGCTATCAAGGAGACAAAAGCTTTGCATATTGATTTATGGGTGATTAGACAATTGTGGAGCAATGCCTTTTGTGATTTTGCTTGATCTTTTGCTAGAGGTCTTTTTTGGTGGCATTTTATGTGTTTGGAATAGTCTAGTTTTCAAAAAAGATAAAAGTTTTCTATGATGAGAATTTGGTAGTAGTTGAAGGGGTTTGGATTCCAATACAGACTACTATTATGTTTATTTCTGTTTATGCTCTGCGGAAGTTAAGAGATGAACGTAGTTTATGGTTATAACAATTGTTGTTGATTAAGAAGTGGAACAAAATGGTGGTTTTTATGGGATATTTCAATTAGATTCGTGAGGCGGCGGATAGGTTCGGTTATGTGTTTTTAATCAGAGAAATGCTAATTATTTTAATGAATTTATCTTGGATGTAGAATTTGTTGATAATGATATGGAAGGATATTCTTATACATGGACGGATATGTGGACTTCTTAGCTGAGAAGAGTTGATAGATTCCCGGTCTCTAATTGTTTTATGGAGGTTTTTGTTGGGGTCTCGACAATGGTGTTAGACAAATTTATTTTGGTTCATCGTCCTATCTTGCTTAAGGAGAATGCTATTTATTTTGGGCCAACTCCTTTTCGATTCTTTAATATTTGGTTCGATATGGAGAGTTTTCATGAGTTTGTCAGGAATGTATCGGTTCCATCTACTAGATATAGAATAGGTCTACAAAATTTGAGAATCAGTCAAAGCCCGAGCAGAAGCAACTGTATAACCCACAAAATTATTAATAGACCACAACCAAGAGTCATGATTCTCATTAATAACTACGTGACTAACAAAATATTAAGGAAGTAAAGTAGTCAAACTCATCACCTCCTCTTGGAGGTCTTCTCAAAATCGAAAACCAATTAGATAATCTAATTATGTGAGCAACTGAACAAGACTTCTCCAAATCTAGCACATAAACTCTCTGGAATCGAACTTTTAAAAGGAGTTCACCACACCACACATCATTCCAAAAAAATAGAGGAGCCCTTCCCAAACTTAAAAACACACAAGGAAAAAATATCTAAACTTCTTTTTTTTGAAAGAGCTCTGATTGCATTGATAGTCCTCTTCCACAGAGAAATCACAGAGTTGTTAATGCACACTTTATTAATATCCCCATCGACCCCATAAATATTTTTGATAACTATATCCAATAAGTCATATGACTTCATTCTAAATCTCCATATCCACTTAAATGACAAATAAATATTCAACGCATAAATGCTACCAGTGCCCAAACCCCTAAACTCTTTGTTAGCCAATCACTTTTTCTAAGCAACCCAAGTCATCTTCTTCTCTTCTAAGTCACCACCTATAAAGAAATTATTGTGTAAATATTCCAATGGTTCTCCCACGACCGAGTTCGAGATATGTAAAGGTCTTCGTCAATGTGATCCTTTATCCCCTTTTCCGTTTATTATTGCTAGGGAAGATTTACATGCAGTCATTCGAAAGGTGATGACTATTGGTCTTTTCAAAGGCGCTTCTATTGGTCGTAATAATTCTACTATTTCTCATCTCATGTACGTAGATGATGTGATGTTTTTGGGGGGAGTGGTCTTATCCTAATTCTAGTAACTTAATTAGCATCTTACATTGCTTCTTTCTTTCCTCAGGTCTCAAAATAAATGTTCTAAAAAGTAAGTTGTTGGGCATTTGTGTGTCTGAAGTTGCTATTAATGATATGGTTGCGGGTTTAGGTTGTAGGGTTCCAAATTTTCCTTTTACATATCTTGGAGTTCCGTTTGATTGTCATATGTCGTGTATTGTCAATTGGAAGGGGGTTATTGATAAGTTTAAAAATAAACTTTTGGCTTGGAAGGCTCGTTCTCTCTATTAGGGGATGAATGGTGTTGCTTAAAGTTTTTATAGGGAATCTTCCTACGTATTATATGTCTCTATATAAGATGTCGGTTGCAGTGGAAAAAATTTGGAATAAATGCGCAATAATTTCTTTATATGTAGTGATTTAGAAGAGAGGAAGATGACTTGGGTTGCTTGGAAAAAGTGCTTGGCTAGCAAAGAGTTTGGGGTTTGGGCATTGGTAGTATTTATGCATTGAATATTTATTTGTTATATAAGTGGATACGGAGATTTAGAATGAAGTCTGGTGACTTATTGGATATAGTTATCAAAAATATTTATGGGGTCGACGGGGCTATTAATAAACCGTTCATTAACAGCTCCTTGATTTCTCCATGGGAGATGACTATCGATGCAATTAGATCACTTTCAAAAAAAAATTATATCTTTTTTCCTTGTATGTTTGTAAGTTTAGGAAGGGCTCCTCTATTCTTTTTTGGGAGGATGTGTGGTGTGGTGAACTCCCTTCAAAATTTCGGTTCCAGACAATTTATGCGCTAGATTTGGAGAAGTCTTGTTCAGCTGTTGTATGTGATTGGTTTTCAGTTTTGAGAAGACCTCCAAGAGGAGGTGAGAAGTTGGACTAGTTTACTTCCTTAAGGTCTTTTATTAGTCACGTAGTTCTTGGTGAGAATCAAGACTCTTGGTTGTAGTCTATTAATAATTTTGTGGGTTATGCAGTTACATCTGATCGGGCTTTGATTGATTTTCAAATTTTAAAGACCTCTTCTATATCTACTAGACGGAACCGATACATTCCTGACAAGGTTAATATTCTTTTTTGGAGATTGCATCTAACAAAGTTCATTCTAGAATGAATTTAGATAGACGTGGAATTGACATTGGTTCAGTGCTTTGTCCTATTTGTGGTGCTCATGTTGAGACCGTCAACTTCCTTTTATTTTCTTGTGGTATGTCAATGGATTTATGGACTCTTTTGTCCGGATGGTGGGAGATGGATTTGTCTATTTTTTTCTTTTATTTCGGAATGGATTTCTTGGATTGATTCTGCTCGAATTCCTCTTCAGGTTAAGAGATGTTTGGATGGAGTGGTTAACACTATGTTTTGGATGTTATGGTCTTTTCAAAATATATTTTTATTTGCGAAAGATAAGTCTCTCAAGGCGGTGATGTGCGATTTGATCCAATCCCAATCACTTTTTTGGATTAAGTCTAGATGTCCTAAGTTTAAAGTTAATTGGGTTGATTGGGTGAAAAACTCTTATTTTGTAATCCTTTAATTTACTTTTTTTTTCTAGCTTTTGCTAGGTTTTTTATATATAATTCCGCCGTTAAAAAATGCATTTAAAAAAAATGCATATGCTCTACCAAAATTATAAGAAACAAATACGTTATCATATTATGTGATATTTTGTTTAAATTCGTGAAACTATAAAACTATCTTTCATTTTTTTACATATTAATTTGGGTTTAGAATTAAAATGATACCTTTATTCTTGTTTATTCTCAAGCGCATAAACATCCAAATAAATTGGCGTTACGCAACGGTTCTATTATATATTTTAACTTTATCTTTTATCTTTTTCAGTTCCTAAATATCGATTTTTGACAAAATGAAGGGGTTCCCTTATGCCAGCTCACTTACTTTTACACTTTAATGATTAAAAAATAAGAGGGCCCACAAGCGAGAGCTGCTAGGTTTGGTGATTGTACTTCGAGTTTCAAGCCACCGAGTTACAGTAAATCAGTGAGTTTGCAGCCAAAACTTGATCAAGTGAAAGAGAGAGTCAGGATTTCTCCTTCTGCTGATGTCACTTCCGGTGATCAGTCAATCGTTGGAAAGACAACGCGCATGCCACATGTCAGTAAGAGGCACTTTGCCGGTATTGAAAAGGGACCGCCTAGAACTCCACGTCCTCTTCCAAGATGTACCAGGACCGCTCCTGCAACCACCGCCAATCTAGTATCTACAGGTGGTGGACCTCTGCCGCCACCTCCTTCACTACCACCACCACCACCTGGCGGCCCACCCCGCCCACCTCCTCCACCGGGATGCCTAGCTAAAGGAGTCTATGGCGGTGATAAAGTTCATAGAGCTCCAAGTTGGTTGAATTTTACCAAAGTCTAATGAAATGTTAAGCTAAAAATATATGCCAATCATATCTTCATCTACATCAAACACAACGGATGCAAGGAGTAACATGATGCGAGAGATTGAAAACCGGTCAACTTTCTTGTTGGTTGTACGTTTCATGATTCTAATCTCCCATTAAATGTAATGTTTATGCTTAATTATTACTAATTAACATTGTCTTTGTTTTCATGTAAAAGCTGACGTGGAAACTCAAGGTTATTTTGTCGAGTCACTTGCATCTGAAGTTGTCGAATCTTACAGATATAGGGGGGGGGGGGGGGGGGGGGGGGGGGGGAAGAAGAAGAAGAAGAAGAAGAAGAAGAAATAAAATAAATGTAATAAGTGATGAACCAGTTAAAAAAGGAAGGTTAGGGGAGTAAATAGACAGATCAATAAACTATTTGTTTCTTTAAAAGGCTCGAAAATAAATTTACAAAATCAAAATACATAATTAGGCAGTTGTCATTTTCCCTTAATATTTCAAGGGATAATGTTAAAGAGCCCCTTATTTTGCAAAACACGGGTAACACAAAGACATTCACACAAGGACTATTTGGCATGAAAGGGAAGATAAGGCGACCTCTATCCAACCGCAACAAGTGATTTTTGTTCATAGATTCGTTCGATAACATATAATTCATATAAATTTGAAATAGAAAATGGCTAAAATTCGGACCTATTTTTGGAGACCCTATGCGGTTGAACACCTTAGATTTTCTAAGGGATGGACGGTTGCACACCCTGCACTCCCTAAAACACTCCCAGAAGCACTGCACTCCTAAAGCACGACCTTGACTTTTGGTTTTCGTAACATGATTATGTAATTTTTTTCTTGAAGTTTTATAGTTTAGGTAATGAATTTTCATCGTTATGTTTTAATTTTGAGTTTTTATTCGAATGTCAATAACTTTAAAAAGTAATAGTTATATATTCTTGTCAAATATTTCTAATAACTAAAACTTTTGGTTTTCGATTTTCAAGTATCCTTAACTATTTTAATTTTTTTAATCATACCATTATATTTAGATACTTGTAAATAGATAGATACGATTCTTAAAGTTCTCCTTTTATAGTGATTTTTTAATATGTGCCTTAAGGACACAAAAATTATCATAACTAAATGTGAAATTTATTTATTATAAGGAATATTGTCAAAATTAAATGTGAAATACATTAATAATCTTCATAATAAATGTATTTAACATTTCTTTATGTTAATATTTATCTTTATTAATGCTTATTGTATATGTCTTAGGACATATATTAGAAAATCTATTTCTTTTATATTTTTTTAACAGTTGACATACAAGAATAAATTTAGGGGATTCAAATCAAAGTTTTTTTGTTTTTGTTTTTGTTTTCCTCTTTCTTCATTCTTACTTGATCCCTTGAAGTTGACCAATATATCACCCACTCTATTACGTCTATAAAGAAAATAATAAGTCAATACACACTCTATATTATTGACAATATATCACCCACTCTATTTTGTCTATAAAGAAAATAATAAGTCAATACACACTCTATATTATTGACCAATATATCACCCACTCTATTTCGTCTAGAAAGAAAATAATAATCAATACACACTTTATATTATTGAATTAATTTGATAAAAAAACCAATGTTGTAGAATAAAAAGTTGATTAAAAATGTAATAGGTAAATAAAAACACGTTAGTCACATGGCAATGATATATAATTTTATACAAATATTATGGATATATCACCAAAACCAAGTCACCAACCGAATAAAATAAAATTCAATAAAACGATAAGCCAATAAATGCTTATATATTCAACCAATCAAAAATCTTTGTAATGTTAATATAATGTTTCAAACAAAGATAATATAATTTTTATTTAATGTATAAAATATAAAAGTGTACTGTGAAACCTTTTGGTTTTAAGATCCACATTTGTCTAATAGTTGTGTTAAGCACGTATAACCAAAATTATTATAAAATTTCTTTTTATTTATTTTAATTTTTTTTTTCTAATTTCTAGTGCATCTACAACTTCTAGTTTATGACATTTTTTGATCTAACTACGTTCATTTATTTTTGTCTATAGTTAACAAAAATAATTATTTTTTTTCTAAAAATAACTATTATATCCGGAATAACAATTTCAAAGTAGACCAAAACAGATCAAACCCACTACTGCAACACAATGCTATATATATGGGCCTCCCACCTTACTCATTCGGAATAAATATTCCAAATTTTGAAATTTCGAACCTTGTGATACCGTCATTTCGAACAGAGGTTTTACCATGAAACCACGACAATTTTATTCTTTAAGTTACTCGCATTTAGTTTACAAACAATTATTTTGTATTTCGGAATATGTAGATCATGTGCGGAATACGAAAAACAAGTCCGCGATATCTATTGTTTTTTATTTAAACAATAAGACCCATATAAATATCTTAAAAGGTGTAAAACACCATTTTTAGTCAGGAAATAGGTCCACATTAAACATTACAAGGGCTTCCAAAATTGTAGTATCACTCCTGAATACGAAGATCAATTCCGGAATGGCAATCCAGAATAAAAGTTCAATATTTGTATTTATTTATTTTCTGTTATTGATATTGTTAAATTGTAACTACCAGTTTTCTCATTTGCATATATATAAAAAATACATATAAACTTTTTCCAAATACTATACATCAAAACTTTGGTTTTGGATAAGTATTACAAACATATGTAATATACAAAACACATTCGAAAACTACACCGAAGATCTATTTGGGGTTACAACGTTTTATAAAGTCATACATAAGCAAACTACTCTTTTTCCCATGGTTGTCTTTGTTGGATTAGATGTCTAAGCTCATAACTATAATTGGTATATACTTGAATTCATAGCAGTACAATCTTTTTGGGTTGCCTCAAACTTAGCAATTGAATATGATAACTTTTAGAGAGAGAGAGAGACTGACTGATCAATTTATTGTAACACCCGATTTCGAATCGCTTCATTATTTCGGAGCTGCGGCCCGATCATCAGTTATCATAAGGCTTGGGAGCATGGGGAAGAAAGGATTTAGCCCTTTCAGATGAGGGTGTTAAAGTCTACATGATCTGAGTAGTCAATGGTGTTCCAGAGCCAAAGGGCATACTTGTAATTTGTTATCTCGGTCCTTTATGAGTTTTGGGTTTGATTCGGGAACTTCAAGGCCTTGATGGGTTTCTAGAAGTGTAGGGATTCTCTCCACCTTTCCGTGATAATAAAGTTCGTCAGAAACGGACTTCGAATGAAGAAATATGGCCTTCAGAAGAATTTAGGGTTTTTGGGAAAAACTCTGGTACACGGGGCGTACATGGGCCGTACGCAGGTGGTGGTTGTCGATGACAACAAAATTAATAACCCTAAATATTTTACACTAAAATAGTATATAGTGGTAAAGGGGTCGAATCCGTGGAGATTGGTTCAATTTTATAACTTTATGAAAATATCTTTGTAAAAATACTTGTAATTGACAATAAAAGTAAAAATTAGGGTATTGATATTTTTAAATACATGAAATAAAACTGGAATTAAACTATGATTTAAATGGACCATTCAAAAAAAAAGTGTTTGATATGAAATCAATACGAGAAAGATGGTTGACTTAAGGTTTCCTCACTTTGACTTTTGATGAACATATCATTAGAATCCAATGGTGCAATTTGTTTTAAATCCTTAATTTGGCTATAGTAATCCAAGAAGCTTGAGATTACCTAGACTTTTTTTAGTTGTTAAAATGGTTAGAGAAGCTCATAACAATTTCCTTAGTCAAAGTCACAATTTTCATTAAGCATGTAATTAGTGAAAGTCAACTAGCATTAAGAGCCAAAAAGCCACCAAATCCAAGAGGAGTCAAATGCTTTCACTTCCATGTTGGAGAAAAAAAATTATGATTGTGTGAAGTAAAACTAACACAAAAATCACTTGTTGCTTGCTAATTTGAGGATCCTTTACTTAATCAACAAATTAGTCAACTAATCACCACAATCACATTTAAACTCATGAATAAAAACGTACAAGTAGTGATAAGATGTTAAAACACAAAACATTCTCATAACGATTCAAGAACAAGTTCATGGAGTCTTCAACATTCAAAAAAGTTCAAAGGATTTCACCAAAGTCAACCAAGTTTAGTTTAGCCTAGCATGGCTAAACTCAAGAAAACAAAGTAAGAAAAGATTATACCAAACATTTAACAAGATTCAAGAGAAAAAAGATATTGAGGTGTTCTTGGCCTTCAAAATGCTCCAAAATCTCTAGAGAATGCTCCCAAGTTCGGATGTGCAAGAGTCTGAAAAGAGTCCCACCAAAGTTCGTTAAATAGAAGCCAAAAGTAAAATCACGATTTTGCCCCTACAGGAATCCACGGGGCCGCGTGGAAATCTTATGCGGGCCGCATGAGACGACTGAGAACGGGCTTTCTTCAATTGTTGGGCCTGCACTGCCTAATCCACTAGCCCAGTTTGAGTATGGTCAGCTTCTAGCCCATTTTTCTTCAAGTTTTCTTTATTTTGAGACCAATTTGCCTTTTCCAAATCCTCCATAGCTCTCGAAATCACCCGATAATTAATTCCCGCATGCTTGAAAAATTCTTCCATCTTCGTTTAACTAAGAGACCAACTTCTTCAATGCTCTATCCATCTAAAGCCCATTCTATGCATCACCTCCACTAGATATTAAGACCAAAAATCTTTATTGTTCACTAAGTCCAAACGCCTGCCGAAGATCCCGCTCCGCTAGTCTCCAAAAACCTACAATTATACTAAAATAAACTATACAAAGAAGTAAATAAAATGAAACTATCAAATCACCCTAAGCTTAAACCTTATTTTTTCCTCAAGTAAGACAAGACTAAAATAAACT
Organism: Lactuca sativa; assembly: GCF_002870075.4. Taxonomy (NCBI): domain Eukaryota; kingdom Viridiplantae; phylum Streptophyta; class Magnoliopsida; order Asterales; family Asteraceae; genus Lactuca; species Lactuca sativa. The sequence continues at coordinate 196,950,958 of NC_056631.2, read as the reverse complement.
TAGGATGAACTAACCTAAAAAGGAAAAAGAAAGAACATCTTAGGCAGAAATTCACGACAACTCCCTTAAAATAAAATCATATAATCCGTTTTTTGAGATAAAAATCGCTTTAAGGGACGAGCCTTTGTTGCCTTTCTAGAAAGGGATACATGTTGAACAAGATACAAAATGAGCATGCATACTTCACTATTATGGTCTATATGACATTGTCTAGTGGTCCAATCTAGCCCAAAAGCCATAAGAAAGTGTTCCTCGATTAAAATGTTCCTTACTCCTCACTTTTTCAACCCCACACCAAGGAATAAAACCTAGAAAAAGATAACTCGGGCCAAAATTGGTAAGGAACGAGCTATGTACAAAGGTTGGCAAACTACAATCATCTTGAAGAATAAGTGCTCCCACCAAAAGGAAATCCATGTAGAGCGAAGAATCGAGCACACAACGAGTAAAGGGCACTATTGTAGTTGCCAACAAAAGATGAATATAGACTAGAAAACATCAGACTACAAACGAACTACATGAAATAAAATCTAAAAAGTCTAAACATCTAACAAATGAAAAATGGATGCAACTCCGTGGCCCGACCCTTTTTTTTTCTCTCTTTTTATATATATATATATTTTTTTTTGTATTTTTTTGGACAACAAAACCCCAAAGATACAATTACAAATACAAATGCTTGAGCTACTAAAAAACACTATATACAAAAAAAAACGATGAAGGAAATACTAAAATCATCTAACTATATTCGCATTTTATGATTGCGATAATATCTGAATTTTCAAAAAAATAATTTCCTTAAGAATTTTAGAGAATAAAATCAACAAAAATATAGTTCAAACTTCACATAAGATCAAAACTTGACTTCTCCAAAAAAAAATAAACACATGAAACTTCACATAACACATACTAAATACTAGGCTTCTACCAAAAATTGTCGAAAATTAGTACAAAATTTTTCGAACAAAATTTTAAAAACAACTTGCCTTTGATTTACAGAACACAAAAAATAACCATATAGACACTTACATAAACAAAATGAACAATACTAAAAAGGGGTAGTTGTCTCTTATTTTTTTTTTGGCTCACTTTTTTGGTTTACCATAGGAGTTTTACATAGGTTGCATCACGTGAAGAAGAATACAAAGCACAACTATATACAAACTATAAGTGACATCTAAGTCTAATGTAAACAATAGGCCAAACGAGTGAATCTAAAGAAACTAAGTGCAAAAGTTGAGAACAACTGCACTAAGGCTAATTTGAGATCAAATGGGAAAAACGTGTCTATATAATAAAGAGATGAGATATGATGTGCAATGTAGCAGATAGACACTAAGGATCTCAAAATAGAAAAATCTAGCTCTTATTCCTTTCTTTGGGTTTGATTGTGGCTTGTAAGGAACATGTAGATGAGGAACTAGTCTGGGCTAAGTTTCCCCCTACTTATGTCACACTTGCCATAAGTCGATTCATTTGCATAACTACTTGCACTCTTTCCCAACATATATATAAAAGAAGATGCAACAACTGAAAGTTCATATGAGCGATTCTTATTTGTTATGTAAGGTTCCCAAAAGAATTGTAGTTAAGGTGTGTCGAGTCTTTCAAGTAAAGCTGTTCAGTGGTGAGAGTAAAGAGATAACAAAAATGCATGCATGCTAATGCCCTAAACTAAATGTTATGCAAAAATAAAAGGTGAAAAAGAAGAAAATAAAATCTTTTTGGAATTTATCAAATAAAAAAATAATAACAATAGTTTAAAAAAACGAATGCAAAAGAACCTAGAACTAATATGTTATGCAACCTAACTAAAAAAATGCATGAAAAAGTAAAAGAAAAGGGAATACCCCACCCCAAGATTAAAAATAAGCATTGTACTCAATGCTTGGGGAAGGGCGAGAGTACCTAAATCGAGAGGTCGGGAGGAGGATAGGGGAATTGGTATTGTGGGTAAGGGTAAGGGTAAGGTGGAGGGGGATAAGGATGAGTGGGTGGAGGCATATATGGATAAGGTGCTGGCAGTGAAATGTTTTCAAAATGATTTTGGGACTGGTGTCAACCCCATACGTGATGCATTTATTGCGACATGATTTGGTTGGAGACACAAAGGGCATCGAAGCGTTCAATGAAATTGGGCGGGAGTTGGTATTGTCCTAGTGTAGGGGCTTGATGTGGTGCGGCTTGTGGAGCTTCACGAGGCGGCTTATCATGCATATCAACATGATCTACAGGTGGAGGGTAATCGAATGGTATGACCCATTGCTCGGGGTCAGTTGGTTCAAATGACCTGATATACTTTTGAGCGACAATTAGGTATGGTTGACCATTAAGATTCCATATGTGACCATCGATCAAGTCGTAATTGATTTGCATTCGTTGGAAAGCGTTGATGCCTAGACGAGAGGGTTTGGTTGCTTTTTGAAATAGATGGGTGGAAATATGTAGCTCAAGTGGAGGCCAAGACGCAAGGAGTGAGAAGAACTCTCCAAGATAAATGTCTCTCGTGTCCATGGTAGTGAGATTGTAACATTTATTGAAAAAGAATGATGCAAAATCTGGACGAATACCATTTTCACGAGCCATGCACCAAAGAAAAACAATTCAGAAGATGATGAAAACCATTTTCACGAGCCATGCACCAAAGAAATGGTGCGTGTAAGGACCCGGTGTGCTAGACGCAAACACGAATGAATAATTGAGGAAGCCTTGGAAGAAGATGATGAAAATCGTAGTTCGCGGGCAATTCGTTGCTAAAAGTGATGCTCGTTAAATGCTTCAGGGCCAATGATCTTGATGGGCATACGTGTGGTCCACCGGGGTACCCATTAGGATCTTCACAACCCTATATGGCAATGTTCGTTTTTACCTAACATTTGGAAAGTTACAACTCTCGCCTCGTCACAAGATTTGAATGTGGAAAGGAATTCTAAGGTTGGTTCAATGCAAGTGGCAACATGATTATGAAGGAATTGACCCCATTCGATGTTATCAAATAATGCTTGAACCCCTTCAAGCACTCTGAGCACTTCAAAAGATTCTCTATGAAGGAATTTTGTCGATTTGATTTTGTGACAACCTGGAATTTTCATTCGGTCAAACCCTAAAAGTCAATCACTTCATATTATAAGTCAAGTTCACTTTTACTTGTTTTTAGAAAATTAAAGTTCGTTTGATTATTTTACTAATTAATCTTTAAACGAACGGGTGAACGGATGTGCCGTCTCGGGTCTTGAAATTGCTAAACCACGAATACCATGTAGCTTAGAATTTCACGGCCAAACATTTATGTTTGGGCCATAAACTCCCTTAAAAACCATAAACTCATGCCTTAAGCATGAGTTTACTCCCCAAAGTAGATCACTTTTCATTTACACCCAAAAAGAGTAAACTCCAAAAACTCTCTCATGTATCATCCAAGATTAAATTCAAGATCTTCAAACTTGTAAGTGTTCTAGCCATTTCAAGTTAGTATAACACTTAATCTAGTGATTGTACATCTTTTTATCCATTCATTTTTATATTTTGATTAGATTTCCAAAAACACCAAAAACACCAAAAACACCAAGAACACACACTAAGTGTTCTTGGACTTTAAGTTCATTACAAGCTTCCACAAAGTAAGTACTTCTATCCTAGAGTCATTTAAAGCTTGCTATACATACTAATATCATGGAAAAGTCTCAAGAACACCAAGAACAAGGTGTTCACGGTTTTGGGAGGCTCCCAAAACCGTAAACACCAAATAAAGTGCAAAGTGGTGCTTTAGGGTGTCTAGATGCTTCAAAATGCCTAAAGGACTTGTCTAGATCCTTCCTTGATGTGTTTAAGCCATGAAAAACACCCCAATGTGGGTATAAGTTGACCATCTTCCTTCCTTAGGCTAAAAATCTAACCTAGACTTTTACCTTGTTGAGATAAGGAATTGAAAACATAACAATACCACTTTCCATATGGGTTTACGGTAGTAAACCCAAAAGGAAATGGCCTTGGGGCCGTAAACTCCTCCAAGGAGTGTAATAATGCCCTAATCCCTTCCAAAGGCCTAACCACCAAGTAGAAATGCTTCATAGGACTTGTAAAACCTAAAAACAACTTATGGTCATAAAGTGTAGAGTTTACGACCGTAAACCCTTGAGTTTACTGCCGTAAAATCCTTGGGTAATGGTCATGAAAACCGTAAACTCCAAAGGAGTTTACCCTTGGACCCCAAACACTCTATCCTTGACCTACAACAACTTAGATGCCATCCTTAGGGCTAATAACACCTATGTAAGGTGTTTAGCATGTTCTAGGAGGTCTTATCATTATCAATTACTAGTTTAAAACTAATTGGGTACATATATGTGTGATTATATGTTAACTAGGATCATAGAGTGTGTTCAGGACTTCACTTAACACCTAGCAATCCTACATCTTCAGTTCATCCGTACCACTCACTACAGGTGAGTTCATACCCCTTAATCAATGGTTTAAATGTTTTTAAATGCTTTTATGGCGGGGGGGGGGGGGGGGGGGGGAAATACAAGTCAAATACTTATAGTGATTACATTAATCACATGTGATTAATAACTACAAAACCAGTGATTTCCTTATTGTTCAAATTGTTTATCAAACTGTTTTGCTTCAAACTGTTTTACAAATTCTTATACTTATCAAATACATTTACTTAAGCTTTGTTATACTTATTATCAATTGCATGTCTAGGTATGTATAGTTATATAAGCAATGTTTAAAAAGCTTAGGAAGGCCTGCCCACCCTATTTCCTTTTCGCGCTTGAGATGTGGTTTGGTGGGGTATCGGGTGTCCGTCCGAAGGTCGTTTAAATATTAGTTATATATCATGTGTACATATATAGTCATAAAAGGTCCTTCTATTCAATTCAATACCCTTGGGTAGCAAGGGTATACTTACATGTTCATACGTACAAGTTATATTACTAGTAAACTACAATAGGCGTAGTTTAGGGTTTTACTAATACTAATACAGGAACAATGAATCATACAAAGAGTCAGTTCATACATGAGTCATAATACATAGTGATGAGAAACAAACATAATACATAATGATGAGAAACAAACATACAGGCTAGACAGAGGGAGAACACACAATATAGTTAGCACATACATTACATATACATTACATTCAGTTATGTGAGCCATTAAACGGGTCATGGCACTACCTGCCATGACAGTTTTTGTATCAAGAATCTCCTTAATTGGGGAGCGTATGAGTTTGCGTATAGATCTATACTGGACTGACTATCCTACACCTTGCTGTTCGCTACAGTGGGACTTGCAAGTCTACGGGTGCCAAATGTCATTTCTTACGGCGTCTTACATCGTTGTTTTACTATTGAGTCAGTAGCAGGGTACAGGCCGATCACATGGTACTTTAAATAACAATTGGTTTAATGTAGTTAGTACAGCAGTAGTTACTTAATACAACACTACAGTACTATAATATTTATCCCATTACATTCACTTCGTGAACATTCACACGATGCACGGTAATGTAAAAACTATATTTTTGGTTAATGATAGTCGGATTTGGGAAAATACACACTCTTACAAGAGAAACACATAGTTACTAGATGCCTTGGTAGAAGGCTACTCTTAGTAGGAAACATAGGGTTTTCTAGGATAGTTCAAACAAACACAAAATTTACAAAACTTATACATTACATCTTACAAACATCTTACAAATGCTTTCATACAAACTAAGACACTAATATACTTATGATCTCACCAGCTTTAAAGCTGATACTCGCTTTCAAAATAACTTGTATTCTCAGGTCACCACTAGACAGGTACAAGTGCCAGGCTTTTGAGAAGATGGAGTTCATTCAAGACTCATCTTTTATTTTGATATGTATATTTTGGTGTCTATATAACTTGACAGAACACACATGTATGAAATTATATTATTAATGCAATGGATGATGTTGTTGCTTGTTTACTGTTATTCATTGTTGTGATACTGTACATGAGGTCCTCCGCCCCAGAATGTTTCCGCCATTCATGGTTTTGGGGTGTGACAGATTTGGTGCTTGTAGGAAGTGAGAAAATCATATATTTTTCGGTTTTCATGATCTAGCAAATGGAACGGGGGGTCCATGGATTTGTCTTTTGACCCACTCTTAGATGAAATAGCTCTGGTACCCACTTTTGCACGCTTAGAAATTCAACTTGGGACAAAAGTTTGACAATAATGACTCTTAAATCACCCTAAAGACCACACGGACAACAACACAATTCCAACAACAAACGGGTATTGAACATGCAAATAATCAAGTTAAAGGAACGTGTGGTACCCATTTTGTTCATAACCAGAGCGGATTGTAGAAGCGGAATTAGAACCACCAGCGATATTTCTCTAAGGCACACCCCAAGCTTATGTGTTTACTCCATGTTTAACGTCTGAATTGCTGAAACGACCCCAAAAACGTGCTTCAAAAAAGATTTTCCGGCGACTGGAGTGGCGACACTTAAAATCCGGCGAAAACTTTTAGTGACCTTTTGAATACAGATTGATATGGCCGGAAAACCCTTGGGAAGAGAAACAAAACGCCATGCTCGGAAGCTCTAAAGGTGGCTAGAGTTGTCCGGAAAATGCATGTGCGGCGCCCACTATTCCGGCCATAGATCAGGGAAATATTTGGGTGGGGGTTTGTAGAGGGGAAAAAATGGTGAAGAATGGCAGTGGTCTTGCAGGATTCCAACCGGTAGATCTCTAGGAAATCGAGTTTTTATGTGGGGATTCAATGGAGGTGGGTATTCTTTAGAGGGAAAAAAGGATGTAGGAAAGAAGAAGACGAAGTCGATGGGTGGGGAAGAAGAAGGCTGCCCTTTAATTTTTAGTCAACATAAGTCAAGATAGGTCAAAGCTGGTCAACACAAGTCAACCCATTAAAAACCGGTCAACATGATTCAAGCGGGTGGGTGTGTCCCGTGTGCTGGCTGCATCTAGGGCTTCTTCTACTCTGCAAGCTCACTGATTTGGCAAAGTAGTTATCTCTGCCTTGTGCGGGATGTGTAAAGGTCACATGAAGACCGTGTGACCTGATACTCAAATTTAACCTAAGTGTTGGAATCAGCTATGCAGGCCGCATGGAACCCGCATGTTGGCCACACATACTGAACAAATTTGGAAGTTTTTTTCTACGTGGATAGGGAACGAGCCGCATGTAAGCCGCACAACACCATACTATTGGATTAATGTCTAAGTCCATAACTATAATTGGTAAGACTTGACCCGACTCGGCATGGTCCATGTGGGTTGCATGGCATCATGCATTTGGATAGACTATAATGAGAGAAATAACATTTAAAGTTTGTTAATATATTATAAGTTCTTATATATTAATAAGGTTATTTAATTAGTATTGATCAAGAATTAATTTGGAATTAATCAAGTGATCAAAAGGAGACTAATTAAATATATTGGTTGATTGTGTAAATCATTCATTCTTATATATGTGGGCTTGTGATCCCAGATTCCTTATATTGGACTAAGTCCATGGGGTGACCCATGGATACTCCATGGAGGTTAAAATCCATGGAGCATAAGGAATGGGTAAAGTCATGAGTTACATGGTGTAACCCTAATAGCCACCATATAAAAGAATCCCATGGCTCAAGAAATCGTGCACTATGTGTGTGTGTGTGTGAGGGCTAAACGATTTCATGGAGTGTTCACATTTCTCTCAAGGTTATTCCAAAAGCAATTGATGTTGTGTGAACCATTTGAGGTGTCACACTTGGGGAACTAGGCACTCAAGCTTCATGAAGACTTTCTACATCAAAGAGTTATGTATTCTATCTTGCTATATGGATTGTTTTGTATGCTAGATTAGGATAATACCTTGGAAGTTCATATTTGCATGTATAATAGAGAAAACATAGATCCAAGGCATTTAGGGTTGCATGTACACTTAGGAGTGTTAGAATGCTCAAAACCCAACACATACACGGGCCGCATGCAATCTAAGACAAATTTTCACGCAGGCCGCGTGTATCACCTACACTCCAAAATTTTGAAATTTTCTAAAAACTTGATCTCTTGGCCAAGATGAATCCCGAAAAGTCCGATTTCAAAAAACAACAAAAGTTTGGAATAAAAACCAGAATGAAGGGTGAAATATTTCAAAAATATTATTTTCAAAATCCCAAAAACGCTTTTTTAAAAAAAAATAACTTATTGAATTTGGAAAAGATGAAAGCATAATGCTTTCCAAAAATTCCCTTCTTTAACATCTTTGGCGAGATGTCCTCCTAGCTTGCTTCAACACCTCGGGACATCCAAATGGATGATTTCAAGAGCATTAGCATTGAAACCTTCATAGAATAGCTTCAAGCGGTGCCCATTGACTTTGAAAATTTGTCATGTCTTTTCGCTTTGGATTTCTACCGCTCCATGGTAAAAAGTTTTTATTACGACAAAAGGCCCTATCCATCTCGACTTAACTTGCCCGGAAATGACTTCAATCGTGAATCGTAGAGTAAGACCTTATGTTTCGGTTCGAAATGCTTCTGAGTGATGGACTTGTCATGGAAAAGCTTCGGTTTTTCCTTGTAAATTCTTGAGTTTTCATAAGACTCATTTCTCAATTCTTCTAAATCTTGAAGTTGAAGCTTCCTATGTCTTCCCACCTCATCAATATTGAAATTACATTGCTTGACCGCCCAAAATGCACGGTGTGTTGGGTTTTAGTTCAAAAATAGTTTCATAAACTAGAAAATATGGCAATAGAAGACTTTAATTTTTGAAATAACATAAACATTTTATACTCATCAAGGATCACCTTGCAAGTTATAGAAATATAAAATATCAACCATAGAAAGGATGAAGAAATAACAACTTTTGTTGTTCTTTGGATTCTCTTGGGAGGCTTAGAAGTTGATGAAGAATGTGGAACCTTTGAGACACCAAAAATGACTCAACTTGATGTAGATGCTAGTTTATAAACTCTTAAACCCTTAAGCTTTAAGTTCATAACCAATATGAACTTAAATAGGGCATTAAGATGCAAGTAATATTAATGAAAAGAAGAAAAAAGGGAGAGAGTAACCTCCTCTTAGGAGGTTACGGTTTTGAGGAGTTAGAATGGATCAACCAACTCAAGTATGCAAGCCTCAAATTTATATTGTCTTACAGTGAAGTCTTTAACCATGAGGTCATTCCACTTTAGACAAGCATGTCCCTAAAGCAAATTGTCCACATTGCATGCACCATGCTTCATTTCTTTTTAATAAACTAAGTGAAAAGCCATCCCTCTATATGTCTCCCTCATTTTCGGCCATCATGAAGGAAAAAGAAAAAGGAAGTTTATATTTTACAAACTCAAAGTTTATAAGATAAAAACTTTGTCTTTTGCTAAAAGACAAAAGGATTACCTAATCCAAAATCTTGTACATGACTTATTAATTCATACCATATGAATTATCTAATGTTACTAGCTAATGAAAATTATTATTTCCATGAAATAAATAATTTCTAATTTAATTATAATAGTTTTATTGAATATTTATTAAAATCAATTTCAAATAATAATCAATTATATCAAGTTGTTGTTAGTGTGACCCATTAGTATCATATATTAATTACTAATATCACTTTAATATGACTTTTGAGCATACTAGACATTTCATGGTGCTCTAATTCCATGGGAAGATGACATGGTTTTCCAAAAACCAACCTAAATGGAGACACGCCTAGCAGGGTCTTGTAAGCGGTCCGGTAGGCCCATAAGGCATCATCAAGCCTTAAACTCCAATCCTTTCATGTCATATTCACTATTTTATCAAGGATGGACTTGACTTCCCGATTTGAAACCTCCGTTTGACCGTTCATTTGAGGGTGGTAAACAGTAGAGACAGGATGGGTCATGTTGTACTTCCTCAACAAAGCCTCCATCATCTTGTTGCAAAAATGCACCCCTCTGTCACTAATCAATTCCCTAGGCACACCAAATCTCACAAAAATAGTAGACTTTAAAAACTCTATAACCGTTTTGGCATCATTTGATCATGTGGCTTTGGCCTCAACCCATTTAGAGACATAGTCAACCGTGAGTAAGATGTAAACGTTGCCAAATAAGACAGGAAATGGGCACACAAAGGCATTCCCCATACGTCAAAAACTTCACAAACAAGGATCAGATTTTGTGGCATTTAGTTCTTTTGTGAAATGTTCCCCGCCTTTGGCACCGTTCACAACTTTTACAAAATAGATAACAATCGTGTGACATGGTTGGCCAAAACAACCCACATTCAAGAACTTTTATCAAAGTTTGATTAGGTCCAAAGTGCCCCCATAAGCAAATTCATGAAAAAATTGCAAAATGGATTGATGTTCTTGTTAGGGCACACATCTCCTAATAGTTTGATCGAGACAATGTTTCCACAAATAAGGTTCATCCCACACATAGTATTTTGCATCACTTTCCAATCTATCTTTTTGAGCACGTGTGAATGTGTCAGGATACCTTTTCGTGACCAAAAAGTTAACGATGTCGGCATACCAAGGAATAGATTGAGTAAGGGAAAAGAGACGTTCATCCAGAAACTCGTCCTACATGTAAAGGTTGTCTTTTCTTGGTCTTCCGGTGCCACCGGGATTTGGTGAAAACAAGAATATCCGTCTAGAAAACAATAATGAGAATTCCCGACCAACCTTTCTAACATTTGGTCAATGAAAAGCAATGGTAATTGATCTTTTCTTGTTCTTGCATTGAGTTTGCGATAGTCAATACATACTCTCCACCCGTTTTGCACACAGCTGGGGACCATCATACATTTGTTGTTCTCGACCATTGTGACTCTCGTCTTCTTCGACACTACTTGCACTAGGCTCACCCACTTACTATCCGAGATTGGGTAGATCATCCCTGCATCAAGGAGCTTTAATATTTCTTTCTTGACAACTTCCATCATAGGCGGATTCAATCTTCTTTGTGCATCCTGATTCGGTTTGCATTCATCATCCATCAAAATCTTGTGCATAAAAGTGGAGGGGCTCAATCCTTTAACATCCGCAATCATCCAACCCATGGCTTCTTTGTGTTCCTTCAACACCTTGAGGATTTTTTCTTCTTCAAATTCGGTTAAGTGAGTGGAAATGATAACCAGAAAATTCTCATTCTTTCGTAGGAAGGCATATGTCACACCCCCAAACCATAATGGCAGAAACATTCGGGGGTGGGTGACTTCACGTGGTATCATAATAGTTGAATATTGTAAAGAAAGTAAACACAACCATCATATATATAACAAAAACTTACATTGTTGTGTGTAATACATGTTTCAAAAGAATATTACAAATATGATGATTTAAAATGTTTTGATAATAGACGCCTTAGCGTTCCTTCTCCAAAAGCTGATGGTTACCTGTATTACTGATTCCCTGAGAAATACAAGTAGTTTTAAAAAAAGTGTCAACAATTATTTTGGTGAGTTCATAAGCGTTTTTGTACTGAAATTTTTATGTCCTTTAGTAAAAATAACTGAACGTGTTTTCCAGAAAATCCAATATTTTCTTCTCATAGTTTGAAAAAGTTCCAAAGGCTGGAGTGCAATAGTATCTTTCATGCTCAATTGGTGAAAGTGTATTTATACTCAAAATAATGTATTTACTAAATTCATTCAAGAGTCTCATAAATCAAACTTATTTTAATAATTCCGTGGGAGTTTTATAACCATGCTATTGACCCACACTACATGTAACAACGTTCTACAGGCGTTGTAGTGTTATGACATTTGTCACCCCATACCTGCTGGTCTAACTGTAGCTAACAGTTTAGGTGCGGGATTGTCAGTCCCGTATAGATCTATACAAAAGTATCACGCTCTCTCTTCAAGAGATTATGGTTTATAATACAGGGCTTGAAATGCGTACTTGAGAGTACGTTGAATTTGAATGTCTCACAACACTTAGTATTAATAGATTTATGAAAGAAAAGTCTATATTTCATGTAGATGAAAGTATTTCATTTTCACAATGTTTACGTAAAGATGTAATAAATAACTTGTAAACTATACCCATTATAGTTTTTCTGAAAGTGTGTACCATTTGGTGATAAAAAGTCGATGTAATACTAACTTTGTATATAGTTTATACATTGATATTGAAGTTGTTTAACATTTATAAAAATGTAGGTGGTGTATTTGAATCTGTATAAAACGATAAGTTTTTCTCGTATTACACTTGCATTCCCCCCCCCCCCCTAAAATATGAAATGACGTGAAAAGAAAGTAGGGGTATGAACTCACTTGGAAAGTGTGACGATTCGAAGAAAGCGAGCTTTTTCTTGGGCGGCACTTCGACTGGAATGTGGCGAGATTCTCGGGAATCTCGAGGTTTCGGACCTTCGTCGGGGCTGAGGTATGAAACCGGGGTGTCAGGGTCGTCTCGGGATGCTAAACGGAGAGTAAAAGTGAGAGAGATGAGAGAAATGAGCAAGGAAAGTCGGAGGTCTCGCAAGGTATTTATAGGTGGGCTACCAGGCTTCGTACGTTGGGCGTACCCTCATACGCGGGGTGTACGTCATCGATGACGTCTCCGGTCTCTATCTTCGGATGGGGCTGTTGTAGAGGGTGTAGGGGCGACGTGGTCGATCTGAGTCCGTGCACTACGTACGTTGGGCGTACTGCTTCGGATAAGCCTCGAAGTGTGTGCCAAAAACATAAAAAATGCATAACTTTTGCATACGAGCTCCGTTTTTGACATTCTATATATCCACGCGTACGTGAGAATATACTCTATAACTTTCATTTAGACTTCGTCGGCTAGTTTTGACTTTAATTTTTAATATTTTATTTTAAATAGGCCGAGACAGGATAATTTCGTTAAAAATCCATAACTTCTTTATCTGATGTCTGTTTTCATCTGTCTTTTTACCATTGTACTACGCTTGTAGAGACCTTCAACTCTCGTTTAGGTTGCGTCGGCTAAAAATCGCTCGGTCTTTATTCCGAGTTTTTAGCTGTCTACTACTGTTCTGAAACTCAGAAAAATCGTAACTTCTTCATACGAAGTCAGATTTGGGCGTTCTTTTTATGCATTCTCACGGTTTAACGTAATGTACAACTTTCATTTAGGTGTCTAGGGCTAAAAAGTATTTTATTGAAGTTTCACTTTTTATGTTTATCAATGTTTTACTAGGTGTGTCGTGGATTTTCGATTGGTCATAACGTCTTCTTTATAACTCGGATTTGAGTGTTCTTTATATTTTTGGAAACCTTGGCACGATATCTAACACTTTATGCATCCAAATTTTGGATTTTAAAACACTTCATTTTTTACACTGATTTCTTTGATTCTAAATAGTTCATTACATTTGACTTTTTGAATGTTACATTGGTTGATATCCAACACTTTATGCATCCCAATTTCGGATTTTAAAACACTTCATTTTTTATGCTGATTTCTTTGATTCTAAATAGTTCATTACATTTGACTTTTTAAATGTTACATTGGTTTGAAAAATATCGGGTTGTCACATCATCCCCCTGTTAGATGGAATTTCATCCCGAAATTTAATCTACGATAGAGTGCTAGGAAAAAGATGCGGGTAATTTTGTTTCATATGATCCTCACATTCCCAGGTGTATTCTGGTCCTCGCTTGGCGTTCCAACGGACCTTCACAATGGGTATGCGGCTTTGTTTAGTTCTTTTGATTTCCCGATCCATGATCTCTACTGGCTCTTCTAGGAATTGGAGATTCTCGTTGATTTCAATTTTGTCCACATGGATAAAGAGGGTCTCATCGAACAAGTACTTCTTTAGGTTCGATACGTGAAAGGTAGGGTGTACGTTGTTGAGTTCCTGCGGTAATCGAAGTTTGTAAGCTACCGGGCCGATCCTGGCAAGGATCTCGAATGGTCCGATATACCTTGGGTTTAGCTTCCCACGCTTTCCGAAACGTATTAATCCCTTTCAGGGCGAGACTTTTAGTAGTACCCGGTCCCCAACCTGGAATTCGAAGGTTTTCCGTCTTTTATCCCCATAACTCTTTTGTCTGTCTCTTGAAGCCTTCAATCGCTCCTGGATTTGAACAATCTTCTTTGTAGTTTCCCTTATGATTTCTGGCCTAGTGAGAGTGATGTCCATTGCCTGTCCTCTTGCTAGTTGTGTGTTACCCACTTCAGCCCAGCACAAAGGTGATCTACACTTTCGGCCATAGAGGGCTTCGAATGGGGCAACCTTGATGCTAGTGTGGTAGCTATTGTTTTACGAAAACTCAACCAATGGTAAATGGGTGTCCCACGCCTTACCAAAATCGATCACGCAAGCTCTCAGCATATCTTCTAAGGTTTGTATGTGATATGTGTATTTTTTATATATATTTTTATGCACTTTATCTTAATATTTTGGCCTTTATTATTCTCTTTTAGAACTAAAAAGTACTCATAATGCTTTGAATTATGTTTTGCAGCCATTCGTTATCAATAAAGCACAAAAGAAAAGACTGAAGCAGAAACCGGGCTTAGAAGCTAAAAGAAAGGAAAACTGCTGGAAGGCCAATTACGCCTAGCGTAAATAGCAATTACGCCCCGCGTAACGACCAAATTGAATTACGCCCCGCGTAACTTAAGGGTACGCCCCGCGTAATGGTTGGCCTCGGATAAGTTCAATCGCGTAGTAATCCTTAGTACGCCCAGCGTAATCCAACTTACGCCCAGCGTACGTAAGTCGGCTACAAAGGTTATAAAAGTCGATTTTCAGCTAACCAGGAGGGGGGATTCGACTACCAACTTAATTTAGTCGATATTAAACTTCTGTTAAGCCGTTTTGAGGGTCTAGAAGGCGGCCGGAAGGCCATTAAGCTAACGGGAGCGGAGACCGGAAGGATTGGAGAGCGGATACATGTCGGTAATCATATGGGTTGCTAACGTGACCATGTTTAGTATTCCATTGTGGTACTTTTCTGTATTCAGTTTCTGATTTGGGTGTAAAAACCTTTTACTTTGTGTTTATGATTGAATGAAGCTTTGATTATTAGACTAATTGCTATATTGAATTGTTTATTTATGTTTAATTTATCTTGCCAAGCTTGTTAAAAGATCCTTACGTATTAATGATAATTATTTGCTGTTAATTGTTAAGTAAATTGAGTTGTATGAACATCTGCTTGATTGCTTGTCTCTTATGATTTTGATGACCATCGAGATTATAAGTCTAGGAATAACGAATGTGAAACTAGGATTAACTTGGGAATAAGTAAGTTAATGTGTGAGCCTTGTTTGATGACCATCAACAAGAGGTTAAATTGAATTAGTAATTCGATTAACTATATTTACAAGTCTTGCTTGATACGAACAGAACACTAGGAAGCATGTTAGTTTAATCAACTGATCACTGTTTAAATTGACTTGTTTGCTAAAGGATTAGTTATAGTGAACGCGAATCTAATCATTTTAGGAATCGGTGAACATAAATAAATGAATTTATGTATGCAATTATCTATGTTTTTAAGGTGTAATTTATCTAAATCAAAGTACCTGAAGAGATTTGTTTTCCTGTTAGTTTATCGAAAGTTGTTAATTAATTGTTAGTTTGATATTTATCAAACTATTTCTTTATTCTTTCATGTGACCTGTAACCTATAATCAAATATTTTAAATTAATTCACCACCGTTCCCTGTGACCGACACCCGACGTACCTAAGCTATACTGTAATCTGACTAGGTACACTGTCTATAAGTGCATAGATAGTCTATGTTTGTTAGGTTATAAATATTAAAATTAGTGGGTACTTTTTTGCACATCAAGTTTTTGGCGCCGTTGCCAGGGAGCGGCTTGTCATTAATTTAGTTTATTTGATTATTCATTAATTGTTTTTTAATTAGTTTTTATTTTTAGTTTGATTTTCAATGATATCATTTCACTTGTCGGGAAGGTTCTTGTTGTTATTTGCAGGAATTTAGGATTGCACACATTGCTTGACTTTACTTTTTGCATGGGTTTTGAGGATGAAAGCGATTAGGGAATTCTTGACCTGCTTAGCCTACTACTTTGTTGATTTGTCCAACTCAATCCATGAGGCGTAGTATAGCAAGGCGTATTATGGTGGTTAAGTAGAAGACCGAGCTCTTGCTGTTCTTGACTAGTTAGGTCACTTCTTGTTCCGCTTTTAGTTAAAGGTGCAAGGAAAACAAAGGAAATATTCTAACGGGTCCCGAAAGTGGGTATTTTCGCAAACCAATTCTTGCATGCAAAGGTTTTTAATCAACCATTGTCGTTTGATCTTGAAAAAGATAAGTGATTGTGACGTCTCATTATTTTATTTTATTTTTTTTTTTATTTCACTCATCGGAAAGTCATTTGCTGAAGAAATTAAAAAGAAAAAAAAATAATTAAGTTGTAAGTCCCTTAATTAAATAATTAAAAGAAAAGGAAGTTAAATTAAAGAAAAAGGGAAATTTTCATTTAAAATTACGCCCAGCGTAAGTTTGATTACGCCAAGCGTAATTAACAACTGATCGCGTATAGATTTTCATGGAGTTGGGGTTACGCCCAACGTAACATTGTTTTACGCCCTGCGTATTTCAGCGACCAGGTATATCTCTTGACCCTTTGACTTCATTGTTATTCTTTCAACCATTCCTTCCTTCGCACAAGAACTGTGACGACAACTCTCTCCAAGAATCTCGATTTTGCTTCTTTTCTTGTAAAATTCGACACACAAATTATGGCCCGAAGGACGCAAAGGAGCAACCCACCCGAGGATGTGACAGATCACCGTTTCTTACAGTTTCCGCAAACACTGAACGATGCAACCCGGGCACGTTATGTCACCAACTTGAGCTTGCTTCTCACCAAGGAGATCGATATAGCACCATCATTCGATTGGGAATTGGCTACCAGAACTGGACTTGCTGCATTGATCCAGGAATTTTTGCAATACACGCACTCGGACGCGAGTGGTGTGGATTTGTTTGTGTGTCAGGGATGGGCACGTTTGTTCAGGATCCAGGAGCCTGTTTATCGGGAATTTTTGCTGGAGTTCTACACTACAGTTTCCTATGATCCTAGGAAGGCACCCGATGACAGGACAACCTTTGCCTTCAGACTGGGGGGAGTGAGCCGGGAATGCAGCGTGATAGATCTTGCGACTCGAGTGGGTATTTACACAGCCGATAAGACGAAGAGTGTCCATTTCCCGATATTCCTTGCTGATTGTCTCACGGACCGGCCAGAAGACTATAACGAGAACACTTTTTGGGCCGAGATTACAGGAGGAGTTTATACACCATCTACCGCACGAGGGGGGATGATTCGGTCTACTACATACCGAATGTTGCACCGGTTGATTTCTATGTCTCTCACGCATCACAAGAATAGTGAGAGAGTGCCTTCGACGGACTTGTATTTCCTATGGGCACTTGTTACTCCAGGGAGGCACCTGAACCTTCCAGTTGCTTTAGCTGCATATTTGGGACGGAAGGTCAGGGGACTTCGGGGGGATAGCCCAATTTACGGAGGGCATTTTATCACGCGGTTAGCTCGATCATATCAGTTGCTGACACGTGAAATCATGAGATCGATGGTGTTTCACGACATGAGGCCGATGAGTCTTCAGCTGTTAGAGTCGATGCGTGTATTAGAGCGGGGTGGAGATGGTGTCTTGAGGGTACGAGCTGATGATGTGGCGGATGAGGAGGGTGCCACCGAGCCACAGCCGAGACGGGTCCAGCGGCGTAGACCTGTTCCTCGGGGGGCGCAGCAGGGACCTAAGTCGGAGATTGATATGCGCTACCTAGCTCAGGGCATTGACCGTCTTGACATGAGAGTCCAGAACCTTAGTGAGTATGTTGCACATGTGAACAGGCAATAGTAGTGGTATGGGGATGCGTTGAACGCATTCTTTGCCCACCAGGGGTTTCAGTATTCGGTTCCCTACCCACCACCATTCCAGCCACGACATGATGGGGCCGGTACTTCTTGGACACAGCAGCATGATGATGGAAATGATGAGTGATCCTTTTTATTTTTATTTTTGTGTTTTTGTGTTATTTTTAGTTTAGTTTAGTATTTTTATTTGGTATGTAATTAAACTTTAATTTAGTTTGTTATACTTTTGTTTTCCATGTTGATGCTCTTTGGTTGTTTAGATTTCTGCAGAATTTTCGCCCTTAGAAAGTTGGCAGTAAGTTCAGCAGCTAGGTTCGACTGTTGCTAGAGAGAGCCGTGTGAGAGTTGAAGAATATAGTCAAGACCCACAATTTGTCATAAGTGTGGGGTGCATATGGATTTCGTGAGCGATTGTTTAGAAGATTGGCATTTTTACGACATTTTGACTCTTATGATATGGATGAGCTGTTCCCACACCATAGAGTTTTATTTCGACGCGAGGAAGGAGTATCATCCCGGCTGCCATGACATGGTTGACACTTTCCTATGTTGTGGGGGATTTTTCATCGCGAGAGAAGAGATGCCATTCTTGACAAGACGACGTGGTCGACAATTTCCCATGTCATGGTTACTACACATTGCATTTGTTTGCAATCTTTTGCACCGCATTTTTGGAGTCGGCAGTCTTGATTTTATTTTTCGGCAAATCCTGAAGCAGCAGTTCCAGTTTTCAGTCTTTCAGTAATATTTGAAGCAACTTGTAGCAGCCTCATTCGATCTCGCGACAACTACCCAGGGGAGTCTGTTCCTTTTTCTCCCTTTTTATGCTCTTAATTCGTTTTAGCATACAATGAGGGCATTGTATGAAATAAGTGTGGGGTAGGGGGTCGGTAAAAGTAAATTAAAATTAAAAAAAAAAATAATAGTTAGGAAATTGCTAGATTTAGGAAATTTAAAATTTTAAAAACTTGAAATTATAGTTTAATTTAGAAAAATGTAGTGATAATTTAAATTTTTTGCTAATATTGTATGAAATGATCCGATGAGAACTCAAACGTTTAGTTGAGCCAATATACGTTATAGTGCATTTGTGGCCTCCCTTATTTTAGTGAAATCATGGAACAAAAACATAACCCTACTTGGTTTGAGGGATGCAATATGTTTAGCAGCCTAAACCTGAAATGTATCCAGGAAAATTATTATCATTAACCAATAAAGGTTGAGGTTGAGCGCCTTTCCTTAAGCATGTAGGGTATGAGCGAAAAAAGTGAGATATAAAAAAAAAAAGATTTACGAGTAAAGCTTGAAGAATTTTGGAGCAAATAAAGTGAAGATCAAAGGATCAAAATTCTGAAGAAATCCAAAAATTTGAAGATACCAGAAATCAAATAAATAAAGGTGGTGAATTTAAAGAAATTAAAGATCAAATGTCAATGAATTGAAGAATTCCAAAAGAGCTCCATAGTGGTATCGAAAAGTTGTAATTCTAGATTATGTATGCTTAGGTTGCTCAACTAAAAATACCTTGAGGTTAGGAGGTTTTCTGCGGATGGATTCGGAGGGTTGCATAAAATGAGCATTGTTCGGAAAAAGTGGGCAAGTGTTTATGAAGATTGTGAGTATTTAAAGTAGAGGGGGTACTTTAGGAAAATTTTAGACACAAAAGCATGCGTTGCGATCTTAACATAATGGCTGAGTTTTAAATGGATTGTTTAATGCGATATTGGTAAAATAAAATAAAAATTTGCTTGGGGGCAAGCAAAGGCTAAGTGTGGGGTATTTTGATATGTGCATTTTTTATATATATTTTTATGCACTTTATCTTAATATTTTGGCATTTATTATTCTCTTTTAGAACAAAAAAGTACTCATAATGCTTTGAATTATGTTTTGCAGCTATTCGTTATCAATAAATCACAAAAGAAAAGACTGAAGCAGAAACCGGGCTTAGAAGCTAAAAGAAAGGAAAAATGCTGGAAGGCTAATTACGCCCATCGTAAATAGCAATTACGCCCCGCGTAACGACCAAATTGAATTACGCCCCACGTAACTTAAGGGTACGCCCCGCGTAATGGTTGGCCTCGGATAAGTTCAATCGCGTAGTAATCCTTAGTACGCCCAGCGTAATCCGACTTACGCCCAGCGTACGTAAGTCAGATACAAAGGTTATAAAAGTCGATTTTCAGCTAACCAGGAGGGGGGATTCGACAACCAACTTAATTTAGTCGATATTAAACTTCTGTTAAGCCGTTTTGAGGGTCTAGAAGGTGGCCGGAAGGCCGTTAAGCTAACGGGAGCGGAGACCGGAAGGATTGGAGAGCGAATACATGTCGGTAATCATATGGGTTGCTAACGTGACCATGTTTAGCATTCCATTGTGGTACTTTTCTGTATTCAGTTTCTGATTTGGGTGTAAAAACCTTTTACTTTGTGTTTATGATTGAATGAAGCTTTGATTATTAGACTAATTGCTATATTGAATTGTTTATTTATGTTTAATTTATCTTGCCAAGCTTGTTAAAAGATCCTTACGTATTAATGATAATTATTTGCTGTTAATTGTTAAGTAAATTGAGTTGTATGAACATCTGCTTGATTGCTTGTCTCTTATGATTTTGATGACCATCGAGATTATAAGTCTAGGAATAACGAATGTGAAACTAGGATTAACTTGGGAATAAGTAAGTTAATGTGTGAGCCTTGTTTGATGCCATCAACAAGAGGTTAAATTGAATTAGTAATTCGATTAACTATATTTACAAGTCTTGCTTGATACGAACTGAACACTAGGAAGCATGTTAGTTTAATCAACTGAATTTAGGAATCGGTGAACAAAAATAAATGAATTTATGTATGCAATTATCTATGTTTTTAAGGTGTAATTTATCTAAATCAAAGTACCTGAAGAGATTTGTTTTCCTGTTAGTTTATCGAAAGTTGTTAATTAATTGTTAGTTTGATATTTATCAAACTATTTCTTTATTCTTTCATGTGACCTGTAACCTATAATCAAATATTTTAAATTAATTCACCACTGTTCCCTGTGACCGACACCCGACTTACCTAAGCTATACTATAATCTGACTAGGTACACTGCCTATAAGTGCATAGATAGTCTACGTTTGTTAGGTTATAAATATTAAAATTAGTGGGTACTTTTTTGCACATCAGTATGGTTCTCTCACTCTGGCCGTCGGTCTGTGGGTGATAAGTGGTACTCATGTCCAACCTCGTTCCTAGAGATCTTTGTAGCGACTGCCAGAACCTCGAGGTGAATCTACTATCTCGGTCCGAGATAATGGATATTGGCACACCATATAGTCGTACAATCTCCCTGATGCGTGTTCTAGTTAGGTTCTCCACGTTATCAGTTTCTTTGATTGGTAGGAAGTGTGCAGATTTAGTTAACCTGTCGACGATCACCCAGATGGTGTCGAGTTCGCTTGCCGTCTTGGGTAACTTGGTTATGAAGTCCATGGTTATCCGCTCCTTTTTCGATTCGGGTATTTCCAGTTGTTGCAACAATCCCGAGGGCTTTTGGTATTCCACTTTAACTTTGGCGCAGGTCAGACATTTGCCTACATAGGTAGCAATTTTGGCTTTCATGTTCGGCCACCAATACAGTTTATTTAGGTCCAAATACATCTTAATAGAACCGGGATGTATGGAGTATCGTGTCTTATGAGCTTCGTCCATGACAACTTCTCTGAATCCGCCAAACTTCGGCGTCCAGATCCGATTCATGAAGTAACGAACTCCGTCATTCTTGACTTCAAGATTCTTATCCATTCTCCTTAAGGCTTCCCCTGCCACATTTACAGAATTCAAGGCTTCTATTTGAGCTACCTTGATTTGCGTGGACAGGTGTGAATGGATTGTCATAGTTAAAGATTTCACTCGGCGGCCCGAGTATTCCATCCGGCTGAGTACATCAGCTACCACATTAGCTTTTCCGGGATGACAACGAATTTCGTATTCATAATCGGTTAGTAGTTCTACCCACCGTATTTGTCTCATGTTGAGTTCTTTCTGGTTGAGGATATGCTGGAGGCTTTTATGATCGGTGAAGATTGTACATTTCGTGCCGTAGAGATAGTGCCTCCAGATCTTTAGAGCGAAAATGACTGATCCTAGCTCGAGATCGTGCGTCGTGTAGTTTACCTCGTGCGTCTTTAGTTGTCTTGAGGTGTAGGCGATGACCTTCCCTCGCTGCATTAGAACGCATCCAAGTCCTTGGTTTGACGCGTCACAGTAGACCACAAAGTCTTCTGTTCCTTCTGGTAAGGTTAAAATAGGTGCACTACATAGGGGGAGCTTTAGTGTTTGGAATGCGATGTCTTGTTTTTCTCCCCAGTCGAAGGTTACACTCTTTTGAGTCAGGGTGGTAAGCGGCTGATCGATCTTTGAGAAGTTTTGTATGAACCTTTGGTAATACCCAACGAGGCCCAAGAATTTCCGGATTTCCGTTGGAGTCCTTGGAGTTTTCTAGTTCTCGATTACCTTGATTTTGGAAGGGTCTACGTGTATCCCTTCCTTGCTGACTAGGTGACCTAGGAAATCTACTTCCCGAATCCAAAATTCGCACTTTGAGAATTTTGCGTATAACTTCTCTGTCCTTAATGTTTCCAAAACTTGTCGGAGGTGTTGGCTATGTTCCTCCTTGCTCCTTGAATAGATGAGTATATCATCTATGAACACGATCACAAATTTATCTAGGAAGGCACGACATACTCGGTTCATCAAGTCCATAAACACCGCTGGTGCATTTGTCAATCCAAAGGGCATCACTACAAACTTGTAGTGACCATAGCGAGTTCGGAATGCCGTTTTGGGTATGTATCCTTCCAGGACTCGCAGCTGGTGATACCCACATCTTAGATCGATCTTTGAGAAGTAGGTTGCTCCTTGTAGTTGGTCAAACAGATTGTCTATGCACGGTAAGGGATATCGGTTCTTGATCGTGAGTTTGTTCAGTTCCCAGTAATTGATGCACATGCAAAAAGATCCGTCCTTCTTCTTTACAAACAGGACCGGTGCTCCCCGTGGTGAGAAGCTCGGTCTAATGAAGCCTTTGCTCAGTACCTCGTTTAGTTGACTGGACAGTTCCTACATCTTGGCTGGGGCTAGACGATATGGAAATTTTGCTACTGGGGTAGCTCTA
Organism: Lactuca sativa; assembly: GCF_002870075.4. Taxonomy (NCBI): domain Eukaryota; kingdom Viridiplantae; phylum Streptophyta; class Magnoliopsida; order Asterales; family Asteraceae; genus Lactuca; species Lactuca sativa. The sequence goes on along the minus strand of NC_056631.2, from coordinate 196,927,942 downwards.
GGAATCAAGTCGATCCTGAACTCGACTTGACGCTCCGGTGGGACTCCTGGAATATCTTCTGGGAAGATGTCGGGGAAATTGCAGACTTCCGGAATGTCTTTAATGTCTTTCGATTCTCGTTTCTTGTCTACCACATGGGCTAGAAAGGCATGATATTCCTTGCGAAGGTACTTTTGGGCTTTGACGCAGGAGATGATTTGCAAATTTGTACTGGGTTTGTCACCATAAATGACAAGAGTTTTGCCGCTTGGCAGATTGAGGCGAACGGCCCTTTCATGATAAAGTATATCGGCATGGTGAAGGCTTAACCAGTCCATACCGATGATGACATCAAAACTTCTTATAGTAATTGGCATAACATCGATTTGGAACAAGTGCTCATTTAAATTTAATGTACAGCCTATGTACGTATCGTTTGCGCTTTCCGTTTTACCGTTTGCCATTTCTTCTTTGAATATTTTATTGAGTGCTTGTGGTTTTTGATTAAGCAAGTGTTTGAATTTATGACTCACGAAGCTTCTCTCCGCATCACAGTCAAAGAGTATGCATGCATAAATGTTGTTGAGGAGAAACGTACCCATAACCACTATGGGATCGGCTATTGCCTCGTTCTGCCCTATTGCCAGTACTCTTCCTACACCACCAGCATTCTTTGCTTTAGGGCAGTTCCTCTTGTAGTGCCCAACTTCCCCACACCCATAACATGTCTGGCTCACTCCATTACCAGGAACTTGGATGATTGGTCGCATCAGTGCCTTATAGAAACGGGCAGTGTGCCCTTTCCTGTCGCAGTTTTTACAGTGCATCTCCCGGCAATTACAGTAGTGATGGTAATTGCATTTGTTGCACTTTGGCAGGTTCCCAGCATATTGTTTTGTCGGCGTGGAGGGTAGCGAGAACAGCAGTGGGGGCAGTAGCGTCATGGGCCACCACTATTTGTTTCTTTGAAGGTTCCTGTGAAGTTTGACCTTTCCTCTTGTTCCAAAACTTCTTGTTGTTGTTGTTGTTGTTGTTGTTGTTGGCATTGCTGTCATTGTTGTTGCTCCCTTTGGTTGGTTCCGGAATGACGGTTGTGACACTTTGGTAGACCCCCTGATCAACGAGAGATTGTGCCAGTTCCTTGGCGTTGTCGAACGTTGTGGGTTTGGAAGCTAGCACACTTCCTCTAAGTTGGGGTGACAGCCCCCAGATATACCTTTCCACCTTTTGGCTTTCCAGAACCATCATTCCTAGACAAAGTATTGTCAAGTCACTGAATCTATTTGTATAACTTGTGATGTCTGAGCCTACCATCGTAAGGCCCCAAAGCTCCTGCTCGAGCTTCTGAATTTCGCCCCTTGGGTAGTACTCTCATAGTACCATCCGTTTCAGGTTCTCCCAACCGATGGAGTTTTCCACCACCAGAGTTAGTGACTTGACGTGGCCATTCCACCATGTTAGGGCTCGCTTGGAGAAAGTACAGACAGCAAATTTTACTTTGCTTTCTTTGGGGCATTGAGCATATCTCGAACACAACTTCCGTTTTCTCTATCCATTAGGATAGAGCCATCACTCCCCCAGTTCCATTAAAGGGGATGGATTCGCTGTTAGAGAAGTCTTTATAGGTACATTCCCCGGAACGACCTTGGTTTTGTCCATTTGTAGAGCTGTTTATTCCTCCTCCTGATCAACTGTTACTCATTTGTGCCATTGTTGCGGTTACGTCGGCTGTTATAGCAGCCTGAAAAGTAGCAGCATCCATCAATGGTGGGGGTGGTGGAGGTGGTGCTGGTGCTTCGTTTGTATTGAAACGTTGGGGATTCCTTCTTGGTGGCATGATTCTGCCACAAGTCAAGAGACGAATACTTGATAAGTCATTTGAAATGATTAAGGAAGGTTTATAAATTTTAGTTCTAAACATTTCTGGTTTTTTTATGTTACGAAAACTTTCAAAGGAAAACAAGCGTATGATTAATGGGATACTCAAGGAAGTAATAAATGCGTGTCAATTTCATTGATATTAGTATATGATACAACGATCAGGAAAATTTGACCTTTTATAGGTCTAGGGTACATCAATGAAAATGGGAAAATTTGACAGCATTCCTGCCTCCGAATTGTGTACTCACAATCCGTCAGGTTTACATTTATACAAGAAAAAGTAACACAAACACTTAGCCAATAGATATAAATATAGCGTCAGAAGTACGCGTTCTACTCCGAGCGGGTAGGGCGCTGCAGACCATGGTAGGTAGTTGTGGAAGTCTTAGCTCGGGCTACCTGACGTTCAGCCTCGATGATACGCCTCTCCATTGCAACTTGTTGCTCACGGAACTCCCTTACTTCGGCTCTAGCATCAGTAATGTCTTTCTGAGGGGAAAAGGTGTGCTCTATTGTCCGATCGTGTTCTTCGTCCAGACGACGAAGACGTACCGCAGTGACAGCAACGGTGGCCCCAATGTCCAAGAGTTGGCTGGCATTTGCTCTTGCTTGCTCGCCTTGGTTGGCATTGCGACGAACCATGACAGGGAGTGCCCTGTCAGCCGAACCCCCGTTGCGGAGGTTATAAAAGCTTTGCGCCATGCCATAGGGTGGGCGTTGCCCTTGTTCCCTGCTCCATTGCTTCAGATCCATAGCCCAGTAGGGTGTCGGGCCCTGAAAGTCTCGTCGGGGAATTGCTGCTTCTCAGGGAGGGTTGTAGACCTTAGGCTCCGTCTCTGTGCTCCCACCATCTCCTTCCTCTTCTGATCCTTCGTCTGGGTCTTGCTCAGGATCCTCTTCGGATTCCTCTTCTGGTTCTTCCTCGGGAATTTCCTCTTCGGAATCCTCTTCTGGGCCGTCCTCAATCCAACCTCCATTTCCTTGGTTTGGATAGTAGGGGTCCCCGGGAATGTGAAATCCTGCCATTTTGTTTGGTCGAGAAGTAGAGGTAAGAAAACTTGGGAGTAAAAAGGTAATTTTTGATAAGAAATATTTATTTGACGATTTCCTAATTTTAACTAAATATTGAGGTTTGCACAATTTTTATAGCTCTTATGGTTCTATAAAATACTCCTATAGTATTTCAAATTTGTAAGTTTGATTCTAGTAATTTCTTTGGTAAGTTTTTGACTTGTTACTCACTACAACCATTCCTCGACATATGTTGGTCACATCCAGGATAAACATAGTTCATCAGGCTATATTTATTCTCGATTTGATTACATATCCCGAGGCCTAGTCGTAGTTTCACAACTTGCCTTTATACTTTTATAAAATTTTGCCATGATACGAGACCGATGCATGCGTGTACTTATACTTTTATAAAAAATGTATGTCACTTTAATTTATTAAAAGTATCTTTTATGAAAACGTTTTGTCAGAGGGTTTTTGGTCCCTTTGTATTTATAGTTTGTATATCTTATGTGGTTCCATATACTTTATTCACTATAAACAATGCTCTGATACCAATCTGTCACACCCCCAAACCAGAATGGCGGAAACATTCCGGGGTGGGTGACTTCACGTAGTATCATAACAGTTGAATATTGTAAAGAAAGTAAACACAACCATCATATATATAACAAAAACTTACATTGTTGTGTGTAATACATGTTTCAAAAAAAATATTACAAATATGATGATTTAAAATGTTTTGATAATAGACGCCTTAACGTTCCTTCTCCAAAAGCTGATGGTTACCTGTAGTACTAATTCCCTGAGAAATACAAGTAGTTTCAAAAAAAAAGTGTCAACAATTATGTTGGTGAGTTCATAAGCGTTTTTATACTGAAATTTGTATGTCCTTTAGTAAAAATAACTGAACTTTTCCCATAGTTTGAAAAACTTCTAAAGGCTGGAGTGTAATAGTATCTTCCGTGCTCAATTGGTGAAAGTGTATTTATACTCAAAATGATGTATTTACTAAATCCATTCAAGAGTCTCATAAATCAAACTTATTTTAATACTTCCATGAGAGTTTTATAACCATTCTATTGACCCAGACTACCTGTATCAACGTTCTTCAGGCGTTGTAGTGTTATGACGTTTGTCACCCCAGACCTGCCGGTCTAACTGTAGCTAATAATTTAGGTGCGGGATTGTCAGTCCCGTATAGATCTATACACAAGTATCACGCTCTCCCTCCAAGAAATTATGATTTATAATACAGGGCTTGAAATGCGTACTTGAGAGTACGTTGAATTTGAATGTCTCACAACACTTAGTATTAATAGATTTATGAAAGAAAAGTCTACATTTCATGTAGATGAAAGTATTTCATTTTCACGATGTTTACATAAAGAGCTAATGAATATCTTGTAAACTATACCCATTATAGTTTTTCCCAAAGTTTGTACCATTTGGTGATAAAAACTCGATGTAATACTAACTTTGTATATAGATTATACGTTGATATCGAAGTTGTTTAACATTTATAAAAATGTAGGTGGTGTATTTGAATCTGTACAAAATGATATGTTTATCTCATATTACACTTGCATTTCCCCCCTAAAATATGAAAAGACGTGAAAAGAAAGTAGGGGTATGAACTCACTTGGAAAGTGTGACGATTCGAAGAAAGTGAGCTTTTTCTCGGGCGGCACTTCGACTGGAAAGTGGCGAGATTCTCGGGAATCTCGGGGTTTTGGACCTTTGTCAGTGCTGAGTTATGAAACCAGGGTGTCGGGGTCGTCTCAGGATGCTGAACGGGGAGTATAAGTGAGAGAGAAGAGAGAAAGGAGCAAGGAAAGTCGGAGGTCTCGCAAGGTATTTATAGGTGGGCTGCTAGGCTTCGTATGCTGGGCGTACTCCAAAGTACACTGGGCGTACCTTGTACGCTGGCCGTACGTCAGCAATGACGTCTCCGGTCTCTGTCTTCGGATGGGATCGCCGTAGAGGGTGTAGGGGCGACGTGGCCGATTCGAGTCTGTGCACTACGTACGCTGGGCGTACTCCGAAGTACGCTGGGCGTACTCCTTCGGATAAGCCTCGAAGTGTGAGCCAAAAACTTCAAAAATGCATAACTTTCGCATACAATCTCCGTTTTTGACGTTCTTTATATCCACGTGTAGGTGAGAATATACTCTACAACTTTCATTTATACTTCGTTGGCTAATTTTGACTTTAATTTTTAATATTTTATTTGAAATAGGTCGGGACAGGATAATTTAGTTAAAAATCCATAACTTCTTTTTCTGATGTCCGTTTTCGTCTGTCTTTTTACCATTGTACTACTATTGTAGAGACCTTCAACTCTCGTTTAGGTTGCGTCGGCTACAAATCGCTCGATCTTTATACTGAGTTTTTAGCTGTCTACCGTTGTTCCGAAACTTAGAAAAATCGTAACTTCTTCATACGCAGTTAGATTTGGGCGTTCTTTTTATGCATGCTCACGGTTTAACGTAATCTACGACTTTCGTTTAGGTGTCTAGGGCTAAAAAGTATTTTATTGAAGTTTCACTTTTTACGTTTACCAGTGTTTTACTAGGTGTGTCGTGGATTTTCGATTGGTCATAACTTCTTCGTTATAACTCGGATTTGAGTGTTTTTCTATTTTTGGAAACCTTGGCACGATATCTAACACTTTATGCATCCCAATTTAGATTTTTGAACACTTCATTTTTTATGCTGATTTCTTTGATTCTAAATAGTTCATTTCATTTGACTTTTTGAATGTTACATTGGTTTGAAAAATATCGGGTTGTCACAAAATACTTTAAGTATTGAGGTAGGACTTTGAATTCCAATTCTGGTGGATGAACAAGGGAAGGGGTTAACTTTGTATGTGTTGAGGGAAATTCAATTTTCATGACATCAAATCTTGTGGATTTCTTCACCTCCAAATTATTGACCAACTTCTCAACTTCCGGATCTAAAGAATAAAGCTTCAATTTCTCGGCTAGCTTCCCACAATCAAATCCCTTGCTTAGGATAATCTCCAACACATCACTAGTAGACAACTCAAACAACTCTTAGGTTAGTGGTTCAACAACATCAACAAAATACAAGTATAGAACATCACTAGCATATCTCATAGCATCATAGATGTTAAAGCTTATTGTTTCACCATCAAACTCCATTGTTAAACTTCCCGCATACACATCGATTTTTGTTCTATCCGTCTTCAAAAATGGTTTCCCAAGAAAAATTGGAGCCGATTTGGAGGAGACTTGTTCTTTTAAATCAATTACATAGAATCCATCGTGAAGACCAATTGGTTCACTTGCACCAAAACATCTTCTAGGAAAAGCAGTTGATTTATCCGCAAGAGAAGTTATGACACCTATTTCACTTAAGTGATCCATATTCAACGATTCATTTAATGAATAGGGCATGACACCGAGATCGATCACGGCGCTACTAAAAGTGACATCCCCTATCTTTCAAGGAAACATAAACATTCCCAGATCTTTGCACTTAGCTGGAAGTTTTCTTTGTAAGACCACAAATGCATTTTTGTTCATTGAAATCTCTTTATTTACCTTCAATTTTCTCTTGTTGGTGCAAAGTTCTTTCAAGAATTTTGCATATATAGGTATTTGTTTGATCACATCAAGTAATTGAATGTTTACTTTCACCTTTTTGGAAGGTGACCAAGATCTCCTTCTCCTCCACATTCTTCTTTGAGGTTGCAAGTTGGTAGGGGAATGGTGGTTGAGTGGCTATTGGAGTCACTAGAGGGGTAGTCTTCTTTGGAAATCCAACTTGCGTATCATTCTTGATAATAGTATCCTCAATGGGAGTGATCTCTATTTCTTCCTCATCTTCGCTTGACTTCCTCTGTAAACTACTCTCTCCGGTTTGGTTACCACTTCTCAATGTCATTATATTGACATTAGGATTCTTTTCGGTTGGAGAAGGTAATTTGCCACGGGACTCCAACTTGCTTACAGATGTTACTATATCTCCCATTTGTGCTTCAAGGTTGGAGATACTAGTCCTTGTCTCCTTTCGGAATTGTTGGGTACTAGTGGCAAGAGATTTGACAATGTCTTCAAGAGACATTTCAAAGCTACTTATTTGGGATTGAGAAGGTTGTTAGTGATGCGGAGGGTGTGGTTTGGGTTGATAATGAGGTTGTTGGTGTTGGTAATGGGGTTATTGTGGTGGGTAGGAAGGTCTAACCAATGCATTTTAAGGCAATGGTCTTGGATTGTAGCTCATATTGGAATTTGGCTTCCAACTTGAATTGTAAGCATTTTGGTAACCAGATGGTTTTTTGTGGTAGTTTTGGAACTCCGTGGCATTTACATGTTCCGTATCTTCTTGAAGAATGGGACACATACGTAGGATGTCCCATTGTTGCACATATTCCACAAAAAATCACTTGTGGAGTTTGTCCCATGGCTAGCTTTTGGACAATGGATGTCAAGTCTTTAAGTTGAGATTCGAGGCTTGTTGTTACCACTTCATTTACCTTTTTAGGCGTGTCTATCTTCATGTCTTGGCGTGAGCCAAAATATTGGGAGTTTGTGACTATAGTGTTGAAGATTTGTCTTGTTTGTTGTGGAGTTTTGCTAAAGACATCTCCACCACTTGCGGCACCAACTAGTCTTCTCACCATCGGTAATAGTCCCTCATAAAAGTGTTGAATGAGGAGTTTTTCCGGAATTTTATGTTGTGGACAACTATAGCTCAAGTTGTTGAACCATCTCCTAATAATCATGGAAAGTCTCATTTTGACCTTGGTGGACTCCACAAATCTCATTTCTAAGACTTGAGACTCTTAAAGTGGGATAAAACATATCAAGAAAATCTTCTATCGTATCGATCCATGAGTTGATTGACGCCGATGGAAGATAAAATAACCCATCATTTGCTTAATCGGCCAATGAAAAGGGGAATGCCCTTAATTAGGTTTGGTCATCGGTTGACCCTTGTGGCTTCATGCTTGTGCAAATAATGTGGCTCATCTTCAAGTGTTTATGTGGGTGTTTATTCTCCGATCCACGGAAATTTGGAAGGTGATGAACTAAACTTGACTTCAATTCCAAACCTCCTTCCAAAACGAGGTAATTGATACCGATTGGAGGTTGTGTAACATCGATTTCCATCATTTGTCTATAGGTACTTTCGGGTGGTCCTTCTCCTTCCACCATTGGAATTTGGTTTATGATGTGTGGATTTTGTTATTGGGGTGGTGTTTTAGGAATTTCTTGGCAAGGGTCGAGGCTAGAGTCAGGTTCGGTGTCACTAGAGGAAGCAGTTTCAACCTCCGGGTCTTCATGAGGATTTGAAGTTTGACCACGTTCTACTCTATTTTCCTTCGCCAAACTCCTTGCTTCTTTTTCATTTTCTGGGTTATAAATCAAAGCACCTGTATATTGAGATCTGGGCATAAAGAAACAAATTGATTAAAAATAAGCCAATCCTCGGCAATGGTGCCAAAATTTGGTGGTTGTCGAGGCCAACAAAATTAATAACCCTAAATCTTTTACTCCTAAATAGTGTATAGTGCTAAAGGGGTCGAATCCGCGGAGATTGGTTCAATTTTGTAAATCTATAAAAATCTCTTTGTAAAAATACTTGTAATTGACAATAAAAGTAAAAATGGGGGTTTTGATCTTTTTAAATACTTGAAATAAAACTATAATTAAACTAAGATTTAAATGGTCAATTCAACAAAAATAAGTTTTTGATATGAAATCAATAAGATAAAGATGGTTGACTTTAGGTTTCCTCTCTTTGACTTTTGATGAACATATCATTAGAATCCAATGGTGCAATACTTGTTTTAAATCCTTAATTTGGCTATCGTAATACAAGAAGCTTGAGATTACCTAGACTTTTCTTAGTTGTTAAAATGTTTAGAGAAGCTCATAACAATTTCCTTAGTCAAAGTCACAATTTCCATTAAGCATGTAATTAGTGAAAGTCAACTAGCATTAAGAGCCAAAAAGTCACCAAATCGTAGAGGAGTCAAATGTTTTCACTTCCATGTTGGAATAAAAAAATTTATGTTTGTGTGAAGCAAAACTAACACAAAAATCACTTGTTTCTTGCTAATTTGAGGATCCTTTACTTAATCAAGAAATTAGCAAACTATTCACCATAAGCGCATTTAAACTCATGAATAAAAACGTACAAGAAGTAATAAGATGTTAAAACACAAAACATTCTCATAAAGATTCAAGAACAAGTTCATGGAGTCTTCAACATTCAACAAACCTTCAAAGGATTTCACCAAAGTCAACAAAGTTTAGTTTAGCCTAGCATGGATAAACTTAAGAAAACAAAGTAAGAAAAGATAATACCAAACATTTAACAAGATACAAGAGTGTGACAACCCGAAATTTCTATCTTGTAAAGCCATTGAATTCAATCAAAAGTCAGACTTGTTTCTGCTATCTTTTAGCATTGTTAAGGGTCTATTTGAGTGTTCAAAGCCTAGTACGTTCGAGGATTGGGTGTTAGGAAGTATCTACTAGAGTTCATTATGCAACATTCAAGCCGGAAAACTCCATCATATGGATTTTACGGCTGCAAACTAGAGCTTACAGCTGTAAACTCTTGTTTGGCCGTGAACTAGTCTCTTAAGTATGATATACCTTTATTATTCTTCACTTCTCGCACTTTCAAGTCAAGAACACTCATTTTCTCTCAAGTATCATCAAGAACACTTCCATTTCTCTTCAAAGTTGTAAGTGATTCCTTCTTTATTTGTTGATAACCTTCCTGATCTAGTAAAACCACATGACTTCATCCATGAATTCATTACTTTGTGTCTAGATCTTCAAGATCATCATCTTTCACCCAGAACACCAAGAACACACACTTGTTCTTGGTGGCTGTGAACTCCCAATAGCTTCCAAATCGTAGGTATCCTTCCATATTCTTGTTAAACACTCGAAACTCTTGAAGCCTCAGGAAACAAACACCATTTTAGCACAAACATCAAGAGTTTACGGCCGTAAACTCTTCATATGGTCGTAAACCCTTCATGTCATGACCGTAAATACCCCTATGGTCGTTAACACTTGTAGTGTGGCTGTAAACTCTCTTAAACCAATCATATGTGATTGATACACTCCATTTTGAGTGATTCCTAGTCCCTAGGGATGTTTCCAATACATGATTAGTTGTTATATACACTAATTATATACATACATGTGTCATTATATGCTTAATAGGATCCGTTTGTGCTCGAGACTTCACTTGACACTTAGCATCCTATATCAATCTTACATGCGAATCACCCACTATAGGTGAGTTCACACCCCTACACTTATCTTTTAAATGATTTTGAATGATTTTATGGGGGGGGGATACAATTAGAAAACATTATAGTTATTGTATCAATCACATGTGATTAATAACTATCAAACAAGTGGATTTCTTATACTTCAAAACTATGTTATCAAACAAGTGGAATTCTTATACTTCAAAACTGTGTTATCAAACAAACTATTTCAAAACATTTTATAAACTGACATCAAGTCATTTGTAACCATTCAAATGGTTAAAACTTTTTTATATGGTAAACTCTTTTAAACTTATATATTGTCAAAATCATGTCTATATAGATATAGTTATAAGGTTGAAAGGGCTTAGGACTGATAACTCGCTTTATTTCCTGTTCCTTGTTTGGTTGTGGACTTAGGGTATCGGTTATTTGTCCGAGTGTCGTTTGGATCTTAGTTATATATTATGTATATGTGTATAGATATAAAAGTTCTTCCAATGAGTTCAATATCTTTGGGTAGCAAAGCTGTACAAACATGATCAATCATTCAAACAATAGTACTAGTAAACTATAATAGGTATAGTTTAGAGAATTACTACTCACTATTTCTAGAACAATGAAACATACAAGAGTCGGTTCATATATGAGTTAGTTCAAAAATACTATAACGAGAAATAAAAATAACATACTATAACGAGAAACAGAAAGAACTAACTATAACGAGAAACAGGGAGGAACATACTATACACTAGAATAGAAAGAACATACTACACTAATAAAAGAACACTATAAATTTAATGTGAACCACTAGTTCATGGCATGGAAATTTACTATTGTGTCACGTTTTTTAACCAGAGTCTCCTGGAGGGAGAACGTGAATTTGTGTATAGATCTATACGGGATTGACCATCGTACACCTTGCTGCTAGCTACAGTGGGACCTGCAGGTCTACGGGTGACGAATGTCATACGATTTCAATGTCTTCGAACGTCGTGTTTTACTAGTCAATCAAGTATGGTTATAATCTCGTCACATTTTACCTTAATTAAACAATTGGTTTAAGGTAGGTAGTACAATGGTAGTTACTATATACAATACTAGTACATCGTCATTTTCCCATTACATTCATATTGTGACCTTCTCACATAAACGGTAATGTAAACTATATTTTTGGTAATGATAGTCATATTTGGGAAAACCACTCACTTTTACAAAAGAACAAACATACAAAACAGTCAGGTCTTGGTAGAAGACTACATTTCATTATAAGTAGAAAATATAGGATTTTCTAGGAGATACAAACATTTACATCAAACACTTACAAACATTTACAAACACTTTCATAAAACTTATACAAACATTTGACACTAAAATACTTATAAACTCACCAACTTAAATGATGATCTACTCTTTCAAAATAACTTGTATTCTCAGGTCACCAGTAGACAGGTACACTGGACCAGGTTTTGAGAAGACGGAGCACATTCGAGACTCGTCTTTTAGTTTGATTCATATTTTGGTGTCTTGCAAACTATACACAAAACACACTTGTATTAAACTATATTATTAATGCAATGGATGATGTTGTTTCTTGTTTACTATTGTGCATTCTTATGATATTGTACATGACGTCCTCCGCCCCCGAACATTTCCGCCGTTCTGGTTTGGGGGTGCGGTAGATTGGTATCAGAGCATTGTTTTTAGTGATTTAACTATATCAACCCATAAAAGATATACAGCTATAAACACATCAGGATTAAAATACTATGACCAAGATTTTATACTTTTTAAATAATAAAGTAGTTAACTAAAGTATATGTATAAGCATTCATACTAGGATCAGTTTCATACTAGAATAGAACAAAAGTATTGTGGTTGTTGGACAACACAACTAGGCTTGGGGACGTGTAATCAGATCTAGGAGTGATATAGCGTGATCAACTATATCTCTCCGAGAAGTGATTAGCATGTGCCTAGGAATGGTTGTGGTGTTACAGCAAGTCTAAAAACTTACCAACACTACTACAATGAAAACTTTAGAACAAAACATAAACTTAAAATACTAGAGGAGTATTTTGTGTTACTATAATTAGTTATTTGAGAACTAAAAGGTCTTTATTAGTAGGTCAATAGTTGCTGAGTGAATACGCTAAGGTTATATGTGACTAGGGTGTCATAGACTTAGAATCTGTGATCTTTGCTTTACTTCCTATTCCTCATTTGGTTGTGGACTTAGAGTTAGGATCACTTATTTGAATGTCTATCCTATTTTGGTTACATATGAATGTTATGCACTATGCAAGTATTGAAGTAACTAGTAAGGATCATCCTATAATTATCTTAAGTAGTACGTCTATTAACTATTTATTTTACCCCTATTCTCGCGTAGATAACATGGCCGGATTCCATCTCCCCGACGACTCGTACTTTCCCAACCAAGGTAATGGTGGATGCCTCGATGTAGAGCCAGAAGAGAATCATTCAATTCCTTTGGATGATGACTTCGCGAAAAACTTCCTGGAGGATACTGACTCCGAGCCAAAAGTCAATGATCTATCCCTAGTGGCTCCAATCCCAAATCCTATCCCTCGTCTGACTTTTCAAGTCCCGATGCCTCTGTGGGCTGAGAACTTAGGCAGATGGAGTCAAGAGCAGGGTCAACCCTTACCTTACAATGGAGACAGAAGCTTCAACAATCTGAGCGAGGGAGGCTTAGTAGCAAGAATCCTGCCTATTCTGGTTCGCAGGATTGCTCGAAATGGCGAGCAAGGTAGGGCAACCATCAACTGAGTTATGGAAGTTGATGTCGATGCGGGAGTCAACATAGTCCGCATTCGACATCTACAAGCTGCTCCTGGAGGAACTCTAGACCACAATGAGGTCCTGCAAAGAGAACTTACTGCAACCCAAGCTGAATTCAGGGAACATCAGGCACGTCAGGCAACGTTCGAAAGGCCTATGCTAGAAATGGAGCGTTATCTGGCAAAATCAAAGGCTCATCCGAGCGATTCTCGTCGCAAGTAGAGTCTACTATACTCTGTCTTTTGGACATAATTAGGTCTATGTATAGAGTCTAGTATTAATTTCACACGTATTAAAGACCCTGGACTTTCAGTCTGCTAGGTCTCTATGCAGTCAAAATTTTCTTGTTATGGTTTGATGTAAGATCTACTCCTAGGTCATTTTCCCCGAACTTATTACATTATTAATGCCAATATTATTGGGAGACATCTAATCTTTTGGGAAATCTTTATCCAAATGCTTTCATCCTTCTACTATTAGATCTCTATTTCATCCATACTCTCATCTGTTCTGTCGGGCTATGGAGACTTAGTCCATGGACCACTCTCATTATTCTCACAATTGAATTCATACCATCATCTTCATCTTTGTAGGCTTTTAGTTGAAAGATTCCTCCATGTCCTTCTCCACGAATAACCCTCCGATAACTCCAACTCAACCACCACCTCCTCCACAATATAATCCAACAGCTATCCAAGTGGCAGTGGTTGCAGCTGTTTCGACAGCCTTAGCTCAATTCAGTTCTAGTGGTACTAGCGAGAGTGGAACAACCGTGCATTCCACTCAAGGTGATGCTCCAGTGCGCTCTAGGGAGTGCTCATATAAGGACTTCAGCAACTATAAGAAAAGGACCTTTAATGGGACTGGTGGAATCATTTCCCTCTCGCAATGGTTCAACAAAATGGAGTCGATTTTTGAGATTTGCTCCTGTCTGGAAGGGTGCAAAGTTAAATTTGCTGCCTGCACCTTCGCGGACAAAGCCCTGACATGGTGGAATAGCCATGTCAAGTCACTAACCCTGATAGTGGCTAATGCTATGGGCTGGGAAGCTCTGAAGGAGCTCATGATTGAAGAGTACTGCCCGAGGGGCAAGGTTCAGAAACTTGAACAAGAACTTTGGAGCCTAAACATGAAATGCTCTGACATAGTTGCCTACACTGCCAGGTTCAGTGATCTGGTGGCTCTATGTCCGGGAATGGTCCCAACTAAGGGAAAGAAAGTCAAGAGGTATATCTGGGGGCTAATGCCTCCATTCCAAGGGAATGTCTTAGCTTCAAATCCCACTAACTTTGACAGTTCCAAGCGACTAGCACAGCGCCTCATTGATCATGGAGTCTGCACCCCGACAATGACAACAACCCTAGCTATCCCAGAACCATCAAAAGTCGCTGACAATAAGCGGAAGTTTTGGGATAACAAGAAGAACAAAGCAACACATAACTCTACCAAAAAGCAACAGATAGTGGCTGTTCATGCAGCGCCAACACCTACTGCTACTGTGCCGATGAAGCAGTAAGCTGGAAGTTTGCCCATGTGCAACAAGTGCAACTTTCACCATAATGGACCCTGCCGGGAAATGCAGTGTGCTAACTGCAACAGGAAAGGGCACACTGCCCGTTTCTGTAAGTCTCTGGCAAGGCCAATCAACCAAGTCCTCGGCGTTGGTATGGGCCAGACTTACTACGGATGTGGCGAGGTGGGTCACCAGAAAAAAGGAACTGCCCGAAGGCAGGGAACGTTGGCGAAGTGGGAAGGTGTAACGACGTGAATTTTAAAAACAATTTTTCATTTTTCAAACACAATAAAACTCATATAACATTCTCAAAATCTCATGTTTTTCAGATGTCATCTCAATAAAACATATCCCAGAATCTCAAAAACATAATCTCCTGCTAGTGTGTACAAATCATGCCGACTGCTTCCCGTGATCCTCGCTAATACCTATAACACATATCACATAACACGGTAAGCATAAATGCTTAGTGAGTTCCCCAAAATACCATGTACAACACATACGCCACTCAAGGCTATATCACAGTATGACCCTCCGGTCGATGTGTCTCAGCGGGACCCTCCTATCAACGGTCCAACTTTGACCAGACTTGTCGAGTGCACCTGGGTGACTCTGCGAGTCCATGTGTGTCCTCTGAGTCCTCCTATGGCCTCACTCGGCTCGTCGAGTTAACCCTTCACTCGACGGGTTACCACGGGTCATGAATCGCGGGGAAACCCAACTCGACTCGTCGAGTCCCCTTATGGACTCGGCGAGTTCCCTCCATGGCAACACTCAAATGAACTTCTGAGGTCAGATCTGTTTCTCCAACCTGTAGATCTGAACTTCTAACACCCAATAATCACGTAAAGGTCCAATCTTTAAGCTCATGCAACACTCATATGGCCTTATTTGAAGAAATAGCTCCTAAAATAGCAACCTAGGTTCACAACTCCAATGGAACAGAATGAAGCTGATAGGCTGAGGCTCTCTGGACCTCTCAAGGTCCAAATCCAATGTCTATTTCTTAATGGGACCTCATATGCATCATATTCTAACCAAGAAAGGGTAAAGAAAACCCTAGAGTCAAGGACTCTACACAAAATAGAAGAAAGGGTCGAATCACTACCTCAAAATGGAGATCCCTGCTTGAATGTTTCAGAATCACAACCTCTTTTGGTCCTTCCTGTTGAATCCCTTCTTTTCCTTTGCAAAATCACCCCGAAAAGGCTCAAGATGACTCCTCCTCTCACGCTATACTCTCAAGCTCACTAGGGTTCTTTTCTCTGGAATGGTAGCCGCAACTGAGAGCTATAAGGACCCTTAAATAGGGCACAAGCACAAAGATTTAGGGTTTTCTGTCGACAGCTCGGACTCGTCGAGTCGCCTTACCGACTCGTCGAGTCCATTCATAAATCAAGTCAGCAAATCGCGATCCTACTCGATGAGTTTAAGCGCCAACTCGTCGAGTCCCTCTTCTGTGCCCAAAATAAATAATTAAATTATGATACCTGGAATTCTAGATGTTACAATTCTCCCCACTTAAATTAGATTTCTCCCTCGAAATCGCTCCTCATCAACATATAGATCTAGCGCCATCGATAGGATCTCGTACCACACAACAATCACCCCCTCCCCCTCTGGACACCTGAATCCAAACAGGGATTCCCAATCCCGAAAGAAAACCAACCCTTCTGATTCTCTCCAGACATAATCCAACAATCGGCTACTGATCACTCATACCAAACATGGCAATGATCCGAATGACCCCCCAAGAAACGGAAGTGTTCACGTCCCACCAGGGCTCATCCACTGAACTGCTATCAAAACCCATCCGAACAAACAATTCTCAACACTCTGCCATCAGACACAAGAGAATAATCATGCTCGCTCAGAAATGTCCTCAGACATCAAAAAAAATCATAAGCCTCAGCTCCAATTCTCATACTCTTTTTCACACCGAGTACCAGGTCTGATCTCGACCCATCAGTTGGTCCTCCAAGTCCATCCATTGCACTATCCCAACCGTCTCAATGGTTTCCTTCTCCATATAACTACATCGGCCCATTGTGACACACAAGTCACGAAGTTCGCTTTACCCCAAGCGAATGTTACACCCCAACTAAAAATCAACTCAACCCCGACCTCTGTCGTATACTGCTCATAGTTCCATGCATCTCGCGGTACCTCTCGTACTCGAGTACTGACCTACATAGGTCTATGACATCAGATGATAAACAGTTCCCCTCAACATGGAGTCCACCTCAGAATCATGAATCTCATTCTGCCTACCCAACGCACCACCAGAGCCAAACTTAGACTCGAGAGTTTCGTCTGACCTAGAGTTGGAACTGCTCGATCCAATGAAGCACTCAACTCATGACTCATGACCCGCAACCCGCGCGTATACCTCTTCTCCAATTCCCTTGGGTTGGGACAACCACAACTCAAATCAGAGTATAACGCGAAAAATATAGAGACCTCCGCCTCTTTCCTGATCTGGCCCCCAGGCTCCCGAATACTCAACCCAATAAGGCTCTTTAAGCCTAAGAACTCTCCTGTGTCATGCTCCGATCAACAAATAACGCGGCTCCTTGCCGCACCATGACACCCTCTCACTGACTAGTACCTCCCTCTGACTAATGAGTGCTACGGCTCCCCGTAGCATCATGACAACGTCTTGCTAACTAGTGAGTACTACGGCTCCTCGCAGCATCACAACACCTTTCCCTGCTGCAATCCATATACTTGGATAATCTCACTTGCTGTCATTAACCGAAAGGGCTCCTACTGGAATCATCAATGCTTGACCCACCACTTGCCACCTCCACTCAAGACTCAAATTATATGAAATTCAATGCATGAAATTCGAATAACTCATTACACCACCATAGAACCTCACGATGTCTCGCCTCATCCACAGAACTTCCTGTTACAAAACCTGAATCTGGTTGTCTAATCAACTTCTGCCCTTCCCAAACTGAATAACGGCCCCATCATTGAACCAGAATTCCTCAACTGCCAAACCCACCCTACGAGCCAACCATCTCGAATTTACCATTATGACCTCGAAGAATTCCTACTCACCCCCAAGGTCTCCGACCAACGGCCACTTGCCGCGGAGGCACACATCCTTTTCAAACATAACACATGCATCATCTCGCTTTGCACCTCACCTCAGTCACCAATAATCCCTGAGCTCATGAATCCGCACCGTAGGTCTCTATATCCAGATCTCTAACTATTCTCGATCAAAACTCTGATCCCTTCAATAACAGACCCAGTTCTCCCCCACTTATGGTTCGAACCAACACCAATTGGTGCACCAGCAATCTACCCTACACACGGTTTCCACCAGTAACATCGCATCTACTCTTGGAAGGGGTTACACAATGCTTGATGATCTCCTGACAAAGATCGAGCAACTCCAACTACCCCGATACTCAAATGAAATCCTCAGACTTCCCATCATGACTACCTCTAGTCTTTTAGAATCTCACACCATTCTATCACCAGACCTCCCAACAGTCCAGTGTTAACCCTGATTCTTAGTCTGGAAGTAATGATCTACCATACCCCTCATCATCGGCTCCTCAATCAACATTCCATCACGTCACTTATCATAAGAGCAGAAACCGTATTTCCACTCTTGATACCCATCAAAGACAATAAGGGCCATTGCCCTAATATACTCCCTTTGATTGTCCGACGCTGCAGCTAACACATGCCCTACTATACTCAAATAGGGTGTATCCTGGTCCTTGACCATCTCAGTCCCCACTGGCGACCTGATCAAGCTATATCTTTACCTCGCGGCAGTCCTACTTCTATATACTCTGGTTGAAGATCACCATTAGTGCAATCCCATAGGGCCCAACCCCGAACTCAGAAACCGAAATATCAACACCTCTTACGTCTCCCACAGGAAACAGAAATAGCACCACCCGGGTCACAGAAATTGACATTTCCACTATCGGCCGGTTGCGCAGCCCAGACCGTATTCTCCCATACGCATCATCCTTACTCATCCCTGAGTCTTGCGACTCCAACTGGCATATCACCAACAGTCCCTTGGAGCTCACTCGCTTTCCCCTTTCAAGGGATGCTCCACTAAAACTCGTTCGTCATGGCCTTCTTGCCTCATACTCTTTCACCTCTGATCTCAGTCTAGACAATCACCATGGAATAGCTGGTAAAACCAGAAGCACTAGCCGCCACATATCAAACCGTGTGGCCACCTCTCGATCTGTTATGAATCGTGGTACCAGAACCATGTTATCTCCTCTTAATCTACTACGAATCATGGTACTCGAACCATGCTCCCTATTCTCAACCCACCTTAAATCATGGTATTCGAACCATGACATCACCTCTTGACCCGCCACAATTCATGGTACTCGAACCATGACGTCACTTCTCGTTCCGCTACTTATCATGGACTCATGGTACTCGAACCATGACATCACTTCTCAATCTGCTATTTATCATGGTACTCGGACCATGACATCACCTCTCAACCTGCTACTTATCATGGTACTCGAACCATGACATCACTTCTCAATTTGCTACTTATCATGGTACTTGAACCATGACATCACTTCTCAATCTGCTACTTATCATGGTACTCGAACCATGACATCACTTCTCAATCTGCTACTTTAAATCCTTCGGAATTGTCTTTCGGACCGCTGCGGCCATCTCGTCATGAATCATACGGCGAATCTCATCATCTCTATCACTGCGGCTCTCCGACGCGTGTCGTGTACCAACCATGATGTCTCCAAACATAAAAGAAATCAAAGACTCGCTCGGGTATACTTGCACTCGATCACTCAGCCCTACCTGTTCCTTAGCATCCCAAAGATTCTTACTTGGACTGCTCACTAATCCAGTGTTTCCAATAGTACGGGCCCTATACTACCTTCCACACCGCATCAGGCTACCCTTCAGTAGACTTCTCATAAGCTCCTTACTGCTACCCACTCAATCTCGAAGCATCTCATAGCAGCAGTCATCTCCTAGGCTAAGGCATCACAAATCAGGCCACTCTAGTCCTAATATGAATACCTAGCCTACTCTAGCATGCATAACATATCATATCATATCTCATAACACATAATGTAAGGGTATTTCGGGAAATCACCGTTCGGGCGCTGGCTAATCGTACACACTGCTTGTTTCTGCTTTCCTCTAATTCCTTTACTTTTCAGAAAAATTGTTTCTTGTATAAAAAACTTTCTCAAATCCTCAGTTTAAGTTCAAATACACCAGAAGGTGCATCCGAATCCCTCAAACCAAGGCTCTGATACCAACTTGTAGCGACGTGAATTTTAAAAACAATTTTTCATTTTTCAAACACAATACAACTCATATAACATTCTCAAAATCTCATGTTTATCAGATGTCATCTCAATAAAACATATCCCTGAATCTCAAAAAACATAATCTCCTGCCAGTGTGTACAAATCATGCCAACGCCTTCCTGCAATCCTCGCTAATACTTGTAACACATATCACATAGCACGGTAAGCATAAATGCTTAGTGAGTTCCCCAAAATACCACGTACAACACATACGCCACTCAAGGCTATATCACAGTACGACTCTCCGGTCGATGTCTCTCAGCGTGACCCTCCAGCCCCGTAGCTCGTTGGACCCTCTGGTCCGGTCATAGCTCGTTGAACCCTCTGGTCTGGTCATAGCTCGTTGGACCCTCCGGTCTGTACATAACTACCACTCTAGGTAATGTATAGTGAGAAGACTCACCTCGTATGAAGTCGGATAAACCCTCATGCTCGATATCCCAACCTAGCCTCGTCCTATCAAAATGATAACATCTCTAATCAATACTCTCTCATGTTCTCATCTCTAATAATGGGTAGAAGACCATTCTACCCCTCTATGACCTCTCTTGAATCAGCTTGACCAAAACCCCAAGGTCAACTAAAGTCAACTCTAGTCAACGGTCCATCTTTGACCAAACTCATCGAGTGTACCTCGGTGACTCGGCGAGTCCATGCGTGTCCTCTGAATCCTCCTATGGCCTCACTCGGCTCGTCAAGTTGACCCTTCACTCAACGGGTTACCACGGGCCACGAATCGCGGGGCAACCCGACTCGACTCGTCGAATCCCCTTATGGACTCAGCGAGTTCCCTCCATGGCAACACTCAAATGACCTTCTAATGTCAGATCTGTTTCTCTAACCTTTAGATCTGACCTTCTAACACCCAATAATCACGTAAAGGTCCAATCTTTAAGCTCATGCAACACTCATATGACCTTATTTAAAGAAATAGCTCCTAAAATAGCAACCTAGGTTCACAGCTCCAATGGAACATAATGAAGTTGGAAAGCTGGGGCTCTCTGGACCTCTCAAGGTCCAAATCCAAAGTCTATTTCTCAATGGGACCTCATATGCATCATATTCTAACCAAGAAAGGCTAAGAAAAACCCTAGATTCAAGGATTCTACACAAAATAGAAGAAAGGGTCGAATCATTACCTCAAAATGGAGATCTCTGCTTGAATGTCTCATAATCACAACCTCTTTTGGTCCTTCCTGCTGAATCCCTTCTCTTCCTTTGCAAAATCACACTAAAAAGGCTCCAGATGGCTCCTCCTCTCACACTATACTCTCAAGCTCACTAGGGTTCTTTTCTCTGGAATGGTAGCCGCAACTGAGAGCTATAAGGACCCTTAAATAGGGCACAAGCCCAAAGATTTAGGGTTTTCTGTCCACAGCTCGGACTCGTCGAGTTGCCTTACCGACTGCTCAGCAAGGGCTTTATTAGACTAAATAGAGCACTAGTTGAAATGCAGGACCTATCCGGTCAACTTAACGAACTGCTCAGCAAGGGCTTTATTAGACCAAGCTTCCCACCCTGGGGAGCACCAGTCTTGTTCGTGAAGAAGAAAGACGGATTGTTCTGTATGTGCATCGAATATAGAGAACTAAACAAGCTTAACGTCAAGAATCATTACCCTCTACCTCACATAGACGACTTGTTCGACCAACCGTAAGGGGCAAATCACTATCTTTATAGACCATAATAGCCTTCAACATATATTCGACTATAAGGAGATCAACATGAGATAACGACGGTGGGTCGAGCTACTCAATGACTACGAATACAAAATTCGTTATCATCCCGGTAAAGCCAACGTAGTAGTTGACGCCTTAAGTCGGAAAGAATACTCTGGTCATAGAGTCAAATCATTGACTATGACTATCCAATCATATCTGTCCACACAAATTAAGGAGGCTCAGCTAGAAGCCTTGAAACCTGAAAATGTGGCGGGTGAATCCCTGAGAGGGATGGATAAAAACTTGGAAGTCAAGGGTGATGGAGCCTTATATCTCATGGATCGAATCTGGACACCGAGGCACGGTGGTTTCAGAGACTTGGTCATGACCGAAGCGCAAAACACTCGATATTTCGTCCACCCAGGTTCAGATAAGATGTATCTGGATCTCAAAAGCTATATTGGTGGCCTAACATGAAAGCAAAGATTGCTACCTTCATGAGTAAGTGACTACTTGCGCCAAGGTTAAGGTCGAATACCAGAAACCCTCGGGTTTACTACAACAACCGGAGATACCGGAATGGAAGTGGGAGCGGATCACAATATACTTTATAACCAAGTTTCCCAAGACAACGGGTGGTCTCGATACCATTTGGTTGATCGTAGACAGGTTAAAAAAAGTCCGCACACTTCCTGCTTATCAAAGAAATTGACAAGATGGAGAAACTAACGAGAACCTACATTAGGGAGATCGTACGACTGCATGGTGTTCCCATATCTATTATCTCTTATAGAGATAGTAGATTCACTTCAAGGTTCTAGAAGTTGCTACAAAGTTTACTAGGAACTAGGCTGGACATGAGTACAGCCTACCATCCGCAAACCGACGGACAGAGTGAGAGGACTATTCAAACCTTGGAAGATATGTTTCAAGCCTGTGTGATAGACTTTGGTAAGGCATGGGATACTCATTTACCCCTTGTTGATTTCTCCTAAAATAATAGTTATCAAACGAGCATAAAGGCTGCTCCATTTCACGCCCTCTATGGCCGGAAGTGCAGATCCCCTCTATGCTGGGCTGATGTGGGTGACACACAGTTAGCTAAAGGACGAGTTCCTGACAGCACTCTCATAGGCCCGGAAATCATTCAGGAAACAACAGAGAAGATCGTTCAGATTCACGAACGATTGAAAGCCTCTAGAGACCGACATAAAAGCTACGTAGACAAGAGAAGGAAACCTTTGGAATTCTTGGTTAGTGACTGTGTTCTTTTGAAGGTATCACCTTAGAAGGGCTTGATACGGTTTGGAAAGCATGGAATGCTAAATCCAAGATATGTAGGGCCTTTCGATATTCTTGCTACAATCGGCCTTGTAGCTTACAAACTCAAACTACCTCAAGAACTTAGTAATGCACACCCAACTTTCCGTATTTCGAACTTGAAAAAGTGTTTGTCCAATGAGACTCTTGTAATCCCACTCGACGAGATCGAGATCAACGAGAGCCTTAACTTCATCGAAGAACCAATAGAGATCATGGACCGAGAGGTTAAGCAAACAAAGCAAAGTCGTATCCCGATAGTAAAGGTTCGTTGGAATGCCAAGCGGGGACCTAAATTCACTTGGGATCACGAGGATAAAATGAAACTGAAATATCCTCATCTTTTTACTAAGCTAAATGTATTTTCTTAAACTTGAATTTTGGGACGAAATTCTCTCTAACGGGGGGGGGGGGGGGGGGGGATGATGTGACAACCCAAAATTTCTATCTTGTAAAGCCATTCAATTCAATAAAAAGTCAGACTTGTTTCTGCTATCTCTTAGCGTTGTTAAGGGTCTATTTGAGTGTTCAAATCCTAGTACGTTCAAGGATTGGGTGTTAGAAAGTATCTACTAGAGTTCATTGTGCATCATTCAAGCCAAAAAACTCCATCATATGGAGTTTACAGCCGTAAACTAGAGCTTACGGCTGTAAACTCTTGTTTGGCCGCAAACTAGTCTCTTAAGTATGATATAGCTTCATTATTATTCATTTCTCACACTTCCAAGTCAAGAACACTCATTTTCTCTCAAGTATCATCAAGAACACTTCCATATCTTTTCAAAGTTGTAAGTGATTCCTTCTTTATTTGTTGATAACCTTCTTGATCTAGTAAAACCCATAATTTCATCCATGAATTCATCACATTTGGTCTAGATCTTCAAGATCATCTTCTTTCACCAAGAACACCAAGAACACACACTTTTTCTTGGTGGCCGTGAACTCCCGAAGGCTTCCAAATCATAGGTATCCTTCCATATTCTGGTTAACCACTAGAAAATCTTGAAGCCTCATGAAAAAAACACCATTTTAGCATGAACATCAAGAGTTTACGGCCGTAAACTCTTCATATGGCCATAAACCCGTCATGTCATGACCGTAAACACCCCTATGGCCGTGAACACTTGTAGTGTGGCCGTAAACTCTCTTAAATCAATCATATGTGATTGATACACTCCACTGTGAGTGATTCCTAGTTCCCAGGGCTGTTTCCAATACATTATTAGTTGTTATATACACTAATTATATACATATATGTGTCATTATATGCTTAATAGGATCTGTTTGTGCTCGAGACTTCACTTGACACCTAACATCCTATATCGATCTTACGTTCGAATCACCCACTACAGGCGAGTTCACACCCCTAAACTTAACTTTTAAATGATTTTAAATGATTTTATGGGGGGGGGGTACAAGTAGAAAACATTATAGTTATTATATCAATCACATGTGATTAATAACTATCAAACAAGTGGATTTCTTATACTTCAAAACTATGTTATCAAACAAAATATTTCAAAACATTTTTTAAACTGACATCAAGTCATCTGTAACCAATCAAATGGTTAAAACTCTTTTATATGCTAAACTCTTTATCAAACTCTCTTAACTTATATATTGTCAAAATCATGTCTATATAGATATAGTTATATAAATAAGGTTGAAAGGGCTTAGGACCGATAACTCGCTTTATTTCCTGTTCCTTGTTTGGTTGTGGACTTAAAGTATCGGTTGTTTGTCTGAGTGTCGTTTGGATATTAGTTATATATTATGTATATGTGTATAGATATAAAAGTTCTTCCAATGAGTTCAATACCTTTGGGTAGCAAACTTGTACAAACATGATCAGTCATTCAAACAACAGTACTAGTAAACTATAATAGGTATAGTTTAGAGAATTACTACTCACTATTTCTAGAATAATGAAACATACAAGAGTCAGTTCAAACATACTACAACGAGAAACAGAAAGAACATACTATAACGAGAAACAGAAAGAACATACTATAACGAGAAACAGGGAGGAACATACTACACACTAGAAAAGAAAGAACATACTACACTAATACAAGAACACTATAACATTAATGTGAACCACTACTTCTTGGCATGGAAATATACAACTGTGTCATGTGTTGTAACCAGAGTCTCATGGAGGGAGAGCGTGAATTTGTGTACAGATCTAAATGGGATTAACCATCCTACACCTTGTTGCTAGCTACAGTGGGACCTGCAGGTCTACGGGTGACGAATGTCATACCATTTCAACGTCGTCGAACGTCGTGTAATAGTCTAGGTCAACTATTGTAACTCCTTTTACCTTAATTAAACAATTGGTTTAAGGTAGTTAGTACAATGGTAGTTACTATATATAATACTACAGTACATTGTCTGTAATGCCCGGGTTTCGGGGCTAAGCACTTTTAGACGATGTAATAGTCTAGGTCAACTATTGTAACTATTTTTGAAGTAATAAAAAAGAATTATTTGAGTACTATGTGAATTATGTGTATTTATATGCTTATTACTTATTTATAAATGTGTAATAAATAAAGAATAAAAATAAACGTCAAAATTAAAGTGCGATATAAGCTCGATATCTTTACATAAAGTTGTATTGGTCAAAACAAGGATTCCGGAGATATAAAGAACGCCGAAATCCGAGTTATAACGAAGAAGTTATGACCCGTCGGAGTTTCGTGATGGAACTGGCGCGAGACCGGGAAGCGTAAATAGTGAATTTACGAAAGTCGTAGAATTTGTTAAACTGAGAGCGTCCATAAAAAGAACGCCCAAATCTGACTTCGTAGAAGGAAGTTATGATTTTCGAAGTTTCGACTTAGCAGTGTACAACCCGAAGTTCGAATATTAGATCAAGTGATTTCTAGCCGACACAACCTAAACAAGAATTGAAGATCTCGTTAATAGTAGCGTAAAGATAAAAAGACAGACGAAAACGGACGTCGGATGAAGAAGTTATGAGGTTTTAACGGACCAATCATGTCCCGACCTTTTAATAATATAACTTTTGAAATAGAGTCAAAATTAGCCAACGGAGTCTAAACGAAAGTTGTAGAGTACATTCCCGCCTACGCATGGATATGAAGAACGTTGAAAATAGAGCTTCTATGAGGAAGATAAGAATTTTTGAAGTTGGAAGTAGAAATTGCGAAGCTGGTGCGAATAGTGATGACGTGGCTCGATATCGATCGTCCATCGTTGATCAAAGGCTCGCTTCGGATTGCGACACGTCGCCTCGCAAACTATGCCCCATGTTCGAGCTCGGTACGCCCAACGTATGCCTCACAGTCCTCAGCCCAGCAACCTCCATGTTGCACCACCCAGAGACCGCCACCTCGCACCTTATCTGAACTACGGCTAGCGTAGTTGAGTTATACGCGCAGCATACGGTCCGAAGTCCAGGCCTATAAATACCATGTGAAATGTTCCGGATTTCTCACTCATTTCTTCATTCTTTCTCTCACTACTTTCTCTCTCTAAGGTTTCTAAACCCTCCTAAAGCCTAGGTAAACCCCCTAGCACCCGAAAGGAAGCCCCGAGGCTCCTGGAGTCTCCGAGAAAAAGTGTTTTTCAGTTTAAAACTCTGCCCGCGTGGGGCCTGGTTTTCAAGCAAACTCCCTAGTTTCGTAAAAGAAGGTTAGTTTCAGAAGCGAGGTGTCGTCCAAATCACTCCATATCAGGTGAGTGTATAGTCACTTTCATCTTACACATAGATATGAAGTATTTTAAATAAATTATGTGCTATGTGTATATAAATGTTATCTGTTTACTTGAGATGTTTGCTGGACAAGAAGATCTATACTTCTTTCTTTTAGATCTGAAACTTTTTCCTTCAGATCTACACTTTCTCATCTCAGATCTAAACTTTTTTTTTTCAGATCTAATCTGTATACTTTGAGATCTATGTTGGATGAAAGATCTGAACTTCTTTCCTGCAGATCTGAACTTTTTCTTCAGATCTAGATGGTATATGTATTTTATGCTTTTAAATTTATGTTGGATGAAAGATGTATACATTATTTTTCAGATCTAGACTGTATAAATATTTTATGCTCTGAAAGTTATGCTGGATGAAAGATGTAAACATTGTTTTTTTCTTAGATCTGGACTGCGTATGTATTTCATATCTACAAATATGTTAGGTAACACAATAGGTAAATGAAATAGATGATGTGTGTTTAAAAGATGAGAGGCCTCAATGTTTAAAATGATCCAGTCGTCTAGCGGAGTATAGATGACGACCACAGACTTTTCTAGGTAGTCCAGTGGAATGCTAGCAGGCTCGAAACCTATAGGTGTTTTTGAAGATGTACTCCCCCCCATGGTTGCCTTACAGACACATATGGCTGAGGAATCCCCTTAGCAATAGTTCCTATCCCGATGAAATTCCTTAGGATAGGTCCCTTATAATAAATGCTTTAGGGACGTAAAGTGAGGTTAACGGGAACGAGTAATCAGGTTAGTGATTTGATGAAAATAAAAAATGAACTTATTATTGTGGGTTGAAAACCCTACATGCTCAACAGGCTCCCCTGCCTGACCCACTCAATTTCTTGTATTACAGGTAGTGGCAAAAGCATAGTTGGATGATTTGTCAAGAGATTACGGATTTGAGGCCAGATAGTGTTTTGTGGCCTAAGATGTTTATTTCTTTTTAGTTTTTGCTTATGGTCTTTATCGATAATTGACTTCTTGAGTTTTGTAATGTAATGGAAATATATTCTTTCAAAAATGCTTTGATAAAATTTATATCATATTTTGTTTTGAGAAAAAATTCCACAATACTTTTCTTAAGAATTTACTCTGATTTTTATTAAAAAGCATAAACAAAGTCGGTCTTTTTTGGCCGTAAAAATGGGGATGTCACAGTTGGTATCAGAGCATTAGTTTAAGCGAACTAGAAATTTGTAGGATTTCTAGACTTAAACTTAGAATGCTTAGCGATGATCGTGAGATGAATGTCTTCCATATTTTAGACACGAGTACTAGTTTATTTTAGGAAAGGTGCCTAAAATGCTTTTATGTGCTAAATGCTTTATGTTTTCCCTGTATGCTATTATTTGTTCAGATCTATTGTCTGTTTCCGACCAGATCCGGAAACCTTATGTGTTTAGGATTCTAAGCATACGAGTACGGTATTAGAACTAGCATGTAACATTTCAGAGTGACAAGGGGAAATTAAACGTTTATCGTGAATAAAGATCTAAATTCACCTAATTTGGTGTATAGATTAAAATGGAAAAGACTCGAAGTGGAGCTGGAAACGTAAATGAAAATAGGAATCAGCGGCCTTGTCCCGAAGTGATTGAGCAAGTGCCGATAGTCGAAGTTGCACCTGAGCCAGTCACTATGGCCGGAGTACAAGCCATGATTCAGGAAATGATGGTTGAATAAAGGGAAGAAATGAGACAAATGTTGTTAAATAACAAAAGTGAACTTTCAATGGCCATTGAACAACCAGAGCGAAGTAACGGAGAGCCTAAAGAAGGGAATAACAGCCGCACTGTCAATCAGGTGGAACCCCTGATGATTAGGAGGAACAACCATGATGAAGGAGACGAGAGGAACGAATGTAAGTATAAGGACTTCACAACCTGTAAGCCAGCAAATTTCACGGGGAAGGAGGACCCAATTGGAGTCAAGGGCTGGATATTGAAGATGGAATTGGCTTTCATAACATGTGGTTGCAAGGGCAAGCTACAAACCACATTTGCAGTGCATCAGTTCAGAGGTGGCATTGTTCGCTGGTGGAACACTCTGGGGAAGACCCTAAGCCCTAATGAGCCACTGCAGTTGACTTGGGCATAATTTTTAGTACACTTCAAGCGCAAGTACTGCTCAGCCCAAAATATGCTTGAGCTAGAGAAACAGTTCCTGACATTGAAAAAGGGAAACATGTCCATTGATGAATACACCAATGCCTTCACTAAGAAAATGGAGTTTGCTTTGCGCATCGTTCCAGACGAGCTGACGAAAGTTGACAAGTATGCAAAGGGACTTCCATGGGAGAACGTTGTGCCAGTCCACCAGGCACCTACTCTGGTGGCAGCTATTTGAGCGGCCAAGTCTGTTGAGGAAATGATCAAGGGGAGAGCCGCCAACAAGGTTGAGGTTGGTGAAAAGAGGATGTTTGAGGGGTCGTTAAGATCTAACAAAAAGAACAAGTCTGGTTCAAAGAAATATGGAGGAGGAAACGAAGAAAAGTGGTGCAAGAAGTGTAAGAAGAAGCACTCGGGGAAATGTAGCGAGGAGGTGACTTGCTACAAATGTGGAAGGACAACGCATAATACCAATAAGTGCACATCCAACAAGAAGGTGTGCTATGGATGTAATGAGGAAGGGCACATCGCTAAGGATTGCCTAAAGAAGAAGGAGGTGGCAAGGCCCAATGTCCCACCAAAGCCAAAAGCCAGAGCTTTCCAGATGACCCTGGAAGCTGCAAAGGAAGCAGTGGACGTTGCTTCAGGTACCTTTCTTCTAAATGGATTGTCTGCCAATATACTATTTGATTCTAGGGCCAATTATGCCTTTATATCACATAAATTTGGTGAAAGACTAGCATTGCCTATAGAAATACTTGATGATGCCTTAGTTGTAGAAGTTTCCAGTGGCAAGTTCATGCCTGTTAGCAATTGCATTAGGAATATCATCATCGACTTGAATAGAAATGAATTCCACGAGGAGCTGTTACCTATTGAGCTAAACGGTTTCGATATCGTACTGGGAATGGATTAGCTTAGCACCAATGATGCCGAGATACTGTGCAAGAAGAAGATAGTAAGAGTGAACCCGTCTGGGAAAGAGACATTTGTGGTCTATGGGGACTAACATAGAGTGAATTCTAGAATCATTTCCCTAATGAAAGCAAGAAAATGTTTGTCCAAAGGATGCACATCATCGACTTGGCATTTTTGATCGATGCTAAGAAAGAGAAGAAGGAGATACAAAATATACCAGTGGTGTATGACTATCCAGAAGTCTTTCCCGAAGATCTTCCTGGATTTCCCCCTGATAGACAAGTGGAGTTTCGAATAGACTTGTTACCAGGAACAACACCAATAGCAAAAGCACCATACCGATTAGCACCGACAAAGATAAAGGAGCTTATGACGCAACTTCAAGAGTTATTGGACAACGGTTTCATTCGACCTAGTTCATCACCCTGGGGAGCTCCGATGCTATTTGTGAAGAAGAAACACGGAAGCATGAGAATGTGTATAGACTACGAAGAGCTGAACAAGGCAACGGTAAAGAACAAGTACCCATTATCGAGGATTGATGACGTATTCGGTCAACTACAAGGTTCGAGCTATTTCTCAAAGATCGATCTTAGGTCAAGATATCATCAACTGAAGGTAAGAGAGCAGGATATTGAGAAAACTACGTTCAGAACGAGATATGGACACTACGAGTTCTTGGTTATGTCGTTTGGACTGACCAATGCTCCAGCAGCATTCATGGATTTGATGAACAAGGTTTGTAAACCATTCCTCGATAAATCCATAATAGTATTCATAGATGACATTCTGGTTTACTCTAAAAGCGAGCAGGAGCATGGCAAGCATCTTCGAGAGGTGCAAGAAATTTTGAAGAGGGAGAAAGTGTATGCAAAGTTTTCCAAATGTAATTTTTGGATTCGAGAAGTCCAATTTTTGGGTCATGTGGTTAACCAAGAAGGGATCATGGTTAACCCAGCGAAGATTGAAGCTGTGACAAAGTGGGAGCGACCAAAGAGTCCTACGGAGAATCGAAGCTTTCTAGGATTAGCTGGATATTACCGAAGGTTTATCCAAGGGTTTTCTTCGATAGCTGCTCCATTGACAGCTTTGACCCATTAAGGAGCCACTTATACTTGGAGTGAGAAACACGAAGAAGCATTCGAGAAGCTAAAGGAGAAATTATATGAAGCACCAATTATTTCTCTGCCCGATGGAGTTGAAGACTTCGTAGTTTATAATGATGCATCTTCAATTGGGTTAGGTTGCATTCTGACCCAAAGGGATAAGGTGATAGCATATGCATCGAGGCAATTGAAAGAACAAGAAAAGAACTACCTCACTCATCATCTGGAGTTGGCAGCGGTAGTATTTGCACTAAAGATATGGAGGCATTATCTTTACGGAACGAAGTGCAAGCTTTTCACTGATCACAAGAGTCTTTAGTTTGTCTTTGATCAAAAAGAGTTGAATATGAGGCAACGACGCTGGCTAGAGGTGCTTAAGGATTATGATTGCAAAATACTTTACCACCCTGGTAAAGCAAATGTTGTAGTTGATGCTTTGAGCCGAAAAATGAGTCTTGAAAGAAAAAGACCAAGAGTGTTGAGTATAGAAGTTGTCTTGACTATTGTGGAAAGTATCAAGAAAGCTCAAGAAGAGGCTTCAGAGAAGAATGACCGAAAAGAAGAACGTTTGGTAAAAACGTTGGTGTTTGGTACAAACCGTCAAGAACTGATGGCATTCCAAGATCGGATTTGGTTACCTAAAACGGGAGGAATAAGAGATCTTCTGATGGAAGAAGCGCACAAGACCATGTACTCGATTCATCCCGGCAGCACGAAAATGTATAGGGGTCTCAAATCCTATTATTGGTGGCTGACGATGAAGCTTGATGTTGTGAAGTATGTGGCAGAGTGTGTAACCTGTGCGAGAGTTAAGGCACAACATCAGAAACCATATAGGAGTTTAGAACCTTTACCTGTTCCCATGGGTAATGGGAAGACATTACTATGGATTTTGTCACTAAACTGCCCAGAACGAAGGACGGTCACGACATGATTTGGGTAGTCGTTGATCGGTTCACTAAGAGAACACACTTCATAGTAGCCAATGAAAGATGGTCGATGGATAAGCTCACAAATTCTTATGTGAAGGAGGTGGTAAGACTTCACGGTGTTCCTTTAACGATTGTATCAGATTGTGATAGTCGTTTCACATTAAGGTTTTGGAAGAGTCTACAAGAGGATTTGGGTACGAAATCGTGTTTAAGTACAGCTTATCATCCACAAACCAATGGTCAGAGCGAAAGAACGATTCAAACGTTGGATTATATGCTAAGAGCGTGTACCCTAGAGTTCCAAGGTAATTGGGATAAACACTTACCTCTGGTAGAGTTTTCCTAAAACAATATTTAACATTCGAGTATTAATATGGCACCTTATCAAGCCTTGTATGGTTAGAAGTTTCGTATGCCGTCTTATTGGCTTGAAGCCGGAGAAAAGCAGTTTATGGGCCCTGAGATAGTCCATCAGACTGCTGAGAAGTTAAAGGTGATTAGGGAAAGGATGTTAGGAGCTCATGATCGTCAGAAGAGCCATGTTGATAAGAAGAGGCGACCGGTGACATTCGAAGTTGGGGATTCAGTTTTGCTCAAAGTCTCACCGTGGAAGGGACTTATAAGATTTAGGAAACTAGGAAAATTGAGTCCAAGGTTTATTGGACCGTTAAAAGTTCTTCAGAAGATTGGGAACCAAGCTTATAAGTTGGAATTGCCCAAAGAGCTGGATGGTATCCATAACACTTTCCATGTGTGTTATTTGAGGCAGTTCATAGGAGAAGTTTTTGACATAATTACAATCTCAGAGTTAAGGATGGATGACAATAAGAGGCTGAACGAAGAGCCCGAGGCAATTGTTGACGGTAAGATTAAGAAGTTACGACGCAAGATGGTCGACTTAGTGCTAGTCCGATGGAAACATTCGAATGGGTCGAATCTCACTTGGGAAAGAGAAAGTGACATGATGAGTCTCTACCCACATCCGTTTGCTGATGCATGATTCCGGGACGGAATCATCCTAAGGGGGAGAGAATTGTAACGCCCGGGTTTCGGGGCTAAGAATTTTTAGACAATTTAATAGTCTAGGTCAACTATTGTAACTATTTTTGAAGTAATAAAAATGAGTTATTTGAGTACATTGTGAATTATGTGTATTTATATGCTTATTACTTATTTATAAATATGTAATAAATAAAGAATAAAAATAAGCGTCAAAAGTAAAGTGCGAGATAAGCCCGATATCTTTACATAAAGTTGTAGTGGTCGAAACAAGGATTTTGAGGATATAAAGAACGCCGAAATCCAAGTTATAAGGAAGAAGTTATGACTCGTCGAAGTTTCGTGATGGAACCAGCGTGACACCAGGAAGCGTAAATAGTGAATTTACGATAGAGCAAGTTTTATCCTTATCCACTTAAACGAAAGTCGTAGAATATGTTAAACCGAGAGCGTCCATAAAAAGAACGCACAAATCCGACTTCGTATGAGGAAGTTATGATTTTTCGCAGTTTCGAGTTAGCAGTGTACAGCCTGAAGTTCGAATATTAGATCAAGCGATTTCTAGCCGACACAACCTAAACAAGAATTGAAGATCTCGTTAATATTAGCATAACGATAAAAAGACAAACAAAAACGGACGTCGGATGAAGAAGTTATGTGATTTTAACGGACCAATCTTGTCCCGACCTGTTATAATATAACTTTTGAAATAGAGTCAAAATTAGCCAAAGGAGTCTATACGAAAGTTGTAGAGTACATTCCCGCCTACGCATGGATATAAGAGTGTCTAAAACGGAGCTCGTGTGAGGAAGATACGGATTTTTGAAGTTGGAAGTAGAAATTGCGAAGCTGGTGCGAATAGTGATGACGTGGCTCTATCTGGGCCGTCCATCGCTGGTCAGAGGCTCGCTTCGGATTGCAACACGTCGCCTCACACACTACGCCCCGCATCCGAGCTCGGTACGCCCAACGTACACCTCACACTCCTCGGCCCAGCAAGCTCCTCGTCGCACCACCTGGAGACCGCCACCTCGCACGTTATCCAAACTACGCCCGGTGTAGTTGAGTTGTACGCCCAACGTACGGTCCGAAGTCCAGGCCTATAAATACCATGCAAAATGTTCTGAATTTCTCACTCATTTATTCATTCTTTCTCTCACTACTTTCTCTCTCTAAGGTTCTAAACCCTCCTAAAGCCTAGGTAAACCCCCTAGCACCCAAAGGAAGCCCTGAGGCTTCCGGAGTCTCCGAGAAAAAGAGTTTTTCGGTTTGAAACTCTGCCCGCACGTGGCCCGGTTTTCAAGCAAACTTCCCAGTTTCGTCAAAGATAGTTATTTATAGAAGCGAGGTGTTGTCCAAATCACTCTGTATCAGGTGAGTGTACAGTCACTTTCATCTTACACATAGATATGAAGTATTTTATATAATTTATGTGTTATGTGTGTATATATATGTTATCTGTTTACCTGAGATGTTTTCTTGACGAGAAGATCTATACTTCTTTCTTTCAGATATGAAACTTTTTCCTTCATATATATACTTTCTCATCTCAGATCAAAACTTTTTCTTCAGATCTAATCTATATACTTTGAGATCTACGTTAGATGAAAGATCTTAACTTCTTTCCTGCAGATCTGAACTTTTTCTTCAGATCTAGACGGTATATGCATTTTATGCTTTGAAATTTATGTTGGATGAAAGATGTGTACATTATTTTTCAGATCTAGACTGTATAAATATTTCATGCTTTGAAATTTATGTTGGATGAAAGATGTAAACATTGTTTTTTTCTTAGATCTGGACTGTGTATGTATTTTATATCTACAAATATGTTGGGTAGAACAATAGGTGGATGAAATAGATGATGTGTGTTAAAAAGATGAGAGGCCTCGATGTTTAAGATGATCCAGTCGTCTAGCGGAGTATAGATGACGACCACGGACTTTTCTAGGCAACCCGGTGGAACGCTAGCAAGCTCGCAACCTGTAGGTGTTTTCGAAGATGTACTCCACCCCCCCCCCCCCCCCAATGGTTTCCATACATACACATATGGCTGAGGAATCCCCTTAACAGTAGTGCCCATCCCGATGAAATTCCTTAGGAGAGGTCCCTTTTAATAGATGCTTTAGGGACGTAAAGTGAGGTTAACTAGAATGGGTAATCGGGTTAGTGATTTGATGAAAATAAATAATGAACTTATTATTGTGGGTTGAAAACCTTATATGCTCACCAGGCTCTCCAGCCTGACCCACTCAGTTTCTTGTATTACAGGTAGTGGCAAAAGCATAGTTGGATGATTTGTTGAGAGATTATGGATTTGAGGCCAGATAGTGTTTTGTGGCCTAAGATGTATATTTCTTTTTTGTTTTTGCTTATGGTGTGTATCGATGATTGACATCCCGAGTTTTGTAATGTAATGGAAATACATTTCTTTAAGAAATGCTTTGATAAAGTTTATATCATATTTTGTTTTGGGAACAAATTTCGCACTACTTTTCTTAAGAAGTTACTCTGATTTTTATTAAAAAGCATAAACAAAATCGGTCTTTTATGACCGTAAAAATGGGGATGTCACATCGTCATTTTCCCATTACATTCATATTGTGACCTTCTCACATAAACGGTAATGTAAACTATATTTTTGGTAATGATAGTCATATTTGGGAAAAACACTCAGTTTTACAAAAGAACAAACATACAGAACGGTCGGGTCTTGATATAGGATTTTTTAGGAGATACAAACATTTACATCAAACACTTACAAACATTTACACCAAACATTTACAAACACATTCATCAAACTTATACAAACATTTGACACTAAAATACATATGAACTCACCAACTTAAATGATGATCAGTTCAAAATAACTTGTATTCTCAGGTCACCAGTAGACAGGTACACTGGATCAGGTTTGGAGAAGAAGAAGCACATTCGAGACTCGTCTTTCAAACTATACACAAAAGACACTTGTATTAAATTATATTATTAATACAATGGATGATGTTGTTGCATGTTTACTATTGTGCATTGTTATGATACGGTACATAACATCCTCTGCCCTCGAATGTTTCCGCCGTTCTGGTTTGGGGGTGCAACAAAGAGCAAAAAGATGAAGTTCTTGAGGTGTTCTTGGCCTTCAAAATGCTCCAAAATCTCTAGAGAATGCTCCCAAGTTCGGATGTACAAGAGTTTGAAAATATTCGCACCAAACTTCCTCAAATAAAAGCCAAAAGTAAAATCACGATTTTGCCCCTGTAGGAATCCACGCAGACTGCGTGGAAATCTTATGCGGGTCGTGTGAGACAACTGAGAATGGGCTTTCTTCAATTATTGGGCCAACACTTTTTAATCCACTAGCCCAGTTTGAGTAAGGTCAGCTTCTAGCCCTTTTTTCTTCAAGATCTCTTTATTTTAAACCCAATTTGCCTTTTCCAAATCCTCCAAAGCTCTTGAAATCGCCTGATCATTAATTCCCACATGCTTGAAAAATTCTTCCTTCTTCATTTAACTAAGAGACCATCCTCTTCAATGCTCCATCCATCTAAAGCACATTATATGCATCACCTCTACTAGATATTAAGACCAAAAATCTTTATTGTTCACCAAGTCCAAACGCCTCACGAAGATCTTGTCACGCCCCCAAACCGGAACGACGGAAACGTTCGGGGGTGGACGAAGTCATGTACAGTATCACAACAATTCTATAATAGTAATCAAAGAAACAACAACCATTGTCTTAATAATATAAAGTTTACTTTGTATTCAATTCACATATGATTGACTCCAAAAGTAAATAGCAAAAGAAAGACTTGAAGCTACTATGCTCCGTCTTCTCGAAACTTGTGTGTAATTATCTATTAGTTTCATGACAATACTAGTGATTTTGAAGAAGAATCAACATTTAAGTTGGTGAGTTCATAAGCATTTTGTTTTAGAAAATAATTTCTTTGTTCCTTGAAAATGTTCATATGTTCTACCAGCAAATCCTATATTTTCTTAGTAAGTAAAGATAAGTAATATGACCATACCAGTTCCTTCTATGATTACTTAATGAATACAAGTTATATACAATCCAGATCGAATGGACAGTTGAATGTGTGGATCTGCCCTAAGCCCACAACCAAACAACGAACAGGAAGAAAGGCGAAAATCACACATTCCACTGCCTATCGGATCTTTATTATATATAGCCCTAACGTATTCACTATGTAATTATAGATTTAACAATAAAGTTCCTTTTAGATGTGGTGAGTGTGTTCCTTCAGAAAATCCTATATTTTCTTAATAAGAAATGTGACAAAACTAGTTCCTTCTATGATCACTTAGTTTACACTGACTATATATAAACTAATATCGAACGGACAATTGAATGTGTGGATCTGTCCTAAACCCACAACCAAACAAGGAACAAGAAATCAGGCGGAAATCACACATTCCACGGTCTATCAGATATTATTTATATAACTCTGATGTATAAACGAAGGAACCATAGAATTAACAAATAAGGGTCCTTATGTTATACTATTTTGTTAATAAGTGTTGAACCTTTTGTAAATATGTTCTTAGTTCCACTCGCTCTAATGTAAAGTATTGTTTTCGGTAAGTAACCGTATTTGTTTCCCAAAACTTGAATTGTAACTATTTTCTTGTAAAATAATGATGTTTATCCTATAAAATCCTATATTTCCGAAAAACCGAATTGTAGTCTTAAATGTTCGAAGACCGAAAAGTACAAGTATAAATGTGGTACTTAATTTAATGATACGTAGTTTTATTCATATGTAAAACTAGCTGAAGACGTGTTTGCACTATAAACTAGATGTGATGTTAATACCCTCCTATGATCACTTACTACATACAAGTTATATAAAATCAAGATCGAACAGGCAGTCGAATGGGTGAATCTTCCCTAAGCCCACAACCAAACAAGGAACATGAAGAAAGACGGAAATCACACTTTCCACTGTCTACCGGACATAAATTTTATATAACCCTGACGTATATGCTAAGTAATCACAGAGTTAATACCCCTTTAAGATTGTTTAAAAATATACAATTACGTAAATATTTAGTTAATGCTTATTGTGAGAGTTCATTATAACCATACTAATATGACTAATGGCTACCCGACGTTCTTTAGGCGTCGTAAAGTTATGACATTTGTCACCCCAGGCATGTCGGCCTAGCTATTGCAAGCAGCTCAGGTGCAGGATTATCAGTCCCGTATAGATCTATGCACAAACTCACTCTTTCCCTCCAGGAGACTCTGGTTATAATTTAGGACTTTAACGGGTACCATGTTTGGTACAATGAAGCAAGTGACTCACAATCCTGTATTAACTAGCTTACATAAAGTGTGTTCAAGTTTCCTTTTTCCTTGTTAATGTTTGTATTATCCTTATTTAATGTTTACGATATACAAAATAATTGTAATTTTATGTAATCATTCTTTGACTCAAAAAGAGTAAAAATAACGTGTATGTTCCCCAACTATACCAAAAGTTTAAACTATAAGTTTTCCGTATTTTTTTCTGAACTTTGTAAAATAGCACGTATGCTCCATAAACTATACCTATTATAGTTTATATGTTTGTTCCTTTGGTGTGAAAACCATTGCGTCTTAACATGTTTTCTAAATCTTTGTAAATTTAATAGTAACGATGCTTTGCGTATTTAAATAATTTCATGTTTAATTGCATATTAACGGTATGAAATATAATAAGCAATTTATATTTTTAAACACAAGATTTCTAGTATTTTACTTGTATTCCCCCCCCCCCCCCTAAAAACATTGAAAAAGCTTGGAAAAATATGGGGGTATGAACTCACCTTAGGTGTGGTCGCGGTGTAGATAATGAGCTAAAACGGTGACTTCGAGCTAGTATACAGGAAAGTGATATTGTATCCTACGAGTACTTTAACGCACAATTTGTAGTGTGTGTTACTTAAAATATTAAAAACATGACATAAACACTTGATGAATGGAAGAAATACTTACTGCATTATTACTTAAGAAGAAAGGTTGAAGAATAAATGTTTCCTAGGGAAAACTTGATCTTTAAAGGAAAAAGAAGTTTGATATTTGAGAGGGATTGAGGGGATTTTGTGTTCACCGGATGTGTAAAATTAATATAATCTATATTTTGTATCTTAAATAGGAAGAAGGATAAGAGGTTGATAGGATGGTTACATTGGTATCTGTGATATATCATCTTGGGAAGCTAAATTAAGATAAGATATCTAGATATTTAAGAGGGGTTTGCGGCCAAAGTTCCACCAAAATCAAACGAGATTTTGGTCCTTAATGGGCCCAAAATGAGTTTTCGGCCATAGCAAAATCGAAAACCCATTGTTTGATTCAAATGGCCGAAAACCTAATTGCTTTAGACTTTTAGGACCGCAAACTAGATGATCTTTGCATCCTTGGACCAAAAACTAATATATGATGGGTTATTTCAACCTAATTGCTTTAGACTTTCAAGTTTAATATTTTTCCTAAAATTTATTTATACTAACCTAAATCAACTTAAGTTTCAAACCACACTTAGTTACTAGTTTATAAACATGCTCCTAATGTTATAGATCAAACAATGCTTCATGGTTGCAATGTGGTTTTCACTAGTACTTGGTTAGGGTTTAGGCTTTTCTAGTTCTAAAATTTCCCAGTTGTGACATTATCCCCCCATTAGAGGAAATTTCGTCCCAAAATTCGTTCTAGCGTGGTTATTCTTTGACCAAAGGAAAGAGGTGGGTATTTTTGTGCCAATTGATCTTATCGTGTCTAAGTGAGATCAGATTCTCATTTGGCATTCCAACGGACCTTTATTATTAATATTTGACTTTGTTTCGTTTAACCTGACTGTCTGTGTTGGGTTGGTAAGTTGTACTTATGATGGGGGAAAGTGTGAGTTTGGTTTACTTGTCAACGTTTACTTGAATAATAGCATGCCCGCTCGTAGTCTTGGGCAACTTTACCCTGAAGTTCATGGTAATACTCATACTTGGTTCATCTATCATCGCCTCGTGTATATAGGTCATATATAATCAAGATTGAAAAGATGTTCGGATGGGTGACTCTGCCACAAGTCCACAACCAGACAAGGAACAGGAGGTAGGGCGGAATTATACATCCTAAGTCTGTACAATCTTAATTATATACCACCCTCGCATATACAAATAGCAGTGATAGATTAATCGCATGGGTCCTTAGTCTTTATTCTTGAACTTGACTTGCTGTATGAGTGGCATTCCTGAAAGATCTGCTCGGAATACTTCGGAAAGGGTTTGGAAGGTATGATAATCCTCGCATGACTACTTATGAGTTTTGAAGCGAGAGACAACTTAGAGGTTCGTTTTCGATTTATCGGTATTGATTGAAAAGGGTTTCGCTAGTCAGCCGGCTAAGTCGAAGGGTTTTTCATAGCACATGAAATTGGTATGGTGAGGACCAAACCAATCCATGTCGAATGACAACGTCGGAACTTCTTATACTAATAGGTGTTAAGCCGATTAGGAAAAAGTATTTGTTAGAGCGATAGTGCATTCTATGTGTACTTTCCTAGTACTTTTTGTTTGATCCTTTTTATTACTACTGCGAACATTATGTATTGCATTTAGCAAGTACTAGCAGTACGAGTGCTCCGATAATTTACAATGATCAAATTTCATAATATAATCCTTACTAGGTCCCCTTATAATCGCTTGGTGTATACAAGTCATGTATAATGAAGATTGAAAAGACAGTCGATTGGGTGACTCTGCCCTAAATCCACAACCAGACAAGGAACAAGAAATAAGGTGGAATCACGCACTCTAAGCCTTTAGAATCTTAATTATATATGACCCAAATGTATATACTAATCCATCATGTATCACCTGCAAGGATCCTTAGTTTTTATATGAATGATGTGTTTTGTTCGGAAGAGAAAGTAATTTATAATTGTTTATTAAAAGTTTAAGCTTTAAATATATTTATTGGGAAAATGTACTGCTGTTCACAGGTGGTTCTGGGACAGTCTCTCCTGCGGTGATCATCAGCACCCTTCCATCACCACCAACATTCCTTGTTCTTTGACAATCTCTCTTGAAATGTCCATTTTCACCGCACTCATAACAAGCAAGATTTACTCCAATACTGGGGACTTGGTTGAGGGGTTGTGCCAGTGCCCTACAGAAACGGGCAGTGTGCCCTTTCTTGTTGCAATTTCTGCGGTGTGACTCTCGGCAGGCTCCATAGTGATGAAAGTTGCAGTTGTTGCATTTTGGACGAATCCCAGCGTATTGCCTTACTCGTGTTGGGGCAGCATGAACAACAACAATCTATTGTTTCTTTGAGGGTTCTTATGACAATTTACCCTTCCTCTTATTCCAAAACTTCTTTTTGTTGCTACATTCCTTAGGTTGCTTGGGGATGGCTGTCATGAAGCCTTGACGAACTCCATGATCCACGAGTGTCTATGCCAGACGCTTGGCACTATCAAAAGTAAGTGGGTTAGCAGCTATCACGTTTCCTTGGATCTAAGGAGATAGCCCCCATATGTATCTCTCCACTTTCTTACCTTCCGGGATGACCATCCCGGGACACAAAATAGCCAGGTCACTGAATCTAGCTGTGTAAGTAGCAATGTTGGAGTCTTTCATTATCTGACCCCAGAGCTCTTGCTCTAGCTTTTGTACTTCTCCCCTCGGGTAGACACTACAAGGGTCAGTGACTTGACATGGTTTTCAAGTCTCCCAGCCCATTGAGTTAGACACTACAAGGGTCAGTGACTTGACATGGCCATTCTGCCATGTAAGGGCCCTGTCAGAGAAGGTGCAGGAAGCAAACTTCACTTTGTTCTCATCTGGGCACACGCATATTTCAAAAATCGACTCCGTTTTCTCGAACCATTGCATTAGAGCAATGACTCCCCCACTTCCACTAAAGGATTTGGGTTTGCAATTCATGAAGTCTTTATATGTACACTTTCTAGGGTGTGTGTGGCTATTTTCGTGGTTAAAGTTGTTAGCACCACTTCCTTCTCCCCTGGCATTACTTGCATTGATTTGAGTCATTGCAGTTGCTACGGCAGCAGTCATCGCAGCCTGAAACATAGCGGGGTCATATTATGGTGGTGGTGGATTTGTTGTCGTGTGTTTGTTATGCCTGATATATCTACAAGGTGGCATCTTTCTATCATAGAGTTTTAAAGATGAAAGGTTGGTAAAGTATTGGTAGTGGTTATAAATCGAATGTCATAAGAACTAGGTTATTATAGTTTGTGTGTGTCATGCTCCGAAAGTGTTTTGTATACAATTCATAACAGGAGTCTATGTAAAATAAAATTATGAATCTTTAATAGCGACCATCCTTAAATGAAATTCCGTGACTTGATTTACAGTTACTAGTTATAATGAAAGACGTTATATATCTAACACATAGTATGAGTAGTGTAATCACTGACTCACTAGATTATATTAGTTTCTTAGTTATTAATGTGACGCATACAATGCTCAGCCATATCGCATGACTTGCGAGTGCTTCTCTATGCCTGATCCCCTCTCAAATTCCTTCTCCTGTACTCTTTATGGTTCTGCCTCGACTCCTCTGTTGGGTGTTTGCGATGTCTAGGTGTGTCATTTGTGTGAGAATGAGAGTATCTAAAGAATCCATGAGATAACTAAAACAATTTTATTTTTATGGGGTGATCCTTACCGGGTCCTCCTATAATCACATAGTGTATACAAAGTATATATAACCAAGATCAAATAGACCTTCGAATATGTGATCCTACTCTAAAACCACAACCAAACAAGGAATGGGAAGTAGTGCGAAGATCACAAATTCTGAGTCTGTAAGATCATACTTATATATAACTCTAGGAGCATACACTCCACGATTATAGACCTGTCAGTAAGGGTCTTTTAAATTTTCACATAAGTTAGTTATAGTTCCTAAAATACTCCTATACTATTTTAATTGCATGTTTGATTCTAGAGTTTCTTGGTATACAACGTTGATAAGTTTTTAGACTTGTTATTGTATAGTATCATAAAATACTCCTATAGTATTTTAAACTTCATGTTTGGTTCTAGTATTCCTTTGTATATAGATTTGGTAAGTTTTAGACTTGTTGCAACACCACTATCACTACCAAACACATGTTGGTCGTATCTCAAATAAATATAGTTGATCAGGCTATATTTACCCCATATATGATTACATAACTGCCCAGGTTTGACCGTAGTGTCCAACATCTAAATACTTGTGTTTTGTTCTTCTTGTGATACTTGTTCTAGTATGTGTGTATATATATATATATATATATATATATATATATATACTTTTATAAAAAAGTATAACTCTAGTTCAGAGTGTTTTTATCCCATTGTATTTATAGTTGTATATCTTTTATGGGTTGATATACTTACTTCACTATAAACAATGCTCTTATACCAATTTGTCACACCCCAAACTGGAATGACGAAAATGTTTGGGGGCGGAGGACGTCATGTACAGTATCACAACAATTGTATAATTGTAATCAAAGCAACAGCAAGCATTGTATTAATAATGTAAAGTTTACATTGTATTCAATTCACATATGATTGACTCCAAAAGTAAATAGCAAAAGAAAGACTTGAAGCTACTATGCTCCGTCTTCTCGAAACCTGTGTGTGTACTTGTCTACTAGTTTCCTGAGAATACAAGTGATTTTGAAGAAGTGTATCAACATTTAAGTTGGTGAGTTCATAAGATTTGGTTTTAGAAAATAATTTCTTTGCTCTTTGAGTTCATAAAATTATGAATCTTTAATAGCGACCATCCTTAACAGGAGTCTATGTAAAATAAAATTATGAATCTTTACCAGCCTGAAAGTGTCGGACTGAAGGGCGAATCTGATCAATCTTAACACCTTGATATTGCACTGAAATTTATCTTTTTCATCTTGCGCAATATCTTTAACATCTTTCAGAAGATCATTATACTCCTTTTGAGTTTTAATAATCCTTGACGTTGCAGAATGAGAAAACGGTCCATTAATGATTGCTTCCCAGATGAGGTATCCATTATCCTCAGATCCTATAACATAATCTTCAAAGTGATGCGCCCAGACTTCATAATCATGGGTGTACAGGATGAGAATCTTTGTTGTTGATCCAATGCTATTCGAAATATTGATGGGATTTGATTGCGACTCGTCCATAATGATCAAATAACCTGTTCAAAGATCAGACTTGTAATAAATAAAATTAGGGCAAAACAATAAATATCAAGATACGTCAATACTGAGATGACGGCTCAATAAATATCAGTAATTGCGGAATAACCCTAATCGAGACCTTTTTCACAGAAAAGAAGTGTATCGATTAGACAGCCTCCTGCTCTGATACCAATTGATAAGTTAAAAATCTAACTTGAAGATCGATTAGATCTTAAATAGGTAAAATAAAGAGCAAACAGCAAGAACACGAAAACAGTAAACAAATCAAGAATGGATCGAACAATGTCGAATGATTATAAACAATCCTCATAAGAGCTCGATGAAGAACTACAACTGTAGAGGATTAAAAGGTTTACAGGAACGATGAAAGAAAGTATTATGTGATCTAACGTAATGCTATCAATCGATCTATCCAACGTTTACCTAATATGCATGCAAGCACATTATTATATAGTAAACCCTACAAGCTCACGGTTGGACAGGCCCAAACCGGAGTGCAAAACTGGACTATAAACCGAGCCCAATGACGCAACACAAAAATAAAGTCCTACGCTACCCAACATTTTCTTAATAATAAATGTGACAAAACTGGTTCCTTAATATCGAACGACAGTTGAATGTGTGGATCTGCCTTGAACCCACAACCAAACAAGGAACAAGAAATGAGGCGGAAATCAAACATTCCACTATCTATCGGATATTATTTATATATAACTCTGATGTATAAACTAAGGAACCATAGAATTAACAAATGAGGGTCCTTATGTTATACTATTTTGTAAATAAGTGTTGAACCTTTTGTCAATATGTTCTTAGTTCCGCTCGCTCTAATGTAATGTATTGTTTTCGGTATGTAACCGTATTTTTTTCTCAAAAGTTAAATTGTAAACTATTTGCTTGTAAAATAATGATGTTTGTTCCAGAAAATCCTATACTTTCCATAAAACCGAATTGTAATCTTAAACGTTCCGAGACCGAAAAGTACAAGTATAATTGTCGTGCTTAATTTAGTGATATATAGTTTTATCCATAAGTAAAACTAGCTGAATACGTGTGTGCACTATAAACTAGATGTGATGTTAATACCCTCCTATGATC
Organism: Lactuca sativa; assembly: GCF_002870075.4. Classification (NCBI taxonomy): domain Eukaryota; kingdom Viridiplantae; phylum Streptophyta; class Magnoliopsida; order Asterales; family Asteraceae; genus Lactuca; species Lactuca sativa. The sequence continues at coordinate 196,883,060 of NC_056631.2, read as the reverse complement.
AATTAGTACATACGAGTTATATAAAATCGAGATCGAACAGGCCGTCGAATGGGTGAATCTACCCTAAGCCCACAACCAAACAAGGAACATGAAGATAGGCGAAAATCACACTTTCCACTGTCTCCCGGACATAAATTTTATATAACCCTAACGTATATGCTAAGTAATCACAGAGTTAATACCCCTTTAAGATTGTTTAAAAATATACAATTACGTAAATATTTAGTTAATGCTTATTGTGAGAGTTCATTATAACCATACTAATATGACTAATGGCTACCCGACGTTCTTTAGGCGTCGTAAAGTTATGACATTTGTCACCCCAGGCATGTCGGCCTAGCTATTGCAAGCAACTTAGGTGCGGGATTGTCAGTGCTGTATAGATCTATACACGAACTCACGCTCTCCCTCCGGGAGAGTCTAGTTATAATTTAGGACTTTAAAGGGTACCATGTTTGGTACAATGAAGCAAGTGGCTCACAATCCTGTATTAACTAGTTTACATAAATTGTATTCAAGTTTCCTTTTTCCTTGTTAATGTTTGTATTATCCTTCTTTAATGTTTAAACTATATAAAATAATCGTAATTTTATGTAATCATTCTTTGACTAAAAAAGAGTAAAAATAACATGTATGTTCCCCAACTATACCAAAAGTTTAAACCGTAAGTTTTCCGTATTTTGTTATGAACTTTGTAAAATAGCACGTATAATCCATAAACTATACCTATTATAGTTTATATGTTTGTTCCATTGGTGTGAAAACCATTGCGTCTTAACATGTTTTCTAAATCTTTGTAAATTTAATAGTAACGATGCTTTGCGTATTTAAATAATTTCACGTTTAATTGCATATTAACGGTATGAAATATAATAAGGAATTTATATTCTTAAACACAAGATTTATATAATTTTACTTGTATTCCCCCCTAAAAACATTGAAAAATCTTGGAAAAATATGGGGGTATGAACTCACCTTAGGTGTGGTCGCGGTTTAGATAATGAGCTAAAATAGTGACTTCGAGCTAGTATACGGGAAAGTGATCGTATCCTATGAGTATTTTAACACACGATTTGTAGTGTGTGTTACTTAAACTATTGAAAACATGAAATAAACACTTAATGAATGGAAGAAATACTTATTGTGTTACTTAAGAAGAAAGGTTGAAGAATAAATGTTTCCTAGGGAAAACTTGATCTTTGAAGGAAAAAGAAGTTTGATATTTGAGAGGGATTTAGGGGATTTCGTTTTCACTGGATGTGTAAAATGAATATAATCTATATGTTGTATCTTAAATAGGAAGGAAGGATAAGAGGTTGATAGGATGGTTACATTGGTAACTGTATTATATCATCTTGGGAAGCTAAATTAAGATAAGATATCTAGATATTTAAGAGGGGTTTGCGGCCAAAGTTCCACCAAAATCAAAGGAGATTTCGGTCCGTAATGGGCCTCAAAATGAGTTTTCGGCCCTAGCAAAACCGAAAACCCATTTGTTTGATTCAAATGGCCGAAATCCTAATTGCTTTAGAATTTTAGGACCGCAAACTAGAAGATCTTTGCATCCTTGGACCGAAAACTAATATATGGTGGGTTATTTCATGGTTTAAAGTTTAATCTTTTGCCTAAAATTGATTTATACTAACCTAAATCAACTTAGGTTTCTAACCGCACTTAGTTACTAGTTTATAAACATGCTCCTAAGGCTATAGATCACACAATGCTTCAAGGTTGCAATGCGGTTTACACTAGTACTTGGTTAGGGTTTAGGCTTTTCTAGTTCTAGAATATCCCATCTGTGATAGATCTCGCTGTGCTAGTCTCCAAAAACCGGCAATGATGCTCAAGAAACTAGAGTGTGCCCAAAATAGTCATAAAATAACAAAAAGGAAAATATGCTTGGAAATTAACTAAAATATGAATGAAATATACTAAAATAAACTATAAAAAAAGTAAACAAAATGAAACTATTTGTAGGGTGTACTCTTGCGAGGGCATTTACGTTGTGCATACTTTGGCGTACGCTTAACGTAGTCAGCTGTATTGGTCGCGAAGGTTCAACCTCGTACTCTGGGCACACGAGGAGTATGTTGGTCGTACGAGGGGTATCTAAAATCTAATTTTTTATCATGTGTACCCTATTTAAACACCCTTATTTCTTAGGGTTGGCCTCCTTATCAGCGTCTAAAGCCCTAGAAACCATAAAATCGATTCTTAGCCTCCATTGTTAGATGTTTGAGCCTTGGGTGAGGATTTGGTGTTCATTTTGTGGGTCTAGAAGATAAATGACGAACTTAAAGACTTATTGTTTGAAGGAAAGCTTTGACATCCCACAATTTCACCTCCTTTTGATATCTTGGGAGGTATAAAGTCCCAAACTTTCCTTTTCATTCCATATATCTTATTCTTGGTTCATTTTTGGTCATTTTAACATCTCTTGGTTGATGATTGGGATTTTAAGTCGTTTATAAAGCTTATAATTGTAGATCTGGTTGTTTCATGGGTTCCTTGGGCATAAAGGTGCAAAATTTATGGTGGTTATGGGTTCATGCATGTATTAAGTCAAGTATTAAGCTCTTTTAAGCTCTAGAGTCCCATTTAGCCATGCATGCACATAAAGGTGGAAACTTTATGTGATTAACCACCTTGGGAAGTCAGATCTGAGTTTGGATCCAAGTCTTAATGGATTAATTACTTAATTGGAAGTTAGCCTTGGGTTGGTGAGTACGTTGGGCGTACAAGAATGTACGATATGCGTACAAGCCTCCCAAATAGTATGCAGAGCGTACATGCTGAGTACGCCCCGCATACTCAGCAGACTTGGGCCTTTGTGCGTTTTGGGCTAGGTTGTGTTGGGCCATGTTGGGCCATCTGGAATTCAGTTTTGGTTTGTTGTATCTTGTTGGGAAAATTGGGCCTAGTTAGGAAACTTAGGGCATATTTGGGCCTAGATGTTTATTTTGGATGTTGAGCCTTTTTATCATCTAGTTTGGGACATGGCTTTGGGCAAAGCTTAAGGAAAGGTAAAACGGTCTTTTACCCTAAATTGGACTCATAGTGTGAGTCAATGGCTAGATGTTGACGGGTTGTCATTTTGGTATCGGAGAGCGCGTGAGTTATAGCGGACCTACAGTTAGAGATTATTCATTGGATCAGCTGTTGATGGGGGTGTTGTCTTAATATTGTCGGTTCGGGGATCTGGCAGTCAGTAGCCAAGAATCATCTTTATGGTTTAGCATTATGAGGTGAGTTTTCCTCATTGTATTTTCAGGTCGAAGGCACCAATGTCAGCCCTTTGGATTGTTATCCTGGTTTATCATATGATTGAGTACTATGGTGATCTGTTAGATCTGTGTCCTGGTAGATAGGATGATGTTATGCTTAGCGATCTGTTATATCTGCTTGTTATCTGTTTTGGCTATATGTTACAAGTCGCATGTGTTGATGTAGTGCTATTGTGTTGAGATTGTACTGCTTTGTGCTGCCAGTCAACAAACCTGGTGATATTTATATCGGTATGTTATATGTATGCTTATTTGTTATGTATATGTCGACATGGTTTGTATGTATGGTTGGGTTAAGGCGGTCATGCTTAGTGCTGAAGGTCAACAGACCCATGGTGGCCCGGATAGGAAGTAGGCCAGTGGGGCGTACCAATCAGGCCGAAGGCCCGGAGAACGGTCAAGACATGCTGAAGGCCTAGTGAGGCGGTCCATACATGTTGAAGGTTCTGTAAGCAACCCAGACAGGATGAAGGCTCGGTGAGGCGGTCCAGACAGGATGAAGGCTCTATATGCATGTTGTTTGTTGTATATGTTGTCAGTTGTGTGTTGGTACTTTCGGGGAAACTCACTAAGATTTGTGCTTATAGTTTGTTATGGTTTCAGGTTCTTTAGATGATTCGTTGAAAGGCGAAGGTGTGACCGTACACATCCTTGGTTTTACAACATATTGGATCTTGGGAGACTCTGATTTTAAATCATATTTTGGGAATCAATGTTTTTGTAAACACTTTTTTAATAAATGGGCTGTTTTGAAAAGTTTAATTTTATTGAAATTTTTAGGATGCTTCATTTTTTATATTGGTTAATAAATTAATTAGAAATAAAAATAAATAATTTGTTAATATATTATGAGAATAACATTTTAAATTGGAAATAGTATTATTTAATTAAGAACTAATCAGAAATTAATTGGAGCTGATGCTTCAGAGTTTTGATAATTTAATAGACTGCTTAGGAAATGTGTAGAAACATATATTTCATTTTATGCATTGTAATACAAGTTCCAAATTTTTTGTTTATTATCAATAAAACTGAAAATTTTGTTTTATCTAGTTGGTTTACTTTGTATTTCCTTAAAATGACATTTATGAAAGTGTTGGTTACATTTCTATTATTAGCAATGTTAATTGGAATGTGATTCTTATTTTATCGCTTGTGGTAATGTCATAATTAACAGAGTGATAAAGAATTTTCATCGCCTAAGTTTCAATTGGATAGAAACTTTGAGTCATACAATTTGAATTGTGTGATTTATGAGAATATTGATCATTGGAAAATTATGACTAATTCATTGATCACATGTTTATGTGAGACAAAGTGAAGGACTAATGGATCTAGTACATGTTGATATGAACTGTTCAGATCCACCACAAAGGATGATAACTCTATTCGTCATGATTTACTGATGTTTTGGTAAACATAGTTGTGTTTATAAGATTACACATAATTCTGATGCTTTAAAATGTTCAAAGAGTAACATAACAAATATGAAGAATCTATTAGGCGGAAAGATAAAAGTTTCTCCAATCTGAAAGGAAATGAGAGTACTTAATATCATGTTTTATGATCGTCTTAATGATTGTAGAGCTATATCAAAATTGATCCTCGAAGAACATCTTAGTGCAATTGAATGACTAAGAGAGGAAGCTGATATTATTGAAATTGTTCAATCGTGAGATGACTCATACTTCGTTTCCAATCAAGTATTAGAGCCATGTCTAGTTACTACAAATCATATCTTGAAGCTTAATTCATACTAAGTAGGTTTATAACACCTCGTGAAATGTGGAGTAATTATGTTTTCTTACTCTAGCACATTTGGACTTGGAAGTTGTGATGTTTTTGGTTAAAACAAAGGATAAAGTAACACTAGTTCTATAAAGTGTTTTCTTGTTGGGAATCCACACTAACTTTTGAATATTTGTTTTAGCTTGTCAAGGAATGTTCCTTAAGAGAGAAAATTATATGCCAAGAATTCAGTGGGAGTCTTATTGATCTTTAAAAAATTTCAGGATTCAATCGGGAATAAACCTTTTAGTTATCACTAGCACACGACCTGAGGTTGATAACCTATCATGTTAAGTTGACACATTCTTGTTTCTATGCACCTTCCAGCTAAATTGACAATGCTTATGAGTTCTATGGTTCTCACTTGACTGCCAAGGCAAAGCACATTGGTTAGTGAAAGTACATTGATCAGTATAGGTGAGTTGCTTAACAACAAGGAAGCACTGGTAGACCCTTAAGCTACCAGATGGCAAGAAATTAAGAATAAGCGAAGTTTAGTCCATGAAGCGAAAACTAAATTTGAGTTTGTTTTTTTCTTAAACTTTATCTTATGATTGTGGGTTAGAACTGATAGATTCACATGGATGGGAACTTATATAGCATAAAATCTAGGTGGCAAAAGGTTTCACTCTAATTCATGAGAATGATTATGAGGAAACACATTCGCTGGTAGATATAAAAGATCAGATAAATATCATTATGGTTAGTGGTTGTGTTAATTGCGTTCTCAAATTCACAATATGATTACGACATCACTTTTCATAGTTCAAATTATGAGAAATGGCAAGGAATTGTTTGAACTTTCAGGGCATATAACTATTAGTTTGAAAGGGGTTAAACATACACACACATATATGTTATCTGATGAACGTGTATATGTTGGATATGGTGTCTAAGTCCATAACTATATTTGGTATGTACTTGACCCGATTTAGCATGGTACATTTGGTTTGCACTTCACCGGAGCAATTTGGACTTTGAGAAGAGGATATGTATGATTTATTAATATATTATTAGTTATAATATATTAATATGAAATCATATTATTTAATTGGTATTGATCAATAATTAATTTGGAATTAATTTTGTGGTCAAAAAAGACTAATTAAATATATATGGATTGATTGTGTAAATCATTCATTCTTATAATGCGGGCTAGTGATCCATGATTCCTTATGTTGGGCTTAACCTATGTGGTGACCCATGGATGCTCCATGGAGGTTAAAACCCATGGATCATGAGGAATATGGAAAGTCATGAGTTACATGGTGTAACCCTAATATGCACACTATATAAGAAGCCCTTTGGTTCAAGAAAATGGTACCCTAGTTTATTGACAAGGAGAGGCCCATTTTTGTGAGCAATATACTTCTCTTCCAAATTTCCAAAGTGTTGATGGTGATTTGGTGATTCGACTGGAGGCATTCACATTATTGATGCTAAGCTCTTAAAGTTCCAAGAAATAAGCCACAACAAACTGTATGTTTCCTAACTTGTTTTATTCAATATGTATGCTAGTTAGGGTAATACCTTGGAAAGTTCAAGTTTGCATGTATAATAGTGAAAACATAGATCCAAGGTATTTAGGGTTGCATGAACACCTTTGGAGTGTTAGAATGCTCAAAACCCTTCAGTGGTATCAGAGCCTAGGCTTGCTTTCAATTGTACTTGATGCTACTTGTGGTTTGTAGTTGAAAAAATCGAGTTTTTTTTCTCTCTGACTAATGAACTCGTCGAGTCCACTGATGGACTCGACGATTCCATGTACAAACTGAGCTACTCGACGAGTCCAGTTCATAGACTCACCGAGTTAGCTGGTCAGAATGTAGAAAAATGATTTTTTGGCCCCAAATGGATAGGATCATTATCCCAAACTGTTTTGAATCATAAAAATATGTTTTTTTAAAGATATGGTAATGATCATGTTAATCCATTTGAAAGGTGATTGTCAAAATTTCATGCTTTGTTTTAGTTTGTATGATTAGTCTAAATTACATGGAATTTGTTTGATTTGAATTACGTTGATCATATGAGTTTAATCTAGAACTTGAACATTCTTCTAGTTGAATTGTTGTTGTTGATTATTTTAATCGACTCTGTAACTTGTCCTCAAGTTATGGAATTCCAAAAGTTTTTCATTTAAATGAATCATTAAAAGTCATAGGTTATAGAAAAATGAAGATTCTCATTTTAAAAGACCATTAAACTCTTATGTTATGAAGTTGAAAAGTTTTGAAGAGTTTCAAAACTTGCCCTCAAGTTTTGGAATTTGTAAAGTCACACATTAAAACTTTAATTCCAAACCCTAGAATTTTAATAGTTTAAAATTCAACCCTTATATTATTATAGTATTATAAGTTTAATAATATATATATATATAAGAACAAGTCAGTCTTACTATTAGTAGGCCTCATTCACGAAGCTAATCTATAAGGGGGGTATAAGGTTACTGCCTATAAAATGGTGGTTTAATGGATGTCCACTCTCACCCACCGCTTTCTTGATTGGTGGAGGGTCGTTAGCCGAACGGGTAGGACAAAGACTATAATTCTCATTAAAAGTATAATGATAGATATAAAGTAACTAAATGTTTTTTAAATTCTCAATCTTAGTTACTTTAGGAAAATGTGAAATTGATGTTGACCCATAAAATTACACTCTACACCTTACCAAGTCGTTAGTGGAGAGTGTGTGGTTAACCGACACACTAACATGGATTAGTAAGGGTGGCCTAATGTTTTTCATGGACGATGGAGCGTGTGTGGTTAACTGGCACATCGATTAGGTGATAAATGACATTAAGAGTCCTAAGTATATTTGTATGGTTATTCACACCTTGTTTGTGATCCTCGGTATCCCAGTCACAAACTTGAAGGGCATAATCGAGATTTAAACATGCCATTGAAGAGTTCAATGAATCTCAAAAGAATATAGGAATTTTAATTCATCTAAAACCTAATAATTCAATTTTGTTTTTCATGGTGGAAATTGGTAAATCGTCATTTACCTACCTTCAAATATTTTGCAACATGGATTACGACATCACTCTTCCAAATTGTAAAAATTGTGTTGGGTCCTAGCCTTAATATTTCATTTTGGGTGTTATATTAAGGAATCGATATCTAATCTAAACTTTGTCTTTCTTCGTTTTCAGATGTCTTCCAACAATGTTGCTTCTGGCTCAAACCCTACTGGCTCTTTCTCTCTCATGAACCTTTGTGGGAGAGTCATCTTTGATGGAACTAATTTCAATGATTGGATTAGGAACATAAGGATGGTCACTCGTTATGAGGACAAGTAATATGTTCTTAACAAGGTGCTTAAGGTCATCGATGAGTTGTATGCTACTCCCGAGGAGATTGCTGAGGATACTACCCATGAGAAGGATGCCACTAAGGTACCTTGCATCATGTTGGCCACAATGACAACAGAATTCCAAAAGTCCTATGACGACTTCTACCCTTTTGACATGCACCAAGACCTGATGGAAAGATACCATCAGAGTGCACGACAAGAAAGGTATGAAATCATCACCTCCAGGATAACAACAAAAATGAAGGCTGGAGAGTCCATCATGGCCCACTTGCAGAAAATGCAAAGATTTGTGGACTGTTTGCTTAAGTTAAATGTGAACTTTGATGATGAGGTTGCTATAGATATTATTCTACACTCCTTACCTCCATGTTATGATCAGTTCTCCATGACCTATCATATGAACAAGGAGGAGGTCACACTTAGCAAACTTCAGTTACTTTTGAGGACTGCTGAAAGTATTCTCAAAGGTAAGAATGTTGTTACCACTCCTACTATTGCTCCAGTCTTCGCAATCGGGCAAGGCAAGGGAAAAAGAGGAAGACCCCTTCCAACGGTCACAAAGGAAAGTATCTCGATGGGTTCTCTTCTAGCGAGACTAAAGTCGATGTCTAAATATGTACAACACTTTGTGAACACAATGAACATCATCGAAGAAGCACGTAAGACAAGTGCAACAACATAAAATGAGTAAAAATGATTGATAATGGGTTTGGACTAATTGAGATCTACATAGACTTGTTTCAAAATAATGTTGACACTGCTAGTTTGCATCGAATACCCAAATATCATGGCAATGTACTCTAATTTTAAATATTGTAAAGTTATTTCAAACTTAATTATGTAAAAGAAATGGCAGGGTTATCAAAAGGGTAATGCTTTTCATTAACATTAGTTAAACAATCATTACCAAAGTTATTACATACTTATATTAGTTTCCACAAATCAGTATATTGTAAGAGATACATATTTTGTTTGCAGCCGATAAAATCGCTTCTAATTCTAACAATAGTTGTTAGACAGTCATGTTCTGCCCTAAGCTTATCAATCTCCAAGTTTGCATCTTGAATCCACTTCTAAGCTTCTTTGACATTTTTCATAGTTTCACTAACCCATTTTTCTTTTTCATTTACTTGTTCTGCTAGATTATCTGTACATGAATTGAGTGTCCAACTTATTTCAGAGTCCCTTTCGTTGGCTTCTTCGCCAACCATCATAGCTTCAAAAGTGTCATAAGACTTTTTATCATGGAGTGGAAAATTTGGCCCTTCCAGAAACGGGTTAATATCTGAACAAACATAGCAATCTTCTTTTTCAATGCCAAACACCAAAATTAGATGAACTCATTCTCAAGATTTTACTTTGGAAATGTATTGCATTTATGAGGTATGGTACATTCATATTAATAGTGTGAGGTTGTAAGAAAATATAGTGTGTTCGGAACGGGGAGTCCAGAACGGTTTGTCCTTATATATCTCTAGAATCTATGTTCGTGACTGTGTGTCTGGAATGTGTGTTCACGATTTTAGAAAGTCATGAATCTATGACATAAATGATGGATTTGACTTGGCATATTGATTAATTTGACTTCCAGAATGTTAGTCCGGAATGGCATATAATCTGGAATGGACCAATAAAATAAGAGATTGGAACTCAATAACTTTTATAGCTTCAGAATGGAAGTTAATTAACCCCAACAATGGACTATAGAAGAAGAAATTGTGCTCGTTCAAACTTGGATAACCATTGAGGATGATATAGTTGTCATCACTCTTCCACATCTCATGTACGTATCATGTTAGGTCGGAATGGAACACATGTTTCACTATGAGTTATATGTTTGAGAGTATCAAACTGAAAAAGAAGTGAAGACTAAGTTTCTAAACATATGATCAATGTGAAGAAGTTTATCAAACTTTATCACAAGATTGATAACGAATTATTGCATGAAGATGAACTAGTAATTTTGTAGCTGGCAAAGGTGGAATACAGACACACAAATAACATGGTTTATTTTCCATATGAACATGCTTGAGATCTTTTAAAAAATGTCTTGCTATTTTAAATTATGTATTTTTTTTATTTGTAGGTCAACTAACTTTAGGTTATTACTAAATTATGTTTTTTCATCTTGTAATTTGTAAAAATATTAGGGCAACAATAATTTTTATTAGTCACTCCAAATCGATTAAACACATAATTAACTACGATAAAAATAAATATATGGTTACATAGAGATTAAAACAACCATCAATGGGTCCGGTATTTCCCATTCAGATGGAGGGGAACATAGTGCGTATTTTGCGTCTGGTATGTAGTTTGAAACACGTCATCTTGGTAATATACCTTAACCATATCGTCTAAATATGTGATGTTTGAATAATGATATGCCGCAATAGCATGACTGCATGCTATATCCACTATATCCAGACTGCGCCATTTCGTACATGAACATATGTGGTGGTTCAGATCTACCACACAAGTTGTTTTAAAATCAAAAACTTAAAAAACGTTGGACGGGAACAAAGACAGTATCTCGGGTGGGATATTTATTTCTTGCCACCGAACACACTTTTGCATCCTCCTATAAAGCATCGTCTCTACATACGGGATGAGTTTGCTAGTCAACCTCCCTAAAAAGTAAAATATTATCATTTATGGTTATTTTTCAAGTAAAAAATAATTCAATATTCTTTTTTGGTATTTTACCTCCCATGAGAATGCGTTCAACAAAAGTATGTTGGATGTTGTCATAATTACCTCACTAAGTGTTATTATTGGTACATTGCATTGATTAACCGATAATACTAGGATAATTCTAGAATATCAATGTTAAGTACATTCCAACGAATGTTAGAAAAATAGACTCTTCCCCATTTTGCATGACCGATTTTGGCAAGCACCTTACATGCATCATGACTTAGTTAACGGAGTGTTTGTTGAAAATCAGACATAGTATATGATTTGCATGCATAGAAGTACAAATGTTCCAATTGTCTATTTCCACTAATTCCTGTTCACAAATACATGAACTCAAACTTAGAATAATACCATGATAAGAATCAAGGAATGCCTAACCTATGCAAGAACTAATGACATCATCCATAATGGTTAAAAATGATACTTCCATATCCTCTTTGTGAGCTTCCTTCAACCATATCAAGAACTAGATACAATTGTCAACATTATTTGTCACACCGTTACCAAATGCTATAGGCAGAGTATGGTTGTTTTCATCCATAGCAAATGCTATGAACATTATCATTAGGTAGTCCCATCTTAGAAGAACACTACCTATAAAGATGACAGACAACAAACAACCTATGGATACATGAAGCTGTATATTTTTTTGGAAAAAACCAATTAATTGTAGAAACATTATACATTTCAAAGAAACAATTAAAATATGGTACAAAATAATTTTACCACATATGCAATAAACACAAAGCAGAGTTGGAAATGATCCATCACTTTAGTTTTAATGTTGATGTAACTATGAAGGTTGGTCCACCGAATGTTGTGTAAGTAAACATATAAGTTGGTAAAGCTTTTTTCCTGGTCACTATTTGAGAAACTCATCTTGAAGCAGTTATAACTAATAAATACGGATGATTGGAAGTAAGTGACTAACAACATTTTTCTTCATATATATATATATATATATATATATATATATATATATATATATATATATATATATATATATATATATATATATATATATATATATATATATATATATATATATATATGAAGAAAAATGTTGTTTTTTGGAGTCCAGAACGTGTATCTTTGATTTTGTAATGTCATATATATGTACATGTTGACTACCGTACTCTGGTTTTGACTTTGTCTATCCGAAATATACGAAGACATATTTCGAAATGAATAGTGCTACCCTGGAATGCTATATTCCAGATATTGTGGTCATTTTTCACCATTTTTATGCATTCTCACCAATTCTTATTCATTTTTGTTCTCACACATCATTTTTCACTCATTTTCATTCTTACAGAATATGACTCAATAAACATTCTGACAGAATGAGAATAATAATACAAAGTCTATAATAACCTTATAGACGATTTAATTAGTGAGAATGTGTGATAATGACAATAGTTATGTAAAATTAAATGTATTCATATTATTAAACAACGTATTTTCTTTGTCATTATCACATGATAGTACTGTCCACACGTCCACACAATAGATGTCAATCCACATTTGAATCTAGGTCGCTCTCTCTCTCTCTATGCGTGTGTATGTGTGTGTGTGTGTGTATATATATATATATATATATATATATATATATATATATATATATATATATATATATAATTTGGTTATTATTATTAAAATAATTGTTTATGCGAGTTAGATTATCCAATTTTCTTTTTTTGATGCATTAAATAAACCGTTTAATGTTTTTAGTTAATGACCTTTAGCGTGTTTTCACTAATTAAGTGATACTTTAATATTATTTTTATTATCATTATACTCATCATATATATTATAAATACTACTAAAATGTAAGTTTTATTATGTGAAGTAAAGTTACTATAGCTAAACGTCCCCTTTATACATCGCACGACTAGGGGCAGAGCTTGAACGTAGAACTTAAAATTAACGTTACCCAATTTTCAGCAATTAAGCACCAAAATACCTAAAATTACCGTGGTTGTATCTATAAAAATCAAAATGGAGGAAAATTTCATTCAAAATCAGCCCTCTAACTTAAATCAAATTTAGGTCAATGAAATTCAAATATTAGGTAAACAAGAGCAATGCTCATCACTCATCACTCGTCAGCTAAATTTAGACAAAACATTAGCAAATTTCTGCAAAAGAGAACATTTAACAGTGTGTGAAATCCTAATTAGTTGATTACCAAATTCCAATAACAAGCAAATGGAGGAACAATTCATATTACGCATCAATCAATTCATTCTAGACAAACATTAGCAATTTTCTGCACAAATCCATTTAAATGTGTGTGAAAATCATAATTAGTTGTACACCAAATCCCAACAACAAGCAAAATGGCGAAGTGGAGGAAACAAATTCAATACTCAAGTTTCAAGACTAAATAGATTGACCGCTAATTTCCAGTAGAATTGGAAAAGAGAGAAGACATAATAGCCGAACGAGAGATAACTCAAGAGCATACCTGATTTTCTTTAGTTCTGTGAACCAGAAAGAACAGCAGAAGTGCAGAACAGCTCAACAGCAGGTGGACGGTGGTGACCGGCGGAGCTACGATGGACAGTGGTGACTGGCAGGCATCCCACACTCCAATTCAATATGAAGTTTTCTAACAATCCAGCACATCGTGGTCCCCCATTCACTTTGATTTTCTATGAAGTAGAACCAAATCAATCTTTTTTTTTTCTGTTACTGCGGTGTCATTACTCGACAGCTTGATTACTTAAAGAGCTAAACAGGTCATCAACTAGAGTACTAGACAACTAAGTCAAAAACATAAACTAACTCAGGATATGAGAATGGAGTTTTCAAATTTGTAAATTCTAATTCCTAATTCTACTATTCCAATTTCAAGAATAGATCAATCTGAGAGATTGGTAGAACGGGAGAACAGGAGAAGAAAGAGCAGGAGAATCACATGCCTGATTTCCAGTGACCAGATGTTGCAGTGGTGAATGGCGAGACCGACAGGCAGCGATTGAGCGAGGTACGGAGGTAGCGACTAGCGATGATGGGGGAGGATACGATGGGGGAGGAACTGGGTAAGATACAAATCGATTTTGACTTATTGTCGTTTGCTTTGGAAATCGGACTGAAATCAGTAGGGGCCACAGCCCAATTTTGACATTAAGAGGCCTATAATTAAAATTTTTGAAGATATATTTGCTATTTCTAACCCCAAATATCAGGGGGGCAAAGCCCCTCCTGGCCCTATACATAATCCGCCCATGCGCACGATTATAGTTATCTGTTTTCATTTTCTCTCTTGCTTCTCCTTCTCCTTCTCTCCCTATGGCTCTCTCCTTCGTTGATAGTTATATAGTTATAGTATATATAGATACTAGGTTATAACCCGTGTTCCGCACGGTTAACAAATTAAAATAATCTAGATAAAAACAAAAACATTGCCATTAATCATAAATTACAAATTCTTGTGGTTGATAATTGGAAACAGATGTCTTAAATATAGTAACTCGCATTCTAAATCATTACCCTATGTGCTTTAATGGAAAAACAAAAGATCATGGAAATACAAACTGCTTTACAAATAATGTTAATGCTAATAGATGTTGCTTAACAGTAATTAAAACAACACAGATAGTTTTTCCTATTTTTTTATGTATCGGACATCTTACCAATAAAAATCATTGGTTCTCAAAGCATTCATGACTAATCTACACTATGTTAATGAAAAGAGTCGCCACTTTAATGACAAGATTAATAGATGATAGATGAAAATTAAAAAAAAATGATAAAAGAAAAGTTACCTATCCCATTGGTCATTACATTATTGTGTTAGAACAAACATAAGTTGAAATCCTTAAAGTAATTATAAACAATAGTCACTTATCCAACTTTTGGCACTAAAATCTACTGTGAAATACATATTTCTAAAGTATGATGCAATATTAGACACAAAAATGAAAGTACATTGCTATTTTTTCTGTAAATTAACATTTGGTGGTGATAATGTCATAGTGAAAGCTTAGATTGACTTATGAAATTAACTATCTAACTATCTTCTAAAAATTAACTTTTTTTTTTTTTTTTTGTAATATAGCATCTACCTTCGAGTTCTAAAAAAATAGTTTGCATGAATGATTGAATGGTCCGTATTTAAATAAATTAACAGAAATGGTCCTGCACAAAAGTAATGCATAAATGGAAAAACAAAAATAAAAGTATGATGTTATATTAGACATAAAAATTAAGTACAATGTCATTTATTAAAAATTAACTTTTGATGCATCTGTATGATAATAATAATTGTTTGCCAACTCTTTCATTTGAGATGCATAGGAAACATTTATTTTTTTCTTCACATATACAAACAAAAGACATTGAATCAACATCTATGTGCTAGTTTTTATGTGTGCAGGATCCAAAAAAATAAAGCAGAAACTTTCAACAACCTCATAAAAAAACTGCTGAAAAATTACATAAACTATTTTTTTGAATTGCAGAAAAACGCAACAATAAAATTTGTGAACTGCAGTAAAGTAGCATAATCTATAACCACAAAAAATTGGAAAGTGCATGAAAAAAGAAATATAAATTAGAATAATTTTAAAAAAATTAGTCATCACCACTTCCACCTATGGATGGAACAAACCGAAACCCAAATGCATCTTTCAAGAAATGGCATTTGGGGGAATCTTTGTCGCCTCTGCAAAACAACTCAGAGTTCAATATAGATATGGGTCATGTAAGATTAATTTTTTTTTGTTTGGGGCATTTTGGGTAATTTGACATCAATTCTTTTTAAAATGAAGTAAATTTTACTCAATTATGAGAAGCAAAAGTCATAGTTATAACGTTCCTATGAATGATAAACAAAGTTGTAACTATAAAGAAGTAAATTTCACGTGTCAAGTGTAAATCTATTAAAATGAATATTAAAGTAACCTTTTCTGGAGGTGAATCATTGTGAGGTAGTAAAGGTGATGTATGTTTTTTCAATATACATAATAGAATTGCCCTAGATAATTAGGAGAACCTTCTCTGCCAAACTCATTTGTGACTTAATCTACACAAACAGAAACCAAAGGGTGCAATCAGTTCATACTGCCACCATAATTATAACGAATTTAAATTTTGGAAATTATAAAATAATCTGAATATATACCAATTAGGGATATTTTTTTTTTACCTTTGTGGGCTCTACACTTACAAGACCTCATGCTCTAGCTGCCGCTCCACTTTAACTATGTGACATGGCAATGATGTAACGACCCAATTTTCACGCCCAAAAAATTCGTTTAAAGTAAGTGGTTTGTAAAACATTTGTAGTAAAACATCATCCGATCATATCATTTCATAAAACATATCTCGTGTCTGAAATCCCAAAACATGAAAATAATAATAATGTCAGAGTACAATCCTAGAACATCTCCTAATGCGGAAAACCAATATGTGAGTGTATGATGTGCCGCTACCGCGCCAATTTTTTCCCCTTCGCTGAAGAGGTACCTGAAACCAAAACTGAAAACTGTAAGCACGAAGCTTAGTGAGTTCCCCCATCGTACCACATACCATACAATCATATGATACATATTGCCAGGCATTTCTGGGGTGCCTGACCTACCCGTACGGCCATTCTGGGGTGCCGACCTACCCATGCGACCATTCTGGGGTGCCGTCCTTCCCCTGTTAAGCCGTTTTGGGGCGCTGAACTACCCATGTCGAGCCATTCTGGGGTGCTGACTACCCTTCGGTCCTAACAACTGAACCTTAGGGACTATTTCACCCCCTACAACTACTATCACATATATAATTGTATAATCTATTGTCAGACATATCTGGGGTGTCCGACCTACCCTTTAGTCCTAACATCCAAACCTCGGGGACTATTCCACCTCCTACTACCTCTATCTCATGTAACATATCATGCTAGCAGCTAAACATGTCATAACATACTGTTAGGCATATCTGGGGTGCCTAACCTACCCTTCGGTCCTAACAACCGAACTCTATCACTATCACATACCATATCACGCTAGCATATAACATATCAGGTAGTAACAACACAGATGAATATCACAAAGACAAACATCTAGCATACGATCCCTACTGGTGGGCCGACATTGAGGCCGTAGACCCACCGCTACTGGAAGGTAACTCACCTCGTAGTAGCTGTTGAACTGTGCGGGAATCCTCTGACTGTTGCTGCTGCTCTGGAAATCCTCCGGCTAAAATTCCAACAAAACACTTAATCAGAATCTGACATCTACTCTTAGGGTAAAATGACCCTTTTACCCCCCCCCCCCCACCCCTGACCAAGTCAAAGTCAAAGTCAACTTCTAGTTGACCTGACTCGCCGAGTTGGCTCGCCAACTCGCCGAGTCCCTATCCTTCCATTAGACCTCAAACCCATCTCTACTCGTCGAGTTAGGCGATGACTCGACGAGTTTTCCTTCTAAATGAACATCGACTGAATCCTCATCCGAGTCGCCGAGTTGTATGAACAACTCGTCGAGTTCATCATCAACTGATACTCAGGTCCTGCCCTTGACTCGCCGAGTTGTATGAACAACTCGTCGAGTCCATCTTCATCCTTACAAAGATTGCCTTGGACTCGCCGAGTTTGTTCATGCACTCGCCGAGTCCCATGAATTTCCAGAACAATGGCTTAGTCCAAAACGTTGGGTCACTCCTTGAGACCCCCTTAAAACCTTTCCACACTCAACTGGGTCCTTATGACCCTCAACTGATATGGGACAGAACCTTGGACTCGTCGAGTCCAAGAACGGACTCGTCGAGTTGGTCACAACCACTCACTGAATCTTTGCTTTCTGATGTACAACACTTGATCAAAATGTAGATCTATGCTTCTACAATCGATCTAGCATGTAAAGTTACAACCTTTACGTGCTTGCATGGGACTTTAAGCTCAAAAGGTCCTAAAACAAGCTCTCACAATGCATGCGGCCTTCCTTGAGTGCAAAAGCCACTCCTTTCTGCCTTGTAAGTTGTAACCCCTCAAAGGACCTAGATCCGAAACATCAACCTCAAACCATGCTTGCAATCATGGTTGGTGACCAAAATGTCTTAGAAAAGCCTTAAAACTCCACAAAATGGGATCTATCAAAAGAGCAAGCAAGGTATAGACTTTATACCTTTTGAAGTCAGCAAATGATGCTCAAAACCGAATCCTTCTAGCCTCCTCTTGATCCTTCAAGCTTTTCCTTTCTTCCTTGGATCACAAAAGCACCAAAATCACTCCAAAAGCCATAGATTGCTTCAATAACGGCTAGGGTTTACTATGGGGGTCTTTTGGGAGCAAATGGGACTAAGGAGGCCGAGTTAACGTGTTTAAATAGGGTGCAAACCCTCGGATTAGGGTTTTTGCCCAAACAGGGTCTACTCGCCAAGTCCGGGACTCGACTCGCCGAGTCCACAACTTAACTCCGCGCCTCATCCCGCTTCTACTCGGCGAGTTGGTCCTTCAACTCACCGAGTCCAAGGGCAAAATGCAAAACATCATAAATAATTAATAAAATAATTCGTACCAAGAACCAGGTGCTACAAATCTCCCCCACTTATTTTAGACTTCGTCCTCGAAGTCTGCTGCTCGATCCTGAAATAGCTCAGGGTAATGCTCCATCATCTCGTCCACCGGCTCCCAAGTCCACTCCGACCCGTTCCGGTGTTGCCATTGCACCTTCACGAGTTCTACTCTTTTGTTCCTCAGATCCTTCGACTTCCGGTCAAGGATCGCTACAGGCCGCTCGATGTAATTCAGGCTGCCATCAACCTGAATGTCCTCCAAGGGTACCACTGCTGAGTCGTCCACCAGGCACTTTCGCAGCTAAGAAACATGGAAAGTGATGTGTATCTGACTGAGTTCGGCTGGAAAATCCAGCCTATATGCCACCTTGCCCACCCGGGCTATAACCCTGAACGGTCCAATATACCTTGGGCCCAACTTGCCCCGCTTCCTGAATCGAATGAGGCCTTTCCAAGGCGAAACTTTCAGGAGAACCATATCTCCGACCTAGAATTCCAGGTCGGATCTACGCTGTCACACCCCAAAACCAAGAACGGCGGAAACGTTCTGGGGCGGAGGACGTCATGTACAGTATCACAACAATGAAAAGTAGTAAACAAGCAACAACATCATCCATTGCATTAATAATATAATTATTATACAAGTGTGTTCTGTCAAATTCTGATAAACACTAAAGCATAAATCAAAATGAAAGATGCTTCTTGATCGAGCACCATCTTCCCTGAACCTTGCATCGGTACCTGTCTATGGTTGACCTGAGGATACAAGTTATTTTGAAAGAGAGTATCAGCTTTAAAGCTGGTGAGATCATAAGTATTTTAGTGTCTTAATTTGTATGTAAGAATTTGTATGTATATGAACTGTACGTATGGAAAATGTATATGAACTGTAAGTATGGAAAATGTATATGAACTGTAAGTATAAAAATGTTTGTAAAACAACTGTAAACGTTTGAAAAACCCTAGAAATCCCTATGATTCCTACTATTATATAAGGGTGTCTTCTACCAAGACCTAACTGTGCTCAATGCAGTCTTCTACCAAAACTTAACTTGTTCTAAATGTTCGTTTCTTGTAAAAGTGTGTAATTTTCTCAAGTGTAACTATCATTAACAAAATATAGTTTTTACATTTATAGTTCAAGCAAAAAGATCACTAAATATATGTATAGCGAAAATTAATGTAGTACTGAAATGTAGTGCTATAAGAACTACTGTTGTACTAACTACCTTAAACCGGATTTATATTAAGGCATCATGTGATTAATTGCACTATACTATTGACTGGTAACAACAACATAAGTATGGTCGTAAAAAAGAAATGACGTTTGGCACCCGCATACCTGCAGGTCCGGCTGTAGCTAGCAGCAAGGTGTAGGATAGTTAATCCAGTATAGATCTATACGCAAACTCACGCTCTCCCTTCGAGAGACTCTGGCTACAACTCGGGCCATGACATTGAAGTCATGATCCGATACAGGATCACAATTCTGTCAACGTATTTATGTATATGTAATGTAATGAACTGTTCTGGCTGTAATGTATGTGCTCTCTATCTAGCAAGTATAGTAATGTACTGTAATGTTCTAGCTGTAATGTATGTGCTCTCTGTCTAGCAAGTATTGACTCATGAATGAACTAACTCATTGTATGATATCGCGTTCTAGTAATAGTTCTAGTATCTTCCTAAACTACCCATATGGTAGTTTACTAGTAATCTAACTGGTATGGATGGACATGGATGTATACCCTTGCTACCCAAGGGCATCGGATGAACTGGAAGGACCTTTATGACAATATATGTACACATGATATATAACAAATATTTAAACGACCTTCGGACGAGTACCCCATATCCCACCAGACCACATCCAAATCGAGGAAAAGGAAACAGGGTGGATAGCCTTCCTAAGTCTTTTAAACATTTCTTATATAACTATACATATAGAGGCATGCAATTTATAATATAAAAGCAATAAAATAAGTTTTGTAAAACCTTTGAACATAATTATCATCTAAGAAAAGATCAACTTGATGTCAATCTATAAAACGGTTTGAAGGAATGGGTTTAGTAAAATAGTTTAGTATAAAGAAACATTTGTTTGAAACACAATTGTAAATAAGTTTGAATTGAAACATACAGAATAAAAGGTACAGTGTAATAAGTAGTTTTAAATACATAAAGTGTTTATGAAAAACATTTGAAGGAAACTGTTTGGTAAAATGGCTAATGAGTAGCCAATCATTTAAATGCTGCTTACTAATCACATGTGATTGATATAGTAACTAGCATGATTCTACTTGTATCCCCCCCATAAAACATTTAAAAACAGTTAAAACGTTGATTAAGGGGTATGAACTCTCCTGTAGTAAGTGATTGGAATTGAACGGACTGTATCGTAAGGAAGGATCAGACAAGTGCTTGGTGTCAAGTGAAGACTTTAGACACACACAATGATCCTAATTACATATGAAGACATATGTATATAAACAATTAGTGATTAAAACACTAATTAAACATGTATAAACATTCTAATGCGAGGTAAACATTTTGGTCAAGTGCTAGGAGGCTAATGGGTTGCAACAAATGAGTGCAAGACCTCTCATGGGAGTTTATGGTCAAAAGACCATATATGTTGGAGTTTACGGCCCAAGGGAGTAAAATCCTGGCCATAAACTCTCAATAAGGTTCCTAAATGAAGCCTAACATTATTACAACTCAAGTGGTGAATTGCTTCAAGGCTTAAACAAGTGTTTGGGCTTCCTTTTAACTCCTTTGAGGAGTTCACGACCCTGGGACCATATCCCTTGGAGATTACGTCCGTAATCTCCCTTGGTAGGATGTTTATGGTGTTTTCAAGTCCCTAAATGAACTAGGAACTAAACTAGGCTTTTGTACTAGGCTTTGGAAGAGTTTATGGCACCATTTGGCACCATTATTTGGAGTTCACGGCCCTGGAACTTCTTAGGCCGTGAGCACCTTACTCTTGGTGTTCTAATGGTGTTTGCTAGTCCTAATCTCATTAGGGTACATGTCTAAATTCAAGCCTAAGCCTTAGGAAGTGTTTGTGGCATCAAAACACCCCTAACTTGAGTTTTCGGCCCATGAACCATTTGGTCATGTGTTTGCGGCCATGAACACCCATAGGTGTTGGTATTTTGATTGTTTTGGGTCCTAGACACATCAAGCTAATGTGCTATGCTAGTCTCTTGGATCAATGAAGGCATTTAGGGCATTTTGGCAACCTAAAATGGATTTCACGGCCCAAGAGCTTCCTTGGCCGTGAACTCACTTCTAGCCATTATTTCTAATTGATTTTGTGGTCTAAACATGTAATGGTAGTCCTTATGTTGAGTTCCAAGGCTTTGAGGGACATTGGGCACACTTTTGGCCCTTAAAATGGAGTTTACTCTCCAAGTGTTCTTGGGCGGTAAACTCACAGATCTTGGTGTTTTGGCATGATTTTGATGTTTCTAAACACAATCTAAGCTATATAATACAACTAGATAGAAGTACTCACGATTTGGGATAAAAACCCGAAGATCCGTGAGAGAGAATTTGACTTTTCTCTAGTTGGAAATGTAACTAATGAAAGAATACGGTTCAGATTTCTATATATAGTCCTGAGATTTTTGGCGGAAAATATTTTATTCCCGGAATGAACTCTAATATCCTAGAGTATTGGAATAACAGTGTTGCACAAAACCCTAGTGCATCCACTCTCCTGATATCTCCTTAAGTGCTAATCCTGAAATACTCAAACTTATACCCAAAGTTTGGAACTTTACTAAAACTGTTCTAACTTATATTGGCTTGATATGGTTTGTTCATAATGGAAATTTCGGGTTGTCACAGACGCTTGTCGGCATAACTTTTCTGCCGACTCTGAGTAGTCTGAAGCCTGCTCCGGACCTGCTGAATCTTCTCTGTCGTCTTGATCACTACTTCGGTGCTCCCCATGACCCTCTGGCCAACCTCGCCCCAGCATATCGGGGTTCTACACCTCCTCCCATACTACATCTCTAAAGGAGGACGGTCGATGCTCGCATGATAGCTATTATTATACGGGAACTCCGCCAACGGAAAGTAGGTATCCCAGCTACCTCCGAAGTCTAAAACACAAGCCCGCAGCATGTCCTCCAGAGTCTGGATGGTCCGCTCGCTCTGGCCATCTGTCTGCGGGTGAAAGGCGGTGCTGAAATGAAGACGAGTACCTAACTCGTCGTGGAATTTCTTCCAAAACCTGGATGTGAACCGCACATCCCTATCCGAAATCACCGAAACTGGCACTCCGTGCCGGGCCACCACCTCTCTGATATAGATATCGGCCAATTTCTCGGCCGAGATGCTCTCCTGAATTGGGATAAAGTGGGTGCTCTTGGTCAATCGATCCACGATGACCCATATCGAATCCACTCCCTGCGCGGTCTTGGGAAGCTTGGTGATAAAATCCATCGTAATATCCTCCCATTTCCACGGCGGGATATCCAACGGCTACATCTTGTTGTGAGGTCTCTGATGCTCGGCCTTGACCTTCCTGCAAGTCAAGCACCGCTCCACGTACCATGCCACATCCTGCTTCATGCAGGGCCACCAATAGTCCAGACGAAGATCCCTATACATCTTCGTCGCCCTGGGATGAATGGAGAATCGGGATTTGTGCGCCTCCTCCATCAAGATCTGGTGCACGCCTCCGAGGTATGGCACCCACACCCTACGGTGTAATGTCAATAATCCCATGCTGTCATAGTCGAAAGAGGAAACCTGACCCACTATACGCTCACTCTTCCGATGTTCCTCCTTCATGGCCTCCTACTGGGGCTCCCGAATCCGCTCCAATAGTGGAGTCACCACTTTCATCCGCATGCAGATACCCCTGATCGGCGCCGCCTTGCGGCTAAGCGCATCGGCCACCACATTGGCCTTACCGGAGTGATAAAGGATCCCGCAATCGTAATCCTTTACCACATCCATCCACCGACGCTGCCTCATGTTTAGATTCGACTGATCCATGAGGTACCTCAAACTCTTATGATCCGTGTAAATGGTACAGCGAACCCCATAGAGGTAATGACGCCAAAGCTTGAGGGTGAACACAGCATCCCCCAGCTCCAAGTCATGCGTCGGGTAATTCGCCTCGTGAGGCTTCAGCTGCCTCGACACGTAGGCGATGACATGCCCTCTCAGCATCAACACCACGCCCAAACCTGAAATGGACGCATCGCAGTACACAACAAAATCCTCCATGCCCTCTGGCAGGGCTAAGATTGGCGCCTCGCATAATCTTTGTCTCAGTGTCTCGAACGCTGCCTGCTGCTCAGGCCCCCAACGAAAGACCACGACCTTCCTTGTTAGCCTGGTCAACGGTACGACTATCTTGGAGAAATCATGGATGAATCTCCGATAATAGCCCGCTAATCCCAGGAAACTTCGAATCTCAGATGGAGACTTCGGAACCTCCCATCTCATCATGACCTCCACCTTGGCCGAGTCTACCGAAATCCCATTCTGGTTGACAAGGTGCCCAAGAAAATACACCTCATGCAACCAAAACTCACATTTGGAGAACTTGGCATACAAGCTCTCCCTCCTCAAAGTCTCCAGCACCTCCCACAGGTGCTCCTCATGCTCCTCCTGCTTCTTGGAATAAACCAAGATATCATCAATAAACACTATCACTGACCGGTCTAGCATCGGTCTACACACGTGGTTCATGAGGTCCATGAACGCTGCAGGAGCATTGGTGAGCCCGAAGGGCATCACCACAAACTCGTAGTGGCCATAGCGCGTCCGAAACGCAGTCTTCTGCACATCCTCCTCCCTGACCGTCATCTGATGATATCCTGAACACAGATCAATCTTGGAGAACCAAGATGCTCCCTATAGCTGGTCAAAGAGCTCATCAATCCTCGGGAGTGGGTAACGGTTCTTCACCGTTACCTTATTCAGCTCCTTATATTCTATACACATACGATGCGACCCGTCCTTCTTCTTCACAAACAGAATCGGGGCTCCCCAAGGCGAACTACTTGGCCTGATAAATCCCTTTTCTAGCAGCTCCTGCAACTGCCTAGACAACTCCTGTATCTCGGGAGGAGCCAACTGATAGGGTGCCTTGGCTATCAGAGCCGCACCATGGACTAGGTCGATCCTGTACTCCACCTGGCGCTCCGGAGGTATCCCAGGCAGCTCCTCGGGGAATACGTTCGCGAACTCTCGTATTACGGGCACCTCGCCACCGTCGCTCTACCCGCCTCCTGGGTATCCATACCATACACGACATAACCCGCGCAACCCTCCTGGAGGTAACGCCTAGCTCTCACTGCTGAACATAGGGCTGGTCCTCGTTGTGGCTTCTCGCCCTGAACCACCAGCTCTCCCCCACCAGGGGTCCTGATCCGCACCAACTGTTGCGCGCAGTTGATCACTGCCCTATTGGGGCTTAACCAATCCATACCGATAATAACCTTGTTCCCCCGCAAAGGTATGGGAACCAGATCCACCAGATAACGCTCCTCAAATAACCTCATCACACAATCTCGGAACACCGTCGATGCTCGCACCGAACGGTCATCTGCAATCTCTATGTCTAGAGGGCAATCCAACATGCCTAAAGACTCAGAAAATCTCTTGCTGAGCGCAAGAGAAACAAACGATCGGGTAGCACCCGAATCATACAATACCTGAACTGGGATACCGTTCACATGGAACGATCCTAAACAGAACACATACATAACATATCAAAATCACAGCAGCATATCATAACAACATAAATGAAAAGTCATACCCGTCACCACATCGGGTGTAGCCCGTGCCTCCTCGATAGTCAACTGGAATGCCCGACTCCTCACTACTGGAGCCTCTGCCTTGCCCTTTCGGCCATCAGTGATCTGCAGGGTCGCTGGAGCTAGCGCCTTCACTGGCGCTGATGCTGCTGTCAACTGGGGGCAATTGGCCTTCTTGTGGCCCCTCTGGTTGCAGTGGAAACAAAGCAACTCAGACGTCTGAATAACCGGTGCTGGGGCAGTACAATCCCTAATGAAATGTCCCGTCTTGCCGCACTTGTAGCAGCCCGACGATCCCAGTCTATACACCCCCTCATGTAGCCTGCCGCATTTCCTGTAGCGGCCCGGTCCTGACTGGCCCTTCACCCCACCATCTGATCCCTTGGGCTTCTTCCCCGAAGCCATAATCGACTGCCCCTCCTCTACTTTCCTCTTCTGGACATGCTCCAGATCGATCTCCCTCTCCCTCGCCATGGTGATCATGGACTCCAGGGTAGGGCAAGATGAAAAGCTAACATGCTCTCGGATGTCAGCCCGTAGCATGTCATGGTAGCGGGTCCTCCTCATATCCTCATCCCCCGCATACTGGGGCACTAACAATGCCCTCTCCCAAAACTTGGCAGTGATCTCCGCCACAGTCTCAGTTGTCTGCCTCATATCTAAAAACTCCCTGGCTAGCTGCTGATGCTCGACAGCCGGCGCAAACTCTGCCCTGAACCTGGTCACAAAGTCCGACCACGTCATAGCCTCAACAGCCGAGGCTCCCAATGAGTCACCGACAGACTCCCACCAATCTCTAGCTCGGTCTCGTAAACATCCTGCTGCATATCTCACCTTCGACCCCTCGGGGCAAAAGTTGGTCAGCTGTGCGGACTCAATGTCCGCAATCCATTGTCTGCCAGCAATGGGGTCCTTCGCCCCATGGAAATCCGGCGCACCACTACCCCTGAAGTCCTTAAAGGACAGTGTGCGAGATCCTGACTGGCCAGATGCCATGTCACTCCTGAACGCCCTGAGGCGGTCCTCCATCAGCTCAACTATCCCTTCCTTGATCGACCCGAAAATGATGGGGGTCGACTCAAGGATGCCTCTGGTGATCTCTGACGCGATGAACTCGCGTAGCCTCTCATCTGCTGGCTCGGAACCTGATCCCGAACCCGATCCCTCTCCAGAACTGCCAATTGCTGGCCTCTGACGTAGTACCACCATTCTACAATACATACAGGCAACTATTAGTTATACTGATATCTTTAAAGGGATCACATCTATTACAAGTTCCCCGGTCTTGTCTTAGCCTTCCTCAAGTCAGGTACGGATCCTCTTCTTTCAGTAGTACGGGCCCATACTACTTTCCATATCTATCCGTACCTTCCTCAAGGACTGCCTTTACTCCACCAAATCCCTTTTACCACTGCTGATCTCTGCTACTCTCATCCTAGGCTTACCCTAGGAAACCTCTGACTCCACCCAAACCGGTCCTCAGCTGCTAAAGGTCTCTTTGTAATGCCAATTAGCCATTACCTGAATACAATCACATGCAACGAGGCTCGGATAATCCTTCGAGTAAGGGACTCATCCCTACAACGGTTAGGACTCAAACAAGAGCTACATAATAGGGTCAAATCCAACACTATGAGATTATTCAACCCTGATCACATGTGACTTTAAGGTATTCACCTAACAACTAACTCCCATCACTCAAAGCCCTCATAGCACAAAGCAAACAACATTCGGACAAAAAGGGAACAATCTCAAGCAACTCTATCCTCATAACAGGAACTACACTAGCATACAATGTTAAGCTCATACTATCAGGCATAACCTAGAGAGGCTATCCTACTGCTGTCTACTCAAATCTAGCATGCAACTCTCATAAGCTGA
Source organism: Lactuca sativa (assembly GCF_002870075.4). Classification (NCBI taxonomy): domain Eukaryota; kingdom Viridiplantae; phylum Streptophyta; class Magnoliopsida; order Asterales; family Asteraceae; genus Lactuca; species Lactuca sativa. Next base: position 196,855,801 of record NC_056631.2, on the reverse strand, counting down.
AGCACATAAAGCAGGCACACAAGGCATCACTCCTAGATCCTTAGTCCTATTCTAGCATGTTGTTCTACTGAAACTGATAAACATAACAAAAACTTGTATGGGTACTTTGGGGAATACTTACTTGAGCTCGGTCGGTCGTGCACATCACACACTTCGTTCTTTTTACTTAACTTTTAGAAAACATTTCCTTTTTCAAAATCTTTTAGTCCCTCGATTTGAGTTCAGACACCCCCGAGGGTGTGTCCGAATCCCTCAAACCAGGGCTCTGATACCAACTTGTAACGACCCAATTTTCACGACCAAAAAATTCGTTTAAAGTAAGTGGTTTGTAAAACATTTGTAGTAAAACATCATCCGATCATATCATTTCATAAAACATATCTCGTGTCTGAAATCCCAAAACATGAAAATAATAATAATGTCAGAGTACAATCCCAGAACATCTCCTAATGCGGAAAACCCATATGGGGGTCTTCTGGGAGCAAATGGGACTAAGGAGGTCGAGTTAACGTGTTTAAATAGGGTTCAAACCCTCGGATTAGGGTTTTTGCCCAAATAGGGTCTACTCGCCGAGTCCGGGACTCGACTCGCCGAGTCCACAACTTAACTTCGCGCCTCATCCCGCTTCTACTCGGCAAGTTGGTCCTTCAACTCGCCGAGTCCAAGGCCAAAATGCAAAACATCATAAAGAATTAATAAAATAATTCGTACCAAGAACCAGGTGCTACAAATGATCCCAACAAAATTTGTACCAGGCTGCAATAAAATTAAAAAATGATTCATTTTTTATAAAAACATTATACATATTTAATCAAGATTTATGTGGATTAATTAAAAAAACAAAAACTTCATCCTAAATCGAATCAACATCAATTCGTGTAGCTTTTAAAAAAGAAACTTGTGAAAGACTTTCTCATTTTCCACGTCAATTAGATCTCATTCTTCCACATAAAACTCATCAATATTTGTCATTTTCCTCTTCAGGAGCTGAAATTGAGTTACCTAGTTTTAATAATAGAAAGTTAAAATGATGGTTACATAGACCTTAGCCGATTAAGATAGAGGTCCCTCTAAAGCCACAGACTCTGCCATTTTCTTATTCTTCTTCCGGTAACTATTGAAAGCATACGATGCAGCAAAAACTGAATCTGTCCCATCTAGTCTGATTGGATCACAAATCTGTGAATAAAAAATCAACAATACAATATAGATCAGTAGCCTGAGACAACCAAAAAACACATGTCTTTGCAAAATAAGAAATCTTGTATTATTTGTTACATTTGAATCACTTGTAGCACTAATCACAAGCACTTTAACCTCATTTATGGTTTCTTCTGCAACAAAGGACAAAATGGATTAATTAAAGAACCCTACTTATTTAGAGCCAAAAAAATCACAGAAATTGACTTGATGAACTTTCTAGAGAAAGAAAGAAGAAGAGAATGAGAGAAAGCACAACATTGAAATAAAAGAAGATTGAAAACGACCTGTGTTCGAAGTGGCGGTGATATACATTTAGCTTTCACCCTCTCTCTTTCTTTTACGATTTACTGTATCAATCTTCATCAGCCAAAAAATGATAAAGAAGGACAAGAGATTGTAGGAGGAGTTGAATGACAGGGAAGATATGAAGAAGTAGAAGTAGCGATCTGATTCTTGATTAATCGATTTGATTGCCTAATTACGTGTGACATCCCCAAACTCTCGGCCAGAAAAGATCGATTTTCATTTATGTTTTTTAAAATATTTTCAGAGTAAATCCTTTTGATTTGAAAGAGTTGCGGAATTTGTTCCCAAAAACAAAACATGATAAAACAATGTTTACCGAAGCATTTCATAAAAGAAATGTATTTTCATTAATATCAAAACTCGGGGTGTCATGTTCCGATACAGACCAATAAGCATAAACGAATACATTACAAGTCATTCAACAAATATAAACATATGCAGACTTGTAAACAAAACAACTGATGGTTCATCCATCTCATGCCCTCGCGCCACTTCCTGTAATACAAATAAAACTGAGTGGGTCAGGCTTGGGAGCCTGGTGAGCATATAGGGTTTTCAACCCACAATAAATATTCATATTTAATTTTTCACCAACCAACAATAATCCAATTACCCATTCCCGTTATTCTCACTTTATGTCCCTAAAACAACTATCACAAGGGACCTAGTCTAAGAATATTTCATCGGGGCGACAACACATGCTTCGGGGGTACCTCAGCAATATAAGTCAAATAAGGCAACCATGAGGGGGATGGAGTATAGCGAATGAACACCCAAGTTCATTAACACCTACAGGTGGCAAACCTGCTAATGTTTCCACAAGACTGTCTAGAATAGCCAGTGGTCGTCATCTAAACTCCGCTAGATGACTAAATCAAACAACAACGAGGCCTCTCATCTGTTTATTACACACCAACTATCTACCCATGTTCTACCCAACATATTAGTAGATAAAAATATACATTTTTATACATAGTTTCAAAACCTGTATATCATGCTCGATCAATACATTTTCCACATAACAGATGAGGCACACACACACATAACACGTATTTCATTGAGAAAATAATCATATCTATAAGATAGAAGAGAGTGAATACACATCCACACATAACACAACCAAATATATACACATAGCACGTATTTTATTTAAAATACTTCATATTATTGTATTTGGAAAGAAAATAACTACACACTCACTTGATTAGAAGATGATCGGACAGCACTACGACTTGCAGAAGTAGTAATCCTCAGCAGACCTGGGAGATCTCTTCAAAAATCGAACTTCTCGCGGGCAGAGCTTCGGCTCGGGAACCGCACTTCTTGGGATCTTCGGGATCTCGGGACTTGCCTCGGGGCTTGAGTATGATACCGGGGCTTCGGGATATTTCTGGCACGCAAAACGATGCAAAACGGGAGAGAGAAAAGAGGAAATTGGCAAAAGACTCGGCTGCCTTCGGTTCCTATTTATAGGAGGGTGGAGCCTCGGAGTACGCGGGGCGTACTGGTCCGAGAAACGTCACTGCTTACGTATCCGAAGCCACTTGCTGCGATGTTGACACCTTCGGAGTACGCAGGGCGTACACGAGTACGCGGCGCGTACCTCGGATCAGATCGGTGACTCGCCTTCGGATAATGCTTCCGAATTTCCATTTAAATTTAAATACAAAATATTTAATAAACTTCGGAAATTCATATATTCTTCATACAAACTCCGTTTTCGACGTTCTTTATATCCACACGAAGGTGAGACTACGCTCTACAACTTTCGTTTAGACTCCGTCGGCTAATTTCGACTTTATTTTTATTATTTATTTTTAATAGGCCGCGACAGAAAAACTTCATTATAAATTCATAACTTCTTCATTTGACGTCCGTTCTCGCCTAACTTTTTATCGCTTTGATACCAACAACGAGACCTTCGATCCTCGTTTAGATTGCTTCGGTTAAAAACCGCTCGATCTCAAATCGAGTAATTCGGGCTGCACACCGCTAAGCCGAAACTTCGATAAATCATAACTTTCTCATACGAAGTCAGATTTGGGCGTTCTATATATATTCGGAAACCTCGTTTCAACTACTACAACATTATTCAAAGATATTAATTTTATTTTACACTTAAATTTTGACGCTTATTTTTATTCTTAATTAATCAAACCACATAATTAAGCAATTAAGCACAAAACACACAATACTTAAATAATACAATCTTATTATTTCAAAACGGGTTACAAAGGTTAACCTAGACTATTACATTGCTAAAAGTGGCAAGCCCGGAAACACAGGCGTTACAATTCTCTCCACCTTAGAATGATTCCGTCCCCGGAATCACACATCAACAAACAAATATGGATAGCGACTCAACATGTCACTCTCCGTCTCCCAGGTGAGATTCGGCCCATTCGTGTGTTTCCATCGGACAAGCACTAACCCAACCATTTTGCGTCGCAACTTCTTAGTCTTTCGGTCAACAATTGCCTCTGGTTCTTCAACCAACCTTTTGTTCTCATCAATTCTCAATTCAGAAATTGGAATTATATCGGGAACTTCTCCCGTGAACTTCCTCAAATAACACACATGAAAAGTGTTGTAAATTCCATTCAGTTCTTCGGGTAATTCGAGCTTGTAAGCTTGGTTTCCAATCCTCTGAAGAACCTTAAACGGTCCAATAAACCTTGGACTCAATTTTCCCCTTTTTCCAAATCTTATAAGTCCCTTCCACGGCGAGACTTTAAGCAAAACCGAATCCCCAATCTCAAAAGTCATCGGTCTTCGCTTCTTGTCAGCATAGCTCTTTTGACGATCTTGAGCTGCTAACATTCTTTCTCTAATTATTTTCAACTTTTCAGTAGTTTGATGAACCATCTCTAGTCCCATAAACTGCTTTTCCCCAGCCTCAAGCCAACAAGACGGCGTACGACACTTCTGTCCATACAAAGCTTGATAAGGTGCCATCTTAATGCTCGAGTGAAAACTATTATTATAGGAAAATTCTACCAATGGTAAATGTTCATCCCAATTACCTAGGAATTCCAAGGTACATGCTCTAAGCATATCTTCAAGTGTTTGTATTGTTCTTTCACTCTGACCATCAGTCTGCGGATGGTAAGTTGTACTTAAACATAACTTGGTACCCATTTCCTCTTGTAGACTTTTCCAAAACCTTGAGGTGAAACGGCTATCACGATCCGATACAATCGTTAACGGAACACCGTGAAGCCTCACAATTTCCTTCACGTAAGAATTCACAAGCTTTTCCATAGACCATTTCTCCTTGGCTGCTATGAAATGCGCACTCTTAGTGAATCGATCAACGACCACCCAAATCATGTCGTGACCATTCTTTGTTCTGGGCAGTTTAGTGACAAAGTCCATAGCAATGTCTTCCCACTTACCCATAGGCACAGGCAATGGTTATAAACTCCCATAAGGTTTCTGATGTTGTGTCTTTACTCTCACACAAGTCACACACTCAGCCACATACTTTGCAACATCAAGCTTCATCGTCGGCCACCAGTAGTACGGTTTCATATCCCTATACATTTTAGTGCTACTAGGATGAATTGAGTACATGGTTTTGTGAGCTTCTTCCATCAGAAGATCCCTAATTCCTCCTGACTTAGGTACCCAAATACGATCTTGGAATACCTTCAGTCCATGACCGTTAGTACCAAACACCAACGCTTTTCCCAAACGTTCCTCCTTTCGGTCATTCTTTTTAGAAGCTTCGCTTTGAGCTTTCTTTATACTTTCGACAATGGTCGAGACAACTTCAATTCTCAACGCTCTTGGCATTTTCCTTTCCAGATTGACTTTCCGACTGAGAGCATCAGCAACAACATTAGCTTTACTGGGGTGGTAAAGTATCTCACAGTCATAGTCCTTGAGTAATTCTAGCCAGCGTCGTTGCCTCATATTCAATTCCTTCTGATTAAAGAGATATTGGAGACTCTTATGATCAGTGAAAAGTTTGCACTTCGTGCCATAGAGGTAATGCCTCCATATTTTCAGAGCGAAAACTACCACTGCCAACTCCAAATCATGAGTCGGGTAATTCTTTTCATGCTCTTTCAGCTGTCGAGACGCATATGCTATCACCTTTTCTCTTTGGGTCGAAACACAACCCAATCCAACCCCAGACACATCGCTAAAAACAGCGAAGTCTTCAACTCCATCGGGTAGAGAAAGTATCGGTGCCTCGCATAGTTTCTTCTTTAACTTCTCGAATGCTTCTTTATGCTAATCACTCCAAGCATAAGTAGCTCCTTTGTGGGTCAAAGCTGTCAATGGAGTAGCAATCGAAGAAAAGCCTTGGATAAACCTGCGGTAATATCCGGCTAATCCTAAAAAGCTTTGAACCTCCGTGGGACTTTTCGGTTGTTCCCACTTCATCACAGCTTCGATCTTCGCTGGATCAACCATTATCCCTTCTTGGTTGACCACGTGACCCAATAATTGGACTTCACGAATCCAAAAATCACATTTGGAGAACTTCGCATACAGCTTCTCTGTCTTCAAAACTTCTAACACTTCTCGCAAGTGTCTGCCATGCTCCTCCTGGCTTTTTGAGTAAATCAAAATGTCGTCTATGAACACTATCATGGATTTATCAAGGAACGGATTACAAACCCTATTCATCAAATCCATGAATGCTGCCGGAGCATTGGTTAGTCCAAACGACATAACCAAGAACTCGTAGTGTCCATATCTAGTTCTGAATGCAGTCTTCTCGATATCTTGCTCTCTTACTTTCAGCTGATGATATCCTGACCTTAGATCGATCTTCGAGAAATAGCTCGAACCTTGCAATTGATCAAATAGGTCATCAATCCTCGGCAACGGATATCTATTCTTTATTGTTGCCTTGTTCAGCTCTCTGTAATCGATGCACATTCTCATACTTCCATCTTTCTTCTTCACAAATAACACCGGAGCTCCCCAGGGCGATGAACTAGGTCTAATGAAACCTTTGTCCAATAACTCCTGAAGTTGCATCATCAGCTCCTTCATCTCCGTCGGTGCTAATCGATAAGGTGCTTTTGTTATTGGCATGGTTCCTGGTAACAAGTCTATTTTGAACTCCACTTGTCTATCAGGTGGTAATCCAGGAAGATCTTCGGGAAATACTTCCGGATAATCACACACCACTGGAATACTCTGCATCACCTTCTTTTCCTTCTTAGCATCAATCACGAATGCTAAATATGATGTACATCCCTTGGTCAAACACTTTCTGGCTTTCATTAGAGAAATGATTCCAGAATTCACTCTGCGTTTGTCCCCATACACCATAAACAAATCTTTCTCAGGCGGGTTTACTTTAACTATCTTCTTCTTGCATAAAATTTCGGCATCATTGGCGCTAAGCCAATCCATTCCCAAAACGATGTCGAAACCATTAAGCTCGATAGGCAATAATTCTTCGAGAAACTTATTCCCATTAAGGTCGATTAAGATGTCTTTCATACGATGGCTAACAGGTACGAACTTGCCACTAGTTACTTCGACTAATAAAGCATCATCTAGTCTATCAATAGACAAAGCTAGCTTTCTACCAAACTCATGCGAAATAAAGGAGTAGTTGGCTCCAGAATCAAACAAAATTTGAGCAGGTAATTCATTTACGAGAAAGGTACCTGAAGCGACATTAGCTTCATCTTTAGCAGCCTCAAGTTTCATCTGGAAGGCTCTCGCCTTTGGCTTTGGTGGAATGTTGGGCCTAGCTGCCTCCTTCTTCTTCGGACAGTCTTTCAAAATATGCCCCTCTTCATTGCAACCAAAACACATCCTTTTGTTGTTCGGACATTCATTGGCAAAATGTCCAACCTTTCCACACTTGTAGCAGGTCACATCCTCGCTACATTTCCCGAAGTGCTTTTTCTTACACTTATCACACCACTTCGCTTCGCCTCCTTTTCCTCCACCAAACTTTTTCGAATCAGATTTCGAAAATTTGCCCTTCTTACCGGAACCAGATGTTCCCTCAATCTTTCTTTTCTCACCAACCTCAACCTTGTCGGTGGTTCTTCCCTTGATCATGTTCTCAACAGACTTGGCAGCCCAGATAGCTGCCTCTAGAGTAAGTGCCTGACGTACTGGCACCTCGTACTCTCATGGGAGTCCCTTCGCATACCGGTCCACCTTTGTCAACTCGTCTGGGACGATACGCAAGGCAAACTCCATCTTATCGGTGAAGCTATTGGTGTAGTCATCAACTCACATGCTGCCTTTTGTCAATGTCAGGAACTTGTTCTCCAACTCCAACAAATTTTGTGCCGAGCAGAACTTGCGCTTGAACTGCACCAAGAACTCTGCCCATGACAATTGCAGTGGCTCATTAGGGCTTAACGTCTTCCCTAGAGTGTTCCACCAACGAACGGCTCCACCTCGGAATTTTCGCACTGCATAGATAGTCTGCAACTTGCTTCTGCAGCCACAAGTCATAAAGGCCAATTCCATTTCGGAGATCCAATCCATAACCCCAATCGGATCCTCCTTTCCATTGAAGGTCGATGGTTTGCAAGTTAGAAAGTCCTTGTACTTGCATCCCATTCCATCATTCCTTCCATCATGGTTGTTTTGCCTAACTATCAGTGGGTTGGCTTGACCAATAGACCCACTGAAGTTTCCACCTTCCGAGTGCCCTTCATTTAATTCAGGCTCCTCCACACGAATTGACTGTTCTTCACGATTCTGTTGAAGCAACCATCTAGTTTCATCCATATGACGATCCAACATCGTCTGAATCATCATTTGCACACCAGCCATGGTTATTGGCTCAGGTGCTACTGCTACGACAGGTACTTGTTCAATCACTGGTGGTTGATTCCTGTTTTCGTCAGCATTTCCAACTCCACTTCTTGTTCTCACCATCTTTGGTCTACACACCGAATAAGGTGAAATTAGATCGTCAATCATGATAGATATTCAAATCTTCCTTATCGCTCCGAAACGTTTACATGCTAGTTCTAATATCGTAGACGCACGCTTAGAATCCTACACACATAAAGTTTCTAGATCCGGTCGGCAACAGACCATAGATCCGAACAAATAATATCATATATGGCAACATATAACATTTAGCACATAAAAGCATTTTAGGCAACTTTCCTAAAATAAACCAGTGCTCGTGTCTAAAATATCACAGACACACATCTCAAAATTTCACTTAGCATTCTAAGTTTAAGTCTAGAAATCCTACAAATTCCTAGTTCGCTTAAACTAATGCTCTGATACCAACTGTGACATCCCCAAAATCTCGGCCAGAAAAGATCGATTTTCATTTATGTTTTTTAAAATATTTTCAGAGTAAATCCTTTTGATTTGAAAGAGTTGCGGAATTTGTTCCCAAAAACAAAACATGATAAAACAATGTTTACCGAAGCATTTCATAAAAGAAATGTATTTTCATTAATATCAAAACTCGGGGTGTCATGTTCCGATACAGACCAATAAGCATAAACGAATACATTACAAGTCATTCAACAAATATAAACATATGCAGACTTGTAAACAAAACAACTGATGGTTCATCCATCTCATGCCCTCGCGCCACTTCCTGTAATACAAATAAAACTGAGTGGGTCAGGCTTGGGAGCCTGGTGAGCATATAGGGTTTTCAACCCACAATAAATATTCATATTTAATTTTTCACCAACCAACAATAATCCAATTACCCATTCCCGTTATTCTCACTTTATGTCCCTAAAACAACTATCACAAGGGACCTAGTCTAAGAATATTTCATCGGGGCGACAACACATGCTTCGGGGGTACCTCAGCAATATAAGTCAAATAAGGCAACCATGAGGGGGATGGAGTATAGCGAATGAACACCCAAGTTCATTAACACCTACAGGTGGCAAACCTGCTAATGTTTCCACAAGACTGTCTAGAATAGCCAGTGGTCGTCATCTAAACTCCGCTAGATGACTAAATCAAACAACAACGAGGCCTCTCATCTGTTTATTACACACCAACTATCTACCCATGTTCTACCCAACATATTAGTAGATAAAAATATACATTTTTATACATAGTTTCAAAACCTGTATATCATGCTCGATCAATACATTTTCCACATAACAGATGAGGCACACACACACATAACACGTATTTCATTGAGAAAATAATCATATCTATAAGATAGAAGAGAGTGAATACACATCCACACATAACACAACCAAATATATACACATAGCACGTATTTTATTTAAAATACTTCATATTATTGTATTTGGAAAGAAAATAACTACACACTCACTTGATTAGAAGATGATCGGACAGCACTACGACTTGCAGAAGTAGTAATCCTCAGCAGACCTGGGAGATCTCTTCAAAAATCGAACTTCTCGCGGGCAGAGCTTCGGCTCGGGAACCGCACTTCTTGGGATCTTCGGGATCTCGGGACTTGCCTCGGGGCTTGAGTATGATACCGGGGCTTCGGGATATTTCTGGCACGCAAAACGATGCAAAACGGGAGAGAGAAAAGAGGAAATTGGCAAAAGACTCGGCTGCCTTCGGTTCCTATTTATAGGAGGGTGGAGCCTCGGAGTACGCGGGGCGTACTGGTCCGAGAAACGTCACTGCTTACGTATCCGAAGCCACTTGCTGCGATGTTGACACCTTCGGAGTACGCAGGGCGTACACGAGTACGCGGCGCGTACCTCGGATCAGATCGGTGACTCGCCTTCGGATAATGCTTCCGAATTTCCATTTAAATTTAAATACAAAATATTTAATAAACTTCGGAAATTCATATATTCTTCATACAAACTCCGTTTTCGACGTTCTTTATATCCACACGAAGGTGAGACTACGCTCTACAACTTTCGTTTAGACTCCGTCGGCTAATTTCGACTTTATTTTTATTATTTATTTTTAATAGGCCGCGACAGAAAAACTTCATTATAAATTCATAACTTCTTCATTTGACGTCCGTTCTCGCCTAACTTTTTATCGCTTTGATACCAACAACGAGACCTTCGATCCTCGTTTAGATTGCTTCGGTTAAAAACCGCTCGATCTCAAATCGAGTAATTCGGGCTGCACACCGCTAAGCCGAAACTTCGATAAATCATAACTTTCTCATACGAAGTCAGATTTGGGCGTTCTATATATATTCGGAAACCTCGTTTCAACTACTACAACATTATTCAAAGATATTAATTTTATTTTACACTTAAATTTTGACGCTTATTTTTATTCTTAATTAATCAAACCACATAATTAAGCAATTAAGCACAAAACACACAATACTTAAATAATACAATCTTATTATTTCAAAACGGGTTACAAAGGTTAACCTAGACTATTACATTGCTAAAAGTGGCAAGCCCGGAAACACAGGCGTTACAATTCTCTCCACCTTAGAATGATTCCGTCCCCGGAATCACACATCAACAAACAAATATGGATAGCGACTCAACATGTCACTCTCCGTCTCCCAGGTGAGATTCGGCCCATTCGTGTGTTTCCATCGGACAAGCACTAACCCAACCATTTTGCGTCGCAACTTCTTAGTCTTTCGGTCAACAATTGCCTCTGGTTCTTCAACCAACCTTTTGTTCTCATCAATTCTCAATTCAGAAATTGGAATTATATCGGGAACTTCTCCCGTGAACTTCCTCAAATAACACACATGAAAAGTGTTGTAAATTCCATTCAGTTCTTCGGGTAATTCGAGCTTGTAAGCTTGGTTTCCAATCCTCTGAAGAACCTTAAACGGTCCAATAAACCTTGGACTCAATTTTCCCCTTTTTCCAAATCTTATAAGTCCCTTCCACGGCGAGACTTTAAGCAAAACCGAATCCCCAATCTCAAAAGTCATCGGTCTTCGCTTCTTGTCAGCATAGCTCTTTTGACGATCTTGAGCTGCTAACATTCTTTCTCTAATTATTTTCAACTTTTCAGTAGTTTGATGAACCATCTCTAGTCCCATAAACTGCTTTTCCCCAGCCTCAAGCCAACAAGACGGCGTACGACACTTCTGTCCATACAAAGCTTGATAAGGTGCCATCTTAATGCTCGAGTGAAAACTATTATTATAGGAAAATTCTACCAATGGTAAATGTTCATCCCAATTACCTAGGAATTCCAAGGTACATGCTCTAAGCATATCTTCAAGTGTTTGTATTGTTCTTTCACTCTGACCATCAGTCTGCGGATGGTAAGTTGTACTTAAACATAACTTGGTACCCATTTCCTCTTGTAGACTTTTCCAAAACCTTGAGGTGAAACGGCTATCACGATCCGATACAATCGTTAACGGAACACCGTGAAGCCTCACAATTTCCTTCACGTAAGAATTCACAAGCTTTTCCATAGACCATTTCTCCTTGGCTGCTATGAAATGCGCACTCTTAGTGAATCGATCAACGACCACCCAAATCATGTCGTGACCATTCTTTGTTCTGGGCAGTTTAGTGACAAAGTCCATAGCAATGTCTTCCCACTTACCCATAGGCACAGGCAATGGTTATAAACTCCCATAAGGTTTCTGATGTTGTGTCTTTACTCTCACACAAGTCACACACTCAGCCACATACTTTGCAACATCAAGCTTCATCGTCGGCCACCAGTAGTACGGTTTCATATCCCTATACATTTTAGTGCTACTAGGATGAATTGAGTACATGGTTTTGTGAGCTTCTTCCATCAGAAGATCCCTAATTCCTCCTGACTTAGGTACCCAAATACGATCTTGGAATACCTTCAGTCCATGACCGTTAGTACCAAACACCAACGCTTTTCCCAAACGTTCCTCCTTTCGGTCATTCTTTTTAGAAGCTTCGCTTTGAGCTTTCTTTATACTTTCGACAATGGTCGAGACAACTTCAATTCTCAACGCTCTTGGCATTTTCCTTTCCAGATTGACTTTCCGACTGAGAGCATCAGCAACAACATTAGCTTTACTGGGGTGGTAAAGTATCTCACAGTCATAGTCCTTGAGTAATTCTAGCCAGCGTCGTTGCCTCATATTCAATTCCTTCTGATTAAAGAGATATTGGAGACTCTTATGATCAGTGAAAAGTTTGCACTTCGTGCCATAGAGGTAATGCCTCCATATTTTCAGAGCGAAAACTACCGCTGCCAACTCCAAATCATGAGTCGGGTAATTCTTTTCATGCTCTTTCAGCTGTCGAGACGCATATGCTATCACCTTTTCTCTTTGGGTCGAAACACAACCCAATCCAACCCCAGACACATCGCTAAAAACAGCGAAGTCTTCAACTCCATCGGGTAGAGAAAGTATCGGTGCCTCGCATAGTTTCTTCTTTAACTTCTCGAATGCTTCTTTATGCTAATCACTCCAAGCATAAGTAGCTCCTTTGTGGGTCAAAGCTGTCAATGGAGTAGCAATCGAAGAAAAGCCTTGGATAAACCTGCGGTAATATCCGGCTAATCCTAAAAAGCTTTGAACCTCCGTGGGACTTTTCGGTTGTTCCCACTTCATCACAGCTTCGATCTTCGCTGGATCAACCATTATCCCTTCTTGGTTGACCACGTGACCCAAGAATTGGACTTCACGAATCCAAAAATCACATTTGGAGAACTTCGCATACAGCTTCTCTGTCTTCAAAACTTCTAACACTTCTCGCAAGTGTCTGCCATGCTCCTCCTGGCTTTTTGAGTAAATCAAAATGTCGTCTATGAACACTATCATGGATTTATCAAGGAACGGATTACAAACCCTATTCATCAAATCCATGAATGCTGCCGGAGCATTGGTTAGTCCAAACGACATAACCAAGAACTCGTAGTGTCCATATCTAGTTCTGAATGCAGTCTTCTCGATATCTTGCTCTCTTACTTTCAGCTGATGATATCCTGACCTTAGATCGATCTTCGAGAAATAGCTCGAACCTTGCAATTGATCAAATAGGTCATCAATCCTCGGCAACGGATATCTATTCTTTATTGTTGCCTTGTTCAGCTCTCTGTAATCGATGCACATTCTCATACTTCCATCTTTCTTCTTCACAAATAACACCGGAGCTCCCCAGGGCGATGAACTAGGTCTAATGAAACCTTTGTCCAATAACTCCTGAAGTTGCATCATCAGCTCCTTCATCTCCGTCGGTGCTAATCGATAAGGTGCTTTTGTTATTGGCATGGTTCCTGGTAACAAGTCTATTTTGAACTCCACTTGTCTATCAGGTGGTAATCCAGGAAGATCTTCGGGAAATACTTCCGGATAATCACACACCACTGGAATACTCTGCATCACCTTCTTTTCCTTCTTAGCATCAATCACGAATGCTAAATATGATGTACATCCCTTGGTCAAACACTTTCTGGCTTTCATTAGAGAAATGATTCCAGAATTCACTCTGCGTTTGTCCCCATACACCATAAACAAATCTTTCTCAGGCGGGTTTACTTTAACTATCTTCTTCTTGCATAAAATTTCGGCATCATTGGCGCTAAGCCAATCCATTCCCAAAACGATGTCGAAACCATTAAGCTCGATAGGCAATAATTCTTCGAGAAACTTATTCCCATTAAGGTCGATTAAGATGTCTTTCATACGATGGCTAACAGGTACGAACTTGCCACTAGTTACTTCGACTAATAAAGCATCATCTAGTCTATCAATAGACAAAGCTAGCTTTCTACCAAACTCATGCGAAATAAAGGAGTAGTTGGCTCCAGAATCAAACAAAATTTGAGCAGGTAATTCATTTACGAGAAAGGTACCTGAAGCGACATTAGCTTCATCTTTAGCAGCCTCAAGTTTCATCTGGAAGGCTCTCGCCTTTGGCTTTGGTGGAATGTTGGGCCTAGCTGCCTCCTTCTTCTTCGGACAGTCTTTCAAAATATGCCCCTCTTCATTGCAACCAAAACACATCCTTTTGTTGTTCGGACATTCATTGGCAAAATGTCCAACCTTTCCACACTTGTAGCAGGTCACATCCTCGCTACATTTCCCGAAGTGCTTTTTCTTACACTTATCACACCACTTCGCTTCGCCTCCTTTTCCTCCACCAAACTTTTTCGAATCAGATTTCGAAAATTTGCCCTTCTTACCGGAACCAGATGTTCCCTCAAACTTTCTTTTCTCACCAACCTCAACCTTGTCAGTGGTTCTTCCCTTGATCATGTTCTCAACAGATTTGGCAGCCCAGATAGCTGCCTCTAGAGTAAGTGCCTGACGTACTGGCACCTCGTACTCTCATGGGAGTCCCTTCGCATACCGGTCCACCTTTGTCAACTCGTCTGGGACGATACGCAAGGCAAACTCCATCTTATCGGTGAAGCTATTGGTGTAGTCATCAACTCACATGCTGCCTTTTGTCAATGTCAGGAACTTGTTCTCCAACTCCAACAAATTTTGTGCCGAGCAGAACTTGCGCTTGAACTGCACCAAGAACTCTGCCCATGACAATTGCAGTGGCTCATTAGGGCTTAACGTCTTCCCTAGAGTGTTCCACCAACGAACGGCTCCACCTCGGAATTTTCGCACTGCATAGATAGTCTGCAACTTGCTTCTGCAGCCACAAGTCATAAAGGCCAATTCCATTTCGGAGATCCAATCCATAACCCCAATCGGATCCTCCTTTCCATTGAAGGTCGATGGTTTGCAAGTTAGAAAGTCCTTGTACTTGCATCCCATTCCATCATTCCTTCCATCATGGTTGTTTTGCCTAACTATCAGTGGGTTGGCTTGACCAATAGACCCACTGAAGTTTCCACCTTCCGAGTGCCCTTCATTTAATTCAAGCTCCTCCACACGAATTGACTGTTCTTCACGATTCTGTTGAAGCAACCATCTAGTTTCATCCATATGACGATCCAACATCGTCTGAATCATCATTTGCACACCAACCATGGTTATTGGCTCAGGTGCTACTGCTACGACAGGTACTTGTTCAATCACTGGTGGTTGATTCCTGTTTTCGTCAGCATTTCCAACTCCACTTCTTGTTCTCACCATCTTTGGTCTACACACCGAATAAGGTGAAATTAGATCGTCAATCATGATAGATATTCAAATCTTCCTTATCGCTCCGAAACGTTTACATGCTAGTTCTAATATCGTAGACGCACGCTTAGAATCCTACACACATAAAGTTTCTAGATCCGGTCGGCAACAGACCATAGATCCGAACAAATAATATCATATATGGCAACATATAACATTTAGCACATAAAAGCATTTTAGGCAACTTTCCTAAAATAAACCAGTGCTCGTGTCTAAAATATCACAGACACACATCTCAAAATTTCACTTAGCATTCTAAGTTTAAGTCTAGAAATCCTACAAATTCCTAGTTCGCTTAAACTAATGCTCTGATACCAACTGTGACATCCCCAAAATCTCGGCCAGAAAAGACCGATTTTCATTTATGCTTTTTAAAATATTTTCAGAGTAAATCCTTTTGATTTGAAAGAGTTGCGGAATTTGTTCCCAAAAACAAAACATGATAAAACAATGTTTACCGAAGCATTTCATAAAAGAAATGTATTTTCATTAATATCAAAACTCGGGGTGTCATGTTCCGATACAGACCAATAAGCATAAACGAATACATTACAAGTCATTCAACAAATATAAACATATGCAGACTTGTAAACAAAACAACTGATGGTTCATCCATCTCATGCCCTCGCGCCACTTCCTGTAATACAAATAAAACTGAGTGGGTCAGGCTTGGGAGCCTGGTGAGCATATAGGGTTTTCAACCCACAATAAATATTCATATTTAATTTTTCACCAACCAACAATAATCCAATTACCCATTCCCGTTATTCTCACTTTATGTCCCTAAAACAACTATCACAAGGGACCTAGTCTAAGAATATTTCATCGGGGTGACAACACATGCTTCGGGGGTACCTCAGCAATATAAGTCAAATAAGGCAACCATGAGGGGGATGGAGTACAGCGAATGAACACCCAAGTTCATTAACACCTACAGGTGGCAAACCTGCTAATGTTTCCACAAGACTGTCTAGAATAGCCAGTGGTCGTCATCTAAACTCCGCTAGATGACTAAATCAAACAACAACGAGGCCTCTCATCTGTTTATTACACACCAACTATCTACCCATGTTCTACCCAACATATTAGTAGATAAAAATATACATTTTTATACATAGTTTCAAAACCTGTATATCATGCTCGATCAATACATTTTCCACATAACAGATGAGGCACACACACACATAACACGTATTTCATTGAGAAAATAATCATATCTATAAGATAGAAGAGAGTGAATACACATCCACACATAACACAACCAAATATATACACATAGCACGTATTTTATTTAAAATACTTCATATTATTGTATTTGGAAAGAAAATAACTACACACTCACTTGATTAGAAGATGATCGGACAGCACTACGACTTGCAGAAGTAGTAATCCTCAGCAGATCTGGGAGATCTCTTCAAAAATCGAACTTCTCGCGGGCAGAGCTTCGGCTCGGGAACCGCACTTCTTGGGATCTTCGGGATCTCGGGACTTGCCTCGGGGCTTGAGTATGATACCGGGGCTTCAGGATATTTCTGGCACGCAAAACGATGCAAAACGGGAGAGAGAAGAGAGGAAATTGGCAAAAGACTCGGCTGCCTTCGGTTCCTATTTATAGGAGGGTGGAGCCTCGGAGTACGCGGGGCGTACTGGTCCGAGAAACGTCACTGCTTACGTATCCGAAGCCACTTGCTGCGATGTTGACACCTTCGGAGTACGCAGGGCGTACACGAGTACGCGGCGCGTACCTCGGATCAGATCGGTGACTCGCCTTCGGATAATGCTTCCGAATTTCCATTTAAATTTAAATACAAAATATTTAATAAACTTCGGAAATTCATATCTTCTTCATACGAACTCCTTTTTCGACGTTCTTTATATCCACGCGAAGGTGAGACTACGCTCTACAACTTTCGTTTAGACTCCGTCGGCTAATTTCGACTTTATTTTTATTATTTATTTTTAATAGGCCGCGACAGAAAAACTTCGTTATAAATTCATAACTTCTTCGTTTGACGTCCGTTCTCGCCTAACTTTTTTATCAATTTGATACCAACAACGAGACCTTCGATCCTCGTTTAGATTGTTTCGGCTAAAAACCGCTCGATCTCAAATCGAGTAATTCGGGCTGCACACCGCTAAGCCGAAACTTCGATAAATCATAACTTTCTCATACGAAGTCAGATTTGGGCGTTCTATATATATTTGGAAACCTCGTTTCAACTACTACAACATTATTCAAAGATATTAAGTTTATTTTACACTTAAATTTTGACGCTTATTTTTATTCTTAATTAATCAAACCACATAATTAAGCAATTAAGCACAAAACACACAATACTTAAATAATACAATTTTATTATTTCAAAACGGGTTACAAAGGTTAACCTAGACTATTACATTGCTAAAAGTGGCAAGCCCGGAAACATAGGCGTTACATTACGTTTCTTGTTTACTTCTTGATTTATAGCCTTGTAGTTGGAAAGTATCATCTTAAAATTTTGAATTCCAATTCAAATTTGATGAAGACTCCTTGATTTATTATGATTACCTTGAATAATCGGTTGAAGATATTTTGATAATTGATTGCATAAAATTCGGCAGCTGAAATTTAGGGATTCAAAATTGATATTGATATTGATGATATTGATATGGATCGATGAATTTGGCGGGAGAAAATAAGGAGAAGTGCTAGAGAGAATGCCACGTGGAATAAGATGGTATAAAAGAAGGGCACGTGGCATGTAGGAGAGGATTTTATTAAGAATGGAGATTTTTATTAATTTGTTACTAGGTGTGAGACCCGTGTATTACACGGGTTGATTAGAAAAGTTAAATATAAGGTGTAGACATTAAGTATTTTCTAAAGTAAAATTTTGAAATAAATATAAAGTAAATGATGAATAAGTAATTCAATCTATACTAATAAAAAATTATTATCATGTTTTAAATAATTATGTTGAATATGAATGTTTAATAATTAAATATTTTTTGAAGTAAATTTTCGAAATAAAAACAATAAATAGAATAAACCACAAGGACCATTTATGTAATTTGTCTTAATTAATCTATAATAATAAAACTAATTAATATAAATTCATAAATGAAATTCATTAATATATTAATAGAAATAAGAATTCATAAATGGAAGATTTACTATATACATTAATTCATATCCTCCTTAATAAATGAATTTTTTTTTGTCACATGTCAATCTCTTATGAGTTTTGACACTTGTCATTTTATAGTATTTTTGAAATAAATATTATTCACTTGTCAATTTTTGGTTTGTTTCAATTTTTAAAATTAAAGTCATATATTTATATTTGTAAAGTATTAAATATAATATATATGATATTAAATTGCAATAAATATGTTTCTTCTTTTCATATTTTAAAGTTGTACATTAAAAAATATTTTCTGTTTACACTTTAATGTTTAATCTTTTTTTTTTAAATCAACTCGTGTAATACGCGGGTCTCACACCTAGTTAATTATTATGAGGTGACATTTAATAGGTGGAAGTTGAATAAAAATGAAAAAATTACAAAAATGACAAGTGGAAAAAAATAATTTTAAAATTTCTAAAAAAATGACATGTGTCAAATTCAATAAGAAGTTGACATTTGGCAAAATTATCTTTATTTATTAGGGTAGATGAATATATTAATAGAAACAAGAATTCACAAATGGAAGGTTTAATATATATTAATTCATATTAATTATTATGATGTGACATTTATTAGGTGGAAGTTGAATAAAAATGAAAAAACTACAAAAATGACAAGTGGAAAAAATAATTTTAAAATTCTAAAAAAATGACATGTGTCAAATTCAATAAGAAGTTGACATTTGGCAAAATTATCTTTATTTATTAGGGTAGACTAGTAGGTTACCCGCGCGATGCGGTTGCGCCAAATAATTAATTTCCGCAGATAGTTTTCATACGGCGATTAGTTTCATTTTCGTGTCAAATAGTTCATTTCAACCTTTTGTCAGATTGTTTTGTATCGACAAGGCATAAGAGCCATTACCTATGGCATGTGTGGTCTTGGAATTACCCAATGAATGTCTCCTAACGCCGCAACAGGAACCGATAGAAGCAGACACAAATTGACTCAGTACATGAACTACATAAGCGGACGAATAGCAGTAATATATAACAGACTTTTATTATAAAAGAACACAAAAAAATAGAAATTATGTATGTCAGTCAATTGAAGAATTCAAGCTCGTCTGATATTTAGATAGTTCTTTTGGCGGATGCGACGACGAAAAATAGTTTATTTCAGCGATTTGTTTTCTGTCGATAAGTTATTTCGAAATAAAAATAAAAGTACGTTGCAATTATGGATAAAAAAGAAGTTAATATTTGGTTGAAATCAAAAGCATGTTATCTTTTGTTTTAAATAATTATTTTTGGATATTTTGGGTTATATATGAAATTACGTTGTTGTTTGAAATTAAAAATTAAAATTTTATTGTTCTTTTAGATTTTAAAACATACTTACTTGTTTATAGTTAATCATAATACACACAAATAATATTATGCATTTTTTAAAACGAACATATATGGTGATAAAAAAAGTAAAGTAAATCGACGTCTATTTTCTTGAAAACAGTAAAAATTTTATTTTTCTTTTTCTATTATCGAAAATTATTTGTATTATATATATCATTATTATAATATAATTAAGGAGAATATATTTAATACTATTTATATAGATAAAATCCCTATTCTAATAAAAAAAAATAGTTTTAATCTTCTTTTGACATGTGTCATCATATTAGGCCTCCTAATTAATATATATTTTATTCGTTTTTTGTCATGTGTCACACTATTAAACCTCTTAATTAATGCATGTCACTTGTCAACCTATTAATTCTCTATTTCAAATTTAAAATTTTCACTTTAATTACAATAAATTAATAACATTGTAATAAAATTAAAATAAAATTAATACAAATTATAAGGTGATATAATTTCACATATTTATTTAAATTAATGATTATAATTGATTAATAATTTTGTGTTCTAACTATTAAAGTTTAATTAAATTTGTAGCCGTGGTTTCACGAGTTATAAACTCGTAAATAAATAAGTTTATTCTCCTATCGACAAGTGTCACAATATTACAAATTCTCATTAATATTATATACCACATGTCAACCTATTAATTTTAAATTTTAAATTTTAAATTTTCACTTTAATTACATTAAATTAATATTTGATAATTGATTCTTCATTTCAAATTTCACACTTTAATTACGTTAAATTAATATATTATAATTGATTCTTCATTTCAAATTTCACGCTTTAATTACGTTAAATTAATATATTATAATTGATTCTTCATTTCAAATTTCACACTTTAATTATATTAAATTAATAAAATTTGAATAAAAAATAAAATAAAATTATTGTCTATTATAAAGTGATATAATTTCATGTATTTATTTAAATCAACCATTATAACTTTATATAACTAAAAAAATGTCTCTTAATTAATAATTTATTTAAAATAATTTATTTGAAATAATTGATTAATAATTTCAATTTTTTACTATGAAGGTTTAATTAGTTTTATAACCGTGGTTTTCACGGATTATAAACTAGTGTTTAATATATCAAGACATGATATGCTATCAAATAAAGAAAAATATTAGGTGTGCTATGCATTCATCCCACCCCACATCTTATTGTATTTTTCATATCTTATTTACTAGGTGTAAAACTCGTGTAATACACGAGTTGAATAAAAAAAAATTAAATATCAAAATGAAAACAATAAATATTTTTTAAAATAAAATTTTGAAATAAGAAATAAAAATATATCAATTACAATTTATTATTACATTTATTACATTTATTACATTTAATACTTTACATATATACACATAAGTATTATGTGCCTTTAACTTTAAAATTAAAAAAATCTAGAAATTGACATGTAGATTTTATTATATTTTAAAAATATCACAAAATAACAAGTGTTAAAACAACTTATGAGAGATTGACATTGGCAAAATTGATATTCATTTATTATAGTAGAATTATTTTATTCTTGGTAGATATTTTATTCTTGATAGATAGTGGGCATGTATGCTAATTGCTAAGTATAATGCACATTGACCATGTTGTCTAGGGGACCAAGTTGTTTTTTTACTTGCTAACGAAAAACCATAAACAAATTAGTGATAGACGAGGGACAAAATTATGTTTTGATATTTTTATAATAATTACGGACTTATCGTAATATTAACGATTTTTACTTATAAAAAATTATATTTAGAATCTATTTTATTTTTCCCACACAATCTTCAAATCAACGGGGGTGATTTTATTCATATTTATAAGTATTTTTGTTTTTTGTTTTTTGTTTTTTTTTTCTGTCATTTTGTATTTTTTTTTCTTCTTATCCTTCTTAATAAATGAAGGTTTTTTTTGCCACATGTCATCTTCTTCTTCATTTGGACATATGACATTTTTTAGATTTTTTGAATTTTTTATTTTCCACTTGTCATTTTATTGTAATTTTCATTTTATTAAATTAAAATTCCACATTTAATATGTAAGGTAATATATATGTAAGATATTTATTAGAAACGATTTATATATATAATGTATTCAATGTATTAAAGTCTCATTAATTTTAACAATTTAAATTTTTTCTCATTTTTCTTATAAATTCAAACTTTTCAAATTGTTAAAATTTTATATTTATTTTTTTTAATTAAACCATATAATATATAAGTCTCACACCTAATATATAATAATGGCAAACAAAGATGAGGTCACTTTTCTCCTCTTTTTTCCCTTTAAAATACCACCTTTCAGATCCATTTTCAACCAAACCTGAAAGGCTGAAAGTCTGAAATATCTTCCCACCAAGAAAGAAGAGAAGGTGGAAAGGAGAGAGAGAAAAAGAGATGGGCGGTAGCGACGGCGGAGCAGCGGCAAAGACGGTGGTGGAGAGCAAAGAGTGGTATTTAGCAGCCTACGCACCGGAAAATGTACCCACTTCAGATCATCTAAAGCTGCGTTCAGTCACCATTTCTCTCGAATATGATTCCGTCGCCGATCAACACGTGGCAGTGCAGCTGCTCTTAATCTCCGTCGATCCTTATCTACGATCCACCATCACCGGCCGTGATGGTGACCTGTACTTACCTCGACCTCCCCTCAACAAGGTTCTAATCATTTGTCATATTGTTTATTCCCAGAACTTATTTAATGCTTCTTAAAAAAATAGGATTTTTGGTGTTTTCGATTCAACACAATTTTTGGTGATAGCATCAAATTTGACTTGGACCACAACTTTACTAAATATGGTGTTGTATTATAATTTGATAAAATTGCTAAAAAGGTTCATAAGGATTATTTTTTTTATTATTTTGGTTCCAATATCTTCAAAATTGTGGAAATGTTTTTTTGTCAATTTGGTGTCAAACTTGAAAATACCATTTTACCTTTTATATATTGGTTTTCTTCCACTGTTTTAATTTATTTAATATATAAAGAATATTTATTAGAAATCTAATTAAGTTAGAAGAACATTATGCTCATAATGTCTTTTTATGTATTACATGGTGTTAAAGATTAATCATTATTTTGCACAATTTTACACCATTTTAAACTGGAAAATGACGTTAGGAGTAAGATGGTTTTAACAAACCTTTTTTTGTTATGTATTTATTCAAAAACCAAAAAATAAAAAACTTGTACAATATACCTTAGAACTTGTGCCAAATGTGTGAGAAGATGGATTTTGATGTGTAATGAATTGAAAAAGATAAAATTAAAAATAGAAAAAAAAAATAGTGATGCCACTCATTGGTGAGATGTCAATTGAAAAGAAATATGAAAGGAGCTTTCAAAACTAACACCAAATTAATCGGTAGAATGATTATATAACATATGGACCAAAATTATAATTTACTCTTTCAAAATAAAATATAACTAAAAATATTTTTTTGTTTAAACTTTGTCAATCCAAGTCCATGTTATCGCGTAATTTGTTAATGTTGGTCCCACTTTGTAAACCATAACTACTTACCACCTATCAACTTTTGACTTCGATAATTGACAAAGAAACATAAACTTATTGAGTAAAATATGTTATTTAATATCAGCTTATTTGAATTAAAATATGATAATTACTGTCTTTTTCTAAATAAGCAAACATAATTTTTACAATCTTTCAAACTTATCTTTGAAGTCTGGCCTGCATGATGACGTAAGAATCTAAAGATGACAAATTGAATGCATAATAAATTAATAATACACGAATAAATCTTAATTCGGTCAAAACCAATGCATAGTAAAAATATAACTTTATTACATAAAATACAAAAAGGATATCACTATATCAGACATTATCATTAAATGGCAATCATTTAAAAATTGATAATATAAAATGTTTTAGTTAATTATACGCTTACTTTCTTACATGCTTTAATTATTGTATGTTTGTAGGCAATCACAGGGTTTGGCATAGGAAGGGTGGTACGATCGAAAAATAAAAACTTTAACGAGGGCGATATCGTCATTAACCCTTTTTCACCTGTTGCTGAATACAGCATCATACCAGCTGATTTCCTTAGAAAGATTGATCAAACAACCGATATCGCGTTGCCTAATTACCTCAGTTGTCTTGGTAAATCACTAAATTGCCATTTCATTTAATATTTTACTTTATTATTACATTCGTTAATTATTCTTTTCTTTAAAACGTTTTTATTGATGATAAAATAATATATCGTAACCATTGCCAAAGGTAAAGTTAGATTAAAAATGATTTTACTTTCTTTTCGGATAAACACATTTTAATCTCTAATCAACTGAAAAGTACAATTTTAATAACTTCAATCTTAATTTACACTTCTACTTTTGCTCAACATATTTCTTGATACATGGATAAAAACATACTTTCAATTTGAACAAGTGTTGGTTAAATATTATATATAAAAAAATAATTGTAAATCTTTTGTTATTTATCACAAAATTTAAGTTGTTTTAAAATTGTCATATGAAAAAAATAATATTGATACATGAAACACAAGGGGTACCCGGCTTTACTGCATGGGTGGCAATAGAGGTGCTCGGGAACCCTAAGCCTGGCTCAAATGTGTTTATATCTGCGGCTGCTGGAGGTGTTGGAATGTTTGCTGGACAATTGGCTAAACTAAAAGGATGTCGAGTTGTTGGAAGCACAGGGTCTAATGACAAAGTAAGTTTTAATTTATACAAAAAGTTGACTTCACATTTAACTTATGTAAATGCAAGAAATATTAATGCTCTCTTTTAGCATGCATAAGTTAGCTTATGTTTTTTAATTGACATTATTGGAAGTTAGTGTTTAATGAGACCACAAAAGTAGATTAACGTAGCTTATAAGAATATGAACTAATTTTTTGATAAGTTACTTGAGATAACTTATTGATAAATTAGTTTACAAGTTAAAAAGTAGGTTTCTGCTAACATGTCAATTATAGGTGACATTTGAGTTTATTGTGATGTGACTCTAGGTGACATTTGAGTTTATTACAATTTAACTAACGTTTGATGAAGCAACTAAAGTAGTTTATAAGCTCTTATAAGTTAAAAGCTAACTTTTCCCTCATTGGGCATTACTTGTATGTCAAACAATATATAAATTTCTTTCTATTACTACAAACATTAAATTTTTATTGATTTGTAAAGATGTTATCTTTTAAATAACATATTATAATATTGCGTTATTAGTTTAGGTATCTTTAGTTATATGTTTGACGGATTAATTGAAAAGTGAAAATTTAGCTGATAAAAAATAACATTTGGTAAAACTAAATGATAAGTTAGTTAAAATATATAGAATGGAAATATCTGTAGAAAATTGAGTTTTTTTTTTATAATTAATAAATATTATATTCTTATTTAAACGTTAGTCTGAATATGATTTTTTAAAATCCACATTATAAACTATTTTTTGGTTTCCTAATTAATTAACCATGACAAAATAAAGAAACTTGAAAAATAAACTTACTTATAAGCTAGATGTGACATGTCAACATAATTACCTTAGTGATTTTAAGTTTGACATTAGGAATTCGCTCGTTGTGTTTATTTAAACCCTTAAAAACAAACAATGCATTTACAAAACCAAACAATTGTCTCACAATGAAAAATGCAGGTTCAACTTATAAAGGACGAATTTGGATATGATGAGGGATTCAACTATCATGAAGAATCAGATTTTGATGTTGCATTAGCCAAGTAATTTAAATTTCCTACATAGTATAATTTTATTTTCTTAAATTATTCATCTTAAAAACAATATTTTTTCACTTATATCACCATGTACCATGGATGATATGAACATATATAATCATGGACAACTTGTGGCTTTCTGACATTAGATAACCCATTTTGTACATTTACAAACAAATTGTAGGTATTTTCCAGATGGAATCGATCTATACTTGGATAATGTTGGTGGTAAATTGCTAGATGATGTTCTTAATCATGTCAATAAAGGTGCTAATATCGTCATAAGTGGGATGATATCTCAATACAACACAGTAAGTTTCTCTTGTTTGATAATCAAGATTATATTCTATTCAAGACTTTTCTGTTTAGTTAACTTCAAAACACATCTTTTGAGGTAGATTCCGGCAGAGAGAGAAGGCGTGAAGAACCTACTGAATATGGTGGGAAAAGACGTGAAGATGCAGGGATTTCTTTGTGGTTCGTATTTGAATCAGTTTGGAGAATTTGCACAACAAATGGAAAAGTACATCAACGAAGAGAAGATAAAGCCGAAACACAAAATAAATCAAGGGATTGAGAGTTTTTTTGAAAGCTTTGTTTCCCTTTTCTCGAGCTCCAACCTCGGAAAAGTTATTGTTCAAGTTGCCACGTAATTGAGAATGAATTATGTTGGAATTTTCTTCGCTATCCATATGAATCTATGCTTTATTGAATCATTTATGTTAGGTGAATTACATGATGTAAAAACTGATTACCGAGAATAAAATTTGTAGGCATTTGGTTTGCAAGAATCCTTTTTTTTAATGAAAAAATAATAGGGATATGGCAATGAGCTTGGGTTGGAAGTTGATTTCAAGCAATTATATTAAATAAGTTCAAAATTTCAACCAAATCAAACCTATGGATAAATGACTTAAAGAACTCAAACTCATTAAAACTTTATTAATTAGTTTGCTAGGTGTAAAACTCGTATATTATACGGGTTGATTAAAAAAATATATCAAAGTTTAAATATTAAGAATTTTTTAAAATAAAATTTCAAAATAAATAGACATATTCAACTAATGAATAAATAGAATCACTATTAAGAAGATGATCCATAATATCAATGAATTTTTTAATATATCTTATATATATTTTTTAAGATTCTTTGCATTTATTATCACATTAAATATATTTAATACTTTACATATATAAATTTAGTATTATGTGGCATATTAATCGATTTAATTAAAAAAACCCACAAAATGACATGTGGATTTAAATTTAATAAAAAAATTTACAAAATTACATGTGACAAATTTAATAAGAATATGACATTTGGCAAAATGATCTTTATTTATTATGATAGATTTTTTTAGCTTATAGTAATTTAGTTTTTGCTAAGACTCTAAAATAGTCAATAAAATAATTTATACGCTAGTTTTTCAAGGGTGGAAGGTATCATTGGGGGATGGAAGAAAAAGGGTGGCGGTACTGTTGGGGATGAATTCGAGCAACCTGTAATCCCTCGATTTGTTTCATAAAAAGTGAAATGGAGATTGATTGCTTGTTAGAGAAAAAATCTAAATAAAACTCGATGCTCTCGTAATTACGAATCCCTCAATATAAATAACGTTGAGAACAGAATTTGTATGAAGAAGTTATGAATTTCGCAAAGTCTTTTATAGTGTATTCATTATAGACTGTAAAATAAAAATAAAATGTGAATTAGTCTATAAAGTCTAAATGAAAGTTGTAGTACTCGTCGATACGAAACCGGAGATATAAAGAACATTGAAAATGGAGCTCGTATGCAAAATATATGATTTTTTCTGAATATTTTAAATTTTTCCTGGAAGTGATGACGTGACGGCACCAGCGTGCGCCACGTGGCAGAGGTGGCAACCTCTTCTCCCAACCGACTTGATGGCGTGGCACCACAAAATGTCGACATGAGGCCCAATAGAAAGTCGACATGTGGCACCATGAGGATACAACACATGTCGCAACCAGATGTAAAGGCTTCCTCCCTACAAAATGAATGAACGTGTGGTAGCAGGAGAGGCGGCCACGTAACCAGATGCGGTACGCCCCCTGTTTTGTCTATAAATGGTTCCAATTTTTACTCATTTGCTCCACAATTTTCTTCAACTTTCTCTCAAACTTTTTTCGCAAACTGAGGCATGACTTTAAGAGTTTTTAAGTGTTAGTAGTGAAGCTTTGGAGCATCAGAGAGCCCGATAAAATAGAGCTTTCAATATCGAAGTTCTTCCTGCATGGTTTCCGGTTTTTCACTAGCAAACATGTATGTTGAGCTATACTTACTATGTTTTAAGTGTAACGTATATTTTTGTTCATAGTCGTTAATATGAA
Source organism: Lactuca sativa (assembly GCF_002870075.4). Taxonomy (NCBI): domain Eukaryota; kingdom Viridiplantae; phylum Streptophyta; class Magnoliopsida; order Asterales; family Asteraceae; genus Lactuca; species Lactuca sativa. Next base: position 196,827,707 of record NC_056631.2, on the reverse strand, counting down.
CTTATAAGTAAGATTTATCAGTAATATCGGACGTTATACTGATCGATCTACTTATGAGGGTGATGTCTAGACTAGATATATGAGATGTTTAAAGTCCATTTTCCAAACGGTAGATCTTTTTACAAAACGGATCCTACCTCCAAAGTGATTTTACCTGGAGATAAACTTGGTAATTGTATTCCATGTATAAACTAATGATTACAAGAGAATATATAATAAACATAATTACATTGAGAACCCTTTAATAAATAAATACTACTAAAGCTATCTACATAGTCTAATATTCCCTCGCAAGCTAAGGTCGGGAAGCGACCTGTAGCTTGGATATAAGTAACCAGAATCGTTGTGACAGTAGAGGTTTATTGAAGACATCAATCATCTGATCAGTTGTAGAAATGAACTGAACAAATTTTTTTCTTTGGGAGACCTTCTCACGAACAAAATGAAAGTCAACTTCAACATGCTTTGTGCGAGCATGAAAGATAGGATTAGCTGATAAGTATTTGTCACCTAAATTATCATACCATAAGGTAGGGACAAATGACATAGGGACCCGTATCTCATGCTAGAGTGTCTCAAGCCAGGTAAGTTCAACAACAGTGTAAGTAATGGCTTTATATTTTGATTCTATAGATGACATGGATATAGTCTTTTGTTTGTAATTTGACCAAGAGAGTAAATTCAATCCAAGATATATTCCAAATCCCCCGGTGGATCGTCGGTTATCAAGGCAATCAACCCAATCAGCATCGGAAAAGGCAGTTATAAAATTGAAGGTTGTGTCTGTATATTGATGTAACATTGAGGTGGAACAGTGCTGAATGGAGAGACCAAAATCGTCAGTCCCAAGTAGGTAGTGAAGAATGCGCTTGACAACTGACCAATGATTATTAGTGGTAGGATGTATAAACTAACATACCTTATTGACAACATAGGTGATATCTGGTCTAGACATGGTGACATATTGAAGAGCCCCTACAGTTTGATGGTATTTGATCGGGTCACTAAATGGAGAACTGTCCCAAAGAGACAGATTCAAAGTACTGGTGATGCGAGATGGAACCAATTTAGAATTAGATAGACATATCCTTTCCAGTAGCTCGTTAATGTACTTACTTTGTGATGACGTAATATCTTTTCCCTTGGGAATAATCTTGATGCCCATAAAATAAGAGAGAGGCCCCATATCCTAAACTATAAAAGAGGTGCTTAGGCTTTATATTACCGGATTAATAGCAACATCGTTGTTACCAGTCAAGATTATGTCATCAACATAAGCCAGCATACACATGAGTGTACCCTGATATGAGTATATGAACAGAGAGGGATCAGTGTTGGACCCTTGAAAACTAAGAGCACGTATGGTTGTGGACAACCAATGAAACCAGGCCCAAGGTGCTTGTTTAAGGCCGCCTAGTGACTTATGACGAATACATACATGATCTGGTTTGGTTGGATCAACAATGCTTACAGGTTGTTGCAAGTAAACGTTTTCCTGCAAATTACCATACAAAAATGCATTTTGGGTATCCAATTGTCTGAGAGACCATTGTTTTGTGACTGCAAGAGATAAACTAACTCGAATAGTAGTGGATTTAACCACATGACGAAAAGTATCATGATAATCAATCTATAGTTGTTCGTGAAAGCCCTTGGCAACAAGACAAGCCTTGTAAAGTTCAATTGTCTCGGATTGGTCTCATTTAATTTTATACACCCATTTGCAATCAATTATGTTAGTGTTAAGGGTGAGAGGAACCAAAGTCTATGTATTGTTTCTTATAAGGGTTGAATACTCTTCACACATGGCTTTTTGCCAGTGAGGTTCATTTAGCAATGGCGAAAGAGGGTGGTTCGGTTTCAGAAGGAATAGAAGTATGAAAGTTTGTAGAGGTGAAATGGAACAGTTTTTTTGGGTTAGGTCGTAAATTAGAGCGATGAGTGCATTGAGGCTGTTAGGTAGGAGGAGGAGCGGGTTCAGTTGCATGGGTTTTGGCAGCCGTAGGCTTAGGTGTCGTGGTGGAAGTAGCCGGTTGTTTTGGGCAGCGGTTCTAAGTTCCAAGGAGTGGAGAGGTAATGTTGTAGGAGGTGTTTTCATGAGGAATAAGAGTGGTTGTGGAAGAGGATGGAAACAGGACTAACATAAGGGGTTGGAGAGAGATCAATGGAAGGATCAGTAAGATAAGAAGAGACATATGGGGATTATGTAGAAGTAGATGTTGGTGTTGTGCAGGATTTAGTTCATGAAATGTGAAACGGGTAGGAAAGTTTGTTGAAACGCACATGACGTGCAATCTAGAGGCATTCAGTGGAAGGATCAAAACACTGATAGCCATAGTGGTAAGTGCTCTACCCCTAAAAAACACATGAAGTAGACTGAAAATCAATCTTATGTTTGTTGTAAGGACGAAGATGAGGATAACATTGAGAATCAAAAACCCTTAGGAAGGAAAAATCAGATTTATGGTGGAAAACTTATTCAAAAGGAGAGATGTTGGAGTTAGTTCTGGAGGGCATTCAATCGATAAGATAGACAATTGTGTCAAAGGAAAAATGCCAAAAACTGTGAGGCGCATTAGATTGAGCTAAAAATGTAGCACCTGGTTCTTGGTACGTATTTCTTTCTAAGTATTTTGCATTTTTGGCCTTAGAATCGGCAAGTTGAAGGGCCAACTCGCCGAGTAGAAGCGGGACGGGACGCGGGATTTAAGTGATGGACTCGGCGAATTAGGTTCCAGACTCGGCGAGTAGACGTTGTCTGGACAAAAACCCTAATCCAAGGGTTTGCACCCTATTTAAACAATGTTATGTCATCCAAGACGTCCCTTATGCTCCCAGAACACCTCTCATTGAAACTATGACAACCCGATATTTCAATTCTATGTAATGACCTAAAAGTCAAGTATTGTAACCACTTTTGTGATAATGAAATTAGCTTCGAAAATAAAATGTCCAAAAAGTTTCTATTTAATTACCTACTATGTTTGATGTCATTAAACCATGATCGTACGTAAAAAGAACGCCCAAATCCGACTTCGTATATTGAAGTTATGATTTTTACAAGTTCGGCTTAGCGACAGACAGCTAAAAACTCGAATCGGAGATCGAACGACTTTTGACCGGAATGACCTAAATGAGAATCGAAGGTCTCGACAATGGTATTTCAGCGGTAAAAAGTCTGGCAAAAACAGACGTCAGATAAAGAAGTTATGAATTTCTAACGAAATTCTCTTAACGCGACCTTTTAAAAATAAATAATAAAAATAATTTCAAAATTTGCTGACGGAATCTAAACGAAAGCTGTAGAGCGTAGTCTCACCTACGCGTGGATATAAAGAACATCGAAAACGGAGTTCGTATGAAGAAGATATGAATTTTAGAAGTTTACTAAATAAATAAAATATAAATTTTATTATTTAACCTTGGTATTATCCGAAGGCGAGTCATCAGATAGGGCCGAGTTACGCCCAGCGTAAGCTCGTACGCCCAACGTACTCAAGGCCTTGGCCTCGGATCGTCCATGTCTCGCCCTATGCGAAGCTACACCCATCGCATCCGAACTTTGAGGCAGTCGAGAATCCGGTCATGCGTGACGCACGCGTACGCCCAGCGTACCGAGGCGGTTCCCACCCCCTATAAAAGGGATGCGAGGGTTCTGAAGAAAAGGGTCATTCTCTCTCACTTCTCTTGCGTTGTTACCTTGTTTTCCGTGCCTGTGCTAACCCGAATCCCCGGTCACTTTGCTCAAGTCCCGAAGGTCGTTTGTACTCCCGAGATTCCCGAGAATCCCGAGAAAATCCGTTTTCCCGAGAAGAAATTATGCCCGGTTTTCATCTCGCCTTTCTTCGATCTTTCAAGTAAGTTCATACCCCTTAATTAACCCTTTTAAATATTCTATAAATGCTTTTATATGCTTTCAAGAGGGGGGGGGGGGGGGAATACAAGTAAAACACCCGATTATTATCGTGTGTTATATAAAGTTTTATTATACACTTGTATTCAACAGAATCATATGTGATTTATAAACTTTATAGGGAACTTTCGTATGTAAAATATATCACGATAACATTATATCTTTTGAAACGAAAAATGTTGTTATATAGGTATAAATTAAACACTCTGTTTTAGATTGCATGTATATGTGTCCAACTTAGACACTATAAAAATCTATACTTTCATAACAAGGGATTCATTTTCTAGGGATTTCTAAACAAACGAGACACACTTTTAGAAAGCTATAATAGGTATAGTTTTACGACACTATGATTAAGACCCGATATATGTAATCGGATTTGGGAAAAATATAGCATGATCAACTATATTTGTCCGAGATCGGACCAATATATATCGAGGATTGCTCGTAGTAAACAACAAGTCAAAACATACCAAAACATCACGAGAATCAAACACACGAATTTAAATACTATAGGAGTATTTATTACTTAGAATAGCTTAACATACCTGTTTAGTCTTACATGTTCCAAACATTATTTGATTCTTATAAACTCTATTCTCGTACAGTCAAAATGGAGGGATTTCACCACCCCGGCGACCCCTACTATCCCAACCAAGGCAACGGGGGATGGATCGAAGAGGATCCCGAGGAGGACGAAGAACCCATAGAATTGGATGATTACTTCGGTACCGACTCAAAGCCGGAAGTGATCAACCCACCACCCGCACAACCTCCCGTCTTCGTAAGGAACTTTCAAGGACCGACTCCCGTCTGTGGAAGTCACCTCCATCATTGGAGCCAACAAAAAAACCTACGCCCTCCCTACGGCATGTGCCGAGACTTCTACGATGTCCGCGACGGAGGTTCGGCTGATCGGGCACTCCCAGTAATGGTGGGCAAACTAGCCAATCAGTCTTACCAATCCGGAGTTCAAGCTAGCCGGATTCGGGATGTCAACGTGGAAGTACAGGTTCACACTTCTGGCATCCGTAGGCTGGACAGAATTTAGGACAATGCCCAACTCCAGACCGAGGCATTCCAAGCACAAATGATTGCAGCCCTCGCCGAATTAAGGGAACAACAAGCCGCCTTTGATAGGCGTCTAATGGAATCGAAGCAATCGGATGCGGAGTCAAGCTCCAAGCGCAACCTACGTCGCAAGTAGTGCTTGCCAAAATCTCAAATTTTGTTATAAGTTAGGACCTCGGCTAAAAGTTTTTAAGTTTCTTAAACTTTGTAACCAGAGACCCTTATAGGGGTCAAATTTTCGTGATCATTGTATCAACTGTTATATTAATATAAATGGCACTATTATTACTACGTGGGGTATTTCATTCAATCCTTAAAAAGTTATGGAAAAACCAAATGCTTGTTTCATATTTTTAGTCTTACAAATAACTTTCATTCTTCTATTTTGAGACTCGTACTATCATATGTTGTTGGGCTATAGCAATTTAGTTTATGAGACACATACAGTTTCTATGCTATGGAATTCTTATCTTTATCTTGTCAACCTATAGTTGAAGGATGCCTCCGTGTAGGAACCCAAGACAAAATAACGGTGGGGAAGCACCTATACCACCACCACCTCCACCTCCTCAATTTGATGATGTCATGTTCCAAGCAGCAGTCACCGCAGCTGTAGCAGCTGCCATGTCACATATCAATAACTCGAGTACTACTGGCTCGGGAACTGGCACACACCCATCCAACCATGGCGAGAGTCATGGGCAATCCCGAGAATGCACCTATAAGGACTTTACTAATGCCAAACCCCGGATGTTTAATGGAAATGGTGGTGTGATGACTCTGAGGCAGTGCATCGAAAGGACAGAATCAGTCTTTGAAATATGCTTCTGTCCCGAGCACAGCAAAGTCAAGTTTGCAACCTTCACACTTACTGATAGGGCTTTAACTTGGTGGAATGACCACGTTAAGGTACTTACCCTGATAGTGGCAAACTCCATAAGCTGGGAGAGCTTAAAAATCATGTTGATGAGAGAATACTGTCCACGAGGAGAGATTCAAAAACTCGAGCACGAACTCAGGACTCTTGGAATGATTGGTACCGACATAGCAACTTATACCAACAGATTTTGCGATCTGGCAATCCTTTGCCCAGATATGATTGCTCCTAAGAGCAAGAAAATAGAGAGATACATTTGGAGACTGTCGCCCCAAATTCGATCAAGCGTGTTAGGTTCAAAACCTGACACTTTTGAAAGTGCCAAGGAACTAGCACAATCTCTTGTTGATTACGGAGGTCATCAAAACTCAACGGTTTCTACACCAGAACCATAAAAAGGAAACAACAACAACAATAACAGGAAGAGAGTATGGAATAAAGGGAAGGGTGGGTTTTCCCAGGAATCCGCGAAGAAACAACAACTGGTTTCAGTGAATGCTGCTACTGTACCTACTACTGTTCCTACAAATGCCTACCCAACAAAGCCTTATGGGGGTAACCTTCCAAACTACACCAAATGCACTTATCACCATCATGGACCTTGTCAGGAAATGCGGTGCTCCAACTGCAACAGAAAGGGACACACTGTCCGTTTCTGCAAGGATCCCGCGAAGCCGATCACTCAAGTTCCCAGCGCGGGTGTAGGCCAAACTTTCTACGGTTGTGGCGAGGTGGGCCACTACAAGAGAAACTGCCCAAAGGCAGCAAATACCGGCGGGGTGGGACGAGTTTTGGCTATACGCCACGATGAAGCCGTAGCTGATCCGACTGTAGTTGCTGATATGTTCCTTCTCGATAATTCATATGCATGCATATTATTCGATAGTGGAGCGGAGAGAAGCTTCGTGAGTCAAAACTTTATCCACTTACTTAAACATAAACCTAGCAAGTTAGAAAAATCATTCACTGTAGAGATGGCAAATGGAAAAACGGAAAACACTAACTGCATATACATGGACTGTATGTTAACTTTAGACGGTCATTCTTTCCCAATCAACCTCATGCCGGTCCAAATTAAAAGTTTCTACGTCATAGTCGGCATGGATTGGTTAAGTCTTCTTCGCGCCAACATCATGTGCTTTAAGTAATCAGTTCGTCTTAGTCTTCCTAACAACGAAACATTAGTGATTTACGGCGACAAATCAAGTACAAACCTTCGCATCATTTCGTGCATCCAAGCTCGAAAGTGTTTGCGGAAGGACTGTCATGCATTTCTTGCGCACATCGTCGATACGAGTCAGGAACTAAGAGACATCAAGAGTATTCCTGAAGTACGCGACTTTCCCGATATCTTTCCAGAAGAACTACCAGGATTACCACCACAACGCCAAGTCGAATTCAGAATCGACTTAGTTCTAGGGGCTACCCCGGTAGCGAAATCGCCTTATCGCCTAGCACCAGCAGAGATGCAAGAACTTTCCAGTCAGCTTAACGAACTCCATCAAAAAGGATTCATTAGACCAATTTTCTCACCTTGGGGAGCACCGGTTCTGTTTGTAAAGAAGAAAGACGGATCGTTTCGCATGTGCATCGACTACAGAGAACTAAACAAACTTACTGTCAAAAATCGTTATCCTCTACCCCGCATTGACGACGTATTTGATCAACTTCAAGTAGCAAACTACTTCTCAAAGATAGATCTATGATCCGGATATCACCAATTACGAGTACTAAAGGGGGATATTCCCAAGACAGCCTTCCGAACTCGTTATGGACACTACGAATTTGTAGTGATGCCGTTTGGATTAACCAACGCACCAGCAGTATTTATGGACCTAATGAATAGGGTGTGCCGTCCTTACTTAGATCTGTTCGTCATCGTCTTCATCGATGATATACTTATCTACTCTCTAAGTAAGGAAGAGCATAGTCAGCACCTACGAAAAGTCTTAGAAACATTGCGATCTGAGAAGCTCTATGCGAAGTTCTCTAAATGCGAATTTTGAATTCGAAGAGTCGAATTTTTGGGCCATGTTGTTAGCGAGAAGGGGATACATGTGGACCCCTCCAAAATTAAGGTCATTGAGAACTGGTCGGCACCAAAGACACCTACAGAGATTCATCAATTTCTAGGTCTCGATGGCTACTATCACAGATTCATAAAGAACTTCTCTAGCATTGCGAAACCTCTTACTACATTAACCTAGAAAGGTGTGGCCTTTGACTGGGAAGTGAAACAAGAGAAGGCGTTCCAAACACTGAAACAGGCCTTGTGCACCGCACCGATACTATCCCTTCCCGAAGGGATAGAAGATTTTCTAGTGTATTGCGATGCATCAAACCAAGGACTTGGTTGTGTTCTTATGCAGAGAGGGAAGGTTATTGCTTATGCCTCCCAACAGCTTAAGACACACGAAGTGAACTATACGACACACGATCTTGAGTTAGGAGCAGTAGTATTTGCTCTAAAGATCTGGAGACACTACTTGTATGGAACCAAGAGTACTATATTCACCGATCACAAGAGCCTTCAACACATTTTTGATCAGAAGGAGCTTAACATGCGACAACGACAATGGGTCGAGTTACTCAATGACTACGAATGTGAAATTCGTTATCATCCTGGCAAGGCCAACGTGGTAGCTGACGCCCTCAGTCGAAAAGAATACACTGGGCGGAGAGTCAAATCTCTGACTATGACTATCTATTCCCACTTATCCACACAAATTAAGGAGGCTCAACTGGAAGCATTACAACCTGAAAATGTGGCGGGTGAATCCCTAAGAGGAATGGAAAAGAATCTAGAAATCAAGGGTGGCAGAGCATATTATCTCATAGATCGAATCTGGACACCGAAACATGGTGGTTTTAGATACGTAGTCATGACCGAAGCACACAACATGAGATATTCCGTTCACCCAGGTTCAGATAAAATGTATCTAGATCTTAAGAAACTGTACTGGTGGCCTAACATGAAAGCAGAAATTGCTACCTTCGTAAGTAAATGCCTTACTTGCGCTAAGGTTAAGGTCGAGTATCAGAAACCGTCAGGATTACTGCAACAGTCGGAGATCCTGAAATGGAAATGGGAACAAATTACTATGGACTTCGTAACCAAGTTGCCCAATACGAAGAGTGGACTCGATACCATATGGGTCATCGTCGACCGATTGACCAAATCCGCGCATTTCCTACCAATCATGGAGACTGACAAGATGGAAAAGCTTACAAGAACTTATTTAAGGGTAATAGTGCGACTTCATGGTGTTCCGATATCCATTATCTCCGATAGAGATAGTAGATTCACTTCAAGATTCTGGCAGACACTACAAAGTTCCTTGGGGACTAGGCTAGACATGAGTACATCCTACCACCCACAAACAGACGGGCAAAGTGAGAGAACAATACAAACTTTGGAAGATATGCTGAGAGCCTGTGTGATTGACTTTGGAAAAGCATGGGATGTCCATTTACCCCTTGTCGAATTTTCATACAACAATAGTTATCATACAAGCATAAAGGCTGCTCCATTTGAAGCCCTTTATGGTCGAAAGTGCAGGTCCCCTCTGTGCTGGAGGGAAGTTGGCGACACCCAGTTAGCTAAAGGACGAGTTCCTGAAAGCACTCTCTGATGGGTTTTAGCCATAAGAACTTTCCTATGTGCGCATGCAAAACCCTAATGCTTGGATATAGGCTTTCTAATAAACATGCTTTGAATCCAAGACTTCTAATTACTAATTAGGTTAAATAACAACATTGAAACAGATCTAGAATCATACCTTTGAGTTCCTTGTTGATCTTGAGGTCTTGGAGCTTCTAGAGTCACAAATGTCACTCCTCTAATGGCTTACAAACACCAAAGCAAGAAGGATGATTTAGGAGAGAGGAGAGGGGAGGAATTTCGACCAGAGGTTCCTTACTTTAGGTCAAGTGTCGAATTCCATCAGCCATAGGGTCTATTTATACTTGTAGACTCCTTAAGGATTACAGATAAGTCCCTATCAGATAATCTTCTCTTAAGGCTATCCAAATCCATTCCTAGATAACTCATATGGACGATTTTAGCTATCCTAAATCTCTTAGAATTCGTCCAAAGCATATCCCAATGGATTTACAGTCTAAAGCTTAACTATCAAACAATTGACAGTTTATACCCCTTTATTTAATTAATCTCTTTAAGTCATCAAATTAATTCTAATTAATTCTATGACTTATATTAATCAAATAACAAATATATTATTCATTATATTATTCTCATAATATATTAATAATATTTACTCTCTCTCTTAATAAATCATCCTATCAAGTTGCTATGGTGAAGGCAACCCAAAAGGACCATGCACAACCGGGTCAAGTACTTGCCCAATATAGTTGCAGCCTTAGACACTATTCCAACAGTCTCCCACTTGGATAAGTCTAGTAACTATACAAGTGCAATTCGGTTTGCAATCGTAGCTCTCAAAGACGTTGTCAACTCTGATCTAATCAATCTTGTCCTTTAGATAAGGGAACGTACAGTCCTCTGTTAGATATCATGCTGACAATCCTATGGAATGGTTAGTCAAGCATTTAGGTTTCTCGATCTCTGATTTATTTGACATAGAACTTAATCGAACACATCAATTCAGTTCTGACCGGGCCCGACACATAAGTCAAATCAAATCATCGAGCGGCCGAGATATCGCTTTTTCCCTCTTAGAGAAAAGTTACAGATAAACTTCGACTTATATGCATTTACTTATTCATTAACTAACTATACACAACAATACGTTTTATAACACCAAGTTACTGATGCGTTTTCGTATTATCAATGTACAATCAATTAACAAATAATAAACCATATATCTAGGTTTTAAGACTATATGATATTATCATCTTGCGATCACCTTTTATATCGTATTCCATAAGGTGATTCCAGCAAGTGCGGGTTTATTCCAATGCTCAAAACTAGTTCATAAGCACTCATGAACATTGTAGCAATCTTTTGCTATGTCTAACACCATTTAGACATTCTACACATCAATTCATGACAATCTTCATTCATATCTACTCCCAACATATGAACGATTGTGGACCATTTGAACAATTCGATTATTCCTAATAAACTCAATTATTCTGGAAGTCAAAACATGCAAAGTGAAACAATAGCTAAACGATTAACATAAGATAGTAACATTACTCATAAATAAAACTCCTTTATTTAATCATCAAATGTCAATTACATTTATCTATTACACGTTTCTAATACTATCTAATTTATGCTAATATCATCCTTCAGCCCAATGCTCCTAGCATGCTGCAAGTGCTTAACCCTACTCAGTCCCTTCGTAAGCGGATCTGCTGGGTTATCTTCTGATGATATCCTCTTCACTACGAGTTGTCCTTCTTCTACACGATGTCTAATGAAGTGATACTTTCTGTCGATATGTCTTGATCTACCATGATCCCTCGGTTCCTTGGTCAAGGCAACCGCTCCTTCGTTATCACAGAAAATCTCCATTGGCTCCTTTATGGCAGGTACAACTCCAAGATCACCGATGAAGTTCTTTAGCCATATTTCCTCCTTCGACGCTTCGCTCGCTGCAATGTATTCTGATTCGCACGTTGAATCAGCTACGGTTTCCTGTTTGGAACTCTTCCATGTCACCGCTCCTCTGTTTAGGGTAAAGACCCAGCCCGACTGCGAACGGTAGTTGTCCCTGTCGGTCTGAAAGCTGGCGTCACTATACCCTCGCACCTTCAAGTCATCACTCCCTCCGAGGACTAAGAACCATTCCTTCGTCCTCCGAAGGTACTTAAGGATGTTTTTCACCGCAATCCAATGTGCTTTGCCAGGATTCCCTTGATATCTGCTAACCATGCTCAAAGAGAAGGCTACATCAGGGCGAGTACAAGTAATAGCGTACATGATTGAGCCAACTGCAGAAGCGTATGGTACTCGGCTCATCTCCGCTATCTCAGCTTCGGTACTCGGACTTTGAGTCTTACTCAATTTGGCATTACTTTGTATCGGTAGTTCTCACTTCTTTGAGTTTTCCATACTAAAACGTTTTAGTACCTTCTCTAAGTAAGTATTCTGACTAAGTCCAATTAGTGTCTTACTTCTTTCTCTTACTATCCTTATTCCCAAAATGTAAGAAGCCTCTCCGAGGTCCTTTATAGCGAAGCACTTCCCGAGCCAGGACTTAACGTCCTACAGAGTCGGGATGTCGTTTCCTATGAGTAATATGTCATCGACATATAGAACGAGGAAGCTTACTATACTCCAACTGGCTTTGACATATACACAAGATTCGTCTTCGCTTCGTACAAATCCAAACTCTTTGACTTTCTCATCGAAACAAAGATTCCATCTGCGAGACGCTTGCTTAAGTCCATAAAAGGACTTCTCAAGCTAACACACTCTATCCGGATGCTTCGGATCCACAAACCCCTCTGGCTGAGCCATGTAAACATCCCCAGCCAACTTTCCGTTAAGGAAAGCGGTCTTGACATCCATTTGCCAAATCTCATAATCATGAAATGCGGCAATTGCTAGCATTACTCTAATAGATTAAATCTTCGCAACTGGTGAGAAGGTCTCATCATAGTCAACTCCGGGAGTTTGAGTAAAGCCCTTCGCGACCAATCGCGCTTTATATGTGTGTACGTTCCCATCCACGTCGGTCTTCTTCTTGAAGATCCATTTGCACCCAACGGTCTTACGTCCGGGCACGTAATCAACCAAATTCCAAACTTGGTTATCATACATGGATTGGATCTCGCTATCCATTGCCTCTTTCCACTTTATAGACTCCGGGCCTGCCATGGCTTCCTTATAGCTATTAGGTTCATCAAGGTTTACTAGTGTACCATCACTAATATACGTGACTCCTTCGGTAGTAATATGAAAGCCATAAAACTGGGGATGAACTCTAACTCTATCGGAACGTCTAAGAAGTAAGGATTCGTCAATCGGTTCAACCGGAATTTCCTCCTCGGGTTGAATGCCAACAGTAGAGGTTCCTTCATCCATCGACTCTTGAATCTCTTCAAGTTCGATTTGCCTCCCACTGTCTTCTTGGCTTATGAGTTCTCGCTCTCGGAAAACTCCTCTCCTCGCAACGAAGACAACATTGTCCTTCGGTCTATAGAAGAGATATCCAAAGGATGTCTGCGGGTAGCCGATGAAAATACATCGCTCACTTCGAGGTTCAAGCTTGTCGTGAGTATCTCGTCTTACGAAAGCCTCGCAACCCCAAACCTTGATATGTGCCAACGAGGGAGCTTTCCCTGTCCACATCTCGTGAGGTGTTTTGGCAACCTTCTTAGTAGGGACTCGGTTAAGGATATGGGCGGCAGTCTCTAAGGCATACCCCCAAAAAGAGATTGGTAGTGAAGCACGACTCATCATAGAGCGAACCATATCCAATAAGGTTCGATTACGCCTTTCTGCCACACCATTTAACTACGGTGTCCTAGGAGGCGTCAATTGTGAAACTATTCCACACTCCTTGAGATAATCGTGGAATTCAAGACTTAGGTACTCTCCTCCTTGATCGGATCGAAGCATCTTGATTTTCCTGCCCAATTGATTCTCCACTTCACTCTTGAACTCTTTGAACTTTTCAAAGGTGTCTGACTTTTGTTTGATTAAGTAGATATACCCATATCTACTATAGTCATCGGTAAAAGTCACATAGAAGCGGTTCCCATGGTCCACATACATCGGTATGTATTAGGTCCAATAGACCCTCGCCCCTTTCACATGTACTCGTGAAGGGTGACTTAGTCATCTTTCCAAGTAAACAAGACTCGCATGTGTCATCTTCCCTAAGGTCGAATGACTCCAACACTCCATCCTTTTGGAGTTGGGCTATGCGTTTCTTGTTGACATGTCCAAGACGACAATGCCACAAGGATGCTTTATCCATACTAGTGGAAGAATCAATATTCAAAACATCATTTCCTAAGTTATCAACAATCATAATGGTTTCATATATTCCATTACATGGTATAGCTTCAAAGTAAAAGACACCATTTAGATAAGCCAAAATAGAACCATTCTCATTATTAAAAGAAAATCTAAATCCTTGTCTATATAAACCATGAAATGAAATGATGTTTCTAGCCATTTCTGGCGAATAGCAACAATTGTTCAAATCTAAAACCAAACTATTCCTAAGCACTAAAGAATACACTCCAATCTTGGTCACAGGCGACGATCTTCTGTTCCCCATGATTAGATTGATCCTTCCTTGCTCCACATCCCTACTTCTTCTTAGTCCCTTCACATTAGAACAAATGTGATAACCACAACCGGTATCAAGAACCCAAGAAATAGCATGATTAGAATCATTAGATTTGATTGTGTATATACCTGCAAAAGATGGCTTGATCTTTCCCTCTATGATTGCTTGCAGGTAATCCGGGCAGCTTCTCTTCCAATGTCCTATCTTGTGGCAGTGGTGGCACTCTGCCTCCTTCGGGTTAGGACAGGGCTTAGCGGGATCAACTTTGGTCCCACTAGAAGAGGCACCATCTCGGGCCTTCACCTTGCGATGGTTCTTCGATGAAGCTTTCCTCTTCTTTCCCTTTCCTTGACCAATAGCCAAGACAGGAGCAGCGGGCGGATTGGGAGTAGGTGCAACAGACTTGTCCTTGAAGTTGCTCTCAGCGACTCTCAAGAGACCTTGGAGTTTGCTTAGGATGACCTCCTCTTTGTTCATGTGGTAGGTCATTCTGAACTGGTTGTACATCGGAGGCAAAGAGTAAAGCACCATGTCGATCGCCAAGTCTTCACCGAAGTCAACATTTAACTTGCCAAGGCGGTCGACATACCTTTGCATCTTTTGCAAGTGCACGGTAAGAGATTCTCCATGACCCATCTTGGCGGATAAGTCTAGTAACTATACAAGTACAATTCGGTTTGCAATCGTAGCTCTCAAAGACATTGTCAACTCTGATCTAATCAATCTTGTCCTTTAGATAAGGGAACGTACAGTCCTCTGTTAGATATCATGCTGACAATCCTATGGAATGGTTAGTCAAGCATTTAGGTTTCTCGATCTTTGATTTATTTGACATAGAACTTAATCAAACACATCAATTCAGTTCTGACCGGGCCCGGCACATAAGTCAAATCAAATCATCGAGCGGCCGAGATATCGCTTTTTCCCTCTTAGAGAAAAGTTACAGATAAACTTCGACTTATATGCATTTACTTATTCATTAACTAACTATATACAACAATACGTTTTATAACACCAAGTTACTGATGCGTTTTCGTATTGTCAATGTACAATCAATTAACAAATAATAAACCATATATCTAGGTTTTAAGACTATATGATATTATCATCTTGCGATCACCTTTTATATCGTATTCCATAAGGTGATTCCAGCAAGTGCGGGTTTATTCCAATGCTCAAAACTAGTTCATAAGCACTCATGAACATTGTAGCAATCTTTTGCTATGTCTAACACCATTTAGACATTCTACACATCAATTCATGACAATCTTCATTCATATCTACTCCCAACATATGAACGATTGTGGACCATTTGAACAATTCGATTATTCCTAATAAACTCAATTATTCTGGAAGTCAAAACATGCAAAGTGAAACAATAGCTAAACGATTAACATAAGATAGTAACATTACTCATAAATAAAACTCCTTTATTTAATCATCAAATGTCAATTACATTTATCTATTACACGTTTCTAATACTATCTAATCTATGCTAATATCATCCTTCAGCCCAATGCTCCTAGCATGCTGCAAGTGCTTAACCCTACTCAGTCCCTTCGTAAGCGGATCTGTTGGGTTATCTTCTGATGATATCCTCTTCACTACGAGTTGTCCTTCTTCTACACGATGTCTAATGAAGTGATACTTTCTGTCGATATGTCTTGATCTACCATGATCCCTCGGTTCCTTGGTCAAGGCAACCGCTCCTTCGTTATCACAGAAAATCTCCATTGGCTCCTTTATGGCAGGTACAACTCCAAGATCACCGATGAAGTTCTTTAGCCATATTTCCTCCTTCGACGCTTCGCTCGCTGCAATGTATTCTGATTCGCACGTTGAATCAGCTACGGTTTCCTGTTTGGAACTCTTCCATGTCACTGCTCCTCTGTTTAGGGTAAAGACCCAGCCCGACTGCGAACGGTAGTTGTCCCTGTCGGTCTGAAAGCTGGCGTCACTATACCCTCGCACCTTCAAGTCATCACTCCCTCCGAGGACTAAGAACCATTCCTTCGTCCTCCGAAGGTACTTAAGGATGTTTTTCACCGCAATCCAATGTGCTTTGCCAGGATTCCCTTGATATCTGCTAACCATGCTCAAAGAGAAGGCTACATCAGGGCGAGTACAAGTAATAGCGTACATGATTGAGCCAACTGCAGAAGCGTATGGTACTCGGCTCATCTCCGCTATCTCAGCTTCGGTACTCGGACTTTGAGTCTTACTCAATTTGGCATTACTTTGTATCGGTAGTTCTCCCTTCTTTGAGTTTTCCATACTAAAACGTTTTAGTACCTTCTCTAAGTAAGTATTCTGACTAAGTCCAATTAGTCTCTTACTTCTTTCTCTTACTATCCTTATTCCCAAAATGTAAGAAGCCTCTCCGAGGTCCTTCATAGCGAAGCACTTCCCGAGCCAGGACTTAACCTCCTGCAGAGTCGGGATGTCGTTTCCTATGAGTAATATGTCATCGACATATAGAACGAGGAAGCTTACTATACTCCAACTGGCTTTGACATATACACAAGATTCGTCTTCGCTTCGTACAAATCCAAACTCTTTGACTTTCTCATCGAAACAAAGATTCCATCTGCAAGACGCTTGCTTAAGTCGATAAAAGGACTTCTCAAGCTAACACACTCTATCCGAATGCTTCGGATCCACAAACCCCTCTGGCTGAGCCATGTAAACATCCCCAGCCAACTTTCCGTTAAGGAAAGCGGTCTTGACATCCATTTGCCAAATCTCATAATCATGAAATGCGGAAATTGCTAGCATTACTCTAATAGATTAAATCTTCGCAACTGGTGAGAAGGTCTCATCATAGTCAACTCCGGGAGTTTGAGTAAAGCCCTTCGCGACCAATCGCGCTTTATATGTGTGTACGTTCCCATCCACGTCGGTCTTCTTCTTGAAGATCCATTTGCACCCAACGGTCTTACGTCCGGGCACGTAATCAACCAAATTCCAAACTTGGTTATCATACATGGATTGGATCTCGCTATCCATTGCCTCTTTCCACTTTATAGACTCCGGGCCTGCCATGGCTTCCTTATAGCTATTAGGTTCATCAAGGTTTACTAGTGTACCATCACTAATATACGTGTCCCCTTCGGTAGTAATATGAAAGCCATAAAACTGGGGATGAACTCTAACTCTATCGGAACGTCTAAGAAGTAAGGATTCGTCAATCGGTTCAACCGGAATTTCCTCCTCGGGTTGAATGCCAGCAGTAGAGGTTCCTTCATCCATCGACTCTTGAATCTCTTCAAGTTCGATTTGCCTCCCACTGTCTCCTTGGCTTATGAGTTCTCGCTCTCGGAAAACTCCTCTCCTCGCAACGAAGACAACATTGTCCTTCGGTCTATAGAAGAGATATCCAAAGGATGTCTGCGGGTAGCCGATGAAAATACATCGCTCACTTCGAGGTTCAAGCTTGTCGTGAGTATCTCGTCTTACGAAAGCCTCGCAACCCCAAACCTTGATATGTGCCAACGAGGGAGCTTTCCCTGTCCACATCTCGTGAGGTGTTTTGGCAACCTTCTTAGTAGGGACTCGGTTAAGGATATGGGCGGCAGTCTCTAAGGCATACCCCCAAAAAGAGATTGGTAGTGAAGCACGACTCATCATAGAGCGAACCATATCCAATAAGGTTCGATTACGCCTTTCTGCCACACCATTTAACTACGGTGTCCTAGGAGGCATCAATTGTGAAACTATTCCACACTCCTTGAGATAATCGTGGAATTCAAGACTTAGGTACTCTCCTCCTCGATCGGATCGAAGCATCTTGATTTTCCTGCCCAATTGATTCTCCACTTCACTCTTGAACTCTTTGAACTTTTCAAAGGTGTCTGACTTTTGTTTGATTAAGTAGATATACCCATATCTACTATAGTCATCGCTAAAAGTCACATAGAAGCGGTTCCCATGGTCCACATACATCGGTATGTATTAGGTCCAATAGACCCTCGCCCCTTTCACATGTACTCGTGAAGGGTGACTTAGTCATCTTTCCAAGTAAACAAGACTCGCATGTGTCATCTTCCCTAAGGTCGAATGACTCCAACACTCCATCCTTTTGGAGTTGGGCTATGAGTTTCTTGTTGACATGTCCAAGACGACAATGCCACAAGGATGCTTTATCCATACTAGTGGAAGAATCAATATTCAAAACATCATTTCCTAAGTTATCAACAATCATAATGGTTTCATATATTCCATTACATGGTATAGCTTCAAAGTAAAAGACACCATTTAGATAAGCCAAAATAGAACCATTCTCATTATTAAAAGAAAATCTAAATCCTTGTCTATATAAACCATGAAATGAAATGATGTTTCTAGCCATTTCTGGCGAATAGCAACAATTGTTCAAATCTAAAACCAAACTATTCCTAAGCACTAAAGAATACACTCCAATCTTGGTCACAGGCGACGATCTTCTGTTCCCCATGATTAGATTGATCCTTCCTTGCTCCACATCCCTACTTCTTCTTAGTCCCTTCACATTAGAACAAATGTGATAACCACAACCGGTATCAAGAACCCAAGAAATAGCATGATTAGAATCATTAGATTTGATTGTGTATATACCTGCAAAAGATGGCTTGATCTTTCCCTCTATGATTGCTTGCAGGTAATCCGGGCAGCTTCTCTTCCAATGTCCTATCTTGTGGCAGTGGTGGCACTCTGCCTCCTTCGGGTTAGGACAGGGCTTAGCGGGATCAACTTTGGTCCCACTAGAAGAGGCACCATCTCGGGCCTTCACCTTGCGATGGTTCTTCGATGAAGCTTTCCTCTTCTTTCCCTTTCCTTGACCAATAGCCAAGACAGGAGCAGCGGGCGGATTGGGAGTAGGTGCAACAGACTTGTCCTTGAAGTTGCTCTCAGCGACTCTCAAGAGACCTTGGAGTTTGCTTAGGATGACCTCCTCTTTGTTCATGTGGTAGGTCATTCTGAACTGGTTGTACATCGGAGGCAAAGAGTGAAGCACCATGTCGATCGCCAAGTCTTCCCCGAAGTCAACATTTAACTTGCCAAGGCGGTCGACATACCTTTGCATCTTTTGCAAGTGCACGGTAAGAGATTCTCCATGACCCATCTTGGCGGATAAGTCTAGTAACTATACAAGTACAATTCGGTTTGCAATCGTAGCTCTCAAAGACGTTGTCAACTCTGATCTAATCAATCTTGTCCTTTAGATAAGGGAACGTACAGTCCTCTGTTAGATATCATGCTGACAATCCTATGGAATGGTTAGTCAAGCATTTAGGTTTCTCGATCTCTGATTTATTTGACATAGAACTTAATCAAACACATCAATTCAGTTCTGACCGGGCCCGGCACATAAGTCAAATCAAATCATCGAGCGGCCGAGATATCGCTTTTTCCCTCTTAGAGAAAAGTTACAGATAAACTTCGACTTATATACATTTACTTATTCATTAACTAACTATATACAACAATACGTTTTATAACACCAAGTTACTGATGCGTTTTCGTATTGTCAATGTACAATCAATTAACAAATAATAAACCATATATCTAGGTTTTAAGACTATATGATATTATCATCTTGCGATCACCTTTTATATCGTATTCCATAAGGTGATTCCAGCAAGTGCGGGTTTATTCCAATGCTCAAAACTAGTTCATAAGCACTCATGAACATTGTAGCAATCTTTTGCTATGTCTAACACCATTTAGACATTCTACACATCAATTCATGACAATCTTCATTCATATCT
Organism: Lactuca sativa; assembly: GCF_002870075.4. Taxonomy (NCBI): domain Eukaryota; kingdom Viridiplantae; phylum Streptophyta; class Magnoliopsida; order Asterales; family Asteraceae; genus Lactuca; species Lactuca sativa. Next base: position 196,807,868 of record NC_056631.2, on the reverse strand, counting down.
ACTCCCAACATATGAACGATTGTGGACCATTTGAACAATTCGATTATTCCTAATAAACTCAATTATTCTGGAAGTCAAAACATGCAAAGTGAAACAATAGCTAAACGATTAACATAAGATAGTAACATTACTCATAAATAAAACTCCTTTATTTAATCATCAAATGTCAATTACATTTATCTATTACACGTTTCTAATACTATCTAATCTATGCTAATATCATCCTTCAGCCCAATGCTCCTAGCATGCTGCAAGTGCTTAACCCTACTCAGTCCCTTCGTAAGCGGATTTGCTGGGTTATCTTCTGATGATATCCTCTTCACTACGAGTTGTCCTTCTTCTACACGATGTCTAATGAAGTGATACTTTCTGTCGATATGTCTTGATCTACCATGATCCCTCGGTTCCTTGGTCAAGGCAACCGCTCCTTCGTTATCACAGAAAATCTCCATTGGCTCCTTTATGGCAGGTACAACTCCAAGATCACCGATGAAGTTCTTTAGCCATATTGCCTCCTTCGACGCTTCGCTTGCTGCAATGTATTCTGATTCGCACGTTGAATCAGCTACGGTTTCCTGTTTGGAACTCTTCCATGTCACTGCTCCTCTGTTTAGGGTAAAGACCCAGCCCGACTGCGAACGGTAGTTGTCCCTATCGGTCTGAAAGCTGGCGTCACTATACCCTCGCACCTTCAAGTCATCACTCCCTCCGAGGACTAAGAACCATTCCTTCGTCCTCCGAAGGTGCTTAAGGATGTTTTTCACCGCAATCCAATGTGCTTTGCCAGGATTCCCTTGATATCTGCTAACCATGCTCAAAGAGAAGGCTACATCAGGGCAAGTACAAGTAATAGCGTACATGATTGAGCCAACTGCAGAAGCGTATGGTACTCGGCTCATCTCCGCTATCTCAGCTTCGGTACTCGGACTTTGAGTCTTACTCAATTTGGCATTACTTTGTATCGGTAGTTCTCCCTTCTTTGAGTTTTCCATACTAAAACGTTTTAGTACCTTCTCTAAGTAAGTATTCTGACTAAGTCCAATTAGTCTCTTACTTCTTTCTCTTACTATCCTTATTCCCAAAATGTAAGAAGCCTCTCCGAGGTCCTTCATAGCGAAGCACTTCCCGAGCCAGGACTTAACCTCCTGCAGAGTCGGGATGTCGTTTCCTATGAGTAATATGTCATCGACATATAGAACGAGGAAGCTTACTATACTCCAACTGGCTTTGACATATACACAAGATTCGTCTTCGCTTCGTACAAATCCAAACTCTTTGACTTTCTCATCGAAACAAAGATTCCATCTGCGAGACGCTTGCTTAAGTCCATAAAAGGACTTCTCAAGCTAACACACTCTATCCGGATGCTTCGGATCCACAAACCCCTCTGGCTGAGCCATGTAAACATCCCCAGCCAAGTTTCCGTTAAGGAAAGCGGTCTTGACATCCATTTGCCAAATCTCATAATCATGAAATGCGGCAATTGCTAGCATTACTCTAATAGATTAAATCTTCGCAACTGGTGAGAAGGTCTCATCATAGTCAACTCCGGGAGTTTGAGTAAAGCCCTTCGCGACCAATCGCGCTTTATATGTGTGTACGTTCCCATCCACGTCGGTCTTCTTCTTGAAGATCCATTTGCACCCAACGGTCTTACGTCCGGGCACGTAATCAACCAAATTCCAAACTTGGTTATCATACATGGATTGGATCTCGCTATCCATTGCCTCTTTCCACTTTATAGACTCCGGGCCTGCCATGGCTTCCTTATAGCTATTAGGTTCATCAAGGTTTACTAGTGTACCATCACTAATATACGTGTCCCCTTCGGTAGTAATATGAAAGCCATAAAACTGGGGATGAACTCTAACTCTATCGGAACGTCTAAGAAGTAAGGATTCGTCAATCGGTTCAACCGGAATTTCCTCCTCGGGTTGAATGCCAGCAGTAGAGGTTCCTTCATCCATCGACTCTTGAATCTCTTCAAGTTCGATTTGCCTCCCACTTTCTCCTTGGCTTATGAGTTCTCGCTCTCGGAAAACTCCTCTCCTCGCAACGAAGACAACATTGTCCTTCGGTCTATAGAAGAGATATCCAAAGGATGTCTGCGGGTAGCCGATGAAAATACATCGCTCACTTCGAGGTTCAAGCTTGTCGTGAGTATCTCGTCTTACGAAAGCCTCGCAACCCCAAACCTTGATATGTGCCAACGAGGGAGCTTTCCCTGTCCACATCTCGTGAGGTGTTTTGGCAACCTTCTTAGTAGGGACTCGATTAAGCATATGGGCGGCAGTCTCTAAGGCATACACCCAAAAAGAGATTGGTAGTGAAGCACGACTCATCATAGAGCGAACCATATCCAATAAGGTTCGATTACGCCTTTCTGCCACACCATTTAACTACGGTGTCCTAGGAGGCGTCAATTGTGAAACTATTCCACACTCCTTGAGATAATCGTGGAATTCAAGACTTAGGTACTCTCCTCCTCGATCGGATCGAAGCATCTTGATTTTCCTGCCCAATTGATTCTCCACTTCACTCTTGAACTCTTTGAACTTTTCAAAGGTGTCTGACTTTTGTTTGATTAAGTAGATATACCCATATCTACTATAGTCATCGGTAAAAGTCACATAGAAGCGGTTCCCATGGTCCACATACATCGGTATGTATTAGGTCCAATAGACCCTCGCCCCTTTCACATGTACTCGTGAAGGGTGACTTAGTCATCTTTCCAAGTAAACAAGACTCGCATGTGTCATCTTCCCTAAGGTCGAATGACTCCAACACTCCATCCTTTTGGAGTTGGGCTATGCGTTTCTTGTTGACATGTCCAAGACGACAATGCCACAAGGATGCTTTATCCATACTAGTGGAAGAATCAATATTCAAAACATCATTTCCTAAGTTATCAACAATCATAATGGTTTCATATATTCCATTACATGGTATAGCTTCAAAGTAAAAGACACCATTTAGATAAGCCAAAATAGAACCATTCTCATTATTAAAAGAAAATCTAAATCCTTGTCTATATAAACCATGAAATGAAATGATGTTTCTAGCCATTTCTGGCGAATAGCAACAATTGTTCAAATCTAAAACCAAACTGTGACATCCCCAAAATCACGGCCAGAAAAGACCGATTTTGTTTATGCTTTATAAAAATCAGAGTACTTCATTTGTTAAAAAGGTTGCGGAATTTGTTCCCAGAAAAACATGGTAAATACGTTATTAAAACATTTTTGAAGAAACGTATTTATTTCATTTTAAAATGTTTGGGATGTCATCGTTAATACCGAAACATAAGCATAAACAGAACTTACAATGATTTACACTAGTGATCTACATCTCTTTTAAATCTCTTAGTGCAATGTCACTTCACTTCGTCACCTGTGATATACATAAACTGAGTGGGTCAGGTTGGGAAACCTGGTGAGTACATAGGGTTTTCAACCCACAATAATATAATTATTATGTTCAATCAAACAATCAACCCAATTACCCATCCCCATTATCTTCTTTACTCTTTAAGGATTTAACCTAAGAGTCATCTATCCTGCATTCGTTTATTCCGAAGTCCCTTACTTCCAGGGTTATGGGACTGGCACTAAATCCATAGCTGCCAATGTTCGTTCATAAAGCACTAATTCCATAGCTGCTATAGTCTATTCATCGGGTACTAAATCCATAGCTACCAGTCTTTATCTAATAGGTACTAAGTCCATAGCTACCAATGTTCAACAGGTACTAAGTCCATAGCTACCAATTCCTACAAGTACTAAATCCTTAGCTACCAACGTCTAACTAATAGGTACTAAGTCCATAGCTACCAATTCCCAACAGGTACTAAATTCATAGCTACCAAGGTCTAAAAGGTACTAAGTCCATAGCTACCGGTGTCTGTCGCATAGGCACTAAGTCTATAGCTGCCAATGTATATCACGTCATCTTCTGTCTCTCATCATTCATCTACCCATCTCATACCCAACATTTTCGTATATATAAGATACGTATACAGTTTAAGTCCTTTAAAACATGTCTAAAACGTTCAACCAGCATAGACAACAAGTATTCAGATAATATGCACACATAGCACGTAGTTTATATAAAATACTTCATATCTATGTGTAAGATGAAAGGGACTATGCACTCACCTGAAAGGTGGTGAGTCGGCACTCGGACAGCACTTCGTTACTCTTAAAACAATTATCCCTTGACGAAACCTAGTATCATTACCACTAGAGTTTAGTCTAACGCTTGACGAGACTAATTTAATAGTCTAGCTATTATTACTATTATATAAGCGTTAAATAACACTCAATATAACTCATAATAATAGCCTAAATAATTATTTTAAGGTCCTAACAATGTTACTATAATTAAATAAAATCTATATTTAATATACTATAGGCGTAGCTCACTTACAGCGGGTTTTTATTAAAAACCAGGCTTCGCTGGAGCAGCGTTTCCGAGCCGAAATCTTTTCTTCTCGGAGCCGTCGGGCGCTCCGGGGCTTTCTTCTCGTGATAGGGAGGTTCCCTAGACTTGGGAGGGGTTTAGGGAGGCTAGAGAGAAGTTAGGGAGAGAAAGAAAGGCTTATGGTGTGAAGAAAATATGAGGAGTTCACCCTTGTATTTATAGGAAGTATATAGTAAAGTAGTCTCCAAGCTTCGTCCGTAACTTTTGCATACGAGCTCCGTTTTTGTCTGTCTTTTTACTGTTGAGTTCCTATTAATGAGATCTTCAACTTTCATTTAGACCTCGTTGGATAATTCTCATTCTATCTCGGATTTACAAAACTGTATCAAATTCGCCGCGCTCGAAAAGTAGGGACTAAGCTTCGTCCATAACTTTTGCATACGAGCTCCATTTTTGTCTGTCTTTTTACCGTTGAGTTCCTATTAATGAGATCTTCAACTCTCATTTAGACCTCGTTGGCTAATTCTCATTCTATCTCGTATTTACAAAACTGTATCAAATTCGCCGCGCTCGAAAAGTAGGGACTAAGCTTCGTCCATAACTTTTGCATACGAGCTCTATTATCGACGTTCTTTATATCCACGCGTTGGTATTTACGAGTACTACAACTTTCATTTAGATCCCGTCGGCTAAAAATCGACCGATCTAAAATTCAGATTTCGGGTTGTGCACTGCTATGTTAAATCTTAGAAAAATCATAACTTCCTCATACGAAGTCAGATTTGGGCGTTCTTTTTATCGATGTTCTTAGTTTAACATATTCTACGACTTTTGTTTAGATCGCTAAGGCTAAATCTCGCTCTATCGTAAATTCACTATTTACGCTTCCCGGTATCGTGCCGGTTCCGTCGCGAAACTTCAACGGGTCATAACTTCTTCGTTATAACTCGGATTTCGGCGTTCTTTATATGTACGAAAACCTTGTAACATACTCTACAACTTGGTTAAGATTATTTATTCTAAATAATCTTTTGTCGAAAAGTCGTTTTTGACCCCTATTGCCTCTAATTTGACTAGCCCAGATTTGTGGGCGTTACACAAACTATTCCTAAGCACTAAAGAATACACTCCAATCTTGGTCATAGGCGACGATCTTCTGTTCCCCATGATTAGATTGATCCTTCCTTGCTCCACATCCCTACTTCTTCTTAGTCCCTGCACATTAGAACAAATGTGATAACCACAACCGGTATCAAGAACCCAAGAAATAGCATGATTAGAATCGTTAGATTTGATTGTGTATATACCTGCGAAAGATGGCTTCATCTTTCCCTCTTTGATTGCTTGCAGGTAATCCGGGCAGCTTCTCTTCCAATGTCCTATCTTGTGGCAGTGGTGGCACTCTGCCTCCTTCGGGTTAGGACATGGCTTAGCGGGATCAACTTTGGTCCCACTAGAAGAGGCACCATCTCGGGCATCCACCTTGCGATGGTTCTTCGATGAAGCTTTCCTCTTCTTTCCCTTTCCTTGACCAATAGCCAAGACAGGAGCAGCGGGCGGATTGGGAGTAGGTGCAACAGACTTGTCCTTGAAGTTGCTCTCAGCGACTCTCAAGAGACCTTGGAGTTTGCTTAGGATGACCTCCTCTTTGTTCATGTGGTAGGTCATTCTGAACTGGTTGTACATCGGAGGCAAAGAGTGAAGCACCATGTCGATCGCCAAGTCTTCCCCGAAGTCAACATTTAACTTGCGAAGGCGGTCGACATAGCTTTGCATCTTTTGCAAGTGCACGGTAAGAGATTCTCCATGACCCATCTTCGCGGATAAGTCTAGTAACTATACAAGTACAATTCGGTTTGCAATCGTAGCTCTCAAAGACGTTGTCAACTCTGATCTAATCAATCTTGTCCTTTAGATAAGGGAACGTACAGTCCTCTGTTAGATATCATGCTGACAATCCTATGGAATGGTTAGTCAAGCATTTAGGTTTCTCGATCTCTGATTTATTTGACAAAGAACTTAATCGAACACATCAATTCAGTTCTGACCGGGCCCGGCACATAAGTCAAATCAAATCATCGAGCGGCCGAGATATCGCTTTTTCACTCTTAGAGAAAAGTTACAGATAAACTTCGACTTATATGCATTTACTTATTCATTAACTAACTATACACAACAATACGTTTTATAACACCAAGTTACTGATGCGTTTTCGTATTATCAATGTACAATCAATTAACAAATAATAAACCATATATCTAGGTTTTAAGACTATATGATATCATCATCTTGCGATCACCTTTTATATCATATTCCATTAGGTGATTCCAGCAAGTGCGGGTTTATTCCAATGCTCAAAACTAGTTCATAAGCACTCATGAACATTGTGGCAATCTTTTGCTATGTCTAACACCATTTAGACATTCTACACATCAATTCATGACAATCTTCATTCATATCTACTCCCAACATATGAACGATTGTGGACCATTTGAACAATTCGATTATTCCTAATAAACTCAATTATTCTGGAAGTCAAAACATGCAAAGTGAAACAATAGCTAAACGATTAACATAAGATAGTAACATTACTCATAAATAAAACTCCTTTATTTAATCATCAAATGTCAATTACATTTATCTATTACACGTTTCTAATACTATCTAATTTATGCTAATATCATCCTTCAGCCCAATGCTCCTAGCATGCTGCAAGTGCTTAACCCTACTCAGTCCCTTCGTAAGCGGATCTGCTGGGTTATCTTCTGATGATATCCTCTTCACTACGAGTTGTCCTTCTTCTACACGATGTCTAATGAAGTGATACTTTCTGTCGATATGTCTTGATCTACCATGATCCCTCGGTTCCTTGGTCAAGGCAACCGCTCCTTCGTTATCACAGAAAATCTCCATTGGCTCCTTTATGGCAGGTACAACTCCAAGATCACCGATGAAGTTCTTTAGCCATATTTCCTCCTTCGACGCTTCGCTCGCTGCAATGTATTCTGATTCGCACGTTGAATCAGCTACGGTTTCCTGTTTGGAACTCTTCCATGTCACCGCTCCTCTGTTTAGGGTAAAGACCCAGCCCGACTGCGAACGGTAGTTGTCCCTGTCGGTCTGAAAGCTGGCGTCACTATACCCTCGCACCTTCAAGTCATCACTCCCTCCGAGGACTAAGAACCATTCCTTCGTCCTCCGAAGGTACTTAAGGATGTTTTTCACCGCAATCCAATGTGCTTTGCCAGGATTCCCTTGATATCTGCTAACCATGCTCAAAGAGAAGGCTACATCAGGGCGAGTACAAGTAATAGCGTACATGATTGAGCCAACTGCAGAAGCGTATGGTACTCGGCTCATCTCCGCTATCTCAGCTTCGGTACTCGGACTTTGAGTCTTACTCAATTTGGCATTACTTTGTATCGGTAGTTCTCACTTCTTTGAGTTTTCCATACTAAAACGTTTTAGTACCTTCTCTAAGTAAGTATTCTGACTAAGTCCAATTAGTGTCTTACTTCTTTCTCTTACTATCCTTATTCCCAAAATGTAAGAAGCCTCTCCGAGGTCCTTTATAGCGAAGCACTTCCCGAGCCAGGACTTAACGTCCTACAGAGTCGGGATGTCGTTTCCTATGAGTAATATGTCATCGACATATAGAACGAGGAAGCTTACTATACTCCAACTGGCTTTGACATATACACAAGATTCGTCTTCGCTTCGTACAAATCCAAACTCTTTGACTTTCTCATCGAAACAAAGATTCCATCTGCGAGACGCTTGCTTAAGTCCATAAAAGGACTTCTCAAGCTAACACACTCTATCCGGATGCTTCGGATCCACAAACCCCTCTGGCTGAGCCATGTAAACATCCCCAGCCAACTTTCCGTTAAGGAAAGCGGTCTTGACATCCATTTGCCAAATCTCATAATCATGAAATGCGGCAATTGCTAACATTACTCTAATAGATTAAATCTTCGCAACTGGTGAGAAGGTCTCATCATAGTCAACTCCGGGAGTTTGAGTAAAGCCCTTCGCGACCAATCGCGCTTTATATGTGTGTACGTTCCCATCTACGTCGGTATTCTTCTTGAAGATCCATTTGCACCCAACGGTCTTACGTCCGGGCACGTAATCAACCAAATTCCAAACTTGGTTATCATACATGGATTGGATCTCGCTATCCATTGCCTCTTTCCACTTTACAGACTCCGGGCCTGCCATGGCTTCCTTATAGCTATTAGGTTCATCAAGGTTTACTAGTGTACCATCACTAATATACGTGTCCCCTTCGGTAGTAATATGAAAGCCATAAAACTGGGTATGAACTCTAACTCTATCGGAACGTCTAAGAGGTAAGGATTCGTCAATCGGTTCAACCGGAATTTCCTCCTCGGGTTGAATGCCAGCAGTAGAGGTTCCTTCATCCATCGACTCTTGAATCTCTTCAAGTTCGATTTGCCTCCCACTGTCTCCTTGGCTTATGAGTTCTCGCTCTCGGAAAACTCCTCTCCTCGCAACGAAGACAACATTGTCCTTCGGTCTATAGAAGAGATATCCAAAGGATGTCTGCGGGTAGCCGATGAAAATACATCGCTCACTTCGAGGTTCAAGCTTGTCGTGAGTATCTCGTCTTACGAAAGCCTCGCAACCCCAAACCTTGATATGTGCCAACGAGGGAGCTTTCCCTGTCCACATCTCGTGAGGTGTTTTGGCAACCTTCTTAGTAGGGACTCGGTTAAGGATATGGGCGGCAGTCTCTAAGGCATACCCCCAAAAAGAGATTGGTAGTGAAGCACGACTCATCATAGAGCGAACCATATCCAATAAGGTTCGATTACGCCTTTCTGCCACACCATTTAACTGCGGTGTCCTAGGAGGCGTCAATTGTGAAACTATTCCACACTCCTTGAGATAATCGTGGAATTCAAGACTTAGGTACTCTCCTCCTCGATCGGATCGAAGCATCTTGATTTTCCTGCCCAATTGATTCTCCACTTCACTCTTGAACTCTTTGAACTTTTCAAAGGTGTCTGACTTTTGTTTGATTAAGTAGATATACCCATATCTACTATAGTCATCGGTAAAAGTCACATAGAAGCGGTTCCCATGGTCCACATACATCGGTATGTATTAGGTCCAATAGACCCTCGCCCCTTTCACATGTACTCGTGAAGGGTGACTTAGTCATCTTTCCAAGTAAACAAGACTCGCATGTGTCATCTTCCCTAAGGTCGAATGACTCCAACACTCCATCCTTTTGGAGTTGGGCTATGCGTTTCTTGTTGACATGTCCAAGACGACAATGCCACAAGGATGCTTTATCCATACTAGTGGAAGAATCAATATTCAAAACATCATTTCCTAAGTTATCAACAATCATAATGGTTTCATATATTCCATTACATGGTATAGCTTCAAAGTAAAAGACACCATTTAGATAAGCCAAAATAGAACCATTCTCATTATTAAAAGAAAATCTAAATCCTTATCTATATAAACCATGAAATGAAATGATGTTTCTAGCCATTTCTGGCGAATAGCAACAATTGTTCAAATCTAAAACCAAACTATTCCTAAGCACTAAAGAATACACTCCAATCTTTGTCACAGGCGACGATCTTCTGTTCCCCATGATTAGATTGATCCTTCCATGCTCTACATCCCTACTTCTTCTTAGTCCCTGCACATTAGAACAAATGTGATAACCACAACCGGTATCAAGAACCCAAGAAATAGCATGATTAGAATCGTTAGATTTGATTGTGTATATACCTGCGAAAGATGGCTTGATCTTTCCCTCTTTGATTGCTTGCAGGTAATCCGGGCAGCTTCTCTTCCAATGTCCTATCTTGTGGCAGTGGTGGCACTCTGCCTCCTTCGGGTTAGGACAGGGCTTAGCGGGATCAACTTTGGTCCCACTAGAAGAGGCACCATCTCGGGCCTTCACCTTGCGATGGTTCTTCGATGAAGCTTTCCTCTTCTTTCCCTTTCCTTGACCAATAGCCAAGACAGGAGCAGCGGGCGGATTGGGAGTAGGTGCAACAAACTTGTCCTTGAAGTTGCTCTCAGCGACTCTCAAGAGACCTTGGAGTTTGCTTAGGGTGACCTCCTCTTTGTTCATGTGGTAGGTCATTCTGAACTGGTTGTACATCGGAGGCAAAGAGTGAAGCACCATGTCGATCGCCAAGTCTTCCCCGAAGTCAACATTTAACTTGCCAAGGCGGTCGACATACCTTTGCATCTTTTGCAAGTGCATGGTAAGAGATTCTCCATGACCCATCTTCGCGGAAATCATGTTAGTGAAAATCTCATACCGCTCTTGTCTCGCGTTTTGGTGGTACCTCTCCAATAAGTCTTGGTGCATCTCGTACGGGTACATGTCCTCGTAGGACTTTTGGAATTCGGAGTTCATGGTAGCAATCATGATGCAATGTACCTTCGTTGCATCTCGCTCATGAGTTTCAAAGGCGGTGATTTCGGCTGGAGTAGCGATTTCGGTGTTGATTTTCTCGAGCTTCTCATCAGGGACATACTCCTTGTCCTCATAGCGAGCAATGGTGCGAATGTATCTTATCCATTCGCTAAAGTTCGTTCCATCGACGGTGACCTTTTGGCAGAGGCTCATCAACATGAAAGAACTAGCAGCAGCGTTGTTAGCGTTCGACATCTACGATTAGAAAAAGGACAAAGATAGATTAGAATAAGAATCCCTAATTATCACCCAATAAGAAAATTAGGGCTAGGATCCAACAATAACATTTACATATTAGAAAAGGGATGCCGTAATCTAACATGAAAATAAATTGAAGGTAAGTGAATGACAAGGATGGGTCATGGAGAATCTCCATCACAAAACCTAAACTATTAGTCCTAAGTGTTTTTTGAGAATTCCTAGGTCCGGATGAGATTTATTGAAACTATTCAGTGGCATGTTTAAATCTCGATATGCCCCTCTCGTTTGTGACTGGGATGCCGAGGATCACAAAGCGGGTGTGAATTACCATGCAAATTCACATGGTGCCTTCATTGTAACGATCACCTATTCGATGTGCCGGTAAACCACACACGCTCCATCGAACTATGATAAACAATGAATCACCCTTTGCCACCTTCGCTTAGAACCAATTAGTGTGCCGGTAAACCACACACGCTCCACTAACATTTCAGCAAGGTGCAAAGTGTAATTTCATGGGATTGCATCAATTCACTTTTCCTAAAGTAACTAGGATTGGGAAATTTTAAAAATATGTGTAGTTACTTTGTATTTCTTATTATACTTTTAATGAGAGGATGAGATTGCCCTATCCTACCCGTTCGGCTAACGACCCTCCACCAATCAAGCAAGCGGTGGGTGTGAGTGTACACCCATTAAGCGCCATTTTATAGGCCGCAACCTTATACCCACCTTATAGATCGGCTTCGTGAATGAGGCCTACTAACGGTAAGACTAACATTTAGTTATACATATATATATTATTCTAGTAATATCATATTAGTATAGGGTTGTATTTTAAAACTTTTAAAATCTAGGGTTTGAAATTTAAGTTGTCTAAATTAAAACTTTTAATCACAAACATAAATTTCAAAACTTGAGGGCAAGTTTTAAACATTTAAAACATGGAGGATCAAATAACAAATAATTCCAATTAACAATTAATATCCTAATTATCTATATTTGATTTTATTCAAGATAATTACCAAAATAATCAAAATAATTAATTAATTATCATATAAGGAAATTAAATATCTTTAATTAGAAAAACGAATTAACATTGATCTAATTAGTTTATGGAAAGTTTAGATAAGATAATTACAAAGAAATCTCGAATCTGGCCATTCCTGACGCCTGGACTCGCCGAGTGCACAAGGGGACTCGCCGAGTCAGGCCTACTCGCCGATTCCACCTTGGAACTCGCCGAGTCAGTGACTCAGAAACCTAAAAATCAAATTTTGCAGGTTTGTTTCAGTTAATCAAGCAACAATTTAAAGAAAACCAAGCTAGGCTCTGATACCACTGATGGGTTTTAGCCATAAGAACTTTCCTATGTGCGCATGCAAAACCCTAATGCTCGGATCTAGGCTTTCTAATAAACATGCTTTGAATCCAAGACTTCTAATTACTAATTAGGTTAAATAACAACATTGAAACAGATCTAGAATCATACCTTTGAGTTCCTTGTTGATCTTGAGGTCTTGGAGCTTCTAGAGTCACAAATGTCACTCCTCTAATGGCTTACAAACACCAAATCAAGAAGGATGTTTTAGGAGAGAGGAGAGGGGAGGAATTTCGACCAGAGGTTCCTTACTTTAGGTCAAGTGTCGAATTCCATCAGCCATAAGGTCTATTTATACTTGTAGACTCCTTAAGGATTACAGATAAGTCCCTATCAGATAATCTTCTCTTAAGGCTATCCAAATCCATTCCTAGATAACTCATATGGACGATTTTAGCTATCCTAAATCTCTTAGAATTCGTCCAAAGCATATCCCAATGGATTTACAGTCTAAAGCTTAACTATCAAACAATTGACAGTTTATACCCCTTTATTTAATTAATCTCTTTAAGTCACCAAATTAATTCTAATTAATTCTATGACTTATATTAATCAAATAACAAATATATTATTCATTATATTATTCTCATAATATATTAATAATATTTACTCTCTCTCTTAATAAATCATCCTATCAAGTTGCTATGGTGAAGGCAACCCAAAAGGACCATGCACAACCGGGTCAAGTACTTGCCCAATATAGATGCAGCCTTAGACACTATTCCAACACTCTCACCGGTTCGAAAATCATACGAGAAATGATAGAGAAGATCGTTCAAATTCGTGAACGAATGAAAGCCTCTAGAGACCGACAGAAAAGCTACGCTGACCAAAGGAGGAAGCCTTTGGAATTCCAGGTAGGAGACCACGTTTTATTAAAGGTCTCACCGTGGAAGGGCTTAATACGCTTTGGAAAGCGTGGGAAACTAAATCCAAGATACGTAGGGTCTTTCGAGATTCTTGCTAGAATCGGCCCTGTGGCTTACAAGCTTAATCTACCGCGTGAACTTAGTAACATACATCCAACCTTCCATGTCTTGAACTTGAAAAAGTGTCTGTCCGATGAGACTCTTGTTATTCCACTCGACGAGATCAAGATCAACGAGAGCCTCAACTTTGTGGAAGAACCGGTAGAAATCATGGACCGAGAGGTCAAACAAACGAAACAAATTCGCATACCCATCATGAAGGTTCGCTGGAACGCCAAGCGGGGACCTGAATTCACATGGGAACGCGAAGATTAGATGAAACAAAAGTACCCTCATCTTTTTCTCTGATTCACTAGTATCTTTACTACTTTAAATTTCGGGACGAAATTCCCTCTAACGGGGGGATGATGTGACAACCCGATATTTCAACTCTATGTAATGACCTAAAAGTCAAGTATTGTAACCACTTTTGTGATAATGAAATTAGCTTCGAAAATAAAATGTCCAAAAAGTTTCTATTTAATTACCTACTATGTTTGATGTCATTAAACCATGATCGTACGTAAAAAGAACGCCCAAATCCGACTTCGTATATTGAAGTTATGATTTTTACAAGTTCGGCTTAGCGACAGACAGCTAAAAACTCGAATCGGAGATCGAACAACTTTTGACCGGAATGACCTAAACGAGAATCTAAGGTCTCGACAATGGTATTTCAGCGGTAAAAAGTCTGGCAAAAACAGACGTCAAATAAAGAAGTTATGAATTTCTAACGAAATTCTCTTAACGCGACCTTTTAAAAATAAATAATAAAAATAATTTCAAATTTTGCCGACGGAATCTAAATGAAAGTTGTAGAACGTAGTTTCACCTACGCGTGGATATAAAGAACATCGAAAAAGGAGTTCGTATGAAGAAGATATGAATTTTAGAAGTTTATTAAATAAATAAAATATAAATTTTATTATTTATCCTTGGTATTATCCAAAGGCGAGTCATCAGATAGGGTCGTGTTACGCCCAGCGTACTCAAGGCGTAGGCCTCGGATCGTCCACGTCTGGCCCTATGCGGAGCTACACCCGTCCCATCCGAACTCCGAGGCAGTCGAGGATCCGGTCATGCGTGACGCACGCGTACGCCCAGCGTACCGAGGCGGTTCCCACCCCCTATAAAAGGGATGCGAGGGTTCCGAAGAAAAGGGTCATTCTCTCTCACTTCTCTTGCGTTGTTGCCTCGTTTTCCGTGCCCGTGCTAACCCGAACCTCCTCTCAAACACAAACAGGGATGGTCTCAGGAGGAAATTAATCAAGCCCTTGAAGAAAGCATCCGGATTCAGGCTCTGAAAGATAATCCTGACCCATTGTGTGGGATATCTCCTCTTTTTCGTGAAGGCATCCTCCAAGATCACCAAATAATTCCAGTCATGTCCTATGACATTCCCACAAGTAATCTTGAGCAACCGGATCTTCCTCTCTATCCCTACAGCAAATATTACACCAAGTTCGCTCCGCTCCATCCCACAGATCCTCCTGAAGTAATCATCCGAACAGAAAGAGAAAGACTTGATACGTTCTACTCTAAGAATGCCTTGCTATTCAAGGACGTATGGTCAAAGAAGAGGATCACTCAAGTCTCGGGCTTCGGAAGAAAAATCCTGGTAAAGTTTGAACTGAACTGTCCATTGTTTCGGTTTCACATTTTCCGGAACAGACCTATTCCTCGTAGTTTTACCGATGCGGATTTCCCCTCCATGAATCCGAACGATATTCTTACCCTAGCTGCATACTTCAGAGAAAATCAAAGGGATGACCTCAGTATGGGAGCCTATCATGTTGCTTTAAGCTTCTTAAAAGATTATGTTGCAGAGTTCAGCCGAAGAGACTATGAACTTGCTCACCTGTACGGAACAGAACAATTTGTTCCGAAAATTGACTTCATCATTCCGGAAGCTGAACTCCTTGCTGATGGTCCCATTGAAGAGCCTGTTCTAGGGTTTTTCTACACTACAAGAAAAACAAACAATAAGGACTGCTTCCGAGTTCTAGACAAACACCTGATCCCTACCAAAGCTCTGAAAAAGTTTATTTCGCGTGCATCCAAGTCTGATGCTCCGGAACATATTAAGGAAAAGTTAGTGAGTCAGCTGGCATGGTACGTTGAAGTTCAAGAATGGTTGTTTCTAGCCTACACCTTCATCAAGGATGATATGAACTAAACTTGATGGATTTCTAAGTTCACTTAGGGGGGATTGTTGGAACCTGAAAGTGAACCTCTAGCAATCCTTGATACTAATTCCGAAGTGTGTTTGGTTCCGAAGAGATAGGTGCTCTGGAAGCTGTCCGGAGCTGAAGAAAAGAAGTAATGGAGAAGGGAGAGAAGAAACCCATTCCGGAGTGTCTCTCACATCCGGAATGCTTGCAGATCCGAAGGATGCTATTTTGTCTTTTGTCATTTATTATATTTGTATTGATGTAACGTCTCATATGACTTAGCTTTTTGTACTCATAGACAATCAGAATGTCAGAAATAGTTCTTTTGTCCAGTCCTATGTAAGTTACTTGGTTAATTCGCTGTAATACTCTCTCCTATATATAGGAGCATTCAATACAAGTCAATGACGGATATTTTCTCTCACTTTTGGCATTTTATCTTTATCACATCAAAAAAATTCCTCTTGTTCATTTATTGATCTTTCCTTGATCATTATTTACTTATTCATACTTAATGTCTTGATCATTTGTTGAACTAATTATCTAAGACTTGACTGGTCTTTCCAGCCTTGACTTGAACATCTAATTGCAAGCAGACATTAATCTCAAGCATTCACTCAAGGTTTGAGTTCTCAAACCTTGTCCTTGCGCAAAGATCTTGTTCTCTCATAACGGAGGAGCAGGAGGAGTTTAACAATAGGACAGGTCGAGACAACGAGGAACCCTTCTAGATTTTCGTTACGTTTCCAATCAATAATTTTTAACAACTTAAAATTTTTACTAAGACTGGTACCAATTAAAAAGTAACTAAATTACTCTCTCTTGTCCGAACAAATCACAACATGCATATAAGAAATTAAGAACTAAGAACCCTTACTGCTAATCCTCACTTAACATGATACTCAATATTCGTAGTAATAATAACAAGGATAAAACTGAAAGCACTAGAAAGTACACATAGGATGCACTATCACTCTAGCAAACACTCATTCCGAATCAACTTAACTCGTGTGTCAATAAGAAGTTTCGACGTTACCATCCGACATGGGTTGGCTTGGTCCTCACCACACCAATCACGAGTGCTACCAAAATAAGCATTCTCTTTAACCGACCGACTAACGAAACTATCATCACTCATAACGACAAACCTGGTACGAACCTCAGAATCGTCTATCGCTTCAAACCTCCGAAGTACTCGCGCGAGGAGTACCACACCTTCCATAACCTTCCCGAAGTATCCCCAATAGACATTTTGAGGATACCAAGTGTGCAGCAAGTCAAGTTCAAGCACAGAGACTAAGGATGAATATGGTTAATCTATCACTACCAAGAGTATGCGTGAGAGGGGTATATAATTAGGATTCTACGGACTGAGGATGTGTGTTTCCACCCTATCTCCTGTTTCTTTTTTTATTGTGGACTTGGGGCAGTGCTACCCATCCAACTGTCTTGTCAATCTTAATTATATACGACTTGTATACACGAGGCGATGATGGATGGACCAGGTATAAGTCTTATCATGAACTTCCGTACAAAAGTTGCCCAAGACTACGAGTGTGCATGCTACCATTCGGACGAACATAGACAAGCAATCCCTATACAACGCACCAATATTGTCCCCTCTAGAAGGGATAGAAGATTTTGTAGTATACTACGATGCATCCAATCAAAGGCTAGGTTGTGTTCTTATGCAACGGGGAAAGGTTATCGCCTATGCTTCAAGACAACTTAAGACACACGAAGTCAACTACACTACTCATAATCTTGAGCTTGGAAAAGTAATTTTTGCTCTGAAGATTTGGAGACACTACCTATATGGTACAAAAAGCACTATTTTCACATACCACAAAAGCCTTCAACACATATTTCATCAGAAGGAGCTGAATATGAGACAACGACGGAGGGTAGAACTACTAAATGACTACGAATGTGAAATTCGTTATCATACCGGTAAAGCCAACGTAGTAGCTGATGCCCTTAGTCAAAAGGAATACTCAAGTCGTTGAGTCAAAGCACTGACCATGACTATCCATTCACATCTGTCTACACAAAAATTAAAGAGGCTCAGCAGGAAGCCTTGAAGCCCGAAAATGTGGCAGGTGAAACATTAAGAGGAATGGACAAGAACTTAGAAGTCAAGGGTGACGGAGTTCGATACCTCGTGAACCGGATCTGGACACCGAAGTTTGGTGGATTCAGAGACGTTTTCATGATCGAAGCTCACAAGACACAATACTCCGTTCATCCAGGTTTAGACAAGATGTATATGGACCTCAAGAAGTTATATTGGTGGCCAAACATGAAAGCAGAGATTGATACCTTCGTGGGCAAGTGTTTGACTTGTGCCAAGGTTAAGGTAGAATACCAAAAGCCCTCAGCTTTGCAATAGCAACCATAAATACTTGAGTGGACGTGGGAGCGGATTACAATGGATTTCATAACCAAGTTACCTAAGACAATGGATGGTCTCGATACCATTTAGGCGATCGTGACAGGTTAACCAAGTGCACACACTTCCTACCAATTAAAGAAACTAACAACATGGGGAAATTAACCAGAACATACATTAGAGAGATTGTACGACTGCATGGTATAGCCATATCTATTATCTCTAATAGAGATAGTAGGTTCACCTCAAGGTTCTGGCAGTCACTGCAAAAATCTCTAGGAACTAGATTGGACATGAGTACAACCTACCATCCACAAACCGTTGGGCAATGTGAGAGAACAATTCAAACATTAGAAGACATGCTGAGAACTTGTGTGATCGACTTTGGTAAAGCGTGGGATATCCATTTGCCATTGTGTAAGTTTTCATACAATAACAGCTACCATACTAGTATCAAAGTTGCTCCATTTATGGGCGAAAGTGCAGATCCCCTTTGTGCAAACCGAATTAGTATTTTGGATTGATTTTGGTTTATATAAAAAAAAGAACCGAATAATCCAAAAAACCAAATAACATTTTTTTTTAATTTATATATGTAATTAATTTACTAATCCATTTTTTCAAATAGATTCAAAAAGTTTCATATAATACAAAATCTTAATATACATGTTCTCTTAAAAGTTTTTTTTATCTAAAAATATTAAAGTATAATATATTTTTTAATAGTTGTTTATAAATTTTAAACCACAACTAAGTGATTTGTTTTTGTTTATTCTACAAAAGTAGCTAATATTTTGATTATATGTGGTTTTAAAAGTTTTGTTTTTTGAAAACCGAATTATAAAATCGGATCCAACCGAATTGTA
The DNA here is from genome assembly GCF_002870075.4 of Lactuca sativa. NCBI lineage: Eukaryota > Viridiplantae > Streptophyta > Magnoliopsida > Asterales > Asteraceae > Lactuca > Lactuca sativa. The sequence goes on along the minus strand of NC_056631.2, from coordinate 196,789,001 downwards.
ATTTGATTAGATCAGATTGGATTTAGATTTAGATTAAACTATTTGGATCTATGTTTTTAAAATTAAAATCAACTTGGATTCACTTGATTTGACTAAATCAAATCTGATCCATCCATAAGAACTCCCCTAATACCAATCACTCCACATATAACTTACCAAATCCCATGTTTTCCACCCCTGAAATTCCATGTTACCTCCATTTCCCTCAAATCCAATGTTTTAAAAACCGGTTTTTTAATTGAACCGGTCGGGTGACGTTTTACGGTTCAACCGGACGGTCAAACCGGTTCTATATTTTTATATGTTTTGAATTATCCTACATACATTGATTACAAAACTTGTCATATTTTTAGTATTACAAATGTAAATAGAATGCAACATATAAAAACAATTATTATAGAAGTCAAAATCAAACAAAGAAGCCCAAAACAAACACAAAAATCCAAGAATGTCCGGTTCAATCCGGTCCATTCCGGTTCAATTTAACTGGTTAAACCGGTTTTTTACCAAAACCGGCCGGTTCAATCCGGTCAGGAAATCATTATAAAACCGGTACAAATTGAACCGCCCTCACCTCCGGTTCCCGGTTCGACCGGTTCAACCGGCCGGTTCGAACCGGTTTTTAAAACACTGCTCAAATCCCACGTTAACCCCATTTAGCCTTGTTTGCCATATTTCTACTCGTTTATTTCATTAAACCTTACATATTACACTAATTATTCAAATATGAAAGATCTAAATACACTATAGCTACTTTAACTTATTTTTTATGGTTATAAAAATAAGAATAATTAAATATACAAATTATTTCGTGTCTCCTTGGTAGGGTATTCGGGCCGGGAAACAAGTTTTGTTGAAAGCGGAAGAGCATTCATATTCTATTTTAGAAATTTAAAAAACTAAAAAAACCATTTTTCTAATTTTATACAATTTGAGAAACATAAAATTTTTATTTTCATGAAACTTTTCTGAAATAACAAAACACATTTTCAAAATTTAATGGAGATTGGATTTTTTTTTTTCCATAACCATGTACACTCTGATTGTTAGGCAATATGTTTTGGATTGTTATTAGAGACTTCACATGTATAGAATTATCCAATTAAATTTGTTAACTAAAATGAATCAAATCAAATATTACAAATGAATATGATTTTGTAATATCAACATAAGTTTAACTATGTTGAGGTATGTATGTTATATTGATCTCCAATACCAGAAATGTATATCATAAACCACATTGTAAGGAAGATCCAAATGGATACAACACAAATAATACAATATCCGATCGAAATTGTACCTTTTTCAAGTTTTCGACAAGAATCACAACAAATCCTTGATGAAATCGAGGTTTAATGTGTCTCGAATAATAAGGAAAAGACCAAGAACGAAAACGAGTGTAATCCCAGATGACATTATCCCCTGTTCTACTTCTAATGGAAGCTTTCTCCCACCTCTCGCCGCTTCCACAAGAATCAAAGCCAAAGAACCACCGTCTAACGCCGGCAAAGGGAGGAGATTAATCACCGCAAGATTAAGATTCAAAATCGCTGCAAATTGATACAAACCATCGATATTTGATTTCGCAACCTCTGCACCTACTGCTATAATCGCAACAGGACCTGCAACTTTGCTTGCGGTTTGTGAAAAGTTGAGAACAGTCTGTTTCAAACTGTCTAAAACGTTCGATGTTAAACCCCAGAATTCGCGACCTGTAAATCCAAAAGCTTCCAACACATCTTTCGGTTTTTCCTTCAAGATCTTCACATTTGGGGCTAGTTGAACCCCGATTCGACCACTTCCGTCTGGATTCTGATCGGGAGTGATAGTAATGAGGAAATCTTTCCCTCCCCTGTCGATTTTAAACAACACTGATGATTTAGGGTTCTTTTTAATGACGTCGACTACTTGAGAAACGGAATTAGGGATTGCTTGGGGTAAATCGATGTCGTTAACGGAGAGAATGACATCTCCGGCGAGTAACCCGTCTCGGGAAGCGGCTGAAAAGGGTCGAACCTCCGGGACAATTACGCCTGGGAAGGATTCTTGTACTGGTAATCCGACGAACACTATCTGTGCAAAGATTATGAGATATGCGAAGACTATGTTCGCAATAACACCAGCTGAAATGACAAGAACTCGATCGAGAATAGGTCTATTTTTCAGCAAATTCACATCGTCAATTGGGATTTCACTATCGGGATCATTATCAGGGAATCCAACAAACCCACCTAAAGGAAACGCTCTTAACGAATACTCGACGTTATTAGCATTGAATTTAGCTAAAATAGGACCAAATCCGACTGCAAATTTACTTACGTGAATCCCTTGAAGGTAAGCAGCTAAGAAATGACCGCTTTCATGAACGACGATGATGGCTGTTAACACTGAAACAGCTTCAATTACAGATTGAGCACTTTCGAACCCACCAAAACCGAAGTCAGCTAATGCTGAAGTCTTGTTGAAGTTTTTCCTTTTCGTAAAAGGGTATCCGATTTTTTCATGGGGGAACTGTTTCCTGTCGAGAAAACTGAGATTTGAAGATGGGGAATGGGATGATGAATGAAGTGCTGAAGACGATGATAAAGTTGAAAAGTGGTGTTTGTTTTTGTTTTTGAGGAATCTGATGGTTGAAGAATAAGAAGAGGGGGTAAAAGGGGAGAGGTTTGTTAACATGATGGGTTTTGAATATTGAGATCGATAGAGTTTTAATGGAGGAATCACAGAGGGAAAAAGAAGAAGGGAAGAGATCAGAGTTTTCGGATAATTCCCATTTTTTGGGTTATGTGGATGGGAAGTGAGTGACATGTCTCCATTTGGGTTACTCCTCTATAGTCCTATGGCTGAAAAAAGTTTTAAAACTCATTCAAAATTTCAATTAGATATCCATATATGGGTGTTTTTGTCCATTAGTTTATGAGATTTGGGCTTTTGAACCAAAAATATTTGGCAATATCCATTTATTTAAATTTCTTTTCCATTACTTTATAAGATTTGGGCTTTTGAAACAATAATATTTGAGAATGTTTCTTTATCCAATTTCATTAAGGCCACTTGATAGTTGATATACTAAATCTTAGAAAATCTTAAAAAGCCTAAAATTAGTATATAGGAAAAAACCTAAAAGGGGAAATTTAGGAAAACTAATTCACTTTATCTTTTTTGTTACTTCATCCTTCTCAAAATAACTGTCTATAGACAAAAAATATACAGATTAAAAAAAAAACATTAACTAGTATTAACTTTATTAAATGAAATGACAGTCTTACCCTTTTGTTGCATTTATTTCCATGGTAGTTACATTTAATTTCATGGTAATTTAACTAATAATAAGGGGTATTATGGTAAAAGACATATTTAGTTTTAGAAGTAGGCTATTATTTTTAGGCAAACCAAAAAAGAAATATGGACTGTTAATATGGGACGAATAGAGTATAATACAAACGGGTCGAAGGCGAAGAAAACTATCATGGTTTTGTTTGAAAAATCGTCAAAAATAATATTTTTTTCAAAGACATGAAATTCCTAGAATCTAATTAATGATGGGCTTCCCATTTTAAAAATTAGTATTTTGCAAAACTATTTAATCACTATGTGAAGTAGAATTTCCATATCTTAACACTTGCAAACAAGTATATAAGTTGTGTTGATGATTTTAGTGACATTAATATATTTTAGTGAGTTAGTATTGCTAGTGAGACAGGATGAGTTCAGTTTGCTCTCTAAGATTGGAGGTGCGAGGTGCACACTCGAAAGTCTAATCTAAACTTAGGTATACGGGGGGTCCTGAGATAGTGTCTCTGAGATGTCTAGGTTCAACGCCCCTAGCGGAGTCCAAGCGGTAGAGCTCCTAAACAGATTTATATACCAAGAAAGAGTTCAGTCATGCAAATTATCTCCAAAAATAGGTTGTGACATCATGATGATGTTAGATTCGGTTATGTCTAAATAACCACATGTAACCATTTTTTGGCGCCAAAATGGATGTAATCACCATAAACTAACTTTCAACCGATATATATATATATATATATATATATATATATATATATATATATATATATATATATATATATATATATATATATATATATATAATTGAAGTTCCAAATTTTGGTTGGAACATATATACTTAGAGAAATAAATCATCTGGTGTTTTTGTCTCACAAAACAACATATCAAGAAAAGGTATTATTGTTGGATTAATGTCTAAGGCTGTAACTATATTTGGTAAGTACTTGACCTGGTTGTGCATGGTCCTTTTGGGTTGCCTTCACCATAGCAAATTGACAGGATGATTTGTTAGGAAAGAAGAGATATTATTGTTAATATATTATGAGAATGATATATTAAAGGAATAATAATGTTATTTGATTAATATAAGTCATATATTAATTAAGAATTAATTTGGTGACTTAAAGAGGTTAATTGAATAAAGGGGCATAAACTGTCAAATGTGTGATAGTTGTGTTTTGGGCTATATATCCTTATGGAAATAAGGGTGGACGGATTTTAGGGTTAGAGGACCATAAAATCGTCCAAGCCGAGTATCTAGGAGGATCTTGGATTGCTTAGGGCCTAAGTTATTCAATTAGGGTTAAGGGTGAAACCCTAATAGCTCATAGTATAAATAGATCCCTTGGGTGAGGGAAATCGGCACTCATGCAAGGCAAGGAACCCTAGAGCCGATTTCTCACCCTCCTCTCTCTCTCTCTCTCAAGATCATTCTCTTGCTAGTTGGTGTTTGTAAGCCATTAGAGGAGTGACAATTGTGACTCTAAGCTCCAAGAAGAAGAAGTATTAAGCAAGTAATCCAAGGTATTGTTCTAGATCCAAATTCATATGATTAGATTCAATTGTTTACACTAGATCTAGTATTGTAAATCTTGGATACAATGCATGTTCAATTAGAGAAACCTAGATCCAAGCAATTAGGGTTTGCATGTGCACATAGGAAAGTTCTTATGGCTCAAACCCATTAGTGGTATCAGAGCTTTGATTGATTTCTATTGAATTGATGCATTGGTTGATTGCTTGTTGCTTGAAAAATTCGATTTTATGATTCTTCCTGATGAACTCGGTGAGTTCCACTGTGGACTCGGCAGTAGCTCCAACTCGGCGAGTCCATAGTGGGAACTCGGCGAGTTCGAGCGTCAGAAGGAGGTAGTTTCGGGATTTCTTGATGTTTTACTTGAGGAAACTTGCCTTAACTGTTTTGGGTCATCAAAATCCGATTTTAATCATATATATGAGTATATTCTTAACCAAAAAAAAAGATAATTACCAATTAGTGAATAATAATTTCCTTATATGATAATAATTGATTATTTGAATTGAATTGGTTAATTGTCTTGCAAGTAATATTGAATAAGATCAAATTGAGATAATCTAATTAGTTGATTTATATTATTTTCTATTTGATCCTTATGTTTTGAAAAGTTTAAAACTGGTCCTCAAGTTTTGAAATTTAAGTTTTGTGATTAAAAGTTTAATTTGAATAATTTAAATTTCAAACCCTAGAATTTTACAAGTTTAAAATTCAACACTATACTAATATATTATTACAAGCTTAATATATATATATATATATATATATATATATATATATATGTATGTATGTATAATTAAAAAATGCTTGTCTTACCGTTAGTAGGCCTCATTCTCGAAGCCAGTCTATAAGGTGGGTATAAGGTTGCTGCCTATAAAATGGTGCTTAATGGGTGTACACTCACACCCACCGCTTGCTTGACTAGTGGAGGGTCATTAGTCGAACGGGTAGGATAGGGCAAACCTCTTCTCATTAATAAGTATAATGAATCTATATATAGTAACTAAACGTGTTTCATAAAAATTCCCAATCTTAGTTACTTTAGGAAATGTGAATTGATGCAATCCCATGAAATTACACTTTGCACCCTTGCTAAGAAGTTAGTGGAGCGTGTGTGGTTAACCGGCACACTAATTGGTTCTAAGCAAAGGTGGCAAAGGGTGATTCATTGTTTGTCATAGTTCGGTGGAGCGTGTGTGGTTTACGGCCACATCGAACAGGTGATTGTAACAATGAAGGCACCATGTAGATTTGCATGGTTATTCACACCCGCTTTATGATCCTCGGTATCCCAGTCACAAACTAGAGGAGCATATCGAGATTTAAACATGTCATTGAAAGGTTCAACGAATCTCAAAGAAATCTAGGAATTCTCAATGCATTTAAAACTTAAAGCTTATGTTTTTCATGGTGAAGAACTAGTGAATCGTCATTCACTTACCTCCAAATTATTTGCATGTCGGATCACGACATCCCTTTTCTAATGTGTAAATAATGTTGTTGGGTCCTAGCCCTAAATTTTCATTTTGGGTGTTAATTAGGGACTTAATTCTAATCAACTTTATTCCTTTCTATTTGTATATGTCTAACACAAACAACGTTGCTGCTAGCTCATTCACGCTAATGAGCCTTTGTCAAAAATTGACTTTCGATGGATCGAACTTTAGCGAATGGATAAGATACATTCGCACGATCGCGCGTTACGAGGACAAGGAGTATGTTCTCGATGAGAAGCTCGAGAAGATCAATCCAGAACTGCTACTCCCGAAGAAATGGCTGTGTTTGAGACACATGAACGTGATGAAACGAACGTCCATTGCATCATGATAGCCACAATGAACTCCGAATTCCAAAAGTCCTATGAGGACATGTATCCTTGTGAGATGCATCTAGACTTGATGGAGATATATCACCAAAGCACGAGGCAAGAGCGCTATGAGATCGTAACGAATATGATCACTGCTAAAATGGGAAGTGGAGAGTCTCTAACCGTGCACTGGAAAAAGATGCAAATGTATGTCGATCGTCTTCGTAAGTTGAACGTCAACTTTGGGAAAGATTTGGCTATCGACATTGTTCTTCACTCCTTGCCTTCATGCTACAACCAATTTAGGATGACCTACCACATGAACAAGGAAGAGGTCACCCTAAGCAAACTCCAAGGGCTCCTAAGGACTGCTGAGAGCAACCTAAAGGACAAGTCTGTTGCACCAACTCCCAATCCATCCACTGCTCCTGTTTTGGCTATTGGGCAGGGAAGGGGCAAGAAGAGGAAGGCTTCTTCGAAGAACCACCGCAAGGGAAAGTCCCAAGATGGTTCCTCTTCTAGTGGGACCAAGGTTGATCCTGCTAAGCCCAACCCAAACCCAAAGGAGGCAGAGTGCCATCATTGCCACAAAATAGGGCATTGGAAGTGAAGCTGCCTGGAAGATCTGCAAGCCATCAAGGATGGGAAGATCAAGCCATCTTTCACAGGTATTTACACAATTAAATCTAATGACTCATCTCATGCTATTTCTTGGGTTCTTGATACAGGGTGTGGTTACCACATTTGTTCTGATTTGCAGGGACTAGGAAGAAATAGGGATGTGGAGCTTGGAAGAATAAATCTAATCATGGGGAACAGAAGATCGTCGCCTGTTACCAAGATTTGAGTGTATTCTTTAGTGCTTAGAAATGGATTGAATTTAGATTTAAATAATTGTTGCTACTCGCCAGATATGGCAAGAAACATCATTTCTTTTCATGGTTTATTTAGACAAGGGTTTAGATATTCGTTTAATAATGAGAATGGTTCGATTTATGCTTATCTAAATGGTGTTTTATATTTTGAAGCAATGCCTTGTAATGGAATTCATGAAACTGTTATGGTTGTAGATAACCTAGGAAATGATGTGTTGTGTATGGATTCTTCCAATAGTATGGATAGAGCATCCTTGTGGCATTGTCGTCTTGGACTTGTCAACAAGAAGCGCATAGCCCAACTCCAAAAGGATGGAGTGTTGGAGTCATTTGACCTTAGGGAAGATGACACATGCGAATCTTGTTTACTTGGAAAGATGACCAAGTCACCCTTCACTGGCACTTGTGAGAGGGGTGAGAGTTTATTGGATCTCATACATACCGACATGTGTGGGCCCTTTAGATCCACCACAAAGGATAGGAACCGCTTCTACGTGACTTTCACCGATGATTATAGTAGATATGGGTATATTTACTTAATCAAGCATAAGTCAGAAACGTTTGAAAAGTTCAAAGAGTTCAAGCATGAAGTGGAGAATCAATTGGGCAGGAAAATCAAGATGCTTCGATCCGATCAAGGAGGAGAGTACCTAAGTCTTGAATTCCACGACTATCTCAAGGAATGCAGAATAGTTTCGCAATTGACGCCACCTAGGACACCGCAGTTGAATGTTGTGGCAGAAAGGCATAATCGAACCCTGTTAGACATGGTTCATTCTATGATGAGTCGTGCTTCACTACCTATCTCGTTCTGGGGGTATGCCTTAGAGACTGCCGCCTATATCCTTAACCGAGTCCCTACAAAGAAGGTTGCCAAAACACCTCACGAGATGTGGACAGGGAAAGCTCCCTCGTTGGCACACATCGAGGTTCGGGGCTATGAAGTTTTTCTAAGACGAGAAACTCACGAAAATCTTGAACCTCATAGTGAGCGGTGTATTTTCATCGGCTACCCGCAGAAATCCTTTGGATATCTCTTCTATAGACCGAGTGACAATGTTTTCTTCGTTGTGAGGAGAGGGGTTTTTCTAGAGCGAGAACTCATAAGCCAAGGGGACAGTGGGAGGCAAATCGATCTTGAAGAGATTCAAGAGTCGAGCGATGAAGGAACCTCTAACGCTGGCGCTCAACCCTAGGAGGAAACTCCGGTTGAACCGATTGACGAGTCCTTACCTCTTAGACGTTCCGAAAGAGTTAGAGTTCAACCCCATTTTTATGGCTTTCATATTACTACTGAAGGGGACACGTATATTAGTGATGGTACACTAATAAATCTTGATGAACCTAATAGTTATAAGGAAGCCATGGCAGGCCCAGAGTCTGTAAATGGAAAGAGGCGATGGACAGCGAGATTCAGTCCATGTATGACAACCAAGTTTGGAATTTGATTGAGAATGTGCTCAGACGTAAGACGGTTGGGTGCAAATGGATCTTCAAGAAGAAGACCGATGTGGATGGGAATGTGAAGATGAATCATGTGTATATGTCAAGGCTAGTGGGAGTATAGTTAGCTTCCTCGTTTTGTATGTTGGTGACATACTGCTCACAGGAAACGACGTCCATACTTTGCATGAGGTTAAGTCCTGGCTCGGGAAGTGCTTCGCTATAAAGGACCTCAGAGAGGCTTCCTCGTTTTGCATGAGGTTAAGTCCTGGCTCGGGAAGTGCTTCGCTACGAAGGACCTCAGAGAGGCTTCCTATATTTTGGGAATAAGGATAGTGAGAGAACGAAGTAAGAGACTAATAGGACTTAGTCAGAATACTTACTTGGATAAAATACTAAAATGTTTTAGTATGGAAAACTCGAAGAAGGGAGAACTACCGATACAAAGTAATGCCAAATTGAGTAAGACTCAAAGTCCGAGTACAGAAGCCGAGATAGCTGAGATGAGCCGAGTACCCTACGCTTTCGCAGTTGGCTCAATCATGTACGCTATGACTTGTACTCGCCCTGATGTGGCCTTTGCTTTGAGCATGGTCAGTAGATATCAAGGGAACCCTGGCAGAGCTCATTATATTGCGGTCAAGAATATACTTAAGTACCTTTAGAGGACCAAGGAATGGTTTTTAGTACTCGGAGGGAGTGATGACTTAAAGGTGCGAGGGTATAGTGGTGACTTGGAGGAGCAGTCGGGCTGGGTCTTTATCCTTAATGGAGGAGCAGTGACTTGGAAAAGTTCCAAACAAGAAACCGTAGTTGATTCAACGTGCGAATTAGAGTACATTGCAGCGAGCGAAGCGTCAAAGGAGGCGATGTGTTGAAGAACTTCATTGGTGATCTTGGAGTTGTGCCTGCCATAAAGGAGCCTATGGAAATTTTCTGGGATAATGAAGGAACGGTTGCCTTGACCAAGGAACCGAGGGATCATGGTAGATCTTGGCATATCGACAAAAAATATCATTTTATTAGACATCGAGTAGAAGAAAGACACCTCGTAGTAAAGAGGGTATCGTTGAAGGATAACCTAGCAGATCCGCTTACGAAGGGACTGAGCAGGTTTAAGCATTTGCAGCACACTAGGAGCATTGGGCTGAAAGACGATATTAGTTTAGATTAGATAGTTTTTGAAACATGTAATAGATAAATGTAATTGACATTTGATGATTAAATAAAGGAGTATTATTTATAAGTAAAGCTACTGTCTTATGTTTGTTTAACTATTGTTTCACTTTGCATGTTTTGACTTCTTGAATAATTGAGTTATTAAGAATAATCGAATTATTTGAATGGTCCACAATCGTTCATATGTTGGAAGTAGGTATGAATGAAGATTGTCATGAATTAGTGTGTAGATTGTCTAAACGGTATTAGACATAGCAACGGTTTGCTGCAACGTTCATGAGTGCTTATGAATAAGTTATGAGCATTGGAATAAACCCGCGCTTGCTGGAATCACTTTATGGAATGAGACACAAGTGATCGCAAGACGATAATATAATATAGTCTTAAAACCAAGATATATGGTTTATTGTTTATTAATTGGTTGTGCATTGATAATGCGAAACCGCATCAGTAAATTGATGTCATCAAACGCATTGTTGTATATGATTGATTAGTAAATAATAAATGCATATAAGTCGAAGTTTATCTGTTACTTTTATCCTAAGAGGGTAAAAGCGATATCAGGGCCGCTCGATGATTTGATTTGGCTTATGTGTCGGGCCCGGTCAGGACTGAATTGATATGTTCAGTTAAGTTCTATGTCAAATGAATCTGAGATCGAGAAACCAAATGCTGGACAATAAATTCCATAAGATTGTCCGCATAATATCTAAACAGAGGACTGTACGGTCCCTTATTTAAAGGACAGGATACTGATAAGATCAGAGTTTGACAGCGTCTTTGAGAGCTACGATTGATAATCGAATTGTGTTTGCATATATAGTTACTAGACATATCCAAGTGGGAGACTGTTGGATTAGTGTCTAAGGCTGTAACTATATTCGGTAAGTACTTGACCCGGTTGTGCATGGTCCTTTTGGTTTGCCGTCACCATAGCAACTTCACAGGATGATTTGTTAGGAGAGAAGAGATATTATTGTTAATATATTATGAGAATGATATATTAAAGGAATAATAATGTTATTTGATTAATATAAGTCATGTATTAATTGAGAATTAATTTGGTGACTTAAAGAGGTTAATTGAATAAAGGGGCATAAACTGTCAAATGTGTGATAGTTGTATTTTGGGCTATGTATCCTTATGGATATAAGGGTGGACGGATTTTAGGGTTAGAGGACCATAAAATCATCCAAGCCTAGTATCTAGGAGGATCTTGGATTTCTTAGGGCCAAAGTTATTCAATTAGGGTTAAGGGTGAAACCCTAATAGCTCATAGTATAAATAGATCCCTTGGGTGAGGGAAATCGGCACTGATGCAAGGCAAGGAACCCTATAGCTGATTTCTCACCCTCCTCTCTCTCTCTCTCTCAAGATCATTCTCTTGCTAGTTGGTGTTTGTAAGCCATTAGAGGAGTGACAATTGTGACTCTAAGCTCCAAGAAGAAGAAGTATCAAGCAGGTAATCCAAGGTATTGTTCTAGATCCAAATTCATATGATTAGATTCAATTGTTTACACTAGATCTAGTATTGTAAGTCTTGGATACAATGCATGTTCAATTAGAGAAACCTAGATCCAAGCAATTAGGGGTTGCATGTGCACATAGGAAAGTTCTTATGGCTCAAACCCATCAATTATATGTTTAGAATTCGAATTAGGCATGTAATTCAAATTAATTTTGTTATTGGATTATTCTACTTCTGAATTCGTGTACTCTAGACAAAATGATTCGTGTACTCCAGACAAAATGGATGAATTACAGATTTCGGAAAGTGTTTGGAAACATGATCCATGAATCTATCCACGTTATATATATATATATATATATATATATATATATATATATATATATATATATATATATATATATATATATATATATATATATATATATATATATATATATATCAAGGTTTTTCTTGCTACATGTTTCCTTCTCATTCATTTGGACACATTACATTTTCTAGAATTTTTGAATTTTCTATTTTCCACTTGTTATTTTATTGTATTTTTCATTTTATTAAATTAAAATTCCATATTTAATATGTAAGGTATTTATTAGAAAGGATTTATATATGTAATGTATTCAATGTATTAAAGTCTTATTAATTTTACTAATTAAAATTTTTTTTCTCATTTTTCTTATAAATTCAAACTTCTCACATTATTAAAATTTCATATTTAATTTTTTTTCAATAAACCCATGTAATACATGGGTCTCGCACCTAGTAATTTATTAAATAAAAAAATTTAACTATTTTACATTAATAAGGACGTTTTCATATATAGACATTCTATTTAATGACCGATTCAATAATAATGTCGTGGATTTATGGTACATTTAATATTCCATAATATCACTACTAACAAACTATCGAATTAACAATCTGAATATGTGGCGTAAATTAAAGTATGAAGAATCCATAAAGAAGGTGGAAGAGATTACGAATAAAATTCACAAAATTGACCTGGCCGCAGAAGAGGTAACTCCATCTGAATGCGATATCACGTCTAGGACAAATCTTATGAAGGAACTTATGGAGGTTGAATCCATACGGCTGCTCGATTTGAAACAAAAGTCAAGATGCAAATGGGCCCTAGAAGGCGATGAAAATTCCAACTTTTTCCACGGATTGATCAATAAAACATCCACTCCCAAAGAATATCAGGTTTAAACGTCAATGGTTGTTGGATCTCGGATCTGGATATTGTCAAAGCAGAATGTAAAATACTTCTCAAAGAAATATAAAGAAACAATACGCCACAGACCCCAGTTTCGAAGTAATAGATTCAAAAAAACTGACTTTTGAAGAGAGTTCCAACCTTGAGGCGCCCATCACAATTGAAGAAATAAAGGCAGCGGTTTGGAAATGTGGATCGGATAAGGCCCCTGGGCCTGACGGTTTCACTTTTGCCTTCATCAAGAAACACTGGGACACAATGGGTTCTGACATTTTTCTTGCTATCAAAGAATTTGAGAGAACTGGGGTGATTGAGAGAGGTTGTAATTCCTCTTTCATAATCCTAGTCTTGAAGGTGAACGATCCTAACACGCTGGATGAGTACAGACCAATAAGTATGATTGGGTGTCTGTACAAAATCATCTCTAAACTGCTAGCTGAGAGACTAAAGCATGTCATTCCGTCTGTTATTAGCCCTACCCAATCGGCTTTCTTGAAAGATCGTAACATCCTTGATGGGCCATTGATTGTAAACGAGGTCATATCTTGGATAAAGAAACGAAAGTCAAAAGATTTCCTCTTCAAAGTGGATTTCGAAAAGGCATTCGATTGTGTCAATTGGAATTATCTTGACTCTGTATTGTCACAAATGGAATTTGGCATTAAGTGGCGTAGTTGGATTCGTGACTACTTATCGTCGGCTCGGGCTTCGGTGATCGTCAATGGATCTGCTACTAAAGAATTCCCATTCGAAAGAGGCGTTCGTCAGGGAGATCCATTGTCTCCTTTCCTGTTCATCTTGGCTGCCGAAGGAATTAACGTAGCTTTAATTGAAGCCACTGCTCATCATATCTTCAATGGCATTTCCCTTCCAGAAAATGGTCTGTGTATAACTCATCTCCAATACGCAGACGATGTGATCTTCCTTGGTGAATGGTCGAATCAAAATGCTAAAAACCTAATTAGAATACTTTGATGCTTCGAATTAGCATCCGGACTTAAGTGAATATAAGTAAAAGCAAGTTGTTTGGTATCGGGATACATAACTTTGAAATTGAAATGGTGGCTAGGAGTATCAATTGCTCTGTTGGTAGTTTGCCGTTCATTTACCTGGGAATTCCTATAGGCGCGACAATGTTGAGAATTTCCCATTGGAACACACTACTAGACAAATTTCAAGCCAGGCTCTCTAAATGGAAGGCTTCAACACTCTCCTTCGGTGGTAGATTAACTCTATGTAAATCTGTGTTGGGAAGTCGGGGAACATTTATGTTTTCATTATATAAAGCCCCAGTTAAAGTGATAAAATCCTTAGAAAAAATGAGACAGTGTTTCTTCTGGGGTGGTTCAATAGAGAACTAAAAAATGGTTTGGATCGGATGGTAAAAGGTTCTTGCTATAACTGAAGATGGAGGTCTAAACATTGGTAGTCTCAAAGCCCAAAACCTGGCCTTGCTTGGAAAATGGTGGTGGCGGTTCAAGAATGATAGGCAGGAGCTTTGGAAATCAGTGATCATGGCAATATACGGTAGTGATGGTGGATTTCATGCCCCATCTAGGGCTAAACGCAAAGGCTCTTATTGGGACACTATAGCAAATTTACCTGCAATCCTCTTGAAAGATCATATCGACTTCAAAAGCCTTTTTATAGAGACCCAGTCTAATCAGCGGCCATAGTGGAGTTGGAGTTTGGAATCATCTGGAGTATATACGGTGTCCTCTTTAAGATTTCACATTGACAATTCTATTTTACCTAAGTCTCCGGTAGAATGTGATTGGAATAACCTAGTCCTAAGGAAGGTCAATATTCTGGCTTGGAGGCTAGCCCACAATAGGCTCCCTACTAGAGAGAACCTTCTATAACGGGGGATTGGAAATAGTAACATGTGTGTCCTATGTAATCAAGTAACAGAATCAACAGATCATCTATTCCTATCATGTAGTATCTCAACTGAAGAGTGGAGTAATCTCAAAACCTTGTGGTATCTTCTCCCTAATTCGCTGGTATCAGTGCATGATTTGCTCTTCTTGAAAAACAACATCTCTAATAACAATGGGCTTATCCAAATACAATTGGCCATCATGCTGGTGTATATTTGGATCATTTGGAAACATAGGAACTTGAAGGCTCATTCCAATGATATACACTCTCATAAAGGTTTGTCAAATGAAATTCAATCCTTATCTCATTTATGGATAAGCTCCAGAATAAAAAACAATACAATCGGTTGGATGGATTGGCATTTTGATCCCATATCTATATATTCATATGTTTAGGGGGGAGGGGGGCTGATATAGTGTACTTTGGGGTTTTGTGGCGCGCGTTCTTACATACATGTGTGAGTTTGGGGTGTGTTTCCTTTCTTATGGGTAGTCTTCTGTAGGTGCGTTGTCTGCAAGTAGTTGCACTTCCTTCGTGTATCTTCATTCATGGGTGTGTGAGTGGGTTCGGGTATTTCCTTTGGGCATGAGCATGTTTTCTTTCTTTTTTGCTTGTTGTGAGATTCGTTTTCCTCCTAATTTTCTGGAGTGTCGTCTCAAATGGATCGGTCATCAAGGAGCAATATCAAGTCTCTTAGCTATGATCGCATAATGTTGTTGTGCTTAAGTCTGGTTATGCTTTTTAGAAGCTAAAGTTCCGAAACAATCTTGTTCTGTTGATCTTGCCTTTGCTATGGAATTCATGGAATGGATGTGGTCTTTGTCCATTTGTCATCGGTCGGTTTCTTGCTATGAGTAGAGTGATTGCATATGTATGGATAGTTGGTTCTTCAAACGTGTGTAACTCCCAGTCTTTCCTGGTTATCTCCAATTTTTTTTAAAGGGTGAATCTTGACAATTTTGCCCTTCATGCTGGGTTGGAGAATGTTGACATAACCTCTCAGGGTGATAGCTGAACAATGGGTCCTGATTTTGAATTGAGAAACTTCGAAGGTTAGTCACTCTATTCGATGGGTGCTGTGGGCGAAATTTCCTTCAATGATAACATTCTAGTGATAGCAATCTGGCGTTTTATACTTGGTGTTGTTAGCCTTGTAGTTTAGCTTCATTTTGTTTTGTTTTTTCTTTTGATCATTCCTGATTTGGTTCTGTACTATTCCAGCCACTGCTGGTTTTTTCTTTTTTCAATATATTTTGCTGTTAAAAAAAAAAAAACAAACTATCGAATTAGGAAATGATCAGGCATTCAATCGTGTATAAACTAGTCAATCGTGTATTATTCATGTAACAAGAATATTGTCTTCTGGAAAGATTTGTTCATCGTGTTCAACCTATTTTATAGTCAAACTTGTTCTCCAATCTAAAAAATAATTTGTAACCCATAACAATCCATTTATGGATTTCTTATTCCCCAACGATTATGATGATAACCACGATATGTTTGAAGATGAAATATGTTCAAGCGATGATGAAATTTTCTCATCCGATGATGATAACGTCTCAATCAGAAATGTCGTCATAATAGATCAAAATCATGAAGATAATTTTATTTTAGATGATAATATTTCTGATGTCATACAAAATCAAGGTAAGACGTTCAATTTTATACTCATTATCACCATCATTTGTAAGACACATTTTAATTGGTTATTAACATAACTATCAAAACACATTCCAAAAACAAGTTTGGAATATTTATCCTAATTAACCTATCAAAACACAAGGTGAATACTCTTGAAACTTGTACTATTAACCTATCAGTGTTTAAAAAATTTTGTTTACAAAGTTCACTAAAATTTCTTCAATCCATGTTACACACAATAAGAACAATAAGATGGAACATACATTTCAATGTCCTTGCATGAAGTTTGAGCAGTTTGGTATTTTGTGTCGCCAAATTTATACTGTTATGAAGTCATATAACATCAAAGAAATTCCTTCCAAATATTTACTCAAACGATGGCAGAAAGACATCTTTCCCACAAAATTATTGAAGAGATGTTTTCGACTTCTCTAATAAACCTTTCATATTTTAATTACTAGATCAACATTTTTAGCTCATCATCATCTGTAAGGTCTTTAACTGATGATTTAACCATCATTTCAAACTTAATATATCTTACATCTTCTTGCACGCTTTCATCAAACATCAATTAATGTTGTTTATATATGTAAACAACACATTAAGTACTATTACATATGACAAATTATAGTATTATATTGAAATAACTTAACCATACAACATGCTTGTAAAAAAAGTCTTGAATACGAGGAATCTGACTATCTCTTTTCAAATTTGTTGTGTAGAACAACCTAACAGTCAATTACATTTGCATGAATATTCACTTTTTCTGTAATAGTTCTAGCACATTCTAGATGTATTCCAAACCTTTCTTTTGTTTCCCATAGAAGTTTCCTACATTTGCCATGGTTTTATACATCAGATTTTACACTACATTATTCATAAAAACTATTACATTCACTCTTAAATACTATTGCATACATCAGAATATTGTATCTTATACCACGACTTCATAATCAGGATTGGATATACTATTGCATTCACTATCAAATACTTGTTACTCAACAAATTCAACTTAATTTTTTTTACATTTCCAAATTATATCCTTCGCAAATGAAGTACATTCACCAACACAAAAATTCATAACAGAATATATTGACATTCAATACAGAATTTTGTATGATATACCACACCATCATACTCATAATTACATATACACTTGCATTCTCTGTGGAATACTAGTTATTCAATAACTTCACCTTAAATTTTTTTTCCGGGAAAAACTAATTTCCACATTAAATCCTTCTCATATATAAACATTCACTACATAATTTGTCTACAATTGAAACCTTGGAATTCAAAAACCAAAATGACCTTCATCTACTAATAATTTCACTTAAAATTCATTATTTATAGAGTTTTTTTTTAATGAAAAGCATGATTTCATAAACCCTAATTAAAATTCATTAGAAAATTAAAAAGAAACAAAACAAAAAACAAAACCTTTATGTTACCTGACTCAATATACAAAACGTCGACTCAAGATTGATAACATTAACACTTGTGTTAGAAATTTTGATTTCCAACCAGATTCCATCATTCTTGATATTCTTCATAAGTTTTGTGATCTCGTCTACTTCATTTCGTTCCCAATATATAATCTCATAGAAACAAACTAATTTCTTGGAAAATTTATTGAAGATTTTTGACGACCCTTTCAAACAGAATGGAAAAGAATTGGGGAGATTTTTACGGGAGTGATTACCGATCAACATTTGACATCTGATAGAGTTCCCTTATTTAACACAAAAGTCATTTACATGATTACTCTTATACGCATATAAATCATTTTGGAATATGTTTTTGTACTTAAATCATAATAGAATACGACTCATACCCAATTTATCCATCTTGACCCTTAAATAAAATAATTTAACCACTGAAATTTGTTCTGTTCTTCTCATTTTAAAGTGTGTCCTTACATGAATTATCCCCTATATATATATATATATATATATATATATATATATATATATATATATATATATATATATATATATATATATATATATATATATATATATATATATATATGTATAAGTAAGTTCAAATAAAAACAGTAAATAATGTGAGAACGTAAAAACACTATATTTATGTTATTATTCTATAATGAATGTTGTATATGGCTATTGTTGAAGTAATTTTAACACGAATATTAATGTTTGATTAGTCATATATTCATTACAATGCTACTATTCTATTATAAACTTATGTACGTGCATTTTTGTAGTGAATTTTAAATTTAGTTTTTATCTGTGACTATTCATTTATTAATTACTGAATAATGACATAAAGCTGTGGATACAAAATTCATTGCAGAATAATAACATAAAAATAGTATTTTTACGTTTTCACACTATTTACTGTTTTTATTTGAACTATCCCTATATATATATATATATATATATATATATATATATATATATATATATATATATATATATATATATTCTCTATGTTCTAACAAGTTGAGGTGTCTAATATAGGAATTAAACGTATTTTTGAAAACAAGGTTAGGCCTGAAAGATTTAGTATGCTCAAGAGTAATATTAAAATAATATTGCTAATTAACATATGATCCTAAGGGTCACATTATCAACAACCTAATACGATTGATTATTTATTATTAATTTTAATAAATATTCAATAAGTTCTTATAATTAATTGAAAATTATTTATTTTCTGGAAATAATATTTTTTATTAGCCAGTACCATAATATATCATATGGTATGATTTATAAGTCATGTACAACATTTTGGAGCATGAAGACTTCTGTCTTTTTCCAAATGGTTAAAGTTTATAAGTTATAAAAGAATGAAATACTTTTTTATATAAATCTTTCTTTCCTTTTTCTTATAAAAATGTGAATAAAAGTTGGGATAAGAAAAAAGCTAGTTGCAACGTGTTTGCATTAGTTTATTCATAAAGTCATACTCTTACTTTAGTATACTTTTGTTGCTTGGGACATGGTGTCTTTAAGCACCAAGCATCAATAGTTAAAGACCTTGCTTTAGGGCGTGTTTGGAAAAATTAGCTGGTAGCGGGTAGCTTGTAGTAGGTGGCGGGTAGCGTGTAGCTTGTAGCATTTTTGTTAAACGCTACATGAAGTCACTACAAGAAAAATAGCCTTTTACGACGCGCAAACCACGACACTCATTGATTTATGTTACGCAATGGAGAGTGACGTTAAAAAGGTGTCATCTCTTCAAAAAATTTAAGGATAGAAGACACGCATTATTGCGCGCCCTTAAATTAGTGTCTAAAAAAAACACGGAGGGCACCTATAATAAATTGCGCGTCGTCTAAGGATGTCGCTTTATAATTTTTAATGGAACGCGCGTTCCATCCTTTAACAGTAGGGGGAAATGAAATTCTGAAAAAATTAAAAATCCCGCCTTCCTTTTTTTTCTCCTTTCCCTCTTGCCCAAATTATGGACGCTCCTTCCTTCCCCCTCCTGCTGCCTACTTCTTCCCTCACTTCTACCTACTGGAACCACCATATCACCCACTCGATGTTGAAATTGTTAGAAAAAGCCCTAATTATACTCTCAAGTCTAAATACAGAAAAAATAGAAGATGGTGAAGAAGTAGCAGTAGAGGAAGTGGAGGATGAACAGTCGAAAATGGAAGGAATAGCATCAATAGCGTTGTTACTAGATGGGTCAATCTCGGGTCATTTTGTTCAGCTTCCCGAGTCCGTTTATTACCAGATGGGTCAATCTCGTCTTTTCGTCTCGACTTCATATCTCTCTATAAAGCAACCGACGACCCCCACACCACCATCTGCAAACCCTAAGCCATCGTCACTACCATTGAACCCTAAAAAATCATTCACACTCCACTAGATTGGGCTCTCATTAATTGGAAATCCGCGCTGAATTTCTTTCTACCCATGGACACGATTTTCAATAATGCGATAACAAAAACGATTACGAGCCATGAGAGAGCGTACACTAAGATTGATTTATCGTTTTGGACGACTTTGAGGTGGTAAACGATACTGTATTGGTAAATGAAGAATCGGAGAGAAAGGAGGATTTCCGTCAGACGACCGACTGTACCGGTGGATCGGAGGTGGTCCTGTTCTTCCTCCCACCATGATTCCCAGCTTTTGTTCGCCGGAACACCGATTCCACCGTGGTTTCTGATCCACGCTGACCAGTCGTCCCAGTCTTCAACGATTTTCTGCCCTTCTTCAATCTTGAGTACACGGTGTGTGCTTATTTTTTCTGCTCAAATCCCAACTTCCACTTCAGATTTACAGTATTTTTCTATATTTTTTCTTCATAAACATGCTTATTTTTCTGCCCTTCTTCAATAGGGTATCAATAGGGCTAGGGTGGAGCAAATGGAAGACCGGTTGAAGGAAAGTTATGAATAGGGTATCAATAGGGCTAGGGTGGAGCAAATGGAAGACCGGTTAAAGGAAGACATATTGCTAGAAGCTGCAAGGTATTCTTTTTAACATGTTTCTGTGTTTGATATCCATTTTCTTATCATCTCAATACCTATCTCGATTACAGATATGGAAATAAGATCCTAGTAACTGATGAACTACCAGATGGTCAAATGGTGGATCAATGGGAGCCAGTCACACCGACTCTGTCAAAACATCACTACAGGTTCACCATACTATGAAATTAAATGTTCATTTTGAATATCTGTTTCATAATTCCTTTCACTATTGTAGGTCTATTTAGAAATCCAAACAAGAAAATTCCTTGTTGACTACGAACGCATTCCAGCAACAGATGAAAAATCACCCAAGGAACATGATTTTGATACGTTGGTGAGTGTTATTTTCATTTAACAAAATGAAAATATTTAACTTAGATTATACTTTATATATGATTTGTGTTTTATGATCTTTATAGGTTGATAGAATTTCAAGAGCTGATCTTAAGACAGAAATAATCTTTAACTGCCAAATGGGGCATGGGCGTACTTCCACAGGGATGGTCATTGCCACATTGATCTATTTAAATCGAATAGGAGCTTCATGTACTTTTTTTTGTCTCTGTGAAGTTTATGTTTTATGATTGCATGCTTTTACAATATGCAAATGAACCTTTTTCCTTATAAATTTCCCATTACAACAACATTCTTGAGTAACTTCTTTTTGATTGACATGGTTTTAGGGTGGTGTTGAAGGCAAACGACAGGTGGACAAAGTGATTGACAAGTGTGCCTCGATGCAGAACTAAACTGCTTTAGGGCGGGTTCCCAGTCTATGGTGTTACAAATCCAACTGTGGAAAGAATTAAATCTGTTATGCAAAGAATAGGTAGCTTTAAAGGTGGCCTGGGTAGACCCGTCTTTTGGCACAACATGAGAGAAGAACCTGTTATTTACATTAATGGAAAGCCCTTTCTGCTTCGTGAGGTTGAAAGACCCTACAAAAACATGCTCGAGTATACGGTATATAATAATAATCCTCTCTAATTTTTAATGTTTATTATTTAAATATACTCAAGTGTCAAGTGGTTTAATGTAGGGAATTTACTGTGAAATAGTGGAGAGAATGGAAGCTCGACTGAAAGAAGATATTCTCAAAGAACCTGAACGTTATGGATGTAAGGTATCTACCTGATACCTTGCTGCAACCTTGTTGCCTAAGAACAGAAAACAAAACAGAACAGGAAGAAAAAAAGGAAAAAAAAACTACATGGCTGGCAACAGGTGATAACAGGGGAAGAAAAAGATGGGATTTTTTATTTTGCTTGGTGGAAAAGAAAACTTTTATTGCTGAAAAACTTCTTTCTAAATACCTATAACGTAGCATATTTATACTAAAAGAAAAAGAGTTTGACTCATAGTCTAAAACCGGGAAACAAAAAATAATAAAAGCATTTTCCTAAAATGCCCCTGTGGGCTTTTTCCTGAATTACGCCAACAATGGAGGTGATATTATGGCAATTCACGAACTACAATCATATTTTATTACAAAAACTTAATTAAATTGGAACTTTCCCAAAATACCCCTGAGGCTATTTTTGTCCCCAATTCTCAGGGGACGGAATAATGATGGATGGTCAAGCTAAAATTTGGTTTTGAATTTAATTTGGTATAAAAATGACAGGTTTGATAATGGTAGATGGTCAAGATACAAGAACTTTTCAAGTCCATTTGGAATATTACACTACAGATAATATTCTCTCTTTATTTCAGAACTTCTTACTTCTTCGTCTTATTAACTTTTTCATCTTATAATATGTTTGGATGCTGCTACATTTTAATACTGTCTGGAGTATATTATATTTGTTATTTGTGATAATAGCAGCTGGTTTTGTTTGTGATGGGATTAGTGTAAATTTTTGTCTGTTTTGTTGTTTTCTGGATGATAGCTAGGTACCTAAAGCATTGTTTAAAGGTGGATCAGTAGCCTACATGTCATTGCATGTCATTGCATTCTCACTGTTACCTATCAAAGTACTGAGGTAAATATTATGATTTTTTATATTAATTTTCTTACTTTCTAAAATTATTAGTGTTTTTTTTTTCTGAGTTATGATTGAAAAACAGTGAACTAGGGTAAATTTTATGAATTATGATATTAGTTTCTGAAAATATATAATTAGGGCATCATTATGTCTTATTGCCCCGGGCAACATATTTCTTTGGACCAGCCCTGGGTCCTTGCATTGCAATTGCCTATTTATCGGTTCTAAAGGACTGTGAGATTCATTGCTTTCATGAAGGATTGGAAGTCAAACGACTTGGTGGTCTCCATGTCATTGGGACATCTTTGCATGAGTCCCGAAGAATTGATAATCAGGTAACTTTGCATCAGTATTGTGTTTTAAGGTTTTACATAAATTTAGCATATACTTTCAGACTCACTTTTTTAATTTATTTCTTGCTTTACAAAGCTTCGTGGCAGAGCAGGAAGGCAAGGAGATCCTGGATCAACACGCTTCATGGTCAGGTAAGTTCATTTAAATGATTTTTATAAAGTTTAAAGTCAATCCTTTCATCTGGACAAAATTCTTCATGTTAAATTACGTAATAGTCCTTGGAGTAGTTGACATGAACAATTTTTTTTTTGTTAGAATGATTCCATATATATGTGCAAGCAAGCACATGCCTTGTGAAAAAGGGAAATCTATTCTAGTCATTCTCTTTAACAAGGCAACCTTAAAGTTGATTTTTTAAACCTGATGTTTAAAACTACATTGAGTGTGAGATAGAAGTTTATGCAGAGAAGGAAAAAGATAGAAGTTTTTGAGGATGTTGCTGATGAAAAAGATAGAGGTTCTTTAGGATGCTGCTAATGAAGTTTATGCAGAGAAGGAAAAAGATAGAAGTTTGTTGGCACATAGTAAGCTAGATAATTAATGCAATTGTATATAAATGAGTTCATTTTTTATAACATTTACTCACTATTGGAATAATTATTTGTATTTGACATATTAGTGAAATGAATTATATTTGTTATTTATGGTATTTTATTTATTATTATGAGATTTCTAATGTATTATTTAATATGAAAAATTAGTAAATCTATAAATAATATTTTTTTAAAACATTTAAAATTATGATACGCAAAAATGTGTGTCATCTTTATTTATGACATGGCCTTTCTTGACAGGGGCTTCCTTGATACGCATTGCGTGTCATAAACACGCGCGTCGTAAGGTTACGACACAATGCGTGTCGTCTTCCTTTATGACAGGGCCTTCCTTGATACGCATTGCGTGTCATAACCGCGCGTCGTAAATGTGCGTCATAAATGCGCGTCGTCTGTTGACGACACGCAAAAGCGCGTCATCTCTCTTTATGACAGGGCCTTCCTTGACACGCATTTGCGCGTCGTCTAAGCGTTTTACGACGCGCAATGAGCGTCGTAAAAGGCCTTTTTTCTAGTAGTGAGTAGCATTTGGATTTGGAGCGTTTTGTCAAACGCTATAAGCTAGAAGCTCTTAAATGCTCCCAAAAGCTCCGTGCTGAACTCACCCTTAGTTGAATAAATTACTAGCTTGTGGCTTTTGGTTTCAGTGGTGAAAAACATAAGGAACATGCTCTCTCATATTCTCTCCATTTTGTTCATCTTTGGAAGATCACTTTCTTTCATTTTACTCTGTATGGTTCATATTTCGATATGAACTAAAGCTTAAGAGTTTATAAAAGTTATAAGACTAGCATCTTAAATCAAGTTAGCTTCTTGTTGGTGTCTCCAAGGTTCCACATTCTCCATCAACTTCTAAGCTTACCCTTGATAATTTAAAGACTACAAAGGTTGTTATGTTCGTCTTCTTCTTCTTTGGTGCTTGTTTTGTTTCGAAACTTTGCAAGAAGATCCATGGTTGGTTATAACTAGTTTATAATTGTTCAAAAAATACTGAAGTCTTTCGTTGCTAAAATCTTGTTTTTGAAACTAATTTTTTAATAAAAACCCAACAAGGCCCGACCACAAGGACTTCTCCCATCCGATTAGATAATGCATTACATGCATATAAGACAACTATTGGAATATCCCTTTGCCGGCTTGGTTATGGAATGTTATGCGATCTCCCAGTGGAGTTAGAATATCGTACCATGTAGGAATTAAAACATTTTTTTAATTACGTAGTGCATGTATGTAATGCAAATTACAACTTGTGGAGGAAGAGGAAATTCATAAAGAGTCTTACGAGAGTTCGAAAATTTACATGAAAAAATCTAAGGAATTCCATGACCGACATATCGTTTGAAAGTAAATTATCGAGGGACAACTAGTGTGGTTGTTTAACTCGCGCCTAAAGATTTTTTCGGGCAAATTGCGGAGATAATAGAGCGGATTATATGTTATCACAAACATAGCAAGTCATGGTGTGATCGATGGTAAAGAGATGAAAGGAGGCGGTACATTCAAAATAAATGAACAATATCGCAAAATGTATGCATGAATAATCAATAAAGCAATAACACTCTTATTAAAGATGAACCTTGAATTGCCTCTATAGCAAACATTGACAACTTAAACGAGGAAACTACTCAACTGAATACATTAAACTTAGCTCTATTATGAGAGGAAACCCATGAACTTTATGGGTAGTTCATTGTAAGAATCTTTGCAAGACTTCACTCGCCTGTTAAGATAACCCAGAGGTTTAAAATGCATGTTACATATGTCAAATGCAATCGCGAACCCTAGCAAAATTATTAGTTTAGTTTAAATTTCTAAATATTTTCCGATATTTTTCTTGTTTTGTAACACATGGAAATTTGAGGAACAACTTTGGGTATAAATCACATTTTGAGGATTGAAAATTACGTGTTGGAGGCACCAACACAGCATGTCTAGATAAGAAGAGGCACTGGTTTCATTTTGGGCAACACAACATCTTACCTCTTGAAACACGACGTGTTGATGGCTGGAATGAAACCCTAATTTTCCAGATTTTGCTCCCTCTTTAAAGGAATACTGAAGCTAGGGTTTGTTCACCCCAAACCCTCATCAGCCCCTCAAGCCCTAAGAGAAACCCTAATCATCCTTCCCTCCTATTTTGAGCTATTTTGGTGTTTTTGAAGCTAAAGAAGAGAGAAGGTGGAGGAAGGAAGAAAAGATCCAGAAAGTAAGCCCCCATTCTTCAATTTGTCACTTTTCTGGACCTTTGTAAGTGTCCAAGACTTGATTTTTATCATTCAAAGTTTTTAGATCTTGGGTTTTGTCCCTTTTTCTTCTTTTTCTTGAATGTTGGAATGGTTAGATTTCATAAAGTTTGAAACTTTATGAATCTCCAGCTCAAGATGACCTAGTAGTGTCTTGGATCTAATCTATAATCAAGTTTTGATGCCATGCATATAGATTAGGTCATAAGTCCTCATTTTGACCTAATATGCGTTCAAGACATGCATTGGATATATATGTCTAAAAAGCACCAACCTTTTGGGATGGTTTAGGTGTTTGAATCACTTTTGGTAAGCATGGACTTTAGACTTTAAGGATTAAGTGCGTATTTGTACACCCATCTCTCGAGGTATTAATTAATTAATTAATTATGCAACTTAAAGATATTGGACTATGATTGGACTTGACATCTTGAATTGGACCTTGAGACACTTGAGCCGAGATGTAGGCTGCGTATAAGCCGTACGCGGGGCATAACCCGACGTACGTGGGGCGTAGTGTCATTAGATGCATGAGTCATGAGAAGTGTACGCCTAGCGTACTATAAGGTATGCCCACCGTACGTGATCAGACACTAAACCCTAATTTCAGGGTTTAAGGGCGATATAAACCCCATTATAGCCCCCTCCCTAGTTTCTTATCAGCCTCCTCACCCACAAGAAAACCCTAACTCGTTCTTACCCTCTCCTTTGTGTGAAGTTGCTTTCGTGAGTGCTTTTAGTATAAGAAAGTTGTAGAGAAGGAAGGGAAAGGTTGGAGAAGAAGCTTGAGCTCAAGGATCTAGACTAAGCTCACCCTTTTGTCACAAAAGAAGGTATAAAGCACTTAACTTTCTTCCTCATATTCTAGATCTAGGGTTATGGAAGTTTTGGACCTCTTAAGGTCCAAAGGTTGGACCTTGACCTTGTGAATCCATTTTTGAGCTTGAGTTTTCCATCCTTGAGGCTCAAAACACCTTCTTAGCAATAAAGTTTCAATCTTTAAGGCTTTCATGAATCCATGCATGAGATCTAGCCAACTCCATGGAAATAGATTACTGTTTATTTTAAGTTTGAGCTTATATGAGTCATGTAAGCCATCAAGTAAGCAACTTTATGGTTTAAGGCATGGAATAAGGCTTGTATCTAAGTTTGTAGCTTCTGACTCGAAATATTAAGCACTTAATTGTGACATCCCCATTTTCACGGCCAGAAAAGACCGATTTTTGTTTATGCTTTATAAAAATCAGAGTACCTCTTTTAATAAAAATGTTGCGGAATTTGTTCCCAATAAAACATGATAAATACGTTATCAAAGCATTTATGAAGAAAAGTATTTTTATTCATTTTAAAACATTTGGGATGTCATCGTCAATACAGAAACATAAGCATAAACATTACTTACATTCATTATCACTAGTGATTTACATCTCCTTAATCTCTCAATGTAATGTGACATCATAACAACACATGTGATATAAATAAACTGAGTGGGTCAGGTTGGGAAACCTGGTGAGTACATAGGGTTTTCAACCCACAATAATATAATTATTATGTTTAAACAATCAAACAATCAACCCCAATTAGCCATCCCAATTATCTTCCTTACTCTCAAGAGTCTACCCTAAGAGTTATCTATCATGCCTTCGTTCATTCTAAAGTCCTTTGCTTCCAGGTTTATAGGACTGACACTAAATCCAAAGCTGCCAATGCTCGTTCGTAAAGCACTATTTCCATAGTTGCTATAGTTTATTCATCGGGTACTAAATCCATAGCTACCAGTGCTTATCTAATAGGTACTAAGTCCATAGCTACCAATTCCTAACAGGTACTAAATCCATAGCTACCAGTGTTTATCTAGTAGGTACTAAGTCCATAGCTACCAATTCCTAACAGGTACTAAGTCCATAGCTACCAGTGTTTGTCCAATAGGCACTAAGTCCATAGCTGCCGATGTTATTTATTAGGCACTGAGTCTATAGTTGCCAATGTTTACTCACATCATCTTTTATCTCTCATCAATCATCTACCCATCTCATACCCAACATACTTGTATATTTAAAATATGTATACAGTTCAAATCATTTAAAATATGTATAAAAAAAACGTTCATCCAGCATAGACAACAAATATTCAGATAATATGCGCACATAGCACATAGTTTATATAAAATATTTCATATCTATGTGTAAGATGAAAGTAACTATGCACTCACTTGAGAAGGTGATGACTCGGTACTCGGATAACGCTTCGTTTACTTTAAAATAATTTCCTTCGACGAAACCTAGTATTATTACCACTAGATTTTAGTCTAATATTTACCGTTACTAATTATTAGTATTATTATTATTATTATTATTATTATTATTATTATTATTATTATTATTATTATTATTATTATTATTATTATTATATAAGCGTTTAAACAATATTCTCCAACCACTATGTACAGATAGGGGCCAGACATAAAACACCGGAGGGCATGACCATTTTGGCATATAACACTTCTGAAATCCAACAACCCTATGCGGCCCTTTAAACCAGATTCCCCATACCGCGAGTAGTTAAAAAGATATTATAACGACACTTATATAAGTCATAATAATAGCTCATATATTTATTATAAATTTGTAACAACAATACTAATTTTAAATATAAACTATATTTAAAATAGGGTAAGCATAACTTACTTACAAGGGGATTTTAGCTAGGAGTCGGACTCTGCAAGGGCAGAACTTCGTCGCTGAATCTTTCTAAGAAAGATTCGTGCAGCGCTTCGACGCTCACCTTACTATACTAAAACTACAGAAAGAGAAGTCGAATCATGAGGGACCGAAATGCTCTGGGGATAAGAAGAGAAAGACTCTTGAATCAAGAGAATGGTGCAAAAAATATGAGAGCCCAAACCTCTTATTTATAGTAATTGAGTTTACAAAAACTACCCTCCATAATTACTTAATGGCCTTTTAGTTATATAAACAACTAAACACCCCTTTATAATACTATTTTAAATAGATTTAACGATATTTGTACTAAACTAATGTCGAAAGAACTCAACATTAGTCTTATAATGACCGCATCGTCGAAACCTTTCTAATGATATATACATATGTATATATATGTCTATGTATATATGATTTATACTTTATTATAATATGTAAATATGTTATTATAATTTGTAACTCGTTCATACAAACTCCTTTTTTGACGTTATTTATATCCACGTGTAGGTGGAGACGTACTCTACAACTTTCGTTTAGACTCCGTCGGCTAATTTTGACTTTATTTTTAAAGTTATATTTTTAACAGGCCGGGACAGGATTGGTCCGTTAAAATCTCATAACTTCTTCATCCGATGTCCATTTTCATCTGTCTTTTTATTGTTACGCTACTAATAGTGAGATCTTCGATTCTCGTTTAGGTTGTGTCGGCTAAAAACCGCTCGATCTAATACTCGAACTTTGGGCTATACACCGCTAAGCCGAAACTTCGAAAAATCATAACTTCCACATACGAAGTCAGATTTTGGCGTTCTTTTTATGGACGTTCTCAGGTTAAAATATTCTACAACTTTCATTTATATTACTAAGGCTAAAAGTCGCTGTATCATAAATTCACTATTTACTCTTCGCTGTGCCGTGCCGGTTCCGTCGCTAAACATCGACGAGTCATAACTTCTTCGTTATAACTCGGATTCCGGCGCTCTTTGTATGTACGAAACCCTTGAGACATATTCTACAACTTGGTTAAGATTATTTATTCTAAATAATCCTTTGTCAAAAAGTTGTTTTCGACCCCTATTATCTTTAAATTGACTAGCCCGGGTCTACGGGCGTTACATTAATAGAGTAAAGACTTAACTGGGTGCTACGCTGAGTGTACATGTAGGTACGCCCAACGTACTTGCCATCAAGCAGTTACGCTAAGCGTACTCTGGAGTACACCCTGCGTAGCGTAGTCAGTTTGGACCTTGAGTATTGGGCCTCGTTGTGGGCTATATTTGGACTTTGGGCCTTAGTGGGCCAGCAGGAGCTAGAGTATGGGCCAAAGGCATTTTGGGCTTAAGTAGGGCCATATGAGGAGTTGGGCTCAATTTAGAAAATTGGGACATTACTGGGCCTTTGGTGGGCCATTAGTGGACTTAAAAGAAGTAAAGGGTTTGGGCCTTAGTTAGGACCCACACCATAACAGGGGTAAAATAGTCATTTCAGCCATAGAAGGATCCTCGTTTTGATTTAGTGTTTTACTGGTCATGATAGCCGGAGAGCAGCCGAGACAACAGCCAGGGATCCTTCACTCGGATTTTCAGTGATCAGTTCTTCTAGGTGAGTTTCCTTCCAGTAGGGACGGGTCTACGACCACAATACCGGCCCATTTAGATGATAGTAGTTTCGGACTTCGGTCCGATTTTGGGAGAGGCCCGATGCAGTAGTATGTATGCTTGATGTCTTCATGATTCATGCATGTTGTGATATGTGCTATATGATTCGGAATTCGGTATGATGTCGGGCAAGCCCGATACAATATGTGATTATGCTATATGTTCATGTTATGTTATGTTCCATTTATTCCGGACTTCGGTCCGATGCCGGGCGGGGCCCAAGTTATTCTGGACTTCGTTCCGATGCCGGGCGGGGCCCAGATCATGCTGGACTTCGGTCCGATGCCGGTCGGGGCCCAGTATGTGTGATTTGTGTTATTGTATGGTATGTGGTAGTTTGGGGGAGTTTACTAAGCTTTGTGCTTACAATTTATAGTTTTTGTTATAGGTACTTCCACTAGCAAATGGAAGGGCTCGTGTTGATCGCATGACACACACCACAATCATCGCCTGGGAGTTCACTCTGATGATTTGATATGAGATTTTGATTTGAGATAGATACTATGATGTTTTATGATGCATGATTATGATTTTACTTATGATTTTGGATGGTTGACGGTTTTATTAATGTTTTAAAAATGAAAATTTTGGGTTGTATTTTTGGGATGTTTCGGTATTGGTTAAGGCTTGCATTATCAAGCTTTATGGTTTGGGTTTTGGACCTTTTTGGTGGTCCCCAATGGATAAAGCTAGAAACTTTACCCTTGTTAATAACATCTTGGTTTAGATCCGAGCTTTGGAGCTGTTGGTGTTGAATAGGCAGCTGAATGCATTAATTTATTGGAACTGAGGTGCTGGCAGAACATAGCATGGTCAAGGGGAGCATGGGGTGTTAGGTCAACATGGATTGTTGATTTTGACCAGGTATTTTGGGATTTTGATGAAATTTGGTCACTTGGTTGAAACATGTATCGTTTAGAGAGTTGAGATTCAGAGTCGGTCCTCATCAGTTTTGTTCAGTCTGCGAGGTGAGTTTTCCTCACTATACTTACGAGTCGAAGGCACCAAGGCCGACCCTTTGGATTGTTATTCTGGTTTATCATTTGATTGTGTGTTGTAGTGATCTATTAGATCTGCATCCTTGTAAATCGGATGATGTTATGCTTAGTCATCTATAAGATCTGACTGTTTGTTTATTGGTTGCTTATTTGTATGCTTATCTATTATATGTGCACATGTTTGGTCGGTGGCTGAGGCTTCACTGCTTTATGCATAAGCCAACAGGCTGGGGCATTCCAAACCGACGGTTGAGGGCCTAGGGTATTCCATCCTGAGGATGATTGGACCCATAGTATGTTAGCATTCCAACTCGATGGTTGATGGCCTAGGGTATTCCAACCTGATGGTTGATTGGACCCATAGTATGTTAGCATTCCAACCCGATGGTTGAGGGCCTAGGGTATTCCATCCCGAGGATGATTGGACCCATAGTATGTTGGCATTCCAACCTAATGGTTGAGGGCCTAGGGTATTCGAACCCGATGGTTGATTGGACACATAGTATGTTGGCATTCCAACCTGATGGTTGAGGGCCTAGGGTATTCCAACCCGATGGTTGATTGGACCCATGGTATGTTAGCATTCTATCCCGATGGTTGAGGGCCTATGTTATTCCATCCCGAGGATGATTGGACCCATAGTATGTTGACATTACAACCCGATGGTTGAGGGCTTAGGGTATTCCAACCCGATGGTTGATTGGACCCATACTATGTTGTTATTGTATATGTGCTATTTGTTGTGTGTTGGTATTTTGGGGGAACTCACTAAGATTTGTGATTACAATTTTAGTTTATTGGTTTAGGTGCTTTAGATGATTGTGGTGAGGTGAAGGCGTGACCGTTTACATCCTTAGTTTTACAACTGATTGGATCTTGGGAGACTCTGATTTTAAATAATGTTTTGATACAATGTTTTTGTAACACTTCTATTAGAAAAAAGGGTTGTTTTGAAAAATTTATATTTGTTACAATTTTTTGGGATGTTACAAGTTGGTATCAGAGCCTTGGTTTGAGTGAATTGGAGGAACACTCATGTGAATCCACTCTTAAACTAAGGAACAATATTTTAAAAACGATTTTCAAATGGTTTTCATAATAAATAAGAAGGATATGATGTGTACGATCAGCCGGAGCCAATAAGTAGACCCCAAATTACCACACAATTATTTGAGATTATGTTATGTTATGTTAGAACATCATGCTAGTAATAGGATATGGATATTTAGGAATCGTATGATAGAATTGTTTGATGTATGATGCCTTATCTCTTGTAGAATACCTTATTGATTGTTGTATGACTCTTTCGGGTGTGAACCAACTATTGAGTGAATGCGCTAAGCATATACTGCATGAGCTAAATCGCCTTAGGGTAAGGGATTTGGTCCTGCTGTGCAACTCTTGTCCGAGTCCAACCGTTGTGGGATTGAATCTTTTATCCTAAGATTGTTTAAGTTGTGTAGTATGTGATAGTGTCCCTGTGATAGTTATGTGGCACCAATGGAGGGTCGTGTGGCAGTTGGTGGTAGGATGAGTTATGTGGGGTCAGCTGGATATGTTTAGCCTTCTACTAAGGAAGGAGGATAGAGTGTATGAGTATGCTATTGTGTGTAGGCGATATTAGGAGATAGAGATCGAGGATTTCGTATGAGGATCCGTCCGATTTTATTGTGTTTTAGTGCCAGTTGACTCTACTGCTCAAATGTTGCTTGCTTTGTGCTTTTTGGGACTCATATTGATGGGAGCTAACTATTAAATGAATACATTAAGTTACATGCTATGGAGGTTAAATAATCATAGAGTGAAGGATTTTGCCTTATTAGGAAGCTCTCGTTTGAGTCTAACCATTGTAGGGTTGGGTCCTTTGGTTGAAAGATTATTTAAGTTTTGTTGCATGTAATTGTATTCATGAAGTGGTTGGTTGGCATTGATCGGAGCCCCTTAGCAGCTGATGGTAGGGGATGTGGGGAATCCTAGGAGAGCCTAGGAAGTATTTTAGCGCGATTGTTCGCTGTTGACCAGGTATCATAAGTATTATTATGAGTAGGTCTTAGAGGACCCGAGATGATTCTTGAGGAAAGTATGGATAGGTGTGGAAGGTAGTATTGGGTCCGTACTATTAGAAGCATAGGATCCATACTCAAAACAAGGAACTTTTGGGGATTCTAAAAACTGGTTGGGGGATATTAGCATGGTTTGATACCATTATTCGTGGTGGTAGCTCCGTATTTGTTGATCTTTGGTTATGGCTGCTCGGGCATGGGGATGGGTCTGGTAATTGTTCGGACCCGATGGCAAAATTGGTTTGGATTAGTTGGTGCAAACCTAGATGAGCTTGTTGCTTTTGAGGTCTCGAGCTTTTTGCTCAAGGTTGTGCATTTGAGTCGCGGGACTCAAGGATAGATAAACCGTTATGATCGGTTTGGGGATTGCAGTTGGAAGTAGAATGGTTGATTGATGATTTGGTATGTCATTATCAATAGTAGCAACTTTTCCCTTTCAGTCTTTCGGGTTCAGAGTAGGACTGATCAGGCTTGTAAATTTTAGTGTTTGGATGTAAACCTAGTATGGGGACTATTGGTTGTGACATTTAGAGAAAGATTGTCGGCACTGTAGTATGCATATGGGTTGATGTGATATGGATATTGGTGATGTGATCAAGGGTCCGTGTTCTTGGGTGATAGGTATGTAAGGTATCAGATTGGTGGTTGGAATTGTAGGCAAGGAGTGTATATTTTGGATCATAAGCCGGTATTGGATTATGCTCTTGTAAGTGATCCTTAATGTTAAGTGGTCATGATTGGGAATTTTGTAGATCTTCAGCTGAAATTGTGGATTCTCTTTGGATTTGTTTGATCCTTATTTGGAAGATCATCCTGTGTGTATTATTCATTCCTGGGGTTAGGGATGGTTCGTTTTTGAATTAGGGTTTTAGATCTTGGCTTGTAGAGGTTAGAGAATGGATAAACTTGGAAACTTTATCCATGCATGGCGTTAATTGATCCTGATATGATCTTTTGAGCTAGAAAAATAAGGGTTAAGAGCTTAATGTATAAAGATGGTCAGGACGTTACCACAATGATATATCTCTACCACGATGTGGCGATGAGGGTTTACGACACTGTTTTGATGTTTAGCCACCACGACGTCGCTATTATGTTGGCAACGACGTGGTGACTCGGTTGATGACTTTTAACTGTTGACTTTTTGATGAAATTTGACTTGAGGTGAAATGTCACACCCCAAAACCAAGAACGGCGGAAACATTCTGGGGCGGAGGACGTCATGTACAGTATCACAACAATGTAAAGTAGTAAACAAGCAACAACATCATCCATTGCATTAATAATATAATTATTATACAAGTGTGTTTTGTCAAATTTTGATAAACACTAAAGCATAAATCTAAATGAAAGATGAGTCTTGAACAAGCTCCATCTTCCCTAGTCCTTGCATCGGTACTTGTCTATGATGACCTGAGGATACAAGTAATTTTGAAAGCGAGTATCAGCTTTGAAGCTGGTGAGATCATAAGTATTCTAGTGTATTAATTTGTATGTAAGAATTTGCATGTAAGAATTTGTAAGTATTGAAAATGTATGTAAATCGTAAGTATTGAAAATGTATGTAAAACAACTGTAAACGTTTGAAAAACTCTAGAAATCCCTATGATTCCTACTATTATAACAGGGAGTCTTCTACCAAGACTTAACTGATCTTTATGTAGCCTTCTACCAAGGCATCTAGTGTCTGTGTGTGTGTCTCTAGTAAGAATGTGTATTTTCCCAAGTCTGACTATCATTAACCAAAAATATAGTTTCTACATTACCGTGTGTCGTGTGAATGTTCACGAAGTGAATGTAATGGGAAAAGAAATAGTACTATGGTGTAGTGTCGAACTACAACCGTACCTATTACCTTAAATCTAGGGTAATACTTCCAAGTACTGTAGTATTTGATATAAATAACTACATCGGTACTCAACTGCCTTATTTGAGGGATAAGGTATAATGTGATGTCTAGATCCCAGACTATACGCTCCCCTATCAAAGGGATTTTGGGACCTACCCACGACCATTACATGTATGCAAGCCGTGAGCATCCACATTACTATGATGATGTATACTCGATATAACTATCACAATTGCATTGTGATTCATCAGTATAGTTAGATCCTGAACTGGTTCCGTGCTATAGCACATAGTGACGTCTATTCTATGTATATGTAAGCGTACTCATGTAAGTGTGGTCATGTAATTATACTTATGTAAGTGTGATCATGTAATAGTATAGTAGTGTACTGTAATGTTCTACGTGTGCTAGCTGTAATGTGTGTTCTCTGTCTATCTAGCATGTATAGTAATGTACTGTAATGTTCTAGCTGTAATGTATGCTCTCTCTATCTTGCAAGTATAGTAATGTACAATAATGATCTAGAAAGTATTGACTCATGAATGAACTGAATCATTGTATGATATTACGTTCTAGTAATAGTTCTAGTATCTTCCTAAACTACCCATATGGTAGTTTACTAGTAATCTAACTGGTACGTATGGACATGGATGCATACCCTTGCTACCCAAGGGCATGGGATGAACTGGAAGGACCTTTTATGACTATATATGTACACATGATATATAACTAATATTTAAACGACCTTCAGACGAGTACCCAATATTCTATCAGCCCACATCCAAATCGAGAAAAAGGACACAAGATGGATAGCCTTTCTAAGTCTTTTAAACATTACTTATATAACCATACATATAGAGGCATGCAATTTATAATATAAAAGCATAAAATAAGTTTTGTAAAACCTTTGAACATAATTATTATCTAAGAAAAGATCGACTTGATGTCAATCTATAAAACAGTTTGAAGGCATGGGTTTGATAAAACAGTTTAGTATAAAGAAACATTTGTTTGAAACACAATTGTAAATAAGTTTGAAATGTAATATACAGAGTAAAATGTACAGTGTAATAAGGAGTTTTAAAACATATAAATGTTTATGAAAATCATTTGAAGGAAACTGTTTGGTAAAACGGCTAATGAGTATTAAATCATATAAATGCTGATTATTAATCACATGTGATTGATATAATAAGTAGCATGATTCTACTTGTATCCCCCCATAAAACATTTAAAAATAGTTAAAAACATTGATTAAGGGGTATGAAGTCACCTGCAGTAAGTGACTGGAATCGAACGGACTGTTATCGTAAGGAAGGATCGGACAAGTGCTTTGTGTCAAGTGAAGACTTTAGACACACACAATGATCCTAATTACATATGAAGGCATATGTATATAAATAATTAGTGATTTAAAACACTAATTATACAAGTATAAACATTTTAACGCGAGGAAAACACTTTTGGTCAAGTGCTAGGAGGCAAATGGGTTGCAACAAAGGAGTGAAAGACCTCTAATGGGAGTTTATGGTCAAATGACCATATGTTTTGGAGTTTACGGCCAAGGGGAGTAAACTCCTGGCCGTAAACTCTCAACTAGGTCTCTAATTGAAGCTTAGAATTAATACAACTCAAGTGGTAAAGGGCTTCTAGTCTTAAACAAGTGTTTGGGCCTCTTTTTAACTCCATTTAGGAGTTCACGGCCTTGGGACCATATTACCTTGGAGTTTACGGCCGTAAACTCCCTTGGGAGGGTGCTTATGGTGTTTTCAAGCCTCATGCACAAGTGGTATAAGTTCTAG
This sequence comes from Lactuca sativa, assembly GCF_002870075.4. Lineage (NCBI taxonomy): Eukaryota > Viridiplantae > Streptophyta > Magnoliopsida > Asterales > Asteraceae > Lactuca > Lactuca sativa. The sequence goes on along the minus strand of NC_056631.2, from coordinate 196,751,981 downwards.
GGTTTTATTCCAAACATATGGAGACTCTTGACACACTTTGGTGCCCCTTTTATGAGTTTACAGCCCATGAACCATGTCATGGCCATAAAATCACTTTGCAAGGTGATTTCTAGGTGTTTAAGGCCCTTGATTTAATGGGAACAAGTCTAGGTAAAAGTCTAAGGCCTTAGGTGCCTTAAAAGCACCATTTTGAGCATGCTTTTTGGAGTTTACGGCCTAAGATACTCTTGGGCCGTGAACTCCTAAACTTGGGTGGTTCTTGCTTGATTTCATGTCCCTAATACACTCCTATACAAGTCCAAGGCAGTAGTATATCACGGGGGACAACCTAGGCTTGGTTTCGGGAGTTTACCGCCCAAGAACACCTTGGGGAGTAAAATCCTAAATCGAATGATTTAGCTATGTAATCTATGTTATGAACACATTTAAAGCTTTCTAACACTACTAGAAAGAGTTACTCACAATTTGAGATAAAAACCCGAAGATCCGTGAGAGAGAATTTTGACTTTTCTCTAAATGGAAATGTAACTAATGAACCAACATGGTTCAGTTTTCTATATATAGTCCTGGGATTTTTGGCAGAAAATATTTTTATTCCCGGAATGAACTCTAATATCCTAGAGTATTGGAATAACAGTGTTGCACAAAACCCTAGTGCATCCACTCTCCTAATATCTCCTTAAGTGTAAATCCTGAAAAACTGCCAAACTTATACTCGAAGTCTGAATTTTCACTGTAACTGTTCTAACTTCTATTGGATTGATATGGTTTGTTCAGAATGGAAATTTTGGGTTGTCACATGAAATTTTACGATTTATATGTTAGATTGCGGAATTATCCTTATTTTGTTTAGGGGGTATGATACTGGTTGATTGTTTGTGACGAGTAGTAGGGATTTATGCTTTCATCTTTGAGGTGAGTATTCTCAGTATACTTTGTACTATAATATATATACTTTGTGTGTTAGTATGTTGATATGTTGTAGTGATTTGTTAAAATAGTAAATATGTTATAGTTACCTATATTTGCTTATTGTTGTTTCCATATGTCGACATATTGTGGCTGGGTTGAGGTGGTCATGCTTTGTGATGTAGGCTAAGAGACCCTGAGGATCTAGCTCATACTATAGGCCCAATCGGAGCGACTAGATTGGATGTTATAGGCTTCGGATGGCGGTCCAACCTTGTGCTATAGGCCTTGTGTGCATGCATTGTATGTGTATTGGTGGGTGGGGTATTTTGGGAAACCCACTAAGATTTGGTATACAGTTGTGGGTTTAAATGCTTCAGGTACTTCTAATGATTGGAGCAAGGCAAATGCATGACTATACACATCATCCAACAGTTTTATGATTTACGAAGAGACTATGTTTTGAAACTATGATACTTTTATAATATGGTGTGAGACAAGGTTTTGATGACTCGTGATTATTTAGAGTTATGTTTATTTCTCTAAGAATGAAAAAATTTTACTGTGATTTTTAAGACGTTTGAAGTTAGTATCAGAACCTTAATTTGAGGTATCTAGATGAACATTTGTGTGATTACAAACTGTAATTATGGATATGTAAAAGATTTTCAGAACTGTTTTCTAAAAAGAAATCTAAAAAGAAGGATGCGATGTGTACAGTTAGCTAGAGCTCAAAAGAAAGTTATTCCCCAAGATACCAACATTTTTTATTTGTATATTGTTGATATGTTAAGTGTTAGAACTGCATTGTAGTTTGTAGGCTAGGGATGCTCATGAATTACTTGATATAATTGCAAGATTTGAGATGCTTGATAACTTAGGGGATTGTTTAGTTGTGTTATATAAAACTGGCATTATTGTTGTGAGTAATTAAGTGTATGCATCATAGTTGTACATAATTAGAATTTTATAGTGTTAGAATGTTTGATTTAGTCGTATTTTCTATTCCTTGATCGGTTGTGGACTTAGGGTAGAATCAATTATTCGAATGTCAATTAGATATAATATTAGATACAATTAGCATACTCAAGGCGACTTACAGTATTAGTGGAGGTTTCTTGAGGCGTGGATATGTAATGGAGAGCATGCTTGGAAGAAAGCTAGGAGTTAGTGGCTACTCTTCAGAGTGTATAGTTGGGGCATGCTAGCACGCCTAGTGGTATTGGGTTTAGCAGTATAGAACTTCATGGTAATCCTTGAAATAAATACGGGTAGGTGAAAAAGATAGTATGGGAACATACTACTAGAAGCATTGGACTCGTATAAGTGTTATGGAGAGTCATGGTATTTTTAGGAGTGGGTAGTTAAGTGTATAATGTGTTAGTGATAAGAATTGGTTTTGACATATCTCCTGTCTATTTTTTGGCATGGTGATGACAAGGGGTTCCAGTTTAGGTGCTGGCAGCCCGGAGAGGCCGAAATAAATTGATGATGAAATCCGAGAGCTAATTTCCACTTGGGTGACTTTAGCAGTCCGGGTGGCGATTCAAGTGGTTTTGGGTCTATTCGGTCCATGCTGATTGAGATGTTTGACGAGCGTTATGCTACAGTTATAGATGATGCTATCGTTGGAACCACTATATCCGTCGCAACTGTAGGACTCCAAAGAGGATGGTTAATGTAGTACCAGGAGTTCAGTAACATGAATCCCTAGGAGTTTGACGAGGTTAAGGACCAATTGTTTCCATGAGGTGGATCGTTGATGTGGATGGATGTTTCTACACTTCTTTGTGCCCAGTGAACCCGGAGGTTGGATTTTCACCGAACCTTCTTCGATTGGGAGAAAAGGACTAGTGGAAGTTTGTAACCCAAATGTTTTCTCCAACCTAGCAAACCACAGCGAGTTGGGATCATTTACAGAGGTGTTCCATATAGAATATTTTCCATTAGGGGAGATTGGCTAGGGAGTATCTGTCATTCATGTAGACAACGGAATCGGTGACAACTAAGACGTTTATAGAGAGAGACCTATTTTGCCCTAAGTGCACTGATTCGGAGCATGTACAAATCTTAAGATACTTGATCATGTTCAATAAGGAGATAAAAGAGTTTTTATGGACTACCCAGTACCGGACTGTAGCAGAGCTGCAATACCACACCCGGAGGAGAGAGATCGAGTTGATGACACAAAGGAAGGAGAAGAGGCAGACCCCAATCTAGGCCTAGCCAATAACCAAGCTGTTTAAGCCTTCCCATTCCCAATCTAGAGGCTAGAAAGGTTGCACTTGCAGCAAGTGTGGCAAGGTGAACGAGCATTTATGTCGATCAGAAATGTGATGTCACCGGTGTGGAAAGGAAGGCCATTATACAAGGGATTGCCAGCAACCACTACAGCGCATGTGGGTTTGTTATCACTATGATTAGGTGTTTCTTGTGAAGGATAATTGTCCCTTCCTTTCTAGGCCAGTTCAGGCACCAAACACCACATCATTGCGGGTCATGGATGGCCAACATAGGAGAGCTGAGGCTTTGAAGGCCATGGGTCGTGCTTATCAGTTGACAGCAGTGGACGCCAGGGTGGCACTGGACGTTGTTACTAGTATGTACCTAACTATGCGTCTGTTATATCTTATTTTAATATGTATGCTTATGTTTATGATTTACTTAGGTACATTCCTAGTGAATTCATTGCCTGCTTTAGTGCTTTTTGATTCTACTGTAAGTCGATCCCTTGTATCACTATCCTTCATTAGGAGCTTGATGTATATCTAGGGGTACTAGAGTGTCCATTGTTGACAAACATAAAGTTTCTGCTGGCATTTGTTTCCACGATTATGTGCTATATATTTTCAAGGTGCATTTCCCGATTGACCTGATCCTTATCTCAATAGGGATGTGTGTGTGATTTTGTGCATGGATTGGTCCAGCTGGTTCTAGGATCTGATCGATTGTGAGCGATAATTATTAGTAGTGCATACCCTAAATGCAGAGAGCTAACTGTCTACGCTGAGGGTGCGTAGGTTGCTTTGGCTTTCTGCTCTGCCACAAGCAAGATGTATTTATGTTAGCACCCATTTTTATACGAAAGGTGGATGTTGAAGAAAAATATCTCGAGATTTATCGTGTATAAAAATGTAACCATGAAGGACATAAGATGAGAATTCTTAGAAAGATAAGAAAGAAATGAGAGATAAAAATAAGAACATGAAAAGAACATGGGAGAGAAGATGCTCCCTTGGTAGGTGAGATCCCACCACTTTCTCTATCTAGAATTACATTTTTAGAAAAGGCACACATAAGAAAAATGACCACCTCTCCCTTTATATAGGAGGGAGAGAAAATACACCAACAATACAATAAAGGGAAAAATACAACCTAACTGCCACTGTAACATCCGGATTCCCAGGTATATTATTTTATTTAATTATTTTGAAGTTTGTGGAGGAACTCGGCGAGTTGGAGCCAAGACTCGCCGAGTATGGTCGTGGATGTTCATCCGGGTTCACGTCCGGACTCGACGAGTCCACGCTGTTTAATGAAACCCTAATCCCCCGGGTTTGGAGCCTATTTAAGGGCACTTATAGCCTCCCATTGCGGCTACCAGTCCCTTGAGAGAACCCTAAGTGAGCCAAATTGTTGTGAGGAAGAAGAAGTCACTTTTGATCCTTTTACCTTTTGTTTAGCAAGAAGAAGGTGACCAAGAGCAAAGAGGAGGTGCGATTCTAGCAGTTCCAGAGTCCAGAGACTTCATTTTCAGGTAATAGTTCGAACCTCCTTCAGTTTTGGTGTTGATCATTAGAGATAAGGTTTTCTAACCCCTTTGGAGAGTGATTATGTGGAGCAAATGGTCCCTCTTCGAGTTTGTGCCTTGGATCTGGACTCAAAGAGGTACAAAGACCTTAACCCTTGGAGCTTTATGGATCAGTTTGGGGTTATTGGACTTAGGTTGCCATTTTTGGGACTAAATCTCCTTTTGATGCCTTGTTGTTGATATATAAGCATCAAGATTCGGAGTTTACGTGACATTCACGCTTGGGGAGGCCAGATCTATGGTTTAGGGACATAGATCTGACCTCAGGAGGTTAGTAGAGTTTGTGCATGGCATGAACTCGCCGAGTTGTTCTTGAGACTCAACGAGTAGATTTAGGGTTTCACGTAAATTACTCAGTGAGTAGACTTGTCGAGTTGGGGGATGACTCAGTGAGTTAGAAGGGGGTTAGAGGACTGGAGTTCAAGGCGGTACTCGCCGAGTTGTTCTTGAGACTCGGCGAGTTGAGTCGGGGTGGCCCCGCGATTCATGCCTGGTTTGACTCGTCAAGCATAGGGAGGGGCTCGGCGTGCCAAGCGGGAGAAAGAGTTAGTGGACATGTGTGAACTCGCTGAGTCACCAGAGTGCACTCGGTGAGTAGGGTCAAAGTGTGACCGTTGACTTTTGTTGACTTTTAGGGTTTGGTCAACAATGGAGTCCTTGTGTCAAGAGGGGGGGTAAAATAGTCTTTTACCCTTCTGAGGGTGCCAATGGAAGGTTGAGTCTAGTCTCGAGAGTTATATTTATGAGAGTATTTACTTTATGTGAATAGGCGGAGGCTAGGCAATATTTCTACCGAGTCAGAGATTTACCGAGATGCCTGAGGTGAGTCCTCTCACTATGCTTTACCTAGAGTGGTAACAGGGTTATGTGTCAGTATATTTTAGAGCTATGTGCCAGTGTATTTGCACGCTATTTATGTATGATAATTGTTGTGATATGTGATATGCATGATTCAGAATTTATAGAGCTAGGACCAGTGGGTCCATAGAGTTAGGACCTTTTGGTCCACAGAGTTAGGGCCAGAGGGCCCACAGGGAGTTGGGACTAGAGGGTCCCACTGAGACACATTGACTAGAGAGTCAAACAGAGTTATAGCCTTGAGTGGCTGAAATGTGTTAGAGTGGTATTTTGGGGAACTCACTAAGCTTATGCTTATAGTGTTACGTGTTATGTGTTTCAGGTACCAGTGATGACCGCAGGAAGGCACCGACTTGATTCGTACACACACATGGGATTTTATGTATTTCGATCTTGGGGGATGTTTTGTGAAACAAAGATATGATACTATGACATTTTATTAATGAATGTGTTTGGAAAATGTGTTTGAAAATGCGAAAAATTGTTTTAATTTTTACGGTGTTACAGCCACTCATTATTTGTAGAGCATTTCCATGCTCCAACATTCTCTCCCTAAATGCTTACAAATGATGAGAAATATAATAAGTGATACAAGACTATAATACAGTAATCCGACTAGCAAGTGTGGTAATAAAATGAAACATAATGAGAACCAAATGCTGAAATGTCTCTGAAACTCTGATGTGTCTATGATGTATGAAACTGACCATGAATCTCTAAACAATGAAGGTCTTAGGCTTCAAAGCACCACCAATAAAGCAGAAAAGTATGATCTAAATCTTCAAACTAGCCATAAGCCCCATGGGTAAGAAGAAGATCACCATGAGCAAGTAGAAGATCCAATAAAAGAAAACACTTCGGCTTCAAAAGGTCCGAAAAACATCTCTAGTTCTCAATCATTATACACCAAAATTCTTCAAAGAATAACCTGCTAAAAATGTGAAGCATCCAAAGACTGAAGTCCAGATAACAAATAATGTGAGTCCAAAGACATGGTCTAGCAATGCCAAAAATTTGATCAAATAGACAAAAAAATAAGTGCCATGTCACATCGCCAAAATAATCTTCATCTTCAAAATATCACAAATCCAAACTCGAGAAGTCATAATATCTGAACCGGATGCAAACACAAAATCATCCTGTGATAGAGTCCGAATAATAAATAATCTGGAACCGAGAAACATCTAGTAATGCCAAAAATTTGATCCGTGAAAACCAAAAATAAGTGTCACATCGCATCACTAAATAAATCATCGTCTTCAGATGTCTTCAAAAATCCAAACTCAAACAATCATAAGAACCATATCCGGATGATATCATAATATTCTCTCCCTATTTTTGATAACCAAAGACCGGATATCAGAAATAAATATATCATCGGGATGGAGAGTGTCGGATACCAAGAGCTAAGAAGGCTCTCCCTAGATGTATGAAGGGTCTCGATAAGGCATGAGAAATAGAGTAAAAGAGATACTCTGCAGTCATGAGAAGATGGGTGATTCAATTGCTGAAGCTGGTCGAACAAAATACCATAGAAAGGGGAATCACTCTGCATGAGAAAATAATCTGTTGTGCCGAAAATATACCAAAATACCCAAATTGCGGTGCCGGAACTCTCGAAGCGGTCTTCAATATAAAATAAAGTCCACATGCTCAAGATACATGATTCGTCAATCGAAGATCAGGAGCGACAAGTCATAAAATCCCATAAAGTGAAGAATGCGAAACAACTTTGTTGATCAGTCGCTGTTGCGGTGCAAGCGTCACAAATAATAATATGAAGTCCGATTGCGGTATGAAGTAAACTTCCAAAATAATTGGCATGAAGTGAACCAATGTGACAATCCAAGGTTCGGTTGCGGCAAAAATTGGTGAAAAAAAAATAATTGGTTTTAAAAAAAATAATTAGTGTTAAATAAAAAAATGGCTAAATAAAAAAAATCGGTGTTAAAAAAAATAATTAGCTAAATAAAAATAATTGTTGCTAAAAAAAAATAATAATAAATTTGGCTGAGAAAAAAAATGGAGTTAAAAACAATATGAGGTTTTTTAAAAAAAAAAGGGGGGGGGGGCTCATGAGAAGGGGAGGAAAAAAAAACTAAGGAGGAAAGAAGGGCGAAGGAGGAGGAAGGAGGAAATGGAAGGAGGGAGGAGGAGGAATAAGGAGGGAAGGGAAGAGGGCTGAAGAGGAAGAAGATCAGAAGGTGAGAGGGGTGGGGTGGATCTGAGAAGGTGCTGCGGACGAGAATGGAACCGTAGGGAGGGAGGTAGTTACGGTGGGGAGGTTGTGGATGGGCTGACAATAGTGCGAAGGCAAGAAGTGAGTGGCTTCGGTTCAGAAGATGAAGGGAGTGACTGTGGTGCGAGACCGCGGTAGGTGAAAAGGCAAGCGACTGAGTCCGAATGGATGCGGTCCGAGACTGCGGTTAGAATGTGATCCGAAGTGAACTGGGCGAGTGCCTGCGGACCAAGACTTCGGTCCAAGCCAAGAGGAGAGCAGTTGCGGTCCGAAAAAAGAAGAGAGGAAGGCAGCAGACTTTGGGTGAGGACTTCAGTCAGGAAGGGAAGATTTCGGATCATTGTATGGGCTAAGAGGTTGCAGACCAAGGCCTGAGAGGGCTTGCGGGGAGGCTTCTTAAGAGGCTCCAGTAGGCAGTTTTTGGCTGCGGTTCGGGGGTCCGAGAAGGGCAAAACAGATGACAAAAAATGCTATTTTTTCATTAAAATGGTACCGCAAAGGCAATTTATTCATATTTTAATGAGGGGAATATTTTTTAAGCATTTTGGATCAAAAAGTGGTATTGGGAAGGCAAAAAGAGGAGTGTGCAGGGGGTTTTAAGGGGACAAAAGTGGATGCGGTCTAAGACTGCGGTTAGAATGCGATCCGAAGTGAAGTGGCCAAGTGCTTGCGGACCAAGACTTTGGTCCGAGGCAGTGGTCCAAGCCAAAAAGAGAGCAGCTGCGGTTCGAACAAACAAGATAGGAAGGTAGTAAAATTCGGGCGAGGACTTCGGTTAGGAAGGGAAGACTTCAGATCATCGGATGGGCTAAGAGGTTGCGAACCAAGGCCTGAGAGGGGCTGCGGGGAGGCTTCTTAAAAGGCTCCGGTAGGCAGTTTTTCGGTGCGGTTCGGGGGTTCGAGAAGGACTGAACAGATAACGAAAAATGCTATTTTTTCATAAAAAATGGCAGCGCAAAGGCCATTTATTCATATTTTAATGAGGGGGATATTTTTTAAGCGTTTTGGGTCAAAAAGTGGTATTGCGAAGGCAAAAAGAGGAGTGTGCAGGGGGTTTTAAGGGGACAAAAGTGGATGGGATGGATCAAAGTCACATGGTTTTTACTTGGGAAGGCAAATAAGAGTTGAAGACTCTTTCCAAAAGAGTAAAGAGGAAAAGTGAATTTATAGAAACACTATATTACGTCCAAACTATATAAAATTAAGATTCACATCAACATATTTTTTGGTTGAAGGATTTCAATATCATACCCATTTATGAAGATCAAGAAAAGTTGCTGAGAAATGAAATCTTCACAAGAATCTCCACTTTCTTCAATATTAAGCCCATGATTTGTGTCTTTTCTTCCAAGAATAAGAACCTCCTAGAGCACATTCTTCAACAGTTTTTTTAAGACCACAAAATCAATTTCTTCTCCCATTTTTCTTCATTTCTTCAACAGGAAAATAATAAGAACATCAGGAACATAAATTCCAATAGAAAATTCGAATGAGTATCATCAACAATTTTATTGTTCTAGACTTGAATCAACACCAGAAAATAGAGAGAACTCATCAAAAAATTTCCAGTTTGCATGGACCTGAAAATTCTTGCAAAAACACGAAAAATCTTCAAGATAGTCACCGAACGGGAGTCGTTCCCTTGAACTAGTCGATTAAACCTTTAAGGTACGACTCTGATACCGATTGTTAGAACCCATTTTTATATGAACGGTGGATGCGGAAGAAAAATATCTCGAGATTTATCGTGTATAAAATATAAACATGAAGGACATAAGATGAGAATTCTTAGAAAGATAAGAAAGAAAAGAGAGATAAAAATAAGAACATGAAAAGAACATGGGATAGAAGATTCTCCCTTGGAGGGAGAGATCCTACCACTTTCTCTCTATAGAATTACATTTTTAGAAAAGGTGCACATAAGAAAAATGAACACCTCTCCCTTTATATAGGAGGGAGAGAAAATACACCTAAATACAATAAAGAGAAAAATATAACCTAACTATCACTCATTATTTGTAGAGCATTTTCATGCTCCAACAATTTTCGATAGGGTTATGTGAGGTACCTTGCTTATGTGACTGATACTAGTGAGGGGAATGGGCATTCCATTGCTGATGTCCTTGTAGTTCAAGAGTTCCCGGGTATGTTTCTAGAGGATTTTCCTACTGTGCCTCCCAAGAGGCAGGTTGAAATTAGGATCAATTTGATCCTAGGGGCGACTCTGAATGCTAAGACACAATATCACCTTGAAATGCCTGAGATGCAAGAGTTATCCTTGTAACTTTAGGTGCTGCTAGGCAAAGAGCTTATTCGTCCAAGTAGCTCACCTTTGGGAGCGCTAATCTTATTTGCGGAGAAGGATGGGTTGCATCGTACGTGTAATGATTATCAGGTGTTGAATAAGTTGAAAGTGAAGAACTGTTAGCCATTCCCGATAATTGATGATCTTTTTGATCAACTACAGGGTGCGTCTTAGATCTCCAAGATTGATTTGAGACTGGGATATCACCAAATAAGGGACATAGAGGATGACATTGAGAATATGGCCTTTCGAACTCGATATGGTCATTATGATTTCGTGGTGATTCTGTTTGGTCTCACCAACGCACTAAAAACTTTCACGGATTAAATGAAGCAGGTGTGCTAACTGATGCTTGACCGGTCAATTATTATGTTTATTGATGATCTTTTGGTCTACTCGAAGACCAAGGAGTAGCATGAGGAGCATCCGTGGGAGACTTTTGGAGTGTCGAAGAAGAAGAGACTGTATGGCAAATTATCAAAGTGTGAGTTTTGGTTGCAAGAGGTTCAGTTCTTGGGACATTGTTGGTCCTAAAGTTATTGTTGGTCCCAAACCCCTTGTAGATTCGTAGACCGGATACAAATCAGAACGAACAATAGAAGAACAAAAGATGATCACAAAGAGGTTTTCAATAAGAAAAAAGGTTCTCACAAAGAAAACAGGTCACAAAGACGGTCACACAGGCTTAATAAGGTTTTTACTATAACATCTGTAGATTCGGGCTAGTAATTAAGATATAATAAGCGTTAAAAATGATTTTTTATAGAAGATTATATAGGATAAATAATCTTAACCAAATTAATAGTTAGAGTCAATAATTGTAACCTATTTGACGTAATAAAGAAGAATTATATGAATATTATGAGTTTCATGATTATTATAATATAATAAAATAGGAAAAATCAGCCGAATCGCCCCGTAAATCGTAAAAATAAGTGCGCCAAAACATATATATATATATATATATATATATATATATATATATATATATATATATATATATATATATAGAAAGTAGATGTCTTCTCGATCCCAAAAATATAAATTCGTAGAAATCTGACTCCCTATGAATTAGATATGATTTTTTATAAGATATAAAAGTCAGTTGCACACAATGAATGTGTGAAGTAAAAATGTTGTTGGTACTTCTGATTAGGCGATTTAGTACTCTAAAGTGTAAAATTTCAATCTATGCGGCTACAGTGACAGTGATTGGGCTGGTTGTGTAGATGACAAAAAAAGTACTTCAGACCATATCTTTACTTTTGGTTCAGGTGTTGTCACTTGGAGTTCTAAGAAGCAAGAAACAGTAGCATTGTCATCATCTGTGGCAGAGTATGTTGCAATTACTTCAGCAACTTGTCAAGTTATTTAGTTAAGAAGATTGTTGGCAGATTTCCTTCAAAAACAAACTAGCACAACACTGATTTGGTGTGACAATAAAGCAGCAATCTCTCTGTCAAAGAATGCAAGCTTTCACAGTCGATTAAAGCATATCTACATTCTTCATCACTTCATCCGCGCCATTATAGCAAAGGGCATGATTAAGTTGAAGTATTGTGGAACAAATCAACAGGTGGCTGACATCCTAACCAAGTTGTTACCTTCAGCAAAAATTGAAGACTTTAGAGTGCAGATGGGTGTGTATAGCTTTGAAGAAAGGGGGTGTGTTGATTAATTGCTAATCAAAGTGCTTCAAACTCTCTTTATTTTTAAGTTTTAAATTTGAATAAATGCTAATTAGTAGTCTTGATTAGCACCTTGGCTGTTTTGTTTTTTCAACATTCGTTTCCTTTTTAGTAGCCGATCATTATCTTCTGTAAGCCTATATAAGGCCTTTTTTATGATTAATTTAGTACACCTTTTTACTTTTATCCACCATATACTTGTTCTCTCTTTGCCAATATCAAATACTTTCTTACTCATTTTTTTTAACAATTAGTCACCCATTTTCTATTGAATAAAACAACAATATCATTGAATAACTGACCCTCCTTATCTTAGTGACACCTAGCAAGTAGTTTGTAGTTTTGACTTAAAATCCCACATCCCTAGCTTTAGAACGCAGACTTGCCGCTTTTTTTGCTTTTCAAACTTATACCTTCCTTATAATTTTGATGACGTGATAGACTTTGGAGTACAAGAGAGGTGGAGTGGGTCCAATCACTTTCATTTTCACTAGACAAAAGCTTACCCTCATGTTTTGTTTGTTTTACTTCTCCATAGCATTTGACTTTCTTGCGTCTATATTGTTCAGACCTTCTATAGCCTTGTGGTTGTTTGACGCCAAATGACAATTATAGGCCTAACAGACCGTCAAAAAATTAGGTTGCGTTTGATATTGGTCTGACTGAGTCGGCTCAGACCTTTTTGGTGGACTCGGTCAAATATTTGTGTTTGATAAATATTTTATGCGTGTTTGGTTCAGAAATCTAATGCTGATTGGGAAAGAAGATGGAAATCAGCTGACTGAGAAAAGAGAAAAGTCTCCAATGGTGCCCTTTCTTCTCCTTTTTCAGTGACTCCTCTTCTCCAGCAACCAACAAGCAACGTCAACCTAATTCTTCCTCTTCCAATCATCGATCGAAGCTCCTTCCTCGTCTATTAGGTATGCTTCTGCTGTTCTTTTCTTCTCCAGCCGATCAAATCTCCTTTCCCAAAAACTTCTGATTTTTGCCATAGACAACCCCAATCTTTCTGTAAAATTTTCGATTTATGTTGTTGAGAGGGATACAAGTTTTGCTTTTTGTTGTTGAATATTCTTTGGCTGTTTAGAGAGATAAAAGTTTTGATTTTTGCTTCAAGTTTTGATTTTTGTTGTTGTTAGCTGTTCCCTTCATATTTACTGTTGAGAGAGATATGTATTGAACTGTTTTTGAATCAAATATATTGAAAGCATCAGTCAAAGCAGTTCTTGCATATATTTTGGAAATTATTTGTCTTTCAGTAAATATTAGGGGCAAATGCTCATTAGATTCCCTTTAGTCGATAAATGCTCATGGGTCTAACCGATTCTTGGTCTTATATTATGGAAATTATGCCTTTGAGTCAAGATTAGGAGCAAATGTGTCTTGAATTCCTTCTCATCGTAAATGCTAGTATTGTATTTTTTTTTCGGTGGGTCAAACATCTTATTGCCTCTTGTATTATTGCAGTTATGTCTTTGAGTTAAAATTAGAGGCAAATAGTTATCGGATTCCCTTTAGTAGATAAATACTAATGTTATTGTGCTATCTTGTCTATGTCAAACTGGTTGTTGCTCTTATCTTATGGAAATTATATATGCGGGTCAATATTTGGTCCAAATGTGCTTGTATTCCTTTAACTGATCAATGCTTAAATTCTTATTCTGTTCATATTGTAAACATTTTAACAAATTATATGTAGGTCATATTTAACCCTATGTATAACATATATGAGATGTCTAGCATATGTGCTCAAATGGAGTGCCGAATATACCCATCAATGGTTATATTTTTGGTTGTTGTGTTTAATATTTATCTCATAGATAAAGTTATGGTTGGCATTTTTTTTGGATTTTAAATGATTTGTGTGCAATTTATATTTTGTATGACAGTTTGAATGTTTTTATAATTATTCATAAACTACATCCATCATTGTATAGAGTAGAAGGGTAAAATAGTTATTTTTCATCAGTCAACACATTCAGTCAGATGTACAATCAAACAATATGGTTTCTTAGCCATTCATACTTTACTAAGCAGACAGACCTTTCTCAATCAGCACTTTCTCAGTTAGTAACTATCAAATGGGACCTTAGTCTTTTTTTGCTTCATTGAAGATCCATTGAAACTAGACCTAACAATGGAGCAGGTTTGGAGCGAATCGGCCTTGATCCAAACCCTTTTAACAAATTTCAAAATTCGATCCAAACCCGCTCCGTAAGCCGCAGGGTTTTGAATAATCAGACCCATACCCTTATCCACCGAATCAACGAATATCCAAACCTGCCCCGTAACCCAAAGGTTTTATGGATAATGAAACACATTTTACTTAATTCTTAAAATAAAATTTCTTAAATAAAAAAAATGTATACTATATCTTAATACTTAAAATAACATTTTTTAAAATAAAATAAAATAAAAGTTGATTTAGAAAAGGACATTACATACTCGAGAAATTTCGATTAGAATTAAAAATCACTATTGCAACAACTTTGAATTAATTTATGACTTTCTATTGTAGTGATAGCGAATACCAATTGCCAACATTTTCATGTTAATAAATGATTTTATCGAATTGTAAATGGATGTGATGATTTCTTGATGAATATAAATTGAATGACATTGTGATTCTTGATAGCAGTCTGTAAGTTTAGAAACCGACTTATTGATTTCTAGGTAAAAGCGATATTTTCTTCGGCCTTTTCCCTTTGGACTTTTGATTGGAATTAAAAATAAATGTCAAGTAGTATATAATATAAATATATAATTCTAAAGTTTATATGAGGCGGGTTATAAATGGAGCGGATAGGTGATGATCCATACCCAGCCCATTTAATAAAAAGGTTAATGGGTATGAATCATTAACGGGTAAACGAATCAAAAACTACGCTCCAAACCCATATAATTCTTACAGGTTTGGATTGGATCAGGGTCAAAACCCGCTCCTTGCCAGGTCTAACTGAAACCGTTAATAAACGAAATGCCCATCTTTATATTGATTCATGTTGAACCCCTTTTCTTTTTAACTATTCATTTCTTTTCTTAGTAAATATTTTCTTTGTAATTCTCGAGTCCAAAGATTTTTTCATAAATCATCACTGAACATTTCTCTTTTTTGCATTCACATTTACCCACATAAGTGAGACCTGTTCCTTTTGACATTTTAACACAACAGAACCATGTGAATATGCTTCTTGTTTCTAATAATTGACCAAACTAACCTTATAGCTTTTCTAACTTAATTTACTGAACACAATTCATCTTTCCGTTTGTATTACAAGAAAAAATGATGGTGGTATTCCTCAGGTTTGTAGAAAGGTGGAGCAGATGGAAAGGAGGGTTTCCATGAGAAGTGGAACTAAAGGATCTTAAAGCTGCATGAAATAGTGCTGAAGAAACTCATGGAGCTGATTGGTATCGATGATCCAAGATATTTCTTTGATGAGACACAAAAAAACATGTATATGAAAGAATAGATGAAACTGGAACATAAGTCAAAGAAAGAAATGGTTTCCCAAAAATCTTTAGCCTGAATATTGTTTCTTGAAAAACAAGGCCACATAAAAATAGACATTATCCTTGGAACTTGATTGATGAGAAACTTCACTAAATTTTTTTATTTATGAGAACTAATTTAACACTTTGAAAGCCAAAATTATATATATATATATATATATATATATATATATATATATATATATATATATATATATATATATATATATATATATATATTTATTTAAATAAAGGAAACAATCAAAATATTTTTAATTTAATTAAAATAAGAAAATAATTTACATTAGATATTTTACATGTTTCGACAAAACTTCAAAACTTGATTCTTGAAAAGGACTCACATTTTCTACAAAGCATTTTAGTACAACCTCCAAATATCTTCTAACACGAGAAATAATAATAAAATGACCATATAGATACAGTTTTTCATTTTTCTTTAGTGAGAGAGACAACTTATATGCACTTTCAAAAGTTCAGACTCTCTCATATCCTTATAAATTAAGAAACAACTATAGGAACCTGTATGCGATTGAGTTTAGAAACATACATTTCTTCTTTAGAATACCTTTGATTAGATGAAGAACCACCAACTCTAGGATTCCGAATTCTTCTTTTCTTTTGGTAACTTTCTTCAAAAACCTTTCCAAGAAAATTCAAATTCCATTTCTTTGGTCTGCCTTCTTTACGTTGCTTTGTTTTGGGTTCAGGATATGTGCTCTTAGGAACCCATAGTTGCTTTATCTTCCTTTGATCTGGAGATGGCTTCTTTGGAACCCACACCTTCTTTGACTCAGTGTAATTCATATTTATTTTCTTTGCGGATGATGCCCTGTAAGAAGAGTCTTGACAAGGTGACACGAAGTCTTCACAACTTGATATGACTTGACAGTGCCAAAAGTCTTGTCAGCTTGAACAAACTTATCAATCTGAAATGATTTGTCAGCGTGCGAAGTCTTGACAACAGGCAACATTTGAGACACTGAGACAGAAAGTATGTGAGGCCCCGATATTGACCCTTCCAGAAGGTATTGAGGATTTTATGGTGTACTATGATGCTTCGATCATAGATTTGGGAGTGGTGCTCATTCATCGGGGTAGAATGATTGCCTTTTCTTCCGGATAACTAAAGTCTTAAAAGGTTATGTATCCTACACACAATTTAGAGTTAGGGACAATGATGTTTGACCTCAAGATTTAGTGACACTACCTTTATGGGGTCTGTTGTACCATATACAAGGATCATAAGAGTCAATGATACCTTATGGACCCGCTAAATTTAAATATGAGGCAACCTAGGTGGCTTTACCCATATAAGTGAGACCTGTTCCTTTTGACATTTTAACAAAACAGAAGCATGTGAATATGCTTCTTGTTTCTAATAATTGACAAAACTAACCTTATAGCTTTTCTAACTTAATTTACTGAACACAATTCATCTTTCCGTTTGTATTACAGGAAAAAATGATGGTGGTATTCCTTAGGTTTGTAGAAAGGTAGAGCAGATGGAAAGGAGGGTTTCCATGAGAAGTGAAACTAAAGGATCTTAAAGCGGCATGAAATAGTGCTGAAGAAACTCATTGAGTTGATTGGTATCGATGATCCAAGATATTTCTTTGATGAGACACAAAAAAACATGAATATGAAAGAATAGATGAAGCTGGAACATAAGTTAAAGAAAGAAATGGTTTCCCAAAACTCTTTAGCCTGAATATTGTTTCTTGAAAACAAGGCCACATAAAAATAGACATTATCCTTGGAACTTGATTGATGAGAAACTTCACAACATTTTTTTTTATTTATGAGAACTAATTTAACACTTTGAAAGAAAAAATTATATATACATATATATATATATATATATATATATATATATATATATATATATATATATATATATATATATAGTTTTATTTAAATAAAGGAAACAATCAATAACTTTTTAATTTAATTAAAATAAGAAAATAATTTACATTAGATTTTTTACATGTCTTAACAAAACTTCAAAACCTGATTCTTGAAAAGGACTCACATTTTCTACATAGCATTTTAGTACAACCTCCAAATATCTTTTAACACGAGAAATAATAATAAAATGACCATATAGATACACTTTTTCATTTTTCTTTAGTGAGAGAGACAACTTATATGCACTTTCAAAAGTTCAGACTCTCTCATATCCTTATAAATTAAGACACAACTTTAGGAACCCGTATGAGATTGAGTTTAGAAACATACATTTCTTCTTTAGAATACCTTTGATTAGATGAAGAACCACCAACTCTAGGATTCCGAATTCTCTTTTTCTTTTGGTAACTTTCTTCAAAAACCTTTCCAAGAAAATTCAAATTCCATTTCTTTGGTCTGCCTTCTTTACGTTGCTTTGTTTCGGGTTCAGGATATGTGCTCTTAGGAACCCATAGTTGCTTTATCTTCCTTGGATCTGGAGATGGCTTCTTTGGAACCCACACCTTCTTTGAATCAGTGTGATTCAAATTTATTGTATTTGCAGATGATGCCCTGTAAGAAGAGTGTAAGAAGAGTCTTGACAAGGTGACACGAAGTCTTCACAACTTGATATGACTTGACAGTGCCAAATGTTGTCAGCTTGAACAAACTTATCAATATGAAATGATTTGTCAGTGTGTGAAGTCTTGACAACAGAAAACCTTTGAGACACTGAGGCATAAAGTATGTGAGGCCCCGATATTGACCCTTCCAAAAGGTATTGAGGATTTTATGGTGTGCTATGATGTTTCGATCATAGGATTAGGAGTGGTGCTCATTCATCGGGGTAGAATGATTGCCTTTTCTTCCGGATAACTAAAGCCTCAAAAGGTTATGTATCCTACACACAATTTAGAGTTAGGGACAATGATGTTTGCCCTCAAGATTTGGTGACACTACCTTAATGGGGTCTGGTGTACCATATACAAGGATCATAAGAGTCAACGATACCTTATGGACCCACTAAATTTAAATATGAGGCAACCTAGGTGGCTTGACATGGTGAAAGATTACGACTGTGAGATCTTATATAATCCAGGGAAGACCAATGTGGTCGCCGATGTACTAAATAACAAGGTAACTAGTACTCCTATCCAAGACCTATGTTTAAGGTCGACCATCACTTCACCACCTCTGGATATGATCAGGGAGACAAAATTTGAGGGGATGAAAGAAGAGAGTTAGAAGAAAGAGAATATAGAGGGTCATATTAGTACCTTTATCACCGAAAATTGAGGGTTATTGACTCAGTGTGGAAGGGTTTGGGTTCCAATTTTTGGTTGGGTTCATCAAACATTGCTAAAGGAGGCGCACAATTTCAAGTTCTTTATTCACCCTGGTGCAAAGAAAATGTATCCAAAGATGAGACTTAGCTACTCGTGGTCTTGTATGAAGAGAAAGATACGTGGTTTTTTGAGAGGTGCTTGACTTATCATAAAGTCAATGTCGAACATCAGAGACCTCATGAAAAGTTACAACAATTAGAGATTCTCGTGTTGAAATGGAAGCAGATCACCATGATTTTGATCACCAAACTACCGAGGACGAAAAAGGGGTTTGATGTTATTTGGTTGATTGCCAACCGTCTGATAAAGAGCACCCACTTCCTAGCTATCCAGGAGAGTTCATCGGTCGAGAAATTGGCCGACATCTACATACGAGAAATTGTTTCTTGCCATGATGTGCCCATTTCTATCATAGTTGATAGAGATGTACCATTCACTTCCAAGTTTTAGAAGAGGTTCCATGATGAGTTGGGTACTTGGTTGAATTTTATTATTGTATATCATCCATAAACATATGGGCAAAGTGAGCGGACAATTCGAACACTTGAGGATATCTTAAGAGCCTGCACCATCGATTTTGGAGGGAGCTGGGACTCCTACCTTACTTTGGCCGAGTTTGCATATAACAACAACTATCACTCTAGAATTGGTGCACTAATATATGAGCTTCTTTATGGAAGGAGGTGTCGGAAGCCAATATGTTGGGGAAAGGTCGGACAAAGGGTAATGGGGAGTATAGAGGTAGTGCTTAAGACGACATAGCTCATTCAGTATGTCAGATAGAGATTGAGGATGACACAGAGTAGACATAAGAGTTATGTTGATCTGATTTGGAGTTTTAGGTCATGTATATGGTGTTTCTGAAGATGTCGCCCTAGAAGGGTGTTATTTGCTTTAGAAAGCGGGATAAGCTAGGCAACATATTTATTGGGCCATTCTAAGTTGTGGCTAGGGTAGGCAAGGTAGCCTATTAATTTGATATACTAGAGGAGCATAGCCTAAGTCATAGCACTTTCTATGTGTCTCAGCTTCAAAAGTGCATAATAGACGATGCATTTTTTTTATGATTAGACGATATTCAGGTCGATCAGCGCCTGAAGTATGTAAAGAGATCGTTAGTTATCTTGGATAGAAACATGAAGGCCTTATGCAAGAAGGTGGTACCATTAGGTAAGGTGAAGTGGCAACTTTAGAAGGGTTTAGAGCAGACTTGGGAGCCCTAGGCGAAGAAACACGAGAACTACCCAGATGTAGTTACGACAACAGATTTCGAGGACAAAATCTAATTCAAGTGGAGGAGAATTGTAACATCTAATTCCATGTATTGCTCTTGAGACCTAAATCGTTTAATTTTTGAGGGTTTATAATGAAGTTCCTTGACTTAGTGATGAGGCTCACCACAGCGTGGTTGCGCTCTACAAAGGAACACATGTTTTTAATCACTACCATGTGGTCATGACGTGTCGAAAGCAAAATGAAAAACCCTAATTTCGGGTCTTTAGCCTTATTTAAACAACTCTGTGGCTAGGGTTTGCTCTTAACTCCACCCTCCACCCCTTTGAGAGAAACCCTATAATGTGTGTGTTCTTTGTGAAAAAGTGTTTGTTCTTGGCCATTCAAGGTTCTTTGAGGAATGAGTGAGTGATTCAAGCTTGTGGCGTGACTTGTTGATGTTGAGGAAAACTTCTACATATATTCTTAGGCTCTAAAGGTATAAATTTCATACCTTTCCACTCTATGGGTTTCTTATGATATGATCATGTCTCTTTTTGGATTTTGGAAATGAATCCTTAGAGTTTGAAGTAACTCCAGGACTGTGGATAAGATCTATGCTAGTTTTTGGACCTTATAGTCCCATAAAGTTTGTATCTTGATCATAAATCATCAATGCATGAGTTTTCAAAGTCATTTGGTCCGTTTTTGAATTAGGGTCTTAGATCTTGGCGTGTAGAGGCTAGAGAAGGGATAAACTTTGAAACTATATCCATGCATGGCCTTAATCGATCCTGATATGAGCTTTGGAGCTCTAAAAAGAAGGGTTAAGAGCTTAATGAATTAAGTTGGTTAGGACGCTACCACGATGTGGCAATATTGTTGCCACGACATGGTATCGAGGGCTTTCACAACTATTTTGGCATCTAGCCACCACAATGTGACCATGGTGTTGGCCACGATTTGGTGACTCGGTTCTTGATTTTTTACCACTGACATTTTGACCATGTTTGAATTAAGGCCAAACTTTAGGGTTTAGGTCTAAGATTAATGAATTATCCTTATTTTTTCCAAGTGTTTGTGGTACCGATTGATTATGTATGATGAGTTGTACGAATTTCTGCTTTCGTCTGTGAGTTGAGTCTTCTCACTATACTTGGTGCCACAATATGTCATTTATGTGTTAGGATGTTAATATGTTGTAGTGATTTGTTAGACTGGTAGCTCTGTTATGATTACATGTGTTTGCTAGTTATTGTTATTTGCAAATGTCAACATATTATGGTTGGGTTGAGGCTGTCATGCTTTCTACCATAGGCTAAGAGACATGGGCGATATAGTTCATACTGTAGGCCCAAGGGGAGCGGTCCGACTTGAATGTTGTAGGCTCTAGATGACGGTCCAGCCTTGTGTTGTAGGCCTTATGTGGATGCAGTTTATGTGTACTGTTATGTGGGGTATATTGAGAAACTCACTAAGCTTTGACTTACAATTGTGTATTTAAATAGTTCAAATACTTCTGAGGCTCGGGACAAGATGAAGGCATGGCCGTATACGCCATCTATCATTTTTATGATTTGCAAAGAGACTATGTTTTGATACTCTAATATTTTTATGATATATTGTGAGACAAGGTTTCGATGACTCATGGTTATTTAGAACGATTTTAATTTCACTAAAATGAAAAACCTTTACTGTGATTTTTGGGACCTAATATGAAGATGTTTTTTTTTTTTTTTTTTTTTTTAATTAATCCTTTTAAATAGTTCCTAGTTATTAACTTATCATTTTTTTAATAGTATTAGTAGTTCGGTTAATTACTTTTTTTGTCTTTTCTCCTACTAGATAAATAATTTCTCGGCAATATGTCATTATTTTAAATTTATAAAACACTAAGAAAAAAGCAAGCAAAGGAAATGAAAACATATAGTTGTGAACTTGTGATGTTGAATCGTTTTTCAACAACAAGGATAATGATTTTTGAATCGTTTTCTAGACTTTAACAAGGATTTCAAAAAACATGATGTTAAAATTTCAAGTTATCTATAGAAAATGAGAAAGAAAACACATAAATTAACTTTTTATAAAAAAAAACTAACATGAATGAAGTAAATGATAATAATAAAAAATATTAGAATTTATACGAATCAGAAATCAAATTAATACGAATCCTAAATCAAAGTTGGTGAGGCTGCCTAAATTTTGATTAACACGAATACAAGATTGATTTTTTTCAAAGTTGCATGAAATCAGATTACCAAAATTGATGTATTAAGAAAGATTGAAAGTAGAAATCCGAAAACAGAAATTTAAATTGGATATCAGAAGGTTGCCTGAAAAAATCAGAGTCAATTTATTATTAATCGGTTTTTTCTGTTACCATCAACAAAAATCAGAATTTATTCATAAAATCCTTGGATTGACGGTGGAGAGAGGTTTAATTTGATAATTATTCCAGAAAAATCGTATGTGAGTTAGGCTTATCTAGTGATTTTGTTATGGCTTTATTTTATTTCACTTTCCACTCGGCCGCCAAACATGATGTATCATGTGTTTTTCTATACCACCACGAAATAAAAACCCTGGACCATGTCCACGCCCTTACTAGTAAAGTAAAAGTGGCACTTAAAAGCAACATGGTCCGCAATTTGGTGCTTAAAATAATATTATAGATCGGACGAATTCTAACCGGTGTATGGAAGCCGGCTGATCAATTCGTTCTCCAGAATCGGCATAAGATTCATATTAATACACTTATATGACAAACAAACCTCAATTTCTAGCGCATAATATTGTTTTTAATGTGTTAGACGGCAAGATTTTAAAATAATTTATTTTAAAATAGTTGCAAAAGGAGAACGTAAACATGCAATATAACAACAGAATCAAGAACCATGAAGCAACAAATTACCTCTATATATATAGCCACTAACAGGTTCTTTCACCACCCAAAAGCATCTCAACTGTCGCGTTTATATCTTTCTGTTGTTCCTTTTCAAATTCTTATAAGAAATATCGAATAAAATGTTTCTGTTGAGTTTTGTAGCTTTAACTTTTAGCTACCTGGCCTTAGCCCACGAGCCTAGCCCCCTCCAGGATTTTTGTGTAGCGGATCCCAACTCCCCAGGTATTTTAATTTTCAAAACATGATTGTTACATATTAATTCTCTATGCTCTTAATTTAAATAATTTTCATGTAACAAAAGATTGTACTTAACATGCAGTGAAAGTAAACGGTGTCACATGCAAGAACCCGGATGCAAGTTCAAGCAAAAGACTTTTTCTTTAGTGGGCTACACCTCATGGGTAACATATCGAACCATTTGGGGTCAAAGGTGACCCCAGTATTTGTGACTCAATTACCAGGACTAAACACTATGGGCATCTCGATGGTTCGGATTGACTATGCACCATGGGGACTTAATCCTCCTCACACTCACCCAAGAGCCACTGAGATTCTCACTATTCTTGAAGGGACACTACAAGTTAGATTTGTAACTTCTAATCCCGATAACAGATTTATTACTAAGGTGCTTCAAAAGGGTGATGTTTTCGTGTTTCCAGTGGGGCTTGTTCATTTCCAACGCAATGTGGGTAATGGATATGCTGTGGTTATTGCTTGCATTTAGCAGTCAAAACCCAGGAGCCATAACAATTGGGAATGCTGTTTTCGGTGCAAATCCTGCAATTCCAGCGGATATCCTTGCCAAGGCGTTTCAAGTGGATAAGAGTGTGGTGGATCAGCTACAAGCGAAGTTCTAGAGTTTCAAAGATTCTAATGACAGAAGGATATGATTAGAGCTATTGTTCAGCTCGTGTGATTATTGTTTGGGTTCATTCAAAATTAATTGTGTGCGGTTTTCTTTTCGATTCTAATTCTTTCTTTGAATAAAAAAAGAGCATTGATATTTATTCACGTAAACTACATGTTTTCTTTGTTTAATACGAGCGATAATTGTATATTTTAAGCTTTACTGACAACAAAATATTACCTGTACGTAGATGAAGAAGTTTACGGTCTTAAATCAGTCTTAAATCTCTCCTGGATCGATCCGTTGAGGTGCAAGAAATTCCAAAAAGAGTTGTATATCCAGTAAAATCTAGAACATATATCATAACCATGCATATACCTTGCTCGATTAACAATGCGTTACGAACAAAAGTTGGCTGTCTATATTAAGCTGCAATACAAGCTTACATGCAAAGCTACCAACAATATGTACAAAAGGAGAGATATTGGCACGGCTCAATCAAAATCACTAAGGTAATTAATGGTTAACTTTGTGTTTAGATTGAGCCGCACAATATCTCTTTCATTTCATAATACCTGGTATACTCTCACACACACACACACACAGAGAGAGAGAGAGAGAGAGAGAGAGAGAGAGAGAGAGAGAGAGAGAGAGAGAGAGAGAGAGAGAGAGAGAGAGAGAGAGAGAGAGAGAGAGAGAGAGAGAGAGAGAGAGAGAGAGAGAGAGAGAGAGAGAGAGAGAGAGAGAGAGAGAGAGAGAGAGAGAGAGAGAGAGAGAGAGAGAGAGAGAGAGAGATTTTTCTGCTGTTTATAAAAGAAAGGTTTTTGTATTGCGTACATCAGTAAATGATGTACCTATATATCTAATTCTTTACCTACTTGTATCTAGAGAAAAAAAGGGTTTGTGTATTGGATACATGCTAGTTTACCTATATATCTAACTCTTAACTTACTTGTATCTAAAAACTGATCCCACCAACCATTGCTATTGCTTTTGGTGCCAAATACTGATAGAAAATCTTGTTTGGTTCGTATTTGTTCTCGTCCCACGCAATATCTATAAATTAGGCATGTATTCGCGGTTATATAGGATAAAATTATATGGTTAAAATAATGTTTTTTTTCTTGTTAAAAATGGTTTTTAAGCGTCTTAATAATATTTTTATTTTATAGTACATGTTTTTTTCTTTTATATAAAAAAACTTCCATATAAAGTTAAGGATCTTTAAAAAATCTTTGGGTATATATAAAAACAGCCACTTCAGCTAAGAAAAACAAAAAAGATATATTAACTTTTAGAAAGCATATAACCCTTTTATTATTATTATTATTATACACATGCATATATGCATTTGTTTAGCTTTATTGTAAATGCAATGATATGATTTTGATGTCATTTTATTAATATAAAAATAAATAATCTTTCATAAAAACTAAATTAAATGGGTATATATATACACTTTGTAGAACGAAATATTATAAAAGTTAATCTTTTAAGTTATAAAAAATGATGACTTATAACATTTTAAATAATAATTGACGTTGATTGATAAAATTTAAGTGCATGATAATTTTTCATTTTTAAAATTTATATTATAATATCATTTTGTTTTTAAAAGTTAAATAAATAAAAAAATTAGATTCGTCCAACATACATTATTTTAGAATCGATATCATCAACTGCCCCTTTAATGGTGTATTTAAAGTTTTAATTTAGATTTTTAATGAAAATCACCTTTTCAATACATATATTTATTTATGGGTAAAGATTTCAACATGGTCTTTAACTCATAACACAATTTAAATACCTATATTAAAAAGTAACACTAATAAAAGAATTATATATAATTAGAGTCATCCATACGTTTAAACCATAGTTATTGGTCGTTAAAAATTTTGGTTTTAACTGATTTTATATTATTATATAATACAAATTATTATATAATTTTGTATCTAATTAGCATAAAATTTTATATGTTATAGATAATGACAACAAAGTAATTACTTTTAATCAAACTTATATTTATATTTACAACTATATTATTTGTGGTTAAAATTAAATCATTTATGTTTTTCAATATTAACTTGATTTTTTTTATTTATTAAATTCCATAATTAATGTAAAAAAATAACTATATAATACTCTTTATTGTTTATGTTTATTAAGTTCTAAGAGATATACTTATAAATACTTTAAACATGTTTGGACTATATTAAATCAACATTCTATTAGTAGTTGAAAACTTTAATAATGCGTATCAATTAAGAATGAGTTAAATAATATACTGGTTTCAAATCAATTTAGTAAATGATAACTTATTTATCTTTAAACACATTAAAAGTTAAAAATAATGATCTCTTTTATAATATTTATATTTTGAAGTTATTAAATTTTTTTAGTTTTGATTTATTTTATATTATCATATACTTTAAATTATAAAAAATTTATATTAAATTAGTATAAAACTATATATGTTACAGATAATGACAACCATATAATTATTTCTAATCAAACTTATATTTATATTTATATTTATATCTATATCCTTTTTGGTTAAAATTAAAATCATTTGTATTTAACAATAATAACTTGAATTTCTTTTTTATTAACTTCCATTCAAATGTAAAAAATTTTAATTATATATATATATATATATATATATATATATATATATATATATATATATATATATATATATATATATATATTAAGTTCCAATAGATAAAGTTATAAATAATTTGAAAATGATTAAGTCTATATTAAATCAATATTATATAATTACACCACTAACCATCAATTTAATAGTTGAAAATCCTCCTCTTCCTTCCAGAAGGAGTAAAACACGGCTCCAACACAACATCTTCGGATGCCTAATTTTCATCCTAATTCAACATAGATGCGGAAGAGTTTCTTGTTGAGGAACAGTAACAACCGTAATTAAAAAGGAAGAAAGAGACATCGACGTCCTCACATTAGTATAATATGATAACCTTCGTCATCGAAATTATTGATCTCCCCAACGGTGGCGGACGCAAAAATTGTGATAGTAGCAGTACAATTTTTTTCGTCCAAAAAGTAATAACTTAAAAACAATTTAAAGGTACTAGTACATTAAACCAATCCCTTACATTTTAATATTTAAATTTGGCATCTACGGGTATACCAGGGCCGACCCAAGGGCAGGGCGAGCTGGGCCACTGCCCAGGGCATCAATGGACATAGGGGCATCAACTTTTGCTTTCTTCTTTTGGGTATGCATTACATTTAGGCCCAATACATCTATTTCCTGACAAGGGCACACTTTGAGGTTTGAGAAGGCAGAAGCTGAGCGGGGAAAAAAAGAAGCACGCCTTTATTTTCTTGGTGAACGCACCCAGCACGCCTAATTCCAAGAGTCAAGAGAATCAGAGAAGACGAGGAGACCTAGAGCAGTATTAAATATCAACGGTAGTTCTATTTTCTTATTTCAATTTTTTAGTTCATCTTCTCCCTTAGTCCCTTTTCAGCTTTACACTACCGAGAAAGCCTAGTTCTTCTTCTGATTTATGATTTCAAATCTGATATTACTAGTTTTATGGTTAACTGAAGTCCAAAGCACATGAAGCAATATTAGACAGCAACAATTGACTTCAGCTGTTTTCACTAAGTATTGTTAATATTAGTTTTTTTATTATTATTATTGTAGTATTGTTAACATAAGTTTTGCACTAATTTTGATCAAGTATTGTTAATATTGGTTCTAAATTGATTTTGATTTCTGTTAATCTCCATAATTTCGTTAGTTCTGAATTTTGATTTTTGGGATTTTGTTAACAATGATTATTGATTTTGATTTCAGGATTTTTTTTTTTTTTTGTGAATATTGATTTTGATTTCTAGAACCCTTCCTGCGTTTAGGACACTTAATTGCAGTATGCCATTAGGCATTTTCTTCTTCTTATTCTTCTTGATTTAGTAGTTTTAGGCGAGCCTTATTGTTTTTTTTATAAACTTTTTAACTCTCATTAATGATTTCTAATTTCAAGTTTTGGGTTATGATGAACAGAATGCAAATTTTACTATTATTATAGGATAATTAATGTTTTTGCTTCAAAAATTGCTTTGTAACATTTAGTTTGTACGATTACGTAATCTAACAAAAAGTTGTTTTAAGTAGCTGCTTTAGAAGATTATGTTATAAAATTTTGGAATTGTATTAACATAGTATAAAAATAGGGCACTGTCTTTTCTATTTGCCCAGGGCATGGAATTTCATTGGACCGGCCCTAGGGTATACATTAATTGAAACCGACCGATTATATCTCTGATCTTCACTTTCATAAGGGATTCTTTTTTTACATAAGAAATCATGACATCGTTTGAAAAGTCATTACCTATTTTGTTACGCAAGTCCGTCCTTAAAAACTTCGTCGTAGAAAAACATCTTTCGACTGTTGCAGTCGCGACTAGTAAAACCAAAACCAACTTCAACAACCTATAAACCATAGGATAAGACCGATGTTTCATTGTTTCCACCATCAAATAAGAAAGGTCATAAAGTCCTTGCAAACTACTGAACCCGTCATCTTTATGCAAAGCATGATAATATATCTCAAGTTCACCATCAAGTTGCATCCTTTACGCATCATAAAAATCTTTTTTCTACAACTCACTCAACTTTAACAAATTTGTTTTATCAAGCTTAGAAAATGAATCACAAGGACTCAAAGCCCCATGTATT
The DNA here is from genome assembly GCF_002870075.4 of Lactuca sativa. Taxonomy (NCBI): domain Eukaryota; kingdom Viridiplantae; phylum Streptophyta; class Magnoliopsida; order Asterales; family Asteraceae; genus Lactuca; species Lactuca sativa. Next base: position 196,723,684 of record NC_056631.2, on the reverse strand, counting down.
CTATTAATTGGGTCCTAAGTTCACTAAATTGGTCCATGAATTCCACAATTTTCATATCCATAACTGTGTTGAAAACTTCAACTTCAAAATGAAATTGATTAGTAAGTTTAGTCTTTCGGCCTCTCGATGTGACATAGTTTTCCGTCATGTTCATAATATTAATATTATGTTTTTGACAAAAAGAGAATACCTTCAATAAAAATTGAGCAAACCATGTGTCTCTTAAGGGCTTCAATGCCTCCATTGTCATTCTAACCAAAGAAGTCGCTTCTAAAATGTCTTGATCTTTTTTTTTTGAAGATGCTATGACAATACATTCATGAGGTGTAAAACTTCATGCATCAATTGTAAGTTAAACATGAAATCAAGTGTCTTGAAATATCTTAAGATACCAAATGCTTGATTTCGGTTACTTAAAGTGGATCCTTCAACTTCGACATAAGCAAGAACATTAGGAACCTTCAGAAATAAGCTTATCAAACTTGTGATTGTTTTGAAATGTAAACGCCAATCCCCCACTCGAACAAGAGAGTTCTATTCATTTAACCATGTTCCAGTTTCAAGTTCACAATTTCCAAATGGCTTTTGCACCCTTTCTCTTTGACTTTCACATAACATGTCTTGTCTTTTACATGAATCACCTACCGCATTAATAACCAAAGAAAGTTACTCAAAGAAGTCTTCAACACCATCATGCTTCTTTGCTACACCCACAATAAGTAACTAAAGTTGGTGTGCAAAGAAATTCACATAATGCGCTGAATCATTATCTTGTAAAAACAAAGCTTTTAGACCGTTGAATGAACCTCGCATATTGCTTGCCCCATCGTAAGATTTTCTTCTCACCTGATAAAATCAATATATTAAACATTAAAGCGAATAGTATTCAATTAAAATTCATAACATGGAAAAAAAAGTTTTAATATACCTGGGACATATTCAACTTATTACCGGTAAAAACTTCATCTATAAACGCTTTAAGAGTCAAAGAGGATGTATCCTTCATAGGCACAACTCTAATGAATCTTTCCTTCACCACTCCAAGGTTGTCGACATATCTAAAAAATATGGCAATTTGTTCATTTTTTTTATACAACACTAGATTCATCAATCAATAACACATCTTTACCAATTTCTTTTCAAATACTTAAAATTATCTCTGTTGCAAGGCATTCAACAATTTGCTTTTGAGTCCTTGGGCATGTCACTTGATTATTTTGAGGAGCATTTTCTAAGGTAACATTACGAATGCCTTCATTATGATCTCTCATGAAAGATAATAACTCAAAGGAAATCGCTCTATTAATGGAATCACTCGAATTATCATGAACCCGAAATGGTAAACCATTTTTTAATAAAATTTTACTACACCAAAGTGAAGCGCCTAAATGATGTTTATAGTTACTCTTCTTAATTTTGGTTTGCTACTTGAAGGCTGCACTAATATATTATTTTTCTTTCAATAAAAATTCACAATTTTCTCTTGATTTGTGATGAAAACTATCAATACCACCCATATGATCTCTCAATGACAATTTTTTATTCCACGTATCAAAACGTTCTGAAACAAATGCATCCCTCCCTTTTTGTTGCCTCACAGTGTCTCCACATACATATCAAAATAAACAACATAGTTTGTTCTCTTTTATACTCTAACCAATCAAAGTCATCAAACCAATTAACAACAAAACATCATGTTTTCTTTGAAGGGAATGTAAGACCCCTTGGTTAAAAAGGTACTTGAAGCAAAAATTCCCTCCTCATTTCATCTCTTTGATTTGGATTGTAATTTGTAATCTTGGGTCTAACACCCGAGTCTCTTGGAAGATCTTTCAATTCAACACTTGTAATTTGAGTAGTTGTAGGTTGTGGATTTACATTAGAAACCGAAGGGAATGCTTGATTAGAAGGACATGGTCTTTTAGAGGATACTTCAAAACTTAAATCATTGGAGCATGGTATTTGGAGGATTCTCTAACACTTGATTTATTGATGCTTGTTATTCCAAAAAAAGGACTCAATTTTATCATAATAATTCAATATCAAACAAGTAAGCAATTCGTTTATCTAATAAGTATCTAGAGTAAATTAAACGAATTATACCTCGTGTAGGTTCCAAAAGGCACATTCAACCCTTATTTTCAAAAACTAACTCGGACCTTCCCTAATACGTTTAAAGGTTGCACATTTCATCCCTAATTTCGTTAGCCTGACCTAAAAAACAAATTTACCCTTATCTATTTTTGTTTAAATTTTTTATATTGTTAAATAATTATTTATATTATTATAAAAGCTTATAGGTCCCACCTCTAACTCCTTCGTCCCCTCTCTCTAACAAGAGAAGAAATTCTGTCAAGCAATGGAATTTTTAAATATGATTGTCAGATTGGAGTTTCTAATATGGGTTTAGAGGCAGAGCAACATCGGAGTTTCAGAATGGAAAACTCGCAATGCATACCATTTCTTCTTTTTGTTGTCAACCTCTTCGTTTAAAAGAATAATCTCGTCGAGATAAATTGGACCATACCTTTTTCTTTTTGTTGTTATCTTCTCCGATGAACGAAATAGATTCAAATTTGATGATCCGGTGGAGTTGATCCATGGTTTCTCGATTTTTGGTTCATCATGTTACAAGAAGTTCATGCACAATTTCTAGAGCATATTTTAATCTAAATATGGGTTTCATCATTTGTTCATTCTAGAAGAGTGTCGTCTCTATTATTGGCCAATGGTTACTCGATTTTTGATTCATCTGCGATTCTTAACGGAGACAACATCTTCATCACCACTGACTCCATCATCTCTTATCCCACTAATGTTTTCATCCTTCATCATCTCCCCCTTTCTCATTAGATCTCCAACACCATAATCCTAAGATTTGTTATTCACTAAGACAATGATTAAGAATTTGTATATTTAAAATCCATAAATTAAACAAAGGAAATGAGAGATTCGGGTGCTCGAGGAGTTCCAAACTACAAATCGATCCTGTTTTCATCATGAGGGCGATTTTTAGGCGATTTAACAAGAAATTAATTTAACCAAGTGATTTAGGGTTTGTTGTAGGTAGGGGGTATACACTGACGTGAAATCGGATGTGGGTTTAGGTTTTACTGGGTATAGAGTGGGCAAAAGAGATGGAGAGATATAGGGTGGCGGTATAATATGACTGGAGTAGGATTAGAGGAAGGCGGAGAAGAGTGCCGATCGAAAGAGGAGCATAACTGGTGGGTGTGGCATCGTGTGACCCACATTTCTGTTAGGACGAATCTTTTATGCATTAATAATTTTTTATTAAATTATAAATAAAAAATAATATGAAAGGGTAACATAGTCATTTGATTTCTGTTATGCAAGAAACGTGCACATTTAAACATATCATCGATGGTCCGAGTTAATTTTTAAAAATAAGGGTTGAACGTGCATTTTGACACCTGTACGAGGGACAATTTATGTAATTTACTCAAGTATCTAACAAGTAACAACAATTCAACAACTAATTTCATGGTAAAGAACTACTAAATAATCAGAAATTTCAACAAAAAAACAACTAATTTGAATAATTTCATAAACCTAAAAATATAAATACTTGTTTCATTGTAGGTTTGAAGAGAGAAAAATCGAAATATCTTGAAAAGTTAAAGCAAAATCAAAATGTCTTGGAGCTTGGGGTTAAAAATCAGAGTTTTTTTCCTTTCTGTTTGGGTCGCAACTTCACAGAGAGCAAGGAGTTCTTATTTTTTCAGCTTTATTGGTCATCATCAGCTGACCATATATAATTCATAACTAGGTAATTAGGTATTGGGTTTCTGTGGGCTAATATTTTAATTTTTAGGGCTATTTTTTTTTGGCTAGTATTAGTTATACCATGTCATATTTTTTTGGACTAGTGGCACTTATATAAAAAAATTAAACTTACAAGCTAAATCAGAGCAGTGGCCTGGGACCCCCGACTCCAAAGATGTTTGCCACTGCTCCTTAATACAAAAACACAAGATGTGGATGGTAGAATGTGCTATCGAACTAATAAGTTGTCTATCATTTAAATGGAGACATAACAGAATACATAAATTTTGGATGAGGAGTTACGCTTGATTACAGAAAACTGAATGGAAAAAAGGATTTGTAGTGTTCTCTTTAACCATGCGACCATTTGAGTAGAGGGATGTTGAATGTGATCCTACCAAGGATCAATTTATATTTGAGCGTTGTAGATTTTATTATTTCATTTTAATGAACATTTTAGGATATTAATTAACGTTTGTAGCGGTTTTCATTAATGAGATGTTCTTTTTAATATTTTTTTATTTTTTTTAAATTTTTTAAACAGTAAATGTTTTAATTTTGTTTTAAAACATAAATATTATGTGGGTTGGGAGGGACGAATTTCATGTATTGTAGGTTGTAAGTGAGGGAAAAAGGAAATGTTGATTTCGTGCCTATGCCTATGTGACATGTGGGGTTGGGAACGGTACGAGGTATGTACCTCCTTCAAACCAAAAAGCAGGATCCAAACTCAAAAGGAAATCTATGTCTCGATCATGACATATGACTCTTAACCTATTACTTTCACATAAAAAAGGGTTCAAAAGTACCCCTCCATGAATGAGGCCCTTCAATACTTTCATAATATATTATATATGGATTAAATATGAGATATCGATTAGATTGAACTAATAGATTTTGGTAGTTAATGTTTTCATATTAAAGTCACCAATGTTCAACAAACACAAAGAATTTGACTGATCAGTTGATGGACAAGTCAAGCAAGAAACATGAAACAATTTACAACCAACAACTCAACACCATGTATTACTACACCATGAAACCAATCTAAGGCTTTTCTAGTGCCACTAGATTTGACCCATAAAAATGGAAGTGCCCAAACATCGCTTGTAATTAGCTACTTCCACATGATCCATATTGTAATATAGAGTGTAGAGATTGAATCTTTTGTTGTATGTTTGTTTTTTATTAATAAAACATACATGTGACTGAAGTACATACCCTATTACATCATATTTTAAGAGTTTTACATATTATCCCATTTCTATGTTTAAGGATATGTTTTAGTTTAGTGTAATTATCATATTTTATGGCTAACTATCGGTTGTAATCACTCTACTTTAAAAGTTGAATGAAGTAGAAGACATCATATCTCTCTTCTTTGTTCTTCTTCTTGATTTATAGGCTAATTTGGACAACATCCCCTACCCTGCAATTTAGAAGTGTTCCCCCTCCGTAAAATTTGCAATTAAACCTAAATCCCATTAAACATGGACCTCTCCAGCAAATTTATGCTTCGATTCTCTATGTGCTTCTCCTTTTATCTCGTTCTATAATGCGCTCAACCCATTTGACCTAGAGTTGCAAATATTTCTAATTGATTGCTCAGTAAATTAGAACTTTATAACTTTGGTAAGGGATGTTGACTATAGTATGGATTTTCAAGACCAATATGACCCCAGTTTTTCATGCACTCATGACCTCAAATGATGGATTTATTAGGTTACAACAATATGCACAATAAGGAAAATCAGTTAATAATTTAGAAGGGTGCATGAAATCTAAAAAGATCCATGTCGTACACATGGAAGCTAACATACTTTGAATAAAAAAAATCTAACATGAACCTAGCAATTTCGAAAATAAGAAATTAGGGTTTACATACCTTATGATCTATTATAGCAAAGAGATCTCTTGAATCCTTCCTTTTCACTTCAGAAAGATAACACAAAAAGTTTAATGCTTCTAATGGTTTGTATCCAAACCCTAGCAACTAGAAGACGTGAGGAGATAGGATGAGAGAATAGAAAATTCTGATATCCTTTTGTTAAGAGTGATCGACGAAAATATGACACCCAAGGGGTCCTATTTATAGCTAATAGGAAAACCCTAGAAACCCTAATCATTAATAACATAATACTATTTCCAATCCGAGGGGGGGGGGTTATCCAGTTTTCTTGTCTTTAGTAGGCTTCTAGAAACCCTAATTGGGGCAAGCCAAAACGATCCACTCAGGGATGGTTTTGGAATCTCTACATCGTTCAACTTTTGAACAACTATAGCTCAAGTCCTTGCACGTTTAATTATTCTTCATTAACCCATAATTAAATTCATTATAATTCTTAATTAATTAATACTAGTTCCAATTAATATGTTAGTCATATAAAATATTAATAAATCATTACCAATTAACTTATTATTCATATAATAAACTAACAAATTATCATCTCTCTCCAAATATCATTCTATTCAATTAGTAGTTATGAGGGCAAGCCAAAAAGGACTTTGTGTCTAATGAAAAATATATATCAATTTAGTTATGAGCTTAGACACCTTAATCCAATAGTATCCCACTTGGATAAGTCTATAATAAAAGTTGCAAGTATCACCCTGAATTAACCAACAAAGTGTGTTTTCTAAAGCAACTTATAACGACCTGTTCTGAATCGCTTTCCTAATTCGGGACTGTGGCCCGAAGATGGGTTATCATAAGGATGATGGCCTTTGGAAAAGAGCGATCTAGACCCATTTAGGTGCGGATAGTGTAATTGAGGTTATTAGGGAGTTTGGGTTGTGTGTTGGAGCCAAGAGGTAAATCGGTAAAGTGGTTGTTCGAGCTCTTTATGAATTTCGTATTTTCGTTCGGAAGGTTTTGAGGTGAGGATAAGCTGATAGATATGTAGAGATTCTAACCACCTTTCCGTAGATATAAAGAACATCAAAAACAGCGTTGAAATGAAAAAGTTATGGCCGTTTGAAGTTAGAGTGGTTCGGGTGAGTGATCGTTGACTTGTTGACCAAGCTCATTTAAGGCTAACAACGTGAGCATAAAGTGCTCACGACGTGAGATGAACCTGATGCACCAAAACCCTAATTTTTGTGTATTTAAAAGTATGAGATGATTAGGCTTGCTTCTCCTTAGCCTCTTTCACTCCCAAGTCACTAAAAAACCTAGATTCGACCTTCTTAAGCTATTGTTGGTGGTTTTGGTGTGCTAATGGTGCTTTGATTCCCTTGAAGAAAAAGAAGGAGCTCTTGTGGTGACTCATTTTGGCAAGATAATTTCATCTTTGTGGACTAGCTGAACTTGTGAGCTCCAGTAAGGTATAAAGATCCTACCTTTTTCACTTGAGGTTGCTAGATCTAGGTTTTGGCTACCTTCTTTGCATGAGATCTTGGCTTACCAAGCATGAGGTTCATAAAGTTAGAAACTTTATGAACCATTGAGTCATTTGCTTTATTAGAACCCCTAGATCTGGACCTTGGTGCAAGTTAAGGACTCCAAGTTTGAATCTTGATGTTTATACCCATCTTTTGACCTAACTAGTGTTTAAGTCATGTATTGGACATATGTGACTAAAAGGCTTCGATTTTTATGGTCCTTGGGTTCAAGGAGGACCCTCTAGACTGCCCGCTGTTAAGGCTCAAATGGATTAAGAGCTTAATGCTCATTTTTTTGGTTAGATCTGAACTCACGACGTGAGTAATGAAGCCTCACGACATGAGATCATATTCTAGGAAGTTTCTAGGCCAAAATCACCTCACGATGTGAGCATAAGGTGCCCACGATCTGAGCATCACCTGAGCAAGTTTTGGGCTCTTTGATTGTGGGCTAGCTTGGTATTGGACTTATCCTTTGGTTTGGGCTCATAATGGGCTAATGATTTTAGCGTAATGGACTTCTGGTTGGGCTTGCCTTGTTGGGCTTATCCTAATAGGCCTTGGATGATGAATTGGGACTTAGTGGGCCCAATATAGTTAGGCATTCATTAGGCCCTATGGGTTTGGACCTTTGGGCAATTGGAAAGTCATTGGTTCAAAAAAGTAAATGGGTTAAGGAAAAGGGCCATGAAAGGGTTTGGGCCTAACTGAAAATTGGGCCATTAATTGACTTTTTTGGATTTTATAGTTTTGGGCCTCGATTGTGAGTATTGAATGGACCAGGGTGAAACGATCATTTCACCCCAAGTAAGAATTATGGCTCATGGTTTGAGACCCAATTGCTAATTGAGTGATATTATGGTATTGATAGTTTGAGGAGTTGCGAGGGCAACAACTAAGGATTTCTTTCAATGGACTTCAGCAGCGCAAGTTGAGTTACCTTCCAATAGAGGTGGGTCTAAGGACACAATGCCGACCCACTAGTAAGAGTGTTTGTTAGATGATAGTGTTTATGATAATTGTCGGGTATGCCACTATCTGTTATGTTTTATGTGCTAGTATGGTATGATGTTATATGATAGTGGTAGTAGGGGGAATAGTCCCCGTATTAGGTCGAACGGACCAAAGGGGTAGGTCGGGTAGCTCGGTATGCCTGACAGTAGGTTTATGTTATGTTATGTTATGTTATGTTATGTTATGTTATTATGTAGTAGTGGTAAGGGTGAAATAGTCCCCATAACAGGTTGACATACACCGGTGGGTAGGTTGAGCACCCAGATATGCCTGACATGGGGTAAGTCAGGCGCCACGGTATGCCTAACAGTGTGGTTTATTGAGCAACCCGGTATGCTCAGCAGGGTAGGTCGAGCACCCAGATATGCTTAACTGGGCAGGTCGTGCACCATGATATGCTTGACAGAGTAAGTTTGGCACCAAGATGTGTCTGACAGGGTAGGCAGGGCACCCAGATATGCCTGGCAATACGTGATTTGTATGGTATGTGGTGTGATGGGGGAACTCACCAAGCTTTGTGCTTATGGTTTACAGTTTTGGTTTCAGGTACTTCTTTTTCAAAAGAAAGGAGCCGACTTGATCACAACGCATCACACTATGTTTTCTACACATGAGATCTTTGGAATTATACTCTGATATTGTTTTATGATGGCATGCTTCGATTATTGACATACTGGTTTTGACATGATATGTTATTATTGATGTTTTCGTGTACTGTTGGTTTTATAATAACTTAATTAAGATGAAATTTTTGGTCTTAAATTTTGGGATGTTACAAGTTGGTATCAGAGCCTTGGTTTGAGGGATTAGGGTACACTCTCGGGTGTGTCTGGACTCAAACTAAGGACTTGGTATGAAAAAATTTCAAAAGTAAAATCATTTTATAAAAAGAAATTTGAAAAGAACTTAAAAAGAGAAAAGAACTTTGAAAATAGCAAGGTGTGTGATGGGTGCAATCAGTCGAGCTCAAGTAATTTTTCCCCAAGATACCCATATATGTTATGTTATGTTATGTTATGTTATGTTATGTTATGTTATGTTATGTTATGTTATGTTATGTTATGTTATGTTATGTTATGTTATGTTATGTTATGTTATGTTATGTTATGTTATGAATTGAGAATATGTGAACTGCATGCTAGATTAGGGCTAAGGATCTAGGAAGGATGCCTTATATGCCTATGGTATGTGTTTGTAGACCTGCATGCTAGTACTGATCAGTCAGTGATAGGATGACATATTTAGGTTACGCCTGATGGTATGAGCCTTAGAATCTCATGCCAATACAGATTCCTGATTAGAGGATAGAACGGTTTGATTGGAGTATGTTGGTTAGATTTTCCATTGTTTGAATGTTACTTGCTTTGTGCTTTGTGGGACTCTTGGTAATGTGAGTTAGCTAGTAAGTGAATATGCTAAGTCACATGGGGTAAAGGTCGGATAATATCAGAGTGATGGACTTGACCCTGTTACACAACTCTTGTTTGAGTCTAGCAGTTCTAAGGATGAGTCTTTTACTCGAAGGATTATCTGATCTCTATTGCATGTGGCTATATTCTTAAGGTAGCTAGTTGACATTACTGGGAATCCTTCAGCAGTTGAGGATTGGGTAAGTTCGGGAACCTAGGAAAGCCTAGGATATGCTTCAGTGGGTTAGTAGTGAGGTTTAGTAAGACTTGGGTGCATTAGTTAGGAGGAACTGACTTGGAGGATTCGGGAGAATTGCTGAGGAAAGTATGGATGGGTGTGGAAGGTAGTATTAGGGACGTACTACTAAAAAGCAAATGATCTATACTCAAATCGGTGAGAGTCTGGGAGAATCTGAAAAGCTTCGGGGAGGAGAATCCTTGAGTATTTTTTGACCAGTGGTTTTGTGGTTTTTCAGTTTTGAGATGAGCACTCAGGGAGGTGGTTCAGGTTTAGGTTCCGACTTAGGTGCGAGTGCCGAGTCAATTAGCAAGATGCAGGAGTTCATATCATTGGAGATTACCCACGGTATTTTAGAGCAGACCCCTATGGTTTTCAATTCAGTCAAGGAGGGGATCTTGGAGTTATTGGACAGTCGCTCGGGGCCTTTCAAGCCGAGATCGTTAAGAGGAAATTGGGGGCTCAACTAGAGCCCAATGCGTATGGATCCATAAGATCCTTCAGGAAGGAGGACCCTACTGTTAACTCTGGTCATTTGGGACTGGAGGTGGGTTATGCACCTTGTCTTCAGGAGAGTCTACCACATGATTGGATCACTTTGGAGGTTTCGTGTGCCCTACGAGAGGAGGTACCCGACATCATTGGGCGTGTCACTGATAGAGTAGTCTCCAGACTCGAGGGGTGGACCTCAGTTGTATACGCGGTTGATGGGGTGATCGAGGTAACTCAGGATAAGAAGATTGATTCAGATGGACAGCTTAGGAAGAGAAAGCTGGAATATGGTCCGAATCAAAGGAGCGAGCAGTTGGGTGTGGTTGCAGCAAGTGTTAGAAGCCCGAGGGGTCATAGTGGTTGCATGGAAGACGAAGGGGGTACAAAAAGATGTGTATAGTAGGTCTAAGTGCGGAAGGTGTAGGTGGAAGGGTCACAATCGCCAATAATGCATGTTGGAGAGAGAGTTGTGTCATCGCTGTCATCAGCCTGGTCTCATCAGGGCGAATTGCCCCTGCATAGTGGTTAGGGCTGCTCAGGATACATCGCAGATACTTTTGCAGGAATTCAAGATCGAGCCGTAATGGATCGCTGATATGTAATTTGAATTACCCTTTCTATAATGAAATTATGGTGTAATTACTCTTGATCAAGTACTTGTAACTACTTTGGATTCTCACCGAGTTTTGGGTAAGTGTATCTAGGGATTTATTTCTCTTCTTGTTTCTAGATTATATCTTCAAGGAATATCATATGCCAATTGCATACCGTGGATTTCTAGTGGTCAGTGAAGGGTCGTTTCCTTTTTGCTGGTTCGGGGTGTTCAGTGTTCTCTCTGTTCATAGTACAGATTTGTTGCGGGTCAGTTAGGGGCTCATCTGAAGCCCAAAGCCTGTGAATCCTTAGAATCATTTCGGAAGGGGGATCCTATAGTTAGTTCCTATTATCAGGATCGAAAGGGAGTTTTACACCATGATCTCAGGAGGGTCAAAGTATCTCTGGAGAAGGTGATCACGATTCCTGTAGATGTTTCAGGTATGTCATCTTTTACTTCTACTAGGTGGTTGTTGGGAATTTGTATCGCTTTGGAACTGTGAGTGAGTTTGGATAAGTCAGATCTTGTGTCACACCCCCAAACCTGAACGGAGGAAACGTCCGGTGGTGGATGACTTCATCTTAAGTATCATAACACATGCATCATAGTAATCAAAGTACAATAACCATTACATTAATAATGTATAAGTTTTACATAGTGTTCAAGTCATTGTATATGACATCAAAAGTAAATATAGCAAAAGACAAAAGATGCAACTCTATACTGCTCTGTCTTCTCAAAATCCTAAGAATGTACCTGTCTATTGGTTCCCTGAGACTACAAGTATTTTGAAAAAGAGAGTATCAACATTTAAGTTGGCGAGTTCATAAGTATTTTATGTTTAGAAGTTTGTTATCTGTTCCTTGAAATAGTGAGTATGTTTACTGTTCCAGAAAATCCAATATTTTCTAAAGTAATTGAAAGTAGTTTTAATACCATATAATCGTTTTGTGTAAGTGTTGTTGTACAATGAATTAGTGTAACATAGTTTTGATTCACAATAAAACTATAAAAAGAATGTTTTATGTATTGTTATGTTTTCCTTTGTTGTAAACTAGAATGTTGTATTTGAACTCTTTGAAAACCCTGTAATTGTGAGTGTGCCTGGCTCCACCAGCTGTAATTGTAAGTTGTAAAGTAATACTATAATTCGTATATTGTAAAACCAGTACGTTGTATTTGTACTCCTTTGTTTAATTATTCATACACTAATCATATTGTTAATATCTTTTTGTGAGTTATTATAACCATAGTAAAACTAGTAAGCCTGATACGACGCTTTGTAGGCGCCAGAACTGTAACGACATTTATCACTCCCAGGCATACACACCTAACTATAGCTAACAGTTTGAGTGCGGGATTGTCATTCCCGTATAGAATCCATACACATTTGTCTCGCTCTCAGTTGGGAGATTTTGGTTATAATCATCAAGACTTTAATAGTATTGCCTAAATGAATAAGCGATTGAACATTGTCTCACAAAAACCATATCGATGCTTACGTGTATATTAATGATGAACAATCATTCTAAAAATAAATGAACTGATAGTATGTTCCTTTTCTAGTATACTTGAAGTGTAAAGTATTTGTACGAGAGTATATAGTTAAACTTTGTATACTTGACTAGTGAAAATATTTTGGGAGTTGCATAAATTTTACCTATTATAATTTATATTTGTATTCTGTTTGATATGATTTCTCGTGAAAGTACCCCCTTTGCTCGGCATTTTACAAAGGGTAATCAAACTGATTGAAGTAGTTTACATATATATATATATATATATATATATATATATATATATATATATATATATATATATATATATATATATAAGTTATATAATTAAAATTGAAACGATATTCAGACAAGTAATGCTACCCTATGCCCACATCCAAAAAAGGAAAAGGAAATTGAGCGAATTATTAGTCTTAAGCCCCTTAAATCTTATTTATATAAACATACATATATAAATATGATTTTGGCAAAATATAAGTTTAAAAGAGTTTTTAAGAAATTTAAAGGGATTTGACAATATTTAAAAGAGCTTCCGTAACTTGAAGTCGTTTTAGAAATATTTAGAAATCATTTAATTGTAAACACAATATTATTACGTTAGACTTGTATCCCCCCCTAAAACAGTAAAAAATAGTAAAAATGCAGGGGTATGATGTCACACCCCACTAAAGCGGAAATACGGGGTGTGGAAGTACACATGATTTCATAGAAAAAGTTAAAAGACAACACCAACCATAGTATTAAAATTCATTACAATTTACGATGAGTTTGAACAAATTTTTATAAGAAATTACAATGTATACTGAAATACAACACATGCGAATGCTCCTAAAAGTAATGTGTCTCTACGTGCCTCTTACTAGATGATTCCTGAAAAAGTATGTAAAACGAGCATCAACTATAAAAATAGTTGGTGAGTACTCACAAGCTTATAACATAATATAGTTTGAAATCATCATAATCGGAATATTGATAACAATTTCCATAAACAAATGTTCATTGCTAAAATAGGTAAATAAGTTTTCATGAATAGAAGTTCGTTGCTAAAGCGAGTAATTAAGTTTCCATAAATAGAAATATATTGCAAAAATTAGTAGTAATTTTGCATAAACAAAGTTCGTTGTCATCATGAGATGCAACGTTCATATTCTCATGGGAAATAAAGCTCATCAAGAAAACTAGTAAACAAGTTTCATTGCTATAATGAGCAACCAAGTACATTGCTTAGACAAGTAAATAAGTTTCTAGTAACGAAAGTTCGTTGTTATAATGAGAAACAATGTTTATTGCCATAATAGGTAACAAGTTTGTATGTGTATGAGCAAACAACGAGTTCACAACCAAGCCTATGACTGATGCCCTATCAAGAACTATCTTTATCATTCTATAGATTAATATGGTATCATGCACTCCAGCAATCGGACGAGTGAGGAGTTGTCAATTCCTAATAGCGTTATACAAAATGACCATTCGCTCAAAGAGATAATGGTTGGAGCAAAGTGTAAGAGAAGGGACTTAAGATGATCAGGCCTCAGGTTTCAAATTGCATAAACATACATAGTGAAATATAGCAAAATATATCAATCTAGTTTGATACAATTCAATTTAAACACAATGAATAATAAATAGCTTTTCGGTAATTTCAACCCCAAAACATAAAAACCAAAAATATGGGGAGTCGTGAATACTCACAATGTTTCAAGTTGCTACAAGTGGTGCCTCGGAATACACCAACGCCTTACTGCCGGGATCCTACGACATCAAACACACGCTTGAGAGTTTCTATGTCGACATCTAATGCTAATATACTAAATTCTACATATAGATAAATGCCAAATTTTGTTCTAATATTGGTTTTATATCAATTGGTAACAATTTTCTAAAATAGTGAAATTTTATAACTCATATAATTAAGAAAATTTTGGATATTAATTTTCCAGATTTTTGTAATATTAATTGAGGGTATTTCAACACATTTAAAGGTGTTTTAAGCTCCTAAAAACCCAAAATATTATAGAACACTTTCCAAAAATTCCCAAACTTTTCATTTTCATTCTAAATACAGTAGAGGTTTTCTAGAAATTTTCCCTTGAATTTTTGATATGATTAACTATTTTTTCAAATTTTTAAGCCTTCATAACAATATAAATGCATGAAAAATAGCATCCAAATGATAAAAATTCCCAAACTTTTTATAATAATGCCATTAAACATACTTAAGCTGGAAAAAAAAATATATAAATGGGTTTCTAAATAGTTTAACCTGATTTTATGATTTTTGTGCATTTATTATAATAAAAATGGAGATAAATAGAAAACATTTTCCAAAATTACCCAAACTTTTTCTAACATTGTTATTATGCATATAGAAGTCGTGAAAAATATAAAAGATATTTTTTAATTAATTTGTGTATTTTTTCTTTTTTATTCTCTTAAATAATCATTAATTGGAGAATAATTATTAAACGGTAAAAGTAAATTACCAAAATTTTTGTAATCTTCATTTACAGTGTACATAATCCGAGAAGTTTTTGGCTGAATCTTGTAAGAATGAGGAAGGTTTTCGGTTCATGCATATATATATATATATATATATATATATATATATATATATATATATATATATATATATATATATATATATATATATATATATATATATAGGGTAATAGGTGGCGGTTTGCATCATAAATATCTAGATAAATATCTAGATATTATGTGTTTTCGGCCAGGAACACAAACCGAGGAAGGGGTTCTCGGTTAAGAACTCTTCTCGAGAAGTTTCGAATGTAGTCATAAGAGGATAAGGTTTGCGAGGGTAAATGGTTTGCTGTCCATCCGGGTTTGCGGTCCGGAGCTAGTTTTCGCTCCGAGGGACAAGGCAGTTCGAGGGTTTTCGGTCTAGGCGAGAATCCTCGGTTTCTTGGGTGATTTTCCTTCTTAACTTTACACACTTTAACACAAGATTTATCCTAACCAAAATCATTAATTTAACTTTATTAAATTAATCAAAACACAAAGTTGACGTTAAATTGATATGTTTGACTTTGGTTGACTTTTACAAGATAGAAAATAATGGGTTGTCACATTATCCCCCCGTTAAAGGGAATTTTGTCTCGAAATTAAGACTATAGAGAGACCTTAGGACTAGGGAAAAAGATCTGGATACTTTTGTTTCATTTGATCCTCCCGCTCCAAAGTGAATTTAGGTCCCCGCTTTGCATTCCAACGAACCTTCATTATCGGGATGCAGCTTTGTTTAGTTCTCTTGACTTCCCTATCTAGGATTTTTGCTGGTTCTTCCACGAAGTTGAGTCTCTCATCTATCTCGATTTCATCGAGTGGGATAGCAAGAGTCTCATCGATAAGCACTTCTTTAGGTTAGACACGTGAAATGTAGGATATATGTTACTGAGTTCTTGAGGTAGTTTGAGTTTGTAAGTTACTGTACCTATTCTAGCAAGAATCTTAAACGGTTCTATGTACCTTGGATTTAGTTTTCCATGCTTTTCGAAGCGTATCATGCTCTTTCAAGGTGAGACCTTCAGCATGACGCGGTCACCAACCTGGAATTCCAAGGGTTTTCTACTCTTGTCTGCGTAGCTTTTTTGTTTGTCTCTGGAAGCTTTAAGTCGTTCTCAGATTTTTACTATCTTCTTAGTAGTTTCTTGAATGATCTCTGGACTAGTGAGAGTGTTGTTAGGAACTTGACATCTAGCCAGTTGCGTGTCACCCACTTCAGTCCAACACAGAGGTGATCTGCACTTGCGACCATAAAGGGCTTCGAATGGAGCAACCTTATTGTTAGTATGGTAACTGTTGTTGTACGAGAACTCGACTAGTGGTAAATGGGTATCCCATGCTTTACCAAAGTCAATCACACATGCTCTCAGCACATCTTCCAACATTTGAATCGTTCTCTCACTCTGCCTGTCAGTTTGAGGATGGTAGGTTATACTAAGATCCGGCCTAGTTCCTAGAGATTTTTGTAGTGACTGCCAGAATGGTGAGGTGAATCTACTATCTCGGTCAGAGATAATAGATGTTGGTACACCGTGCAGTCTTACTATCTCTATGATGTATGTTCTAGTTAACTTCTCCATCTTGTCTATTTCCTTTAATGGTAGGAAGTGCGCGGATTTGGTTAATGTGTCGACGATTACCCAAATGGTATCATGACCACCCTTTGTCTTGGGTAATTTAGTTATGAAAATCCATTGTAATCCGCTCCCACTTCCATTCGGGGACTTCTAGTTTCTGTAGTAGACCTGAAGGCTTTTGGTATTCTACCTTGACTTTGGAACAAGTGAGACACTTGCCCACATAGGTAGCAATCTCAGCTTTTATGTTAGGCTACCAATAAAGTTTCTTAAGGTCCAGATACATCTTGTCTGAACCCAGGTGAACAGAGTATCTTGTCTTGTGTGCTTCATTCATGACAACCTCTTTATAACCACCAGACTTTGGTGTCAATATCCGGTTCATGAGATATCGGCCTCCATCACCTTTAATTTCTAAGTTCTTGTCCATTCCTATCAAAGTCTCACCTGCGACATTCTTGGGTTTCAATGACTCAAGTTAAGCCTCTTTGATCTGTGTTGACAGGTGTGAATGGATAGTCATGGTCAATGACTTTACTCGACGTCCCGAGTATTCTTTTCTGCTAAGGGCATCAGCTACTACATTGGCTTTACCGGGATGATAATGAATTTCGCATTTGTAATCGTTTAATAGCTCCACCCAACGCCGTTGTCTCATGTTCACTTCTTTCTGGTCGAAGATATGCTGAAGAATTTTATGGTCCATGAATATTGTGCATTTCGTTCCATACAAGTAATGTCTCCAGATATTCAGGGCAAATATCACTGCTCCCAGTTCAAGGTCGTGAGTTGTATAGTTGCCCTCATGTGTCTTAAGATGTTTCGAGGCATAGGATATGACCTTTCCTTGCTGCATAAGAACACAACCTAGTTCTTGGTTAGACTCATAGCAGTATACTACAAAGTCTTCTATCCCTTATGGTAGAGAAAAAGTGGGTGTGTTGCACAGAGATCGCTTTAGCGTTTGGAATGTTGTTTCTTGTTTCTCTCCCCAGCTAAAAGTTACACCCTTCTGAGTCTGAGTGGTAAGTGGTTTAGCAACTTGGGAGAAACTCTGAATGAATCTGCGATAGTAGCCAGCAAGGCCTAAGAATTGGCGGATTTCTGTAGGCGTTTTGGGTGTTGACAAGTTCTCGATTGCCTTAATTTTGGAAGGGTCCATGTATATTCCCTCTTCACTGACCACGTGACCTAGGAACTCTACTTTCCTAATAAAAAATTCGCACTTTGAGAACTTCGCATATAGCTTCTCTGCTCTCAATGTTAGCAAAACTTGTCGGAGATGTTGGCTATGGTCCTCCCTACTTCGTGAGTAGATAAGGATATCATCTATGAAGACTATTACGAACTTGTCAAAGTATGGACGACACACCCTGTTCATTAAGTCCGTGAACAATGTGGGCGCATTCATTAATCTGAAACGCATCACCACAAACTCATAGTGACCACAACGAGTTCGGAAGGATGTTTTGGGAACATCTTCCTCTAAAACTCATAACTAGTGATACCCGGATCTTAATTAAATCTTTGAAAAGTAGCTTTCTCCTTGAAGTTGGTCAAACAAGTCGTCTATCCGTGGTAGAGGGTATCGGTTCTTAATGGTCAGTTTGTTTAGCTCGCGATAGTCTATGCACATACGGAAAGATCCATCCTTCTTCTTCATGAACAAGACCAGTGCTCCCCAGGGTGAGAAGCTTGGTCCAATGAAACCTTTACTAAGATGTTCGTTCAGCTGGCTGGATAGTTCCTACATTTTTTCCGGTGCAAGACGATAAGGTGATTTAGCTACAGGGGTAGCTCCAGGGGTTAAGTTGATTTTTAATTCGACTTGTGTTTCTGGTGGGACTCCTGGAAGATCATCGGGGAAAATGTCGGGTAAAATACAGACTTCGGGAATGCTCTTGAAGTCCTTCACTTCTTGTTTCTTGTCTACCATGTGAGCTAGAAAAGCACAGTACTCCTTGCGAAGATACTTTTGCGCCTTGATATAGGAAATGATTTGTAGGTTTACGCCGGACTTGTCTCCGTAAATGATAAGGGTTTCATTACATGGCAGGTTAAGGTGAATGGCTTTCTTGTAACATAGGATGTCGGCATGATTAAGACTTAACTAGTCCATCCCAATAATGATGTCAAAACTTTTTAAGGAGACCGACATATGGTCGATTGAGAAGGAAAATTTATTTAGGGTAAGGGTACATCCTATGTATATATCATTAGTGCACTCAGTTTTCCCGTTGTCCATTTCTATAGTGAAGGTATCTTTTAGTGTTTGGGAATTTTGTTTAAGTAGGTGTTCAAATTTATGGCTCACGAAGCTTTTCTCTGCACCACTATCAAATAGAATGCATGCATCTGAATTGTTGAGAGGATATGTACCAATGACCACAGTAGGGTCTGCAACGGCTTCCTTGTGACTAATAGCCAATATTCTTCCCACAACATCGGCATTCCTCGCCTTTGGACAATCCCTTTTGGAGTGTCCAGTTTCACCGCACTCATAACATGCCCGACTTATTCCAACGCTAGGAACTTGAGTGATTGGTTATGCAGATGACCTGTAGAAATGGGCAGTATGCCCCTTTCTGTTGCAGTTCTTGTAGTGCATTTCATGGCAATTTCCTGTGTGATGGATATTACACTTGTTGCACTTTGGCAGATTCCCAACATATTGCTTTATTGGGGTAGGGGTAACAGGAACAGTAGCAGCATGAACGGCCACTATCTGCTGTTTCTTGGAGGGCTCTTGGGAATATTGACCCTTCCTTTTGTTCCAAGACTTTTTGTTGTTGTTCTTGCTGCTGTTTATTTTGGGTTTTTCTGGAACGATAGTCATGACGCCTTGACGAATTCCATGATCTACTAGTGACTCTGCCAGTTGTTTGGCACTATCAAATGTAACAGGATTTGAAGCTAACACACTCCCTTGGATCTGAGGTGATAGTCCCCAAATATACCTTTCGATTTTCTTGCTCTCTAGGGAAACCATTCTAGGACATAGGATCACTAGATCTCTGAATCCATTGGTGTGAGTTGCTATGTATGAACCTGTCATGGTAAGGCCCCAAAGCTTTTTTTCGAGCTTTTGTACTTCACCCCTTGGGCAGTACTCTTGCATCATCATCGATTTTAGATTTTCCCAGTTCATCGAATTAGCCATTATAAGAGTTATTAACTTTACATGGCCATTCCACCATGTGAGAGCTCAGTCAGAAAAGGTGCAGGCAACAAATTTCACTTTGCTCCCTTCAGGGCAAATACAAATCTCAAAGATTGCTTCGATTTTTTGTCTATCCATTGAATTAGAGTAATGACTCCCCCAGTCCAATTAAAGGTTCTCGGTTTGCCATTTATGAAGTCCTTATAAGAACACTCACGTGGGTGTCCATGACTTTCACCATGATTGGAGAGATGTGCACCACTCCCAGATCCACTGGCACCGGTTGTATTTATGTGTGACATGGCGGATGCCACTGCTATAGTGACCCCTACCTGAAAAATAGCAGCTTTAAACTGTGTAGGTGGGTACGGAGGTGGAGGTAGTGTCGGTGTTGCATTGACATTGATACGCCTTGGATTTCTTCTTGGAGGCATCTTTTGCTTTAATATTTAAAAGATGGAAAGGTAGTCAGACATCAATAGTTATTATAAATCAGATGTCCTTGAACTAATTACATTAGTTCATCATGTATTCTGAAACAAGTTTATATAGAAGTCTACCACAAGGAATAACTTGTAAAGCGATAATGTGAAATTGGATAGTGATTTTTCAAAGGAAATAAGATGCCTATCAATTTCATTGGCATATTAGATTCATAGAGTTCAGAAAATTTGACCTTGAAGTCGGTCTACAATATACAACCTTAACGGAAAACATGACAACATATTGACCTATCGAAAAATGAAATTTCGAGGTCGTACTATGAACATGAAAACATCGCTGGTGTATATACATAGACTTAATCTATATCCAAAATAGTGAGTAAAGTAAGCTCTACTCGCGAGGAGTATTGTTTGGTTTCCTACTAGTTTCAGCCCTGGATTTAGCCAACTGGCATTCTGTTTCAAACATGCGCCTTTCTAATGATACTTGGCGTTCCCGAAGTTCTTTGACTTTAGGTCGGGTTGCAGCCACTTCCCTTTTCAGGGCCTAGGTGTGATTTCTAGTTAACTCTTGGTCTTCGCTCAAGTGGCGGAGGTGATTTGTGTTGACTACCGTGGTAGAACCAACCTCCACAACTCGGTGGATGGCTTCCCTTGCTTGCTTGTCGTTACGAGCAACTCGTCGCACTCACACAGGGAGGGCTATGTCTATGGAGCCTCCCTCATCAAGGTTGTTGAAGATTTGGTATCCATTATAGGGAAAGTGCTGACCCTGTTCATGACTCCAACCCTCTATGTTTACTGCCCACTGAGGTGTCAGACCTTGGAAGTTCTGTCGGAGATTGGGATTTTGGGAAACTTGAGGTGGATTATAGGCTTCTGATTCTGAGTTAAAATCTTCTGGAAAATAATCTTTGAAGTTTTCTTCTATTGGAACGATAAGGTCATGTTCTGGTTCTGCGTTGAGCCATCCTCCATTCCCTTGATTGGGAAAGTACATGTCTCCCGGTAGTTGAAATCCAACCATGTTATCTATGCGAGAATAGGGGTATAAGAGACATCTAATAGATTTAGTAAAGACAATTAAACAATTTCAAGTTTCCATATAAGAAACTTACAGTTAACAGTTAATATATTATGTATGGTATGACCCATACTGCCCCTCCCCCCCAATAACTACATAGTGTATACTAATTATATATAACTCAGGTCGATTAGACCTTCGAATAAATGATCCTACTCTATATCGACATACAAACAAGGAAAAGGAAGTAAAGCTAAACAACAAATTCTAAGTCTATAAAACCATAATTATATATAACCGTAATATATACACTTAGTAATTATAGATCTACCAGCAAGGGTCCTTTATTTTCACATAGTTGGTTCTTAGTATTATAGTGCCTAAAATACTCCTATAGTATTTTAAATTTTATGTTATGTTCTAGAGACCTTCTATATATGTAGAGTTGGTAAGTTTTAGACTTGTTGCAACACTACCATCACTCCCAAACACATGTGTTCGTATCTCAAATAAATATAGTTGATCAGGTTATATTTATCCCAGATATGATTACATAACTGGCCAGGTTTAACTGTAATGTCCAACATCCAAATACTTTTATGTAGTTATGACTGTGATGTTGTTCTTGTATGTATGAGTGTTAGTATACTTCTTATAAAATACTTATATTTTAAAGTATACTTGTAGTCAGAGCTCTTTAGGCCCAATGTATTTATAGTTGCATATCTTTTATTAATTTATATACTGAGTTCACTATAAAAAATGCTCTGATACCAATCTGTCACACCTCCAAACTTGAAAGGTGGAAACGTAAATATAGCAAAAGACAAAAGATGCAATTCTATACTGCTCTGTCTACTCAAAAACCTAGAAATGTTCCTGTCTATTGGTTCCCTGAGAATACAAGTATTTTGAAAAAGAGAGTATCAACATTTAAGCTGGCGAGTTCATAAGTATTTTATGTTTAGAAGTTTGTTATTTGTTCCTTGAAATAGTGAGTATGTTTATTATTCCAGAAAATCCAATATTTTCTAAAGTAACTGAAAGTAGTTTTAATACCATATAACCGTTCTGTGTAAGTGTTGTTGTACTATGAATTAGTGTAACATAGTTTTGATTCACAATAAAACTATAAAAAGAATGTTTTTTTGTATTGTTATGTTTTCCTTTGTTGTATTTGAACTCTTTGAAAACCCTGTAATTGTGAGTGTGCCTGACTCCACCAGCTGTAATTGTAAGTTGTAAAGTAATACTGTAATTCGTATATTGTAAACCAGTACGTTGTATTTGTACTCCTTTATTTAATTATTCATACACTAATCATATTGTTAATATATTTTTGTGAGTTATTATAACCACACTAAAACTAGTGAGCCTGATACGACGCTTTGTAGGCACCGGAATTGTAACGACATTTATCACTCCCAAGCATACACGCCTAACTGTAGCTAACAGTTTGAGTGCAGGATTGTCAATCACGTATAGATCCATACACATTTGTCTCGCTCTCTGTTGGGAGATTTTGGTTATAAGCATCAGGACTTTAATAATATTGCCTAAATGAATAAGCGACTGAACATTGTCTCACAAAAACCATATTGATGCGTACGTGTGTAATAATGATGAACAGTCATTTTGAAATAAATGAACTGATAGTATGTTCCTTTTCTAGTATACTATAAAACCCAAAATCAGAAAGGTCAAGAAAGGAAAGAAAACCTAAGTCAAAGGGGTCAACTCGTTGAGTCCACGGAGAAACTTGGCGAGTCGGAGCGGGATCTGGGGGATCAATTAAGTAACCGACTCGGTGAGTCTACAGAGGGGACTCGGCGAGTCTGGTCTGAGCGAGGAAAACCCTAAATCCTAGACTTTGGGCATTATTTAAGCATCTTATTCTCTCCATTAGGGTTCCATATAGCCTCTCTCATCCAGAAACCGAAACCTTAAGCCCCCATTATTGTTCATTCAAGTTTCTTGCCATTTTTGGGGTGATTTGAAGGAAAAAGGAAGGAAGGAACCATTGGGGATTCAAGGGTTTGCAATAGATCTAGAGTTTGAGGGCCTTACAGAGAAATTCAAGGTAAGGAGTCGTTACCTTCCCTCTTTTGCATGTAAATCAATCTTAATTGTGAGTTTTGGGGCTTTTATGCCATATCCTTGGATCATTTCGAGTTGGAACCCAAATCTGAAGTTGCTACTTCAGATCTAAGTGTATTCTTGCCTAGAAAATCATTAAGCATCAGTCTTTGGGTTTGCTGTGAAGCCTCTTTGTCTTAAACCCGAGTTTGAGTGTTTTGGGCCTAGATCTCCTTAGTTTCACGTAAAGTTTGCACCTTTACGTGAGGATTAGGCCTTGGGAGAATGGATCTATAGTTTGGAGTCCCTACATGGCTCGAAAAGCCATTGAATGGATTAAGAACATGAGCGACTTGGTGAGTCACATGGGTGGACTCGGCGAGTTGGATGAAGTTGGACAGGAACTCGGTGAGTTGGAAGAACAACTCGGCGAGTCTGTTGAAGATTGCCTTGGACTCGGCGAGTCTGTTCTTGGACTCAGCGAGTCAAGTCGCAAAACCATAAACCCTTCGAGTTAAGACTCGGATCAGTGAGTTGAGTGGGGACTCGGTGAGTTGGGCAGGTCAGGACTCAGCAATCGGTGTACTCGGCGAGTCATGGACTGACTCGGCGAGTCGAGTCGCGAATGGAAGGATTCTGAGCTAATGAACTCGGCGAGTCAGTAAACAGACTCGGTGAGTAGGGTTGACCTGGAAGGTTGACTTTGACTAGAGTTGACTTTTGGAGATCAGTTAAGCTAAGTGATATATGTTTTGATATTGGTAGCTCGGGGAGCTAGTGGAGCAGCGATTCAGGGAATTGTCGGTCAGCATCCAGAGGGGTTATCAGGAAGTTCAGCAGTACCAGGTGAGTTTCCCTCTGTGTGAATCGGTCTATGGCCACAATGCCGGCCTATATAGTTATGAGTAGAAGACCCCGGGGTTAGCCCTAGGCACAGTATGCTAGTATGATATCCAGGACGAGGTCCAATGACAGCGGGCGGGTGCCCAAGGAATGGTTTATATGATAGTTGATACTTGTTGTCTGTGTGATACATGTATGTGCCTAGTAGGGAGGTGAGTGTGGGCGAGGTCCCGTATCTCACCAAGAGCAGTGAGGATGGTGTTCCACATCTCATTAGCAGCAGAACAAGGGTGAGGCCCAGGTTAGGGAAAGAGTGGGTGTGGGCTGGGCCGATATCTCACTATCAATCAGAGCGTGGACGGGGTTCCATGACTCGTCAGTAGCAGGAAAAGGGCGAGGCCCAGGATAGGCGAGGCCTTAGGGAAGGATCCATTAGTATATGTTTAGCTTATGTGTTGTGATATGTTTATGTGCTATTATATGTTAAAGGGCGAGGCCCGGTGACAGGCGAGGCCTAAGTGAAACAAATATGTGTCCGAGCGGGACTCGAAGCCAGGCGGGGCCGTTGTAGCGGGCGAGGCCCGAAGGAGGGGGCGTGGCCCAGTATGTGCAGTATGTGGTTATGCATGGTATGTGGTAGGTTGGGGAACTCACTAAGCTTCGTGCTTACGGTTTTCAGTTTTGGTTTCAGGTACTTCCGGTAGCGGAGGGAAGAGCTCGGGGTGATCGCATGGCACATACCATAGATTAGTCAGCCTGGGAATGTTTTACTCTGATAATGAACATATGTTTTGGAAATTAATACTCTGATCATGTTTTGGATTGATGATTATGCTTTAAGGAATGTTTTATTAAAAGAAATTTTTAGTCTTAAATTTTAGGACGTTACATATACTTGAAGTGTAAAGTATTTGTACGAGAGTATATAGTTATACTTTGTATACTTCACTAGTGAAAATAGTTTGGGAATTCCATAAATTATACCTATTATAATTTATATTTATATTCTATTTGATATGATTTGTTCGTGAAAGTACCCCCTTTACTCGGTGTTGGGCTGAAGATAGTTTTGATGTTGCGTCTTTTGGGCTCGTTAGTTTAGCCTTGTATTCTCCGGTTTGGGCCTGTCCAACCGTGAGCCTTTTATGTATTGTATATAAGTTAAATGCTTGCATGCATATTAGGTTAAGATTGCTGAGATTATCGAGATAGCGATTCATCCAGAGTACAATAATTTTTCAATCGTTCTTGTAATCTTCTAATCCTCTACAGTTCATGTTCTTAATCGAGCTCTTCTGAGGATTTTATTTAATTATTCGACACGTTTGATTCAAGCTGTTTTGTTCTTATTATTGCGTTCTTGTTATTTTACATTCATATACTTGTTCAAGATCTAATCGATCTTCATAGATTAAAAGTTGTTTTAATCCCATCAATTGGTATCAGAGCAGGAGACTGTGTAATTGATACACATTTTTTCTGTGAAAAAGATTTCCATTAGGGTTTTCCGCAATCATCGATATTTATTGAGCCGTCATCTTAATTGACGTATCTTAATATTTATTGTTTTGCCCTAATCTGCTTTATTACAAGTCTGATCTTTGAACAGGTTTTACGATCATTATGGACGCGACGCAATCAAACCCCATTAATATTTCCAAGAGCATCGGTTCGACGACAAAGATTCCAATCTTATACACCCATGACTATGAAGTATGGGCGCATCATTTTGAAGATTACGTGATTGGATCGGAGGACAATGGTTATCTCATCTGGGAAGCCATCATCAATGGACCGTTTTCTCATTCTGCAACATCCAGAATCATTAAGACGCAAAAAGAGTACAACGATCTGCTTAAGGACGTGAAGGATATTGCACAAGATGAAAAAGACAAATTCCAGTGTAATATTAAGGCGTTAAGGTTGATCAGATTCGCCCTTCAGTCAGACACATTTAGACTGGTCAACTCATGTACTACGGCGAAGGAAGTATGGGATAGACTTCGCGAACTGTATTCCACAGACGAAGATCTTGAACATTCTATCCAAACCTTGCTTCTATCTGAGTTTGGAGAATTCAGGCAAGGGGCCGTAGAAACGGTGACCCAGACGTTTGATCGCTTTAATCATCTTCTCAGCAAGATGATCAAACACGACATTGAAAGGAAGCTCATCGAACAGAAGGTTACTTTCTTGAACGGACTGAGATCTGAATGGAGAGCAGTGGTTTCCACAGTCAAAGCCCATGAGCAGTTTAAATCATACTCTTTGGCGAAACTGGTGGGTATTCTAAAGTCCCAAGAGAAGATTGTGGTTCAAGAGAAGAACGTTGTTTCTAGTCTTGGTTCGTTGGCCCTCCTTTCTAAAAGTAAAGCTGTGATGGAGGATGAAGAGCTCAACTTGGAGGAATATGACCTCATGTCTGAGGATTATGCCATGATGGTATCCAATCCTAAGAGGTTCATAAAGAAGAGATTCCCCAGCAACAAAAACCGAAACTGGCAGGGGAGTTACAGCTCTGAAAAGGTGAACAATGAACCGAAGACTGAGGAGCCCAAGAAGGAACCGAAGGCAAATGGCGATTCCGGAGTAAGCTGTTTCTACTGTGGTGGCAAGAATCACTATGCTAAGGACTGTGTTCTTAAGAAGATGGCTGAAAAGGACGATGGAAATGATGAGGAAGCCGTGCTGTAGAAAAGATTGGATGAGTTGAGAAAGAAGAAGTCTACCGCTAACCCTTCTATTAATGCTCTTATTGTGCAGGGTTCGGTTAATGACAATGAATTCGGTAGCACAGAAGTTTGGTCTACTGACTCAGAAGATGAAGAAGTGAGGAAGCCTACCCATGGAAAGGCGTATGTGGCTAAGGAGGAAAGCAGTGGAGGAAAATGTTTCATGGTGTCTGACGTATCCCAAATGAGGGGATACAACACCGATGGAGGAAGCGATGGACCGAAGGTACAGGAGGATATGTGCTTTACGGCCAAACCACTCAGCCAGCAGTTCAATGAGCTCGATGAACTGATAAAGAAGGTACAATCTGTTTTTATTTCATCTAAAGTACCACCATCCTCATATGAGAAAGAACTAAAAAATGTTAATACAAGAATTTCTCATTTAGATAGTAGCTTAACTCAAACTCGAGTCACCAATTCTAACCTGACTGATCAATTAAGCAGGGTGGCGTCGAAGAGTGAGGAGCGGCGAATGTGGATTGAGTTAAAAGAGTCGGAATTAGTTAAAGTTAAAGACGAAAACATTTATTTGCAGAGAGACAATTTGAAATTGTTAAAACAACGAAATGTTTTTTGTTTAATAGCTAAACGTTTATATTCCAATATTACTCAACTTCACTTGGATTGTGAGATAGGCCAAAAGATCCATCGCATGATTTTGCCCTTCCTAGAATTTAAGGAGGATGAAATCGATGCCGAAGCCTACAATTGTGAGAGTGTGATATTGTCTGATGATGTCAATCCGACCTACATGTATGGACTGGACAAAATTGAGTCCTTCATTAAATCCAAAGACCACAAGGACATGCTCAAAAATCTTTTGGACGAAAATGACATACTTAAACTGAGAACCGAAACCATGCAAAAATTTGACTCTCTAAACGCCAACGTAAGCTCAGAAAATAAAATCGATGTTGAAAATGCATCTGAGCTTAACGAGGACGAAAACATGAGTGAAATTTCTGTAGAAGATACGGTTGACTGCTCAGAATTTGTTAAAAGCGAAACTGCAAACCACAAAAATCTTATTTCTGAAAATTCTATGGAATTCGCTAGATTGTCCCAACAAAAGTCCCCGAAATTAATAGAAAAAGCTGTTGTGTATCAAAAGGTCAGGACCACTCCGAATCAAGTATACAAAGTGACTGGAGTAACCGAACATCAAACAGCTGAGCTCACAGATATTGTAAACGAAGACAATGCAGATGGCTGTGATGAGTACTTCTGGGAAGCTCCAATAGATAATGGAAACGAAACAGTTGGCCTATCTGAAAGAACCTCCTGGATGAGAAAAGGGAGATACATACCTGAACCATTGAATAAGCCCGATAATTTCAGTGAGCCAAGCACCAGTGGTACGAAAGATATTCCTCAGGAGGATGGGAGATCAGCAAAAGAAGACATTCCTTCCACTTCCTCAGCTCAAAGTGAAACCTCTTCAAACATTCCTTCTACTCCCTCAGTGCAAACTGAATCTTCTTCAGATACTCCCTCTGCTCCCTCGACTCAAAGTAAAACTCCTGAAGTTCAAAAGGAACCAGCCAAGGAGACAACAAAAACGAAAGCGAACGTTCATCATCAACCTAAGCAGATGAGGGATAAGAAGATAGAAAGGAACCAAAGATACAGGAAAAACCTTTCTGAAAGGAAACAATTCTGGCACTCCCAGAATGCATACTATTCACACAAAGACAAGAATCTGAAGTATGAAAACAATCCTGTAAGAAAGCCTGAAAGTTCCAACAACCGAAAGCCAAGGTTCGGTTCACAAGAAAATACCAACCGAAAGCCAAGGTTCGGTTCACAAGAAGATACCAACCGAAGGCAAAGGTTCGGTTCTGAAAAGGATTTCAACCGAAACCAAAGGTTCGGTTCCAAGAACAACTCCTACCGAGCGCAGAGGTTTGGCTCTGAAGTCAAAAGAGAACAAGACTCGAAGGTCAGCACCTCCAATGATCAAAAGCAAAAGGGTCACCTAGAGTCATCAGCCAGGAAGTCCTCTCCATCCAAAACCTCTCATTCTAACTCTTCTCATTCTTCTAATTCTTCTACTTCCACCCATTCATCTCCATCTTGCTCTAAAGCTAATTCCGTTTGCTCTCAAAAGCCTCATTCATCAGCTGAACAGAAGGGAAAACAGAAGGTCGATGAATCCAAACCAGAATCCAAAACGAACACACCCAATCCTAACAAAATAAAAGTCTTTACCATTAAAAAGAAAGATGAAACAACTCTAATAAAACGAACATATCTAGTTGACATCTCTCTTACTATTCCTATTTCCATGAAAAGCTCACATGGACCCAAGAAACTTTGGGTTCCTAAATCTGCTTAATTTTTGCAGGTTATAAGTGACGAGCAGTTTGACGAAGAATGGTACATCGATAGTGGCTGCTCGCGTCACATGACAGGGAGGAAAGAGGAGCTCAGGGAATACAGATCTCTTGCAAATGGTGGCAACGTTAAGTTTGGAAATAACTCTTTCGGCACCATAAAGGGATACGGGATGATAACGAATGGTGACTTTACAATAAGGAAGGTGGCTTATGTGGAAGGACTTCAACACAACCTCATCAGTGTATATCAGCTTGTTGGAGGTACAGGTCTCAAAGTTTCATTCGATGATGAAGGTTCTGAAATCATAGAGAAAAAGACAAAGAAATTGATTCTGAAGTCAGAGCGAAAAGGTGAAATGTTTCCTCTAAACATGAAACCCATCAAAGGAAACCTAGCCATATGCCTGCTATCAAAAGCTCAATCCGACGAAAGCTGGTTGTGGCACTGAAGACTCTCTCATCTCAATTTCAAAAATATCAACCGACTTGTCACTGGAGGTCATGTTAGGGGTCTTCCATTGCTCAGGTTCGACAGAGAGCATTTGTGTGCTGCATGCGAAATAGGAAAGCAGATTCGTCAAAGTCACCCATCCGTAATCAACACAAAAGTTGTTGAACCACTCGAATTGCTTCATATCGATTTGTGTGGTCCTTCATCTATCGAAAGCATCGGTGGTAGCAAGTATATTCTTGTTATCGTTGATGACTTTTCACGATTTACATGGGTGTTCTTTCTAAAGCTCAAATCTGAAGCGACTCAAAAGCTGAAAGTGTTTATCAAGCAAATTGAAGTCCAGCTCAAGAAGGTCGTTCGCAACATCAAGAGCGACAATGGTCTCGAATTCAAGAACAGGGAGTTTGAAGAGTTTCTTGCAGAAAAGGGAATTAGTCACAATTTCTCAGCTCCTTACACACCACAACAGAACGGAATAGTAGAAAGACGAAACCGATCCTTGTGTGAAGCTGCCCGAACTATGCTAAGTTTCACTTCCTTACCTCTTTATTTTTGGGCTGACGCTATTTCTGCTGCTTGTTTTACACAGAACAGGTCCTATCTCAATAAGCGATTCACGCTCACACCATATGAGATAATAAACAACAGAAAGCCCAATGTGAAATTTTTCCATGTGTTTGGCTCAAGGTGTTTCATCTTTAATTCTAAAGAACACCGCAACAAGTTTGATGTCAAAGTCGACGAGGGAATCTTTCTGGGTTACTCACTCACATCCAAGGCGTACAGGGTCCTAAACAAACGTTCAAGAAGGATTGAAGAGACATACTATGTGACCTTCGACGATAGGTATGTCAAGAAGCTACAGGCCACAGATGACACTGCCGGGGAAATCTTTCCTCAAACTGGCCAAGTCACAGTCTCAATCGCCAATTTATACGAGAAATTTATGGAACTCTTTGACGAACCGTAAAAAGCTTCTCTCTCAGAAGCAGGTGCAGCTGACAACAAAATTGATCATATGAAGCAAATTGTCGAAGATGCTGCAAGAAGAATGTATGAAGGAGAATCGCCCACTGATGAATCTCCATCCAACAATGCTTCAATCGAGGGGGAGCCAAGTTCTCATGTCGAGGGGGAGCCAAGCTCACAAGTCCAGGGGGAGCCAAACTCTACATCTTCAACCGAAGGTCCTTCACCAACCGAAGATGCTTCTCCAACCGAAGATGCCCCTCCAAACGAAGGTACTTCAACGCCTGAAAGTCCAGTACCACAAGAAACCCCTGAACCTCATGTTTCTCACGACTCATCAATTGAGGGGGAGCATGATGATATGACGCTTGATTACGATAGCCAATCTGAGCCAGAAGAAATGATCAATGCTGAACTAGACCCAACCTTTGATCCGAATTACCCTCCTCTTATCAAATGGACCAGAGATCATCCTATCTCTCAAGTAGTTGGTGATGTATCTGAAAAGGTTCTGACCCGATCTCAACTGAAGGCAAAACAGACATCCTTATTTTCAAAGGTTGAGTTTTGTATGTTTAACTCATTCGTATCAAAAGTTGAACCGAAGACAGTGAACACTGCCCTCGATCACTCTGATTGGGTTCAAGCAATGCAAGACGAACTGAACGAGTTTGAAAGGAACAAAGTCTGGCGCCTCATTCCAACTCCTCCAGATGCTTCGGTTGTTGGTCTTAAATGGGTTTTTAGGAACAAAATGGACAAGGAAGGTAATGTCATAAGGAACAAGGCTCGTCTGGTGGTCAAGGGATACTGTCAGGAGGAAGGAATAGACTATGAAGAGACTTTCGCTCCAGTAGCTAGGCTAGAATCTGTAAGAATATTTCTGGCTTATGCTGCTCACAAAAACTTTGAGGTTTTCCAAATGGATGTAAAGTGTGCCTTTCTCAATGGAGAACTCGAAGAAACTATGTATGTGGAGCAACCTCCTGGGTTCGTGAACGAAAAGTATCCAAATCATTGCTATATTCTGGATAAAGCTGTGTACGGCCTCAAACAAGCTCCGAGAGCCTGGTATGAAACGCTTACAAAATTTTTAAAGATGTCTAAATTCAAACAAGGTTGACCCAACCTTCTTTCGCAAAAAGGAAGGTAACCACCTTATGATAGTTCAAATTTATGTCGATGACATCATCTTTGGCTCCACGAATCCCAGCTTAACAGCTGAATTCAGAAAGTTGATGGAGACTAAGTTTGAAATGAGCTCAATGGGTCCTATTAACTTTTTCCTTGGTTTAAACATAAGACAGGGACCCGAAGGCATCTTTATTAATCAGGAAGCTTACACAAAGACTCTCCTAGCGAAGTTTGGCATGATGGGAGACTCAAAAGTCAAAGTCCCAATGGCATTCGGCACCAAGCTTACCCCTTCACTAGATAAACCGGCTGTCGATATCATGCTCTATCGTCAAATGATAGGCTCACTGATGTATTTAACTGCTAGCAGGCCTGATATCATGTTTTCTGTGTGTTATTGTGCTCGATTTCAGGCTAACCCACGCGAACCTCACATGCTGGCAGTGAAGAACATCCTACGCTATCTCAAGCGAACCACCTCCTTAGGTCTATGGTATCCATCCAACTCAGGCTTCTTCGTTCAAGCCTATTCTGATGCTGACCTTGGAGGATGTGGACTCGACCGTAAAAGCACAACTGGTGGCTGTCAATTTCTTGATGGGAAGTTGGTCAGCTGGCAATCTAAGAAACAAACGTGTGTGTCGCTGTCTACTACCGAAGCGGAATACATTGCCGCTGCATCCTGCACATCCCAAGTGATTTGGATCCAGAGTCAACTTCGAGACTATGGACTCAATATGAAGAAGATCCCACTATATTGTGACTCTGAAAGTGCAATTAGGATCTGTCATAACCCAGTGCAACATTCTAAAACCAAACACATAGCACTGAGGTATCACTTCATCAAAGATCATGTGGAAGATGGAAATGTCGAAGTTCACTTTGTAAGAACCACTGATCAACTGGCTGACGTCTTTACCAAAGCTCTTCCTGAAGCATCATTCAACAAAATATTGCAAGGGCTAGGTATGATGGAATCAGAGTCAGTACCTCACACTACCTCTAAAACTCAAACGTAAGAAGCGAAACCAACCGAACGTTCAGGTTCGGTTCAACAATCTGACTCGCTCATTAATTCAAAGGTAGTTTTTCTGAGTTGTATATTATTTGTACAAAATTTATTTTTCTTTGTGTAAAAGGTTTTTCCAAATTGCATATCTAAACTCCTTGGTTTCTTAAAATTTTCCAAAACCGGAACCTCCAAAAGGTTCGGGTTCGGTCTTCCAAAATTTTTCTGAACCGAAACCAACCGAAGGTTCGGGTTCGGTTTTCCAAAATTTTCCTGAACCGAAACCAACCGAAGGTTCGGGTTCGGTTTTTCAAAATTTTCCTGAACCGAAACCAACCGAACGCTCCGGTTCGGTTTTTCAACTTTTTCCCAACCGAAACCAACCGAACGTTCGGGTTCGGTGTTTCAACTATTTCCAAAGTTTTTTTTTGATTTTTTTTTCTTTTAACTCTTTTATAATTTTTTAAGTCTTATTTTTTTTATGTTATTTCTATTTTTTTTTATTATTCAAAAACTCCAAAAATATTTTATTTAATTTTTTTTTGAGTACTCATTCGTTTATGGGGATATATTTGATGACTTACTTAAGTGTCCCTAGAAGCATGCTGTTGTATGTGTCCCAAGCCTCATAAGATTTTGAATAATAGCCTTCATGACCTGGTATACACAAACCTTGTCTTCCCAATAAGGCTAACTCATTTATTCTAATCGTGAGCTACCTCACTCTCTTCTCACATGAGTTAAGAGTTTCCTGCTTGGTCCTTATTTTCGCAGCAGAGGTACTATGCTTTCTTACACCATCCCTATTACACTTCTCCATTACATTCGCTTCATCACTGTAACCCTTGAGACTCTCAGAAACTACCATTGAGGTTTATGGTTACACAACATCTGTGTTTATGATCTTAGTTTCGTGCCACTACGAGCTGAGTGAAACCCAAAATTCAACACCAACGAATTGACGGTGACCAATTAATCTGATCAAGTTTTCACCAATGAATTGACGAATGTATCTTCATGGAATTTCAATTTTTCTTTTGCGTGATTCCAATGAAATTGTTACTCATCATAACATTTCTTCCCAAGGGATCTAGTTTTAAATTTTTATCTGAGTTTTCTTATTAATCCAAGCCACTATAAAATCAACGCCTACCTACTTGTTCAACAGACTACACCGGTCTCACAAGTACTTTGTTCACTTTCTTTCTTATATCAAGAATTGAATTGATGAATCAAAGCGAAACCACCCTTAATAAGCCTAATTAAAAGAATCCTTTCAACATTTATTAATAAATGTTTGATCGTAATTCAATGGGATACCACACTAACACTTTGAGGTCTTTCTTGACCTTGAAGGAAGAGATTCGTGCCCGGGATCATCAGTTTCGTGTCATTATTGGCATCACAAAATATCCTTAAAAGAGTTGCTTTATTTCTTTTCCTTTTACACTCTTTGCACGAAAATCTTTGATTTTCCCAAATTCCGTTGCTAATTATTTACAGGCTGGATTCTACTTTCGTGGTTAATTATGGAGCTGTGGTCAAAAACAATCCACGTGGCAATTTAATTCAAAAATGGCGTTTAAAAGGGATAAGACGAAAGGTTGCTGACTCGGCGGGAGATTAAAAGGATTGAATTTCAAACGACAGTAAAAAATGGGCGCGTGTGAATGTGAAACGGCCGCGCTTTTACTGACACTTATGGACGCGTGTGCGATTACCAAGCGTCATCACTCTGGCATTAAAGGCGCGTGTGGAAATGGAAACGGTTTCTCTCTCTGAAACGACGCTTGTTGGGTAGCGTGATCCTAGGAATCTGACACTCTCTCTCCTACGTGATCATCGCATAAAAGATATGAAACGATTTTTCTCTCTCCAATTCCTCACTATAAAAGGCAGTCTACAACACCATTTACCCTTTTACTGCTTCTGGATTGTCTAAAGAGCAAAAACCTCCAAAGCACTTCACTGTTCATCTTCTTCTCCAACCTGCAACAATGGCTGAATCTTCTTCCGTCCATGCTACTTCTCAGATTCTTCCCATTCGACCCCAACAATGCCTAGTCATTGATCTGAACCCACTGGCGTATGATTCCTATATGTCGCCGGTCATCGAATGCCTCAAGTACTCCCAGCTTGCTCCTGCATTGTCAAGAATTGAAACGGTGCCAATGGTGACCTTATCTCAGGTCTATGCGACGGCTTACTATGACAAGGCTGTCGACCGGGTATTCTTTGAAGTGGCAGAACACAAGACTTCGATTTCTCGCCCCCGTTTCTGCACTATGTTAGGGTTTGCTGCTGACCCATCGCGAGTTCACCGGGAGACGATTCCGGTTGGGATGTTGTACAACATGTTTTACAACATGGGCTACACAGAGGTTCTCACCTCCGTCGCCAAGTTTAAGAAGTCCTGCCTACCGCCCCAGTGGAATGGGTTATTTACAGTTCTCTTCAAGGGACTGTCAGAGAGGAGCTCAGGATTTGACGGTGCAAGTCGTCTTTTCCTTTCGATAATGTACGGGGTGTACAATGGGATAAACCTGGACTATGGGTTTGTCCTTTGGCAACAACTGATTCAGAGCCTCTCTTCCTCTTCCCGACACTCTGAGGTGTCATTGGCCCGGTTCTGGATCTTGATCACAAGATGGGCCATAGACATGTTCAATGTTCCAACAGCCGATGGTGCATCGATGTCTTCTATTGGTACGTTTCATACCAAGAAGATCATCGTATCCGATGCATCAAAATTCTCATTCATTGGCTCTATCCCGGAGTCGATGTATGCCGATGTGCCCACCGATAGCAGACTGATCAGGACGATCAAGGAGTTTAGGCCAACTGGTCCGAGGGAACTGACACCGGACATGCTGCGATCGATTCATGATGCCGATAAACCGGTGGCCAGGGGCAAAAAGGCAGAAAAGGGGAAGCAAGTGTCCAAAGCTCCAAAGGGACCTTCTCCCAAGAAGCGAAAACAACCGAAGGCTGCTTCATCCCCACAGCCGAAAAGGAGGAAAACCCAACCGAAGCGAAAGCTCCTTATTCCCTCCTCTTCAAGCGAATCCGAAGGTGGGAGTTCGGACTCTGAAGGATCACAAGGAGACGAATCTCCTCAACGAGGCAACACACCCCCTTGGTCCCCAACCCCAGAGATGGAACTTCATCAATCTCCTATTCCTTCACCTCCACCAACAATTCCTATTTCCATTCCCACCATAAACCATACTATTCCCCCAACCTCTATCCCTATACCTCCACCCATATTCACCACATCAACCGAAACACCACCAGTTACCGAAACCCCTCCTGTAACCGAACCACCACAAACCGA
The DNA here is from genome assembly GCF_002870075.4 of Lactuca sativa. Taxonomy (NCBI): domain Eukaryota; kingdom Viridiplantae; phylum Streptophyta; class Magnoliopsida; order Asterales; family Asteraceae; genus Lactuca; species Lactuca sativa. The sequence goes on along the minus strand of NC_056631.2, from coordinate 196,687,635 downwards.
AACCCATACACAATCACCACCCGAAACATTCCCCCCACCCACTCAACCTGAACCAACCAAACCAATAACACCCCCAGCTTCACCACCATCTCAATCTCCAGAAGACGCCTCCGATGGCGGTGATCAATACCTTGGTGGTGATCACATGAACTTCGATTCGGTCTACTATAGTCCGTTTCAAGTTTAGAGTGATGAGGAGGATGATGCTCCAGTGACAAAGAAGCATCTTCGTGAGCTTAACGAGAAGGTTGATCAACTTCTTGCCTCCTCTTCCAACCAGCAGTCATCTTTATCTGAAGCTGCCCTTCAGAAGATCGTTGACGCCTTCTCCAGGGCTCAACATGATTCCGTGGCCTCAGCAACTGCTGCTATCGACGCCTCCACCCGAGCCTGTGAGGCAGTGACCGCAAAAGTCGATAAACTATTCAATGACGCTTCTGTCCTGCTGCAGTTTTTGCAGGAGAGCGCCGAAGCCACTAAGACAACTCTGGAACCAGTTGTTCAACAATTGGCCAAGTTTGTCTCGACGGAGCTGTCTTCGTTCGCTACTCTCAGACAAACTCTTAGCGGCAGAAAATTCTCTGATGGACGTCTTGGCGAGTAAGACTACCGCCCTTAAGGTCTAGAGCACGCAGCTTTCCAACTCCCAGCAACAATTGGAAGCTCTTCGATCCGAGAGGGAGGTCATAAAGACGTGTGTTTCGGATGTCCACGCAGCTCTATCAAACATCCTGGAAGCACACGACCCCATCCTTAACCACTCAGTGAGGCGTACCCTCGCTGAAAAACTCTCTCCGACCATGGACCTTTTAAGCAAACTTGAAGGCCTACCGAGTTTCGTGTCCATTCCGAAACAAGGGGGAGATGAGAAGAAAGGATCGAAACCACCTCCTTCCTCCAAAGCTACTCACACAACCGAACCACCCCCAACTGGTCATGCCTCAGGTTCGGGTGTGAAGAACAAGGGCAAAAATATAGCTGAGGGAGGAGATGAAGATGAAGATGAAGATGAAGACAAGGAGACCATTGCGGACATGTTAAAAAGAAAGAACAGTCGCAATGCTGATGACGATGCCAGTCGTGTGGCGCGTGAGGCTGAAGAAGCCGAACGAAAGCAAAAAGAAGCCCACGATCTCCTTAAGAGCCGAAAGTTGCTCTTCCCTGCCTGGACCAGGGATCGTATGATAAAAGAGGCCATAGAAACCCCAAGCATACTATGGCTCGAGCCGGTGATATCATTCGACTGTAACAACTCTATCGATTCGCAATTTGATATGCCGCTGACTCGAAAGGCGTTCATCTTCCACGCCTTCTCTAACATTTTTGAAGTCCCGCATCCGAACGATGAGCTTGACAGGGAGCTCATTGACTTCTATCTGGAGGCCGCTCGCCCACAATACCTCACCTGGAGCGCCCAGAAGATTGTTAATGTTCGGGTGCTGAAGCCTTATGCCGTGGGGAGATTCACAAACGTTAAGTTCAAGCTCATCCGAGGATCTGCAAGAACTGCCCACATCATCTCCCTGGCGGATCTGCCGAATCTGAATCCTCATGACTGGATAGTCTTGTACAATATCCTGCTGACAGATGAATCTGAATATGGTCCCATCATAGACCATGTCAAAAGGATGTCGGCTTGCTACATCATGGAGGTTGCCCTAATGGATCAGGAGGTCGCCACAGTTTTTAAGAAGAAACCGAAAGTCGCACCTGTGGGATCGGCCAGTGATCTAAATCAAATGCAAATGGGCAAGATAGATCCGAGGCGAAACTCAGTGATGTTCACTAGAGCCGAAGGACAGAAATGTCTCTTCGCTTTAGCTGACAAGCACCTCTACACCACTGCTTGCTTGGAACACGTCTTATCAATCATCAAGCGGTGTAAGGAGAATTCGGCTGATGACATCAAGTACTTCAATGATATGATCAATTGGTACATCCGGTTTAGACAGACCATCCTCTCAATAACCAAGTGTCTGTTTAGCACCGTGAAGAAGAAGCTACCAGCTTCAGCTGCCGGCCCAAGTAAGAAGTGAAGGTCTCGCTCCACATTGACGCAAAGGGGGAGATTGTTGGGCTGAAGATAGTTTTGATGTTGCATCTTTTGGGCTCGTTAGTTTAGCCTTGTATTCTCCGGTTTGGGCCTGTCCAACCGTGAGCCTTTTATGTATTGTATATAAGTTAAATGCTTGCATGCATATTAGGTTAAGATTGCTGAGATTATCGAGATAGCGATTCATCCAGAGTACAATAATTTTTCAATCGTTCTTGTAATCTTCTAATCCTCTACAGTTGATGTTCTTAATCGAGCTCTTCTGAGGATTTTATTTAATCATTCGACACGTTTGATTCAAACTGTTTTGTTCTTATTATTGCGTTCTTGTTATTTTACATTCATATACTTGTTCAAGATCTAATCGATCTTCATAGATTAAAAGTTGTTTTAATCCCATCACTCGGTATGTTACAAAGGGCAGTGAAACTTATTGAAGTACTTTTTATATTCATATATATATATATATATATATATATATATATATATATATATATATATATATATGTATATGTGTGTGTGTGTGTATATGTATAAAACATATATAATTAAAATTGAAACGACATTCGGACAAATAATGCTACGATAAGCCCACATCAAAAGAAGGAAAAGGAAATAAAACGAATTATTAGTCCTAAGCCCTTTAAATCTTATTTATACAAACATACATATATAAATATCATTTTGGCAAAATATAAGTTTAAAGGAGTTTTTAAGAAATTTAAAGGAGTTTGACAATATTTAACAGAGTTTCTGTAACTTGAAGTCGTTTTAGAAATATTTAGAAATCATTAATTGTAAACATAATATTTTTATGTTATACTTGTATCCCCCCCTTACAACAGTGAAAAATAGTAAAAACGCAAGGGTATTATGTCACACCCCGCTAAAACGGAAATACAGGGTGTGGCAGTACAAAGGGTTTCATAGAAAAAAGTTAAAAGACAAAACCAACCATAGTATTAAAAATCATTAGAATTTATAATGAGTTTGAAAAAAATTTTAATAAGAAATTACAATGTAAACTGAAATACAACACATGCGAATGCTCCTAAAAGTAAAGTGTCTTTATGTGCCTCTTAATAGACAATTCCTAAAAAAACATGTAAAACGAACGTCAACTATAAAATTAGTTGGTGAGTACTCACAAGATTATAACATAATATAGTTAGAAATTATGATAATCAGAATATTGATAACAGTTTCCATAAAAAAATGTTCATTGCTAAAATAAGTAAATAAGTTTTCATGAATAGAAGTTCGTTGCTAAAGCGAGTAATAAAGTTTCAATAAACAGAAATATATTTCAAAAATGAGTAATAAGTTTGCATAAACAAAGTTCATTTTCATCATGAGAGATAAAATATGTTGCCCAAATGAGATGCAATGTTCATACTCTCATGGGAAATAAAGTTCATCACTTAAACTAGTAATCAAGTTTCATTGCTATAATGAGCAACCAAGTTCGTTGATAAGACAAGTAAATAAATTTCTAGTAACGAAAGTTCGTTGTTATAAGGAGAAACAAAATTTATTGCAATAATAGGTAACAAGTTTGTATGTGTATGAGCAAACAATGAGTTCACAATCAAGCTTATGACTGATGCCCTATCAAGATCTATGCTTATCGTTCCGTCGATTAATATGGTATCATGCACTCCAGCAATCGGGCGCGTCAGGAGTTGTCAATTCCTAATAGCGCTTTCCATAATGACCATTCGCTCAAAGAGTTAATAGTTGGAGTAAAGTTTAAGGGAAATGACTTAAGTCGATAACGCCTCATGTTTCAAATTGCATAAACATACATATTGAAATATAGCAATCAAGTTTGATACAATTCAATTTAAATATAATGAATAATAAATAGCTTTTCGAACATGCTTTTCCACCCTAAAACATAAAAACCGAAAATATAGGGAGTCGTGAATACTCACAATGTTTCATGTTGCTATAAGTGGTGCCTCGGAATACACTAGTGCCTTACTACCGGGATCCTATGACATCAAACACACGCTAGTGAGTTTCTATGTCGAAATCTAATGCTAATATACTAAATTCTACATATAGATAAATGCCAAATTTTGTTCTAATACTAGTTTTATATCAATTGGTAACAATTTTTTGAAATGGTGAAATTTTATAACTCGTGTGATTAAGACAATTTTGGATATTAATTTTCCAGATTTTTGTAATATTATTTGAGGGTATTTCAACACCTTTAAAGGTGTTTTAAACTCCTAAAAATCCAAAATATTATCAAACAGTTTCCAAAAATGGTCAAACCTTTTATTTTCAATCTAAATACAGTAGAGGTCTTCCAGAAATTTTCACTTGAATTTTTGATGTGATTAACTATTTTTCCAAATGTTTAAGCCTTCATAATAATAAAAAATCATTAAAAATAACATCTAGATGATAAAAATTGCCAAAATTTTTATAGTACTGACATGAAGCGTACTTCAGCTGGGAAAAATATAAAAATGGGTTTCTAAATATTTTACCCCAATTTTTTGATTTTTGTGCGTTTATTCTAATTAAAATGGAGATAAATAGCAAAAAGTTTCCAAAATTGCCCAAAAGTTTTGTAACACTGTTATTATATATATTGAATCTGTGAAAAATATAAAAGATATCTTTCAATTTGTTTGGCTATTTTTCTATGTTTTATTCTCTTAAATAATCATTAATTAGAGAATAATTATTAAAAAGCTAAAGAAAATTACCAAAATTTTTGTAAACATCATTTACAGTGTACATAATCCGAGAAAAATACCAATGATGATTTTTATATAACGTAATCCGATTTTGTGATTTAAGTGTATTTAATCTTAGAAAATAGAAGAAAAATAGTATACTGAATAGAAAAATCTTCCAATGGTGATTTTTATATAATCTTAGAAAATAGAAGAAAAATACCAATGGTGATTTTTATATAATGTAATCCGAAAAGTCTTCTAGTCAATATTCATGAATTTTGGATTAGTATAACTATTTTCCCCGTTATTAATCCATTATAAATACAAAAATCTGGGAAAAATAGGTAATCATTGTGAAAAATTCTGAAAATATTTTTCTAAATATTCCACATGGGGTAGAATCAGTGAAAAATCTTAGATAGCCTTTTCACATTACCTAAAGTGGTTTTATGATTTATTTGAATTAAACAAAAAGAAAATTCAAAATCATACCAAATTGTAACCAAAATCGATGAAACTTACTGAGATATCATCATTTACTTTACGAGTCATCCAAGAATTTATCTAGGATTTATAGACCTCAGAAAGTATTTTAAATGATTTATGGCGTTGTTTTCTTCTAACAATTTTAATAAATTAAATAAATGATAAAAACTCTTGGGATTTTCTAGATCCTCACATCATCTTAGTGGGAATCTGAGAAAATTTTGATATCTAGATTTTTTTTATATGAATGAAATCATTTACATGCACTATTAACAATGTACTTTGATCATCAAACTCTTTAACTTGATGTTCATCACATGCATCACGGTTTGAAGACCATGCATGGAAATATTTTGTTCATAGTGATTTTTTCAAAGGAAAAACTTGAATTCATAAGCTAGATGAACATTCAAAACTTGTAAAAATTCGTATTTTAGGGTTTCACATAGGTTTTGGTCCTTGGATTTCACCATCAAACAACATGCATGTTGTTCTTGGGTGAAACCCTACCACCATCATCATCAAACTCGAAATTCATGGATATGTTCAAGAATGTTCATAAAGAATGGTGTAGAAGAAGGAGAAGTGCAAGAAAAACCTTTAAAATAGGAAAAAAAGTGAAGGAAGATGAAGGATTTTCATGATTACCTTGAAGAGCAAGCCTAGATAATGAAGATTTAGAGTTTAAGGTGTGTTCTTGGAGCCATTTTCTGGAAATTTCATGAGTTAGGGTGAGGGTGAGAGAAAATGTGGTGGTGATGAAGAGTGTGAGAGAGAGAATGAGGATGTAAAGTGTGGAGAAGTGAGAAATGATTCAAATTTTGGGGAATGGTCTTTCTTGGGAGAAGGGGGATGAATTTGTAAGTAAGAGAGAGGCTCCCATTCTCTTTTATTTTTATAAAATTCAATCTCCATTATAAAAATACCAAATGTTTACAAAATGTGCATTTTAATCAAATTTTTATTCATAAACCTTAGTTTTCGGCTTAGAAAATAAGGTTAAATACTAATGACCATAATTTTATTTTTCCTTAATGATATTTTCTTGAATTTAATTATCTTAAAGTGATATTGTAAGGTTCATAATTATTTTTATAGAATATTTAAGGTTAAATTTTATAAATTTAGGTTTTTAGGGCATTTAAGGTTTTTGAGAGTTTGTAAATCCTTGGATACAAAATCACTTGAATTTTGAGACCTCAAATGATTTTAGAGCTTCATAACTCTTATTCAAATTAGAACTAATGTTTGTCACTTATGTTTACCAGTTTATTGGCATTCTATGTAGTGATTCCGAGATTCAAGCGAAATTTGATGAATGAAGTACACTAGTCCTAGTTTCAACTTTGACTTAAGTTTCTATGAGACTTTGATCTAATTTCTACTTCTAGGTTAAGTGCATGATGTGTGTATATGATTGATGAAAAGGTGTTCGATTCAAAGAGTGACCCGAATATGGATATTCACTACAGTTAAGTAGTTGTAGAATTCACATATCAATGTGAAATCTAAGTTCATTATCCATTATTTCTAATTGTTTCCAAGTTTCTAGTAGGTTATAACTTAGCTTCTAGTTACTAAGTCTAGTATGTGTCGTTCCTATACGTGAAGCTAAGTTTAGTCAAATCTAGAACTGTCTCAAATTTTGATGGTTGTCACATATGAACTCACCTTTTGTGAGTTTCTGGTTGAAGAGACGGTGTGGTAGAGCTAAATAGACAAGTTAGAACTTGTGATAAAAACCGAATCCTAATTTATATTAACATCAAATTAAGTATAAATTTGATAACATAGAAATTTTTAAAGTGTTAAACAACACTTAATTATTGTAAGAAGACTTACAATAATTCTTAGAATAGTGTGTGGGTGTGCTTCATGTTCTTCGTGAAAACTAGTGTAATTTGGTGTTTTCGGCCCAATATATGAAGATTGGAAGGTGTTTTTGGGTGATATCAAGCACAATAGTTGATACTTGCAAGATTCTAAGAAGAATCAAGGGATTTTCACATGATTATCAAGAAGATTGAGAGGTTTCGCATGTTCTTGAGAGGAGTGAGGAGATTTCAGTTGATGTTATTGAGAGAAAAAAGGTGAAGTTTTCGGCTGAATCTTGTAAGAATGAGGAAGGTTTTTGGTTCATGCATATATATGGGGTAATATGTGGCGGTTTGCATCATAAATATCTTGATATTATGTGTTTTCGGCCAGGAACACAAACCGAGGAAGGGGTTCTCGGTCAGGAACTCTTCCCAAGAAGCTTCGTTTACAGTCAGAAGAGGATAAGGTTTGCGAGGGTGAACAGTTTGCGGTCCATCCGGGTATGCCGTCCAAAGTGAGTTTTCGGTCCGAGGAGAAAAGGCAGTCCGAGGGTTTTCAGTCTAGGCGAGAATCCTCGGTTTCTTGGTTGGTTTTCCTTCTTAACCTTACACACTTTAACACAAGATTTATCCTAACCAAAATCATTAATTTAACTTTAATAAATTAATCAAAACACAAAGTAAACTTTAAATTGATATGTTTTATGTTGCTTTACTTTTACAAGATAGAAAATAACGGGTTGTCACATCTTGGGTCGGTTCTATGCTGTTGTCTGGGTTATCAAGGATTTTTATATGCCATTCTGGATGACGGAAAGTCCTTGATGAACCCACGGAGGGACACATCTTGCGGAGTGGGTTCCGTGTGTTTCGTTATCATTCCGGATCTTTGTCGGGATCTGTGCATGAGTATTATTTAGAGGATATTCGGTCAGGCTTAGAGCGATAGTTCTCCAGTGAAGTCAGAGTTTAGTGGTTCTATCATTGTTCAGGTATGGTCAATAATTGTCTATGGAAGAATTTTGGAGTTCAAGGCACTACCGTTGCTAGGAAAGGATTGGTAGCATGAAGATAGTGGAGTCAGTTATGAGTGTTAGTTGCATGGTTATTGGGGCATTAGATGTTTAAGAGAATCGTATTTTCACATGGGTTGTGCTCGGTTAGAGTTCAGTGGAGCCGCGGGATTGGAAGTAGGAACGAGGATTCATTAGCTAGGGAGAAGATTAAGGCCTCCAGTTGTCAGCATGAGAGGTGGATTGAGGTGCCAGACTAGACTAGATTTCAACAGTAGTCTTCAAGATTTCAGAGGATGGGCGTTCTTAAGGTTTGATTGGTAATTGATCGTTAGCATTGGTAAGCACAGGTTGTCGACAGTAGATTATTAGGAAGTAAGAAGGATTGGGAATCCTTAAATTCTCACGTGCCGGGAAGACTTAGTAGAATTTAAGTGGGGGACAATCGGTCTGGTATTCAAGAGAAGAAATAAGTGTGAAACTAGGATGAGTTTCGCATCCTCGTCAGGGGAAGGCGGTTGAGTGGCCGTCTAGGTTGAGGATTGGGTGAGTTGGGAGTTTAGAAAACGTTCCAACATTTGGTTCATGCTTTTCCTTGGCATTAGATAGCAAGTTTCGGGAACCAGGTTAGAACTCCGGTTAGAATTCAAGTTCAATTGAGTGTTCGGTCGAGTGCGTGTTCGACTAGGTATGGATAGTGTTGTGAGGCTACGGGGGTAGTCGTAGCATTTACAAACAGTCAGATAGTATGGAATGTGTTGTAAGACTACGGGGGTAGTCGTAGCATTCACTAACAGTCAGTTATCATGGAAAGTGATGTAAGATTGCGGAGGGTAGCTGTCGCATTCAATAGCGGTCAGACAATGCTAGAATGTTGTAAGTCTGCGGGTCTAGCTGTAGCATTCATTAGGTTGGCATATAATGATAGAGTGTTGGGAGACTATGGGTGTAGTCATAGCACTCACTAGGTTGGTAGATAGCATGAGAGTGTTATTAGATCGCAGAAGGAAGAATAGTACCCATCAGTTCTTGTGTAGCAGTGAGGACGAGGCAAATCCGCAGATTGGGTTACAAAATTACATAGATGGATTAGATCTGATTGAGCCATTGGAAGGCCGTGGGATCACCACACCTGTCATGAGGACAAGGGAAGCAATGGACCGCATAAGGTTGTTTATGATAAATTCTATCCTTAGTTATGTAGAAATCACCCTTAGCCTTGGATTGGGTGACGTTAGGACTCGACATATGGAGCCGATCAGCTAGATCAGAAGGTCTTTAGAGCCATAGTGGCAATATAGCTAGTGGCAACTATAGATAGGTGGGGATTCTGTTCGGAAGTCGCGAGGGGTGACTGTATGGGAGCCTTTGACTCAGTAACCAGGTAGGAACCTGGTATTTCAGATGATTGGCGAACGAATTGAGACCAAGGAGGTCTCAGTTCATTTGGACAGTGGACAAGAGGCAGCATACTGTTCAGCCAGAAGTAGAGATGTGAGGATTCTGATGCGTGGAGTAGTTTGCTGATCGAAGGTGCTAAGTCACTTATAATTGGATTAAATAACCTCAGAGTAATTCATTTGACCCTGTTGCACAACTCTCGTATGAGTCTAACCGTTGCAGTCATGAATCTTCTACTCGAAGGACTATCTGAGCCTTCTATCGAGTATAAGTCTTCTGCAGCGGTATGTGGTCAGCGACTTTTCTCCTTTCGAGATAGTAATGTCATATGGGATTGGAAAGCAAGTGGGATTGATTTTAATTGAGAGAGCGAGGATTCATTCTTCACCAGGTTTGAAGAATTATTCTAAGGATTCATTGAATGCTCTCAGAGTTGGAAGGGTTATGACTGGGTTGCCATCAGTGAGAGCCTGATAAGGAGTTATTCAGCATAAACGAGCTGTCGGGAAGTCAGGTTATTGTATATTTTAGGTCTCGGAAGGTAGAAGCGGTTTCACGGAAGAATGAGGTTAGTTTCTTTAGGATGGAATTTTGGTTTGGATTTCGGTTATTGCGGGAAGGTTGTCTTATGCGCAGGATCATCGGTTGCGTTCCTCGGATCAGTAGTTTAGGATATGGGTATTAGTAAGGAGTGATTTCGAGGACCAAATCTAATTTAAGTGGGGGAGAGTTGTAACGCCCTATTCTGAGTCGCTTTCCTAAATCAGGACTGTGGCTTGAAAATGGGTTATCATAAGGCTAAGGGCCTTTGGAAAATAGAGATCTAGACCCGTTTAGGTGATCCAGGAGTTTGGGTTGTGTTTTGGAGCCAAGGGGTAAATTGGTAAAGTGGTTGTTTGAGCTTTTTATGAGTTTTGGATTTTTGTATGGAAGGTTTTGAGGCGAGGATAAGTTGATAGACGTGTATAGCTTCCCACCACCATTATGTGGATGTAAATAACGTCAAAAAAGGAGTTGAAACGAAGAAGATATGGCCATTTGAAGTTGGAGTGGTTCGGGTGAGTGATCGTTGACTTGTTGAGCAAGCTCATTTAAGGCTCACGACGTGATCACGAAGTGGTCACGACGTGAGACGCACCTGATGCACCAAAACCCTAATTTTTGGGTATTTAAAGGCATGGGATGATTAGGGTTGCTTCTCCTCGGCCTCTTTGACTCCCAAGTCATTAAAAACCCTAGATTCGGCCCTCTTAAGCTCTTAAGCTATTGTTGATGGTTTTGGTGTGCTAATGGTGCTTTGATTCCCTTGAAGAAAAAGAAGGAGCTCTTGTGGTGACTCATTTTGGCAAGATAAGCTCATATTTGTGGACTAGCTGAACTTGTGTGCTTGCCTTGCTGGGTTGCCCTAATGGGCCTTGGATGATGAATTGGGCCTTATTAGGCCCAATATAGTTAGGCCTTGATTGGGCCCAATAGGTTTGGACCTTTGGGCCATCAGAAATTCATTGGTTCAGAAAAGTAAATGGGCTTTATGAAAAGGCCCATGAAAGGGTTTGGGCCCAGTTTGGAAAATTAGGCCATTGATGGACTTTATTGGATTTTATAGTTTTGGGCCTCGATTGTGAGTTAGGAGTCAAGCGTTCATTTCACCCTAAGTACGAATTAAGGATGATGGTTTGAGACCCAATTGCTAATTGGGTGATATTCTGGTATTGATAGTTTGAGGAGTTGCCAAGACAACAGCTAAGGATTTCTTGCAATGGACTTCAGCAGCGCGAGGTGAGTTACCTTCCAGTAGAAGTGGGTCTAAGGCCATAATGTCGGCCCACTAGTTGGAGTGTTTGTTAGATGATTGACTAGTATGCTACTATTTGTTATGTTTTTATGTGCTAGTATGGTATGATGTTATGTGATAGTGGTAATAAGGGGAATAGTCCCTGTATCAGGTCGAAAGGACCAAAGGGGTAGGTAGGGCACCCCGGTATGCCTGACAATATGTTTATGTTATGTTATGTTATTATGTGGTAGTGGTAGAGTGAAATAGTCCCAGTAACCGATTGAGATACACCGGAGGGAAGGTCGGGCACCCATATATGCCTGACACGGGGTAGGTCGGGAACCCCGATATGCCTGACAGTGGGGTAGGTTGAGCACCCGGTATGCTCAGCAGGGTAGGTCGAGCACCCAGATATGCCTGACAGGGTAGGCTGGGTACCTAGATATGCCTGACAATACAGTTTTGGTTTCAGGTACTTCATTTTCAAAGAAAAGGAGCCATCTCGATCGCGTCACATCACACTATGTTTTCCGCACATGAGATCTTTGAGATTATACTATGATATTGTTTTATGATGACATACTTTGATTATTGACATACTGGTTTTGACATGATATATTATTATGGATGTTTTCTTATACTATTGGTTTTATACTAACTTAATTAAAACGAAATTCTTGGTCTTAAATTTTGGGATGTTACACAACTGCCGAACTCAGATTCAAATCAAACGTTGGCCCAAAGATAAGTGATCAACTATTCCATCGTTCTACAAGATATCATATGGACACGAGACATGGAATCCAATCAAACTCATTGTCCAAAATTATGTTTCCCAATTTTCCGATCTGCGATGATGTCATTAGACTACTAATTGAACACATCAAGTAGTCCTGGCTAGGCGCAACACTATTATATCAACACCAAATTTCCGAGGGTTCCAAATATATCGCTTTTCCCATTAAGGAAAAAGAAACGAATAAACATTGACTAGATAACAATGACCATTACTCGCCAAATCGTACATGATATTACATTTTATAATATTATGTTACTGATGTGTTTTCGCAACACCAATGCACAACCATTTTGTAAATCACAATTCATTCATGATAGTCTTAAATCACTACTTACTACTAAAAGTATGAGCGACTGTGAAATTTCAAATAATGAAATTACTTAGGAAGTAAAACACACAAAGCTGAACACAAGAATAATTAATTGAAACAGGCAATATGATACTCATATATAATTATCTATTATTCATTCACCAAAATCAATTACATTTATTTTGTTACAAAATTTCAAAATATCAACTAAGTATTAAAAATAATACAATATCTTAAGCCATTGCTTTTAGCATGCTGGTTGTGCTTGACATATGCTTAGAGTCTTTATCAAAGGATTCGAAGGAGTATCTACCGATGATTGTCCTTTTACCAGGAGATGACCTTTTTCAACCCTATGTTTGAGGTATTAGTACTTTTCTGTCGATATGTTTAGATCTCCCATGATCCTTTGGTTCTTTAGTCAAAGTGACCACGCCTTCATTATCACATAAGAGTTCTATTGGCTCCTGAATAATTGGGACTACTCCAAGATCTCCGATGAACTTCTTCAACCAAGCCGCGTCCTTTGATACTTCACTCACTACAATGCACTATGACTAACAAATAGAATTAGTCACTATTGACTAGAACTTTTCCAAGTCACTGCTCTATTATTCAACAAGAAAACCCATCGAGATTGAGAAAAAAAAAGTTGTCATGGTCTATTTGAAAGATAGAGTCACTGTAACCACTCACTATTAACGTATCATTTCTGCCAAGAACTAGAACCATGTCTTTTATTCTTTGCAAATAGTTGAGAATATTCTAGACTACTGTCCAATAGGCTCCGCTTGGATTATCCTGAAATCGACTAACCATGCTCAAAGCATAAGCCACATCTAGGAAAGTAAATGCCATAACAAACATAACCGATCCTATAGCTAAATCATATGGAACTCGACTCACGTCATATATTTCTTCCTCACTACTAGGACTTTGAGTCTTACTCAATTTGATAGTACGGTGCATGGGCAAAACCCTTTTTTTAGAGTTCTGTATATCGAATCATTTCAATACTTTGTCAAAGTATATACTTTGTCTAAGACCAATAAGATGTCTCTTTCTGTTCATCAAAACTCCTATCCCAAGAAAATATGCCGCTTCCCCTAGATCCTTCATAGCGAAACACTTCCCAAGCAAATATTTTACTTCTTGAAAGGTTGGAATGGCATTTCCTATAAGGAGTATGTCATCAACATACAACACTAAGAAAGCTACTATACTCCCACTAGCTTTGACATACACACATGACTCATCCTCACTCCTAGAGAATCCAAACTCTTTGACTTTCTCAAGTAAGAAAAGATTCCAGATGTGAGATGGTTGTTTCAATCCATAAATAGATTTCTTAAGCTTACACAATCAATCATGAAATTTGGCATGTAAAAACCCTTTTGGCTGACTCATGTAGATGTCCTCAATTAACTTCCCATTTAGGAAGGCATTCTAGTCGACTCATGTAGACGTCCTTATTTAAATTCACATTTAGGAAGGTGGTTTCAACATCGATTTTCCATGCCTCATAATCATAAAAGACAGTTATGGAAAGCATTGTCATGATAGAATTGATCGTAGACATTGGTGAGAAGGTCTCATAATAGTCAACCCCTAAGATCTGAGTAAAGCCCTACACAACCAGTTGGGCCTTGAATGGGTGTACCTTTCCATCCATGTCGGTCTTCTTTTTAAAGATCCATTTGCAACCTACTATCTTTTGACCAGGTTTGTGATCAACAAAATTCTACACTTGGTTATCATAGATGGACTAGATCTCGTTATCCATTGCCTCTGTCCATTTTATAGCTTCAGGGCTTGCCATCGTTTACTTGTAGTTAGCAGGTTCTTCCAAATTTACTAGTGTTATATCATTGATAAATGTATCCCTTTCCTTAGTAATATGGAAACCATAAACCTCAGGTGTTATTCCAACTCTATTGGATCGACAAAGAGGTAATTAATCGTCAATAGGTTCCATAGGAGTCTCAGCCTTTGGGTGAGACCTAGTGTCATTTAATGTTCCTACATTGGATGACTTTAGAATTTCTTCCAGATCACTAGCACTCCTACTTTCCTCTTTGAATATGAGCTCTCTCTTGCGAAAGAAACCTCTTCCGGCTACAAAGACTAATTTCTCACTAGGTCCATAGAACAAGTATCTAAAGGATCTTTCTAGGTAGCCAATGAAAATACACTTCTCAGATCTGGGATCAACTTTGTCATGATTCTCTCATCTTAAAAGAGATTCAAAACCCCAAGCCTTGATATGTGCCAGTGAGGTTACTTTCATTGTCCACATCTCATGAGGTGTTTTGGAAACCTTTGTAGTGGGAACAAGATTTAGGATATAGGTGGCTTTCTCTAAGGAACATCCTTAAGAAAAATATTGGAAGAGAAGCTTGACTCATCATAGAACGAACCATATCAAGTAAGGTTCGATTACGCCTCTTATGTACACTATTAACATGTGGAGTTGTGGGAGGATTCAATTGTGAAACAATTCCACCTTTCTTTAGCTATACGTTGAGCTTGATACTGAGATACTTTCCAGTTCAATCAAATCGAAGCATCTTTATCTTCGTACTCAATTGATTCTCCATCTTGTGATTTAAACTCTTTGAACCTATCAAAATTTTCTAGTTTATGTTTGATGAAGTGGATATACCCATATCTGCTATAATTATCCATAAATGTCATGTAGTATTGATTAGTATCCATTGTAGCAGATTTGAAGGGCCCATGCACATTTGAATGGATGAGGTCCAACCATCCTTCACCTTTGGAGATTTTGTCATCTGGCCCAAAAGACAAGACTCACATTCATCATCTGAACTTAAGTCAAATGATTCCAACACTCCATCCTTTTAAAGTTGGGCGATGTGTATCTTAATAATGTGCGCATGACGACATTGTTACAAGCATGATTTTCATACATGTCATAGTTTCATACACACCCTTACAAGGTAAAGATTTGAATATAAAACACCATTTCTATAAACCAAAGTTGAACCATTGTCATTATCAAATAAATGTTTAAAACTTTGTTTGAACAATGCATGAAATGAATTTTTTTTCATTTCTGACGAATAACAACAATTAATCAAATCAACCCTAACAACACTTTCAAGTACAATCCCATATGCCCAATCTTGATAACAAGTGAAGAAGACCTATTTCCGATGACCAAGTTTATCCTTCCACGCTCCACTTCCTCACTTTCTGTTAGCCCCGACATATTAGAACATATGTGAAAACCACATCCTGTATAAAGACCTAAGAATGATAACTTTGTGTGTTATTGATTTTAATAGTGTATGTACCTGATGAGGAGCCAAATGACTTGATATTCCCCTCTTTCAACTCTCAAAGGTACTTTGAGAAGTTTCTTCTCTGGTGCCCTTTTTCGCCAAAATGAAAGCTAGTGGCATCCTTGGGATCCCTAACATCAGGAACATCGAAGTTAGGCTTTATCTTTGATCCGTTACTAGACATTCCGACATGGACCTTTCTCTTCCAGATTGATTGAGAGTTAGTCTTGTTCTTCTTTCCTCTGTTTTGACCAATAGCCAGGACATGAGCACTTGTTGTAGAACGGACATGATTTTTCTTCATTGTCAATTTAGGCATCTACAACAAGTTGTGGAGTTGGGTCAATGTTGTCTCCATGTTTTTCAAATGATAAGCTAGGACGAACTGATCAGAAATAGGCAACAAATGGTTAAGAACCATGTCAATGGAAAACTCATAATAAAACAACACATTGTGCTTTTCCAACGTCTCTACATATCTTCACATTCTTTACACATGATTGTAAACAGAGTTTCATTCCTTCACCTTGAATGCCATTAGATACTTGAACACTTTAAAGCGTTCTTGTCTCACTTTCTTGTGAAATTTTTCAACAAGATAAAGGCACATTTCATATGGCCAATATTCCTTATAGAAGTTCTAGAGCTCAGGTGCATGGTTACAACCATTATGCAAGCAACCTTAGTGGTGTCGTCGTGATGTGTGTTATAGAAAGCTATCTCATCAGGAGTAGTTGTCATTTCATCGATTTCAATAAGAGGGTTCTCAAGAACATACTCTTTATTCTTATATCGAATATTCATCTTCATATTTCTCATACGGTCCATGTTGTTTGGGTAGTTCAACTTCACTTTTGATAGTATCGACACGAGAGTGAAGTTGGCATTTTGAGTGGAGTTTTGAGCAGCAGGAACATCAATGTTTCCATACATCTATATTAACAGAGATAGTTTTAGTTAGTTAATATGAGTCCTTAATATTTTAACCCAAATTAATATTCAAGGCTAGGATCCAAAATACTATTCACAATTAAGAATAAGAATGTCGTAATCTAATTGCAAATTTATTAAGGTAGGTAAAACAATTCACCAATTTCAATCTAATATGAAATTCGTAAATCATTTAATGTTCATTTAATAATATCAATGGCATGTTTCATCTTGGATTATGCTCTTCAATTTGTGACTGGGATACTGAGGATCACAAACAAGATGTGAATAACCATGCAAACCCGCTCTTCAAGTACGATGTCATTTATCATCTCAAATTGAAATCCTGGTAAACCACACATGCTCCATCCATAATGATAAATTTTGAGTTGTTCCATCATCTGAACTTTATTTTCCTAAATTAGTGTGTCGGTTAGCCATACACACTCCACTAACGACTTATAAACAATAAAGTGTGTGTTTTCATGGATTAGCATACTGTTGGGACACATAGTTGTATAGATGTGATGATGCCAAATATATGCATTATAGCTATAGTTTATTTTTTTCATAAGGAGATGATCTTCGGTCTTGTCTAAGTAAGTGTAACTAATACAAATTAGACAAACTGATATGTCAGATATGCTGATGGATGTTCATATATCAAAGACTGAAGATCATCCCCTGATGAGGAAAAGATACTTAAGACTCTATCAGCACCAAAGTAATTGAAAGTATCATCACGACGAAGACAACTTTCACTAAAGACTTATCAATATGTCAATACGCTAAAAGTCCTACACTGATGAGACACTGATAAGGTGATACACTGATGACATTCGCTGATGGTCGTACAATATTTGCTCTGATCAAAGTTTGATGTGTTGGTGTTGATGCCTGAATATAAAACATATTTGATTTACTTGATAAAGAAGCATTATTAAGATCTGATCTGATCCATTCCTTATATAATAGATTTGTTTGAATATTATGAATAAAGTAGAATCAATCCCTTGATTGAAGGGATTCTCTATATTAGTTCAATATATAATCTTGTATTAGGGTAAAATCCTAGTTATGTCTTTGTGTCAGATGCTTTGTGTAGCCATTCTCTTTGTGAGAACCTTTCTTAGTGAAAGATATATTTTTGATACTTATGTGTTCTTCTTAGTTTCATTATTCAAATACATGTTTTATTAATCCACATGTCTACTACATTCATATAAAAGTATTAGGGTTTGGGACCAACAAGTGGTATCAAAGCGGGCAAGAACATTCGTTTCGGGATCCATTGAAGATTTATAAGTTCATTCACTATTCAAAAACTCAAAAAGAAGAAGAAGAAGACGAAGAATAAAAAGAAAAAGAAGAAGAAGAAGGAGAAGGAGAAGAAGAATATATTTTATACAATCATCCATATATGAAGAATACATCAGACATTCAGAAGAGAGAGTATGGTATGTTCTCTTATCTTTGGTATTATCTAACTGCATCATGTATGTGTGATCCTTTTAATGTCTCTCAGATGAGAGAACTATTCTTTAGTGGAAGGATCAACAAGGATAAAAATGTTCTTGGTGATGAAGAATAAAAGAATAGTTTGCAAATAAATGTAGTTCATGCAAGTCCTTTACGATGTTTTCCTAAGCTTATGTACGATCCAAAGGCTCCCCTATTTTTGTTCTTCATTGCTAAACTGGATCTAAAAGACAAAGTCATCAATTAGAAACAAGAAGATATTAAAGTGTTGAAGAATGTTCTGATTGAAAGGGAGAAGCAATTAACATATCTAAAGGAGAAGATTAAACAAGATGATGTTCAGAAGAATATTTTTTTTTCATATATTTGTGTTAAAAAGAAAGCAATACCTGATGAATTCATTTTCAAGAAGCCCTAGTTTTGTCCCTGATGAACATCACAACAGCTCTTGCTCCAAAAAGCCTCACACTGATAAGCTTCACTCTAAGAAACCATGAGCTGCTCATACTCAAAAAGCTTCATCAAAATCAGTTACGACTCTTGATGAGATTGAAAACACAATAGCTTTTAATCTATAAAGATCGATTAGATCTTGAACAAGTGTGTGAATGTGAAACAGCAAGAACACAATATAAATAACAAGGAAAAACGCAATATTAAGAACAAACAGCTTGAATCAAACGTGTCGAATGATTGAATAAAATCCTTAGAAGAGCTCGATTAAGAACATCAACTGTAAAGGATTAGAAGATTACAAGAGAGCAAATACGTAAACTCTTGAGCGCTAAAACAGAAATCTTGAATCTTAATCTTAACCTAATATGCATGAAAGCGATAACTTATATACTATACATAAAAGGCTCTCGGTTGGACAGGCCCAAACCGGAGAATACAAGGCTAATTTACGAGCCCAAAAGACGCAATACAAAACAGAACTTCAGCCCAACAATCTCCCCCTTTGCGTCAATTTGGAGCGAGACCGTCACTTCTTACTTGGGCCGGCAGCTGAAGCAGGTACCTTCTTCTTCACGGTACTAAACAGACACTTGGTAATGGAAAGAATGGTCTGTCTAAACCGGATGTACCAATTGATCATGTCTTCAAAATATTTGATGTCATCAGCCGAATTGTCCTTACACCGCTTGATGATAGATAGGACGTGTTCCAAGCAGGTAGTGGTGTAGAGGTGCTTGTCAGCTAACGCGAACAGACATTTCTGTCCTTCGGCTCTGGTGAACATCACAGAGTTTCGCCTCGAATCTATCTTGCCCATTTTCATCGTGTTTAGATCACTGGCCGATCCCACAGGTTTGACTTTCGGTTTCTTCTTAAACACTGTGGCAACCTCCTGATCCATTAAGGCCACCTCCATGATATAGCATGCCAGCATCCTTTTGACATGGTCCAAGATGGGACTATATTCAGCTTCGTTTGTCAGCAAGATGTTGTACAAGACTATCCAATCATGAGGGTTCAGATTGGGCAGATCCGCCAGAGAGATCATGTGAGTAGTTCTTGCAGATCCTCGGATAAGCTTGAACTTGACGTTGGTGAATCTCCCCACGGCAAACGGCTTCATCACCCGAACGTTGACAATCTTCTGGGCGCTCCATGTAAGGTATTGAGGGCGAGCGGCCTCCAGATAAAAGTCAATGAGCTCCCTGTCAAGCTCATCGTTCGGATGCGGGACTTCGTAAATGTTGGAGAAGGCGTGGAAGATGAACGCCTTTCGAGTCAGCGGCATATCAAATTGCGAATCGACCGAGTTGATGCAGTCGAATGATATCACCGGCTCGATCCATAGAATGCTTGGAGTCTCTATGGCCTCTTTTATCAGTCGATCCCTGGTCCAGGCAGGGAAGAGCAGCTTTCGGCTCTCAAGGAGATCGTTGGCTTCTTTTTGTTTACGTTCGGCTTCTTCAGCTTCACGTGCCACACGATTGACATCTTCATGAGTATTGCGACTGTTCTTTCTCTTCAACATGTCCGCAATAGTCTCCTTGTCTTCTTCTTCATCTTCATCTTCATCTCCTCCCTCTGCAATATTTTTGCCCTTGTCCTTCACACCCAAACCCGAGGCATGACCAGTTGGGGTTGGTTCGGTTGTGTGAGTTGCTTTTGAGGAAGGAGGTGGTTTCGATCCAGTTTTCTCATCTCCCCCTTGTTTCGGAATGGACACGAAACTGGGTAGGCCTTCAATTTTACTCAAGAGAGCCATGGCCGGAGAGAGTTTCTCAGCGAGGGTACGCCTCACCGAGTGGTTCAGGATGGGATCGTGTGCTTCCAGGATGTTGGATAGAGCCGCGTGGACATCCGAAACACACGTCTTGATTATTTCCCTTTCGGATCGAAGAGCCTCCAATTGTTGTTCGGAGTTGGAAAGTTGGGTGCTCTTGACCTTGAGGGCAGTGGTCTTACTCGCCAAGACGTCCATCAATTTATTTTCAGCTGCAAGATCCTCTTGTAGCTTTGCCAAGCGGGCTTCAATGGAGGCACGGAGTGCCGAGTTGTCGTCGCTAAGGTGTTGTCTGAGGGTAGCGAACGAGGATAACTCCGTCTTCACAAACTGGGCCAATTGAGTAACTAGAGGTTCCAGTGTTGTTTTGTTGGCTTCGGCGCTTTCCTGCATAGACTGCAGCAGGATGGAAGCGTCATGGAATAGTTTATCGACTTTTTCGGTCGCTGCCTCACAAGCACGGGTGGAGGCGTCAATAGCAGCAGTAGCAGAGGCCACTGAGTCATGTTGAGCCTGAGAGAAGGCATCAACTATCCTCTGAATGGCAGCTTCAGATAATGATGACTGCTGATTGGAGGAGGAGGCGAGAAGTTGATCAACCTTCTCGTTCAGCTCGCGGAGATGCTTCTTAGTAACAGGAGCATCGTCCTCCTCATCGCTTTGAACTTGAAACGGACTGTAGTAGACCGAATCAAAGTTCAGGTGATCACCACCTAGGTATTGATTATCGCCATCGGAGGCGTCTTCTGGAGATGGAGGTGGTGGTGAAGCTGGGGGTGTTATAGGTTTGGTTGGTGCAGGTTGAGTGGGTGGGGGGTGAGTTTCGGTTGGTGGTTGTGTATGGGTTTCGGTTTGTGGAGGTTCGGTTACGGGAGGGGTTTCGGTTGAGGTGGTGAATATTGGTGGTGGTATGGGGAATGAGGTTGGTGGTATAGTAGGGGTTATGGTGGGAATGGAAATAGGTATTGTGGGTTGAGGGGAGGGAACTGGGGATTGGTGAAGTTCCATCTCCGGGGTTGGGGACCGAGGGGGTGTATTGCCTCTTTGTGGAGATTCGTCTCCTTGTGACTCCTCAGAGCCCGAACTCCCACCTTCGGATTCACTTGATGAGGAGGAAAGGATTAGCTTTCGCTTATGTTGGGTCTTCCTCCGTTTCGGTTGTGGTGACGAGGCAGCCTTTGGTTGTTTGCGCTTTTTGGGAGTAGGTTTCGGGGCTTTGGATGGTTTCTTCCCCTTGTCTGCTTTCTTGCCCCTTGCCACCGGTTTGTCGGCATCATGGATCGATCTCAACATGTCCGGTGTCAGTTCCCTCGGACCAGATGGCCCTAACTCCCTGATCGCCTTGATGAAGCTGCTTTCAGATGGCACACTGCCATACATCGACTCCGGAATAGAGCCAATGAAGGAAAATTTCGATGCAACTGATACGATGATCTTCGTGGTATGGAACGTACCAACCGAAGACATCGGTGCACCATCAGCAGTTTGGACATCAAACTTGTCCATAGCCCACCTTGTGATCAAGATCCAGAACCGGGCTAGTGACACCTCGGAGTGTCGGGAAGTGGAAGAGAGGCTCTGAATCAGTTGTTGCCAAAGAACAAATCCGTAGTCCAGATTGATCCCGTTGTACACCCCATACATGATTGACAGAAACAGACGACTGGCCCCGTCCGATCCTGAGCTTCGTTCTGACAGTCCCTTGAAAAGAACTGTAAATAAGCCATTCCATTGGGGCGGTAGGCATGATTTCTTGAATCTGGCGACGGAGGTGAGAACTTCCGTGTAGCCCATGTTGTAGAACATGCTGTAGAGCATACCAACTGGAATAGTCTCCGAGTGAACACGCGATGGGTCAGCAGCAAACCCAATCATAGAGCAAAAGCGGGGACGAGAAATTGACGTCTTGTGTTCCGCCACTTCAAAGAAAACTCTGTCAACGGCCTTGTCGTAATAAGCCGTTGCGTAGACCTGAGATAGGGCGACCATTGGCACCGTTTCAATCCGTGACAGTGCCGGAGCAAGCTGGGAGTATTTGAGACACTCGATGATCGGCGACATGTATGGATCATAGGCCAGTGGGTTCAGATCAATCACGAGGCATTGCTGAGGGCGGATTGGAAGAATCTGAGAAGTAGCATGGACGGAAGAGGATTCAGCCATTGTTGCAGGTTGGAGAAGATGAGAACCGGGAGAGAGTTTGGAAGTATTTTTGCTTTGGAAATTATGGGGGCAGTAAAGAGGTAAAAGGTGGTCTGGCTGGGGTTTTATAGTAGGTGATAGGAGAGAGAAAGATCGATTCAAATCTCTTATGGAAATATGGAAGGGTTTTTGAGAGACTGATTGGTGACAGTTGGGACGTGCGATGATCACGTAGGAGAGAGAGTGTCAGATTCCTAGGATCACGCCGCCCAATAAGCGCCGGTTCAGAGAGAGGAACCGTTTCTATTTCCACACGCGCCATTAATGCCTGATGGATGACGCTTCAATACTTGCACACGCGTCCAATAGTGTCAGAAAAAGCGCGACCTCTTCAAATTCACGCGCCTGCTTTTTACCGTCGTTTGAATTCCTATCCTTTGAACTTCCGCCGCGTCAGCGTCTTTTGTCTTTTCCCCTTTTAAACGGCTGTTTGGAATTAATAATCCACGTGGCTAATTTTTGACCACAACTTTATTTGTAATCATCCAGTAAATATCCAGCCTGTAAAATAATTAGTAACGGAATTTTTTGAAAATTTTTGGATTTTCGTGCAAAGAGTGTAAAAGAAAAAGAAATAAAGCAACTCTTTTTAGGATAATCTGTGATGTCCTTAAGGACACGAAACTGATGATCCCGGGCACGAATCTCTTCCTTCAAGGTCAAGAAAGACCTCAAAGTGTTAGTGTGGAATCCCGTTAAATTACGATCAAACATTTATTAATAAATGTTGAAAGGCTTCTTTTAATAAGGCAAATTAAGGGTGGTTTCGCTTTGATTCAGCAATTCAATTCTTGATATAAGAACGAATGTGAACAAAGTACTTGTGAGACCAGTGTAGTCTGTTGAACAAGTAGGTTTGGAGTTGATTTTTAAGTGACTTGGAGAGGTATAAAATCTCAGATAAAATTATAACTGGATCCCATGGGAAGAAATGTTATGGTATGTAACAATTTCATTGGAACCACGCAAAAATGAAAAGAAATTGAGATTTCATGAAGGTACATTCGTCAATTCATTGGTGAAAGCTTGATCAAGTTGATTGGTCACCGTCAATTCTTTGGTGTTGAATGTTGGGTTTCACTCAGTTCGTAGTGGCACGAAACTAAGATCATAAACACAGAAGTTGTGTAACCATAAACCTCAGTGGTAGTTTCTGAGAGTCTCAAGGGTTACAATGATGAAACGAATGTTATGGAGAATTTGTGATGGAGATGGTGGAAGAAGACATAGTACCTCTGCTGCGAATAGAAGGACCAAGCAGGAGACTCTCATCTCGTGTGAGAATAGAGTGAGGTAGCTCACGATTAGAATAAATAAGTTAGCCTTATTGGGAAGACAAGGTTTGTGTATACCAAGTCGTGAAGGCTATTATTCAAAATCTTATGAGGCTTGGGACACATACAGCAGCATGCTTCTAGGGACATTTAAGTAATTCAGCAGATATATTCCCATAAACAAACGAGCACACAAAAAAATATTTTTGTAGTTTTTGAAATTTATATATATATAAAATAATTAAAAATAATAAAAAAAACAATTAAAAAAAAATTTTGAAAAATATTGAAAAACCGAACCCGAGCGTTCGGTTGGAAAAAGTTGAAAAACCGAACCCGAACGTTCGGTTGATTTCGGTTCTTGAAAATTTTGAAAAACCGAACCCGAACCTTCGGTTGGTTTCGGTTCTTGAAAATTTTGAAAAACCGAACCCGAACCTTCGGTTGGTTTCGGTTCTTGAAAATTTTGAAAAACCGAACCCGAACCTTCTGGAGGTTTCGGTTTTTGAAAATTTTAAGAAACCAAGGAGTTGAGATATGCAATAAAAAAAACTTTGTACATAAAGAAAATAAATTTTGCACAAGAAATATACAACACAGAAAAACTACCTTTGAAGTAATGTGCGAATCAGATAGTTGAACCGAACCCGAACGTTCGGTTGGTTTCGCTTCTTACTGTTGAGATTGAGTGGTAGTGTGAGGAACTGATTCTGATTCCATCATACCGAGCCCTTGTAATATTTTATTGAATGATGCTTCAGGAAGAGCTTTGGTAAAGACATCAGCCAGTTGATCAGTGGTTCTTACGAAGTGAACTTCGACATTTCCATCTTCCACATGATCTTTGATGAAGTGATACCTCAGTGCTATGTGTTTGGTTTTAGAGTGTTGCACCGGGTTATGACAGATCCTAATTGCACTTTCAGAGTCACAATATAGAGGGATCTTCTTCATATTGAGTCCATAGTCTCGAAGTTGACTCTGGATCCAAATCACTTGTGATGTGCAGGATGCAGCGGCAATGTATTCCGCTTCAGCAGTAGACAGCGACACACATGTTTGTTTCTTGGATTGCCAGCTGACCAACTTCCCATCAAGAAATTGACAGCCACCAGTTGTGCTTTTGCGGTCGAGTCCACATCCTCCAAGGTCGGCATCAGAATAGGCTTGAACGAAGAAGCCTGAGTTGGATGGATACCATAGACCCAAGGAGGCGGTTCGCTTGAGATAGCGTAGGATGTTCTTCACTGCCAGCATGTGAGGTTCGCGTGGGTTAGCCTGAAATCGAGCACAATAACATACAGAAAACATGATATCAGGCCTGCTAGCAGTTAGATACATCAGTGAGCCAATCATTTGACGATAGAGCGTGATGTCGACGGCCGGTTTATCGAGTGAAGGGGTAAGTTTGGTGCCGAAAGCCATAGGGACTTTGACTTTTGAGTCTCCCATCATGCCAAACTTCGCTAGGAGAGTCTTCGTGTAAGCTTCCTGATTGATAAAGATGCCCTCGGGTCCCTGTCTTATATTTAAACCAAGGAAAAAATTAATAGGACCCATTGAGCTCATTTCAAACTTAGTCTCCATCAACTTTCTGAATTCAGCTGTTAAGCTGGGATTCGTAGAGCCAAAGATGATGTCATCGACATAAATTTGAACTATCATAAGGTGGTTACCTTCCTTTTTGCGAAAGAAGGTGGGGTCAACCGAACCTTGTTTGAATTTGGACATCTTTAAAAATTTTGTAAGCGTTTCATACCAGGCCCTCGGAGCTTGTTTGAGGCCGTACACAGCTTTATCCAGAATGTAGCAATGATGTGGATACTTTTCGTTCACGAACCCAGGAGGTTGCTCCACATACACAGTTTCTTCAAGTTCTCCATTGAGAAATGCGCACTTGACGTCCATTTGGAATACCTCAAAGTTTTTGTGAGCAGCATAGGCCAGAAATATTCTAACCGATTCTAGCCTAGCTACTGGAGCGAACGTCTCTTCGTAATCTATCCCTTCCTCCTGACAGTATCCTTTGACAACCAGGCGAGCCTTGTTTCTTATGACATTACCTTCCTTGTCCATTTTGTTTCTAAAAACCCATTTGAGACCAACAACTGAAGCATCCGGAGGAGTTGGAATGAGACGCCAGACTTTGTTCCTCTCAAACTCGTTTAGTTCGTCTTGCATAGCTTGAACCCAATCAGAGTGATCGAGGGCAGTGTTCACTGTCTTCGGTTCGACTTTTGATACGAATGAGTTAAACATACAAAACTCAACTTTTGAGAATAAGGATGTCTGTTTTGCCTTCAGGTGGGATCGGGTCAGAACATTGTCAGATACATCACCAACTATTTGAGAGATAGGATGATCTCTGGTCCATTTTGTAAGAGGAGGGTAATTCGGATCAAAGGATGGATCTAGTTCAGCGTTGATCATCTCTTCAGGCTCAGATTGGCTATCGAAATCAAGCGTCATATCATCATGCTCCCCCTCAATGGATGAGTCTTGAGAAACATGAGGTTCAGGGGTTTCTTGCGGTGCTAAACTTTCAGGCATTGAAGCACCTTCGTTTGGAGGGGCATCTCCGGTTGGAGAGGTACCTTCGGTTGGTGAAGGACCTTCGGTTGAAGTAGTAGAGCTTGGCTCCCCCTGGACTTGTGAGCTTGGCTCCCCCTCGACTGAAGCATTGTTGGTTGGAGATTCAACAGTAGGCGTGTCTCCTTCATGCATTCTTCTTGCAGCATCTTCGACAATCTGATTCATATGATCTATTTTGTTGTCGGCTGCTCCTGCTTCTGAGAGAGAAGCCTTTTCCGGTTCATCAAAGAGATCCAGAAAATTCTCGTACAGATTGGCGATTGATACTGTGACTTGACCAGTTTGAGGGAAGATTTCCCTGGCAGTGTCATTTATGGCCTGTAGCTTCTTGACAAAGCTATCGTCGAAGGTCACATAGTATGTTTCTTCAATCCTTCTTGATCGTTTGTTTAGAACCCTGTAAGCCTTTGAAGTGAGTGAATAACCCAGAAAGATTCCCTCGTCGGCTTTGACATCAAACTTGTTGCGGTGTTCTTTAGAGTTAAAGATGAAACACCTTGAGCCAAAAACGTGGAAAAATTTCACATTGGGCTTCCTGTTGTTCAGTATCTCATATGGTGTGAGCGTGAATCGCTTGTTGAGATAGGACCTGTTTTGTGTATAACAAGCAGCAGAAATAGCATCAGCCCAAAAATAAAGAGGTAAGGAAGCGAAACTTAACATAGTTCGGGCAGCTTCACACAGAGATCGGTTTCGTCTTTCGACTATACCGTTCTGCTGTGGTGTGTAGGGAGCTGAGAAATTATGACTAATTCCCTTTTCTGCAAGAAACTCTTCAAACTCCTTGTTCTTGAATTCGAGACCATTGTCGCTTCTGATGTTTCGAACGACCTTCTTGAGCTGGACTTCAATTTGCTTGGTAAATACTTTCAGCTTTTGAGTCGCTTCAGATTTGAGCTTTAGAAAGAACACCCATGTAAATCATGAAAAGTCATCAACGATAACAAGAATATACTTGCTACCACCGATGCTTTCTATAGATGAAGGCCCACACAAATCGATATGAAGCAATTCGAGTGGTTCAACAACTTTTGTGTTGATTATAGATGGGTGACTTTGACGACTCTGCTTTCCCATTTCGCATGCAGCACATAAATGCTCTCTGTCGAACTTGAGCAATGGAAGACCCCTAACATGACCTCCAGTGACAAGTCGGTTGATATCTTTGAAATTGAGATGAGAGAGTCTTCTGTGCCACAACCAGCTTTCGTCGGATTGAGCTTTTGATAACAGACAGATTGCTGGGTTCCCTTTGATGGGTTTCATGTTCAGCGGAAACATTTCACCCTTTCGCTCTGACTTCAGAATCACTTTCTTTGTTGTTTTCTCTATGATTTCAGAACCTTCATCATCGAATGAAACTTTGAGACCTGTACCTCCAACAAGCTGAGATACACTGATGAGGTTGTGTTGAAGTCCTTCCACATAAGCCACCTTTCTGATGGTAAAATCACCATTCGTTATCATCCCATATCCCTTTATGGTGCCGTAAGAGTTATTTCCAAACTTAATGTTGCCACCATTTGCAAGAGATCTGTATTCCCTGAGTTCCTCCTTCCTTCCTGTCATGTGACGCGAGCAGCCACTGTCGATGTACCATTCTTCGTCAAACTGCTCGTCACTTATAACCTGCAAAAATTAAGCAGATTTAGGAACCCAAAGTTTCTTGGGTCCATGTGAGGATTTCATGGGAACAGGAATAGTTAGAGAGATATCAACAAGATATGTTCTTTTAATCAAAGTTGTTTCATCTTTCTTTTTAATGGTGAAAACTTTTATTTTGTTAGGAATAGGTTGGTTTCCTTTGGGCTCAGGCTTGGATTCATCGACCTTTTGCTGTCCCTTCTGTTCAGCTGAAGAATGAGATTTTTGAGGAAAAGTGGGATTAGCGTTAGAGCAAGATGAAGATGAGTGAGTAGGAGTAGAATGACGAGAAGAGTTAGATCGAGAGAATTTGGATGGGGATGGAAGTGTCGTCCTTGCTGATGACTCTAGGTGACCCTTTTGCTTTTGATCGTTGGTGGGTTTAACCTTTAAGTCTTGTTCTCTTCTGACTTCAGAACCGAACCTCTGAGTTCGGTTGGAGTTGTTCTTGGAACCGAACCTTTGGTTTCGGTTGAAATCCTTTTCAGAACCGAACCTTTGCTTTCGGTTGGTATTTTCTTGCGAACCGAACCTTGGCTTTCGGTTGATATCTTCGTGCGAACCGAACCTTGGCTTTCGGTTGTTGGAATCGTCATGCTTTCTTACGGGATTATTTTCATATTTCAGATTCTTCTCCTTGTGTGAATAGTATGCATTCTGGGAGTGCCAGAATTGTTTCCTTTCAGAAAGGTTTTTCCTGTATCTTAGGTTCCTTTCTATCTTTTTATCCCACAGCTGTTTAGGTTGATGATGAACGTTCGCTTTCGCTTTTGATGTCACCTTGGCTGGTTCCTTTTGATCTTTATGAGTTTTTCTTTGAGCTGAGGGTGCAGAGGGAATGTTTGACGATGACTCAGTATGACCTGAGGAAGTGGAAGAAGTATCTGATGAAGTTTCACTTCGAGCTGTTGGTGTTGGAGGAATGTCTTCTTTTGCTGAATGATCAACCTCTTGAGGAATATCCTTTGTACCACTTGTGCTTGGTTCGCTGAAATTATCAGGCTTGTTCAAGGGTTCAGGTATGTATCTCCCTTTCTTCATCCAAGAGGTTCTTTCAGATAGGCCAACGGTTTCGTTTCCATTGTCAATAGGAGCTTCCCAGAAGAACTCATCACAGCCATCAGCATTGTCTTCGTTAACAATAGCCGTGAGTTCAGCTGTCTGATGTTCGGTTACTCCAGTCACTTTGTATACCTGATTAGGAGTGGTTCTGACCTTTTGATAGACAACAGCCTTTTCTACTAATTTCGGGGACTTTTGTTGGGACAATCTAGCGAATTCCACAGAATTTTCAGAAATAAGATTTTTGTGGTTTTCAGTTTCGCTTTTCACAAATTCTGAGCAGTCAACCGTGTCCTCTACAGAAATTTCACTCATGTTTTCGTCCTCGTTAAGCTCAGATGCATTTTCAACATCAATTTTATTTTCTGAGCTTACTTTGGCATTTAGAGAGTCAAACTTTTGTATGGTTTCGGTTCTCAGTTTAAGTCTATCGTTTTCGTCCAAAAGATTTTTGAGCATGTCCTTATGGTCTTTGGATTTAATGAAGGACTCAATTTTGTCCAGTCCAATTTGATAAGATGGGTTGACATCATCAGATGAAATCACATTCTCACAATTGTAGGCTTCAGCATCGATTTCATCCTCCTTAAATTCAAGGAATGGTAAAATCATACGGTGGATCTTTTTGCCTATCTCACAGTCCAAATGCAGCTGAGTGATATTGGAATATAAACGTTTAGCTATTAAACAAAAAACATTTCGTTGTTTTAACAATTTCAAATTGTCTCTTTGCAAATAAATGTTTTCGTCTTTGACTTTAATTAATTCCGACTCTTTTAACTCAATCCACATACGCCGCTCCTCACTCTTCGACGCCACCCTGCTTAATTGATCAGTCAGGTTAGAATTGGTGACTCTAGTTTGAGTTAAGCTACTATCTAAATGAGAAATTCTTGTGTTAACGCTTTTTAGTTCTTTCTCATATGAAGATGATGGTACTTTAGATGAAATAAAGACAGATTGTACCTTCTTTATCAGTTCATCAAGCTCATTGAACTGTTGGCTGAGTGGTTTGGCTGTGAAGCACATATCTTCCTGCACTTTTGGTCCAGTGCTTCCTCCATCGGTGTTGTATCCCCTCATTTGAGATGTGCTTGACACCATGAAGCATTTTCCACCACTGCTTTCCTCCTTAGCCATGTAAGCCTTTCCATGAGTAGGCTTCCTCACTTCTTCGTCTTCTGAGTCAGTAGACCAAACTTCGGTGCTACCGAACTCATCATTATTAACCGAACCCTGCACAATAAGAGCATTAATAGAAGGGTTAGCGGTAGACTTTTTCTTCCTTAACTCGTCCAACCTCTTCTGCAGCACGGCTTCCTCATCCTTTCCGTCATCCTTTTCAGCCATCTTTTTAAGGACACAGTCCTTAGCATACTGGTTCTTGCCACCACAGTAAAAACAGCTTACTCCGGAATCGCCATCTGCCTTCGGTTCCTTCTTAGACTCCTCAGCCTTCGGTTCATTATTTGCCTTCTCAGAGCTATAACTCCCCTGCCAGTTTCGGTTTTTGTTGCTGGGGAACCTCTTCTTTATGAACCTCTTAGGATTGGATACCATCATGGCATAATCCTCAGTTGTGAGGTCATATTCTTCCAAGTTGAGCTCTTCATCCTCCATCACGGCTTTACTTTTAGATAGGAGGGCCAATGAACCAAGACTAGACACCACGTTCTTCTCTTGAACAACAATCTTCTCTTGGGACTTTAGAATACCCACCAGTTTTGCCAAAGAGTATGATTTAAACTGTTCATGGGCTTTAACTGTGGAAACTACTGCTCTCCATTCTGATCTCAGTCCGTTCAAGAAAGTAACCTTCTGTTCGATGAGCTTCCTTTCGATGTCGTGTTTGATCATCTTGCTGAGAAGATGATTGAAGCGATCAAACGTCTGGGTCACGGTTTCTTCGGCTCCTTGTCTGAATTCACCAAACTCGGATAGAAGCAAGGTTTGGATGGAGTGTTCAAGGTCTTCGTCTGTCGAATACAGTTCGCGAAGTCTATCCCACACTTCCTTCGCCGTAGTGCATGAGCTGACTAGTCTGAATGTGTCGGACTGAAGGGCGAATCTGATCAACCTTAGTGCCTTAATGTTGCACTGGAATTTATCTTTCTCATCCTGTGCAAGATTCGTCACGTCCTTGAGCAAATCATTGTATTCTTTTTGCGTCTTAATAACCCTGGATGTCGCTGAATGAGAAAATGGTCCATTGATAATGGCTTCCCATATGAGAAAACCATTGTCCTCCGATCCAATCACGTAATCTTCAAAATGATGTGCCCATACTTCATAGTCATGGGTGTATAAGATTGGAATGTTTGTCGTCGAACCAATGCTGTTGGAAATATTAATAGGGTTTGATTGCGTTGCGTCCATGATGATCGTAATAACCTGTTCAAAGATCAGACTTGTAATAAAGCAGATTAGGGCAAAACAATAAATACTAAGATACGTCAATTAAGATGACGGCTCAATAAATATCGATGATTGCGGAAAACCCTAAAGAGAAACTTTTTCACAGAAAAGAAGTGTATCGATTACACAGCCTCCTGCTCTGATACCAATTGATGAGATTGAAAACACAATAGCTTTTAATCTATAAAGATCGATTAGATCTTGAACAAGTGTGTGAATGTGAAACAGCAAGAACACAATATAAATAACAAGGAAAAACGCAATATTAAGAACAAACAGCTTGAATCAAACGTGTCGAATGATTGAATAAAATCCTTAGAAGAACTCGATTAAGAACATCAACTGTAAAGGATTAGAAGATTACAAGAGAGCAAATACGTAAACTCTTGAGCGCTAAAACAGAAATCTTGAATCTTAATCTTAACCTAATATGCATGAAAGCGATAACTTATATACTATACATAAAAGGCTCTCGGTTGGACAGGCCCAAACCGGAGAATACAAGGCTAATTTACGAGCCCAAAAGACGCAATACAAAACAGAACTTCAGCCCAACAACTCTCAAATGACCCACTACCTCAATGTCTCCTCACACTGGAATGACTTTAGTTCATATAGGTGAGAATGTTCACACTACCACTTCAGTTTGTGCTGCCAATAAGTCTCACCTTGTCAAGTCTCAAGCTCCATCTCCAACTTCAAATACCAGAAGAGCTCAAGCAGGTAAGTTTTCTAACGTTTGTTCTTAGTTTAATAACTCTTTTTACAGAACAAAAGAAACAAAGGAAAGGAAGCAATATAAACAATCAAAGAAGACTTGGGTTCAAAAGAAGCTATCTATAGAACTAAATAAGATGAAGCAAGTTTGGGTTCCTAAGAGTACATCTCTTGAATCTAAAACAAAGCCAGTCAATGGAGTTCGAAATATAAATAGGAGTCAAAAGTTATCTGGAATGAAGGGAAGATTTCATAAATCTGAAGCTGATGGTTTTTCATTGGATCAGAGAAATTTTAAAAAAATGAGGTGTGTTTCTAAACCCAATCTCTAATGGATTCTTAAATGTTCTTTTTAATTCTAAAGCGATGAGAGAAACACCAAAATCTTCTAAATTCATATTTAGTGATCTCTTTCATTAAGTAAAAGCATGAAAATGTATGTCTAGATTGTCACTTTTATTTATTATCCTAAAAGATTTTTGGAGGATTTTCTTTGGGTTGTGGCTGCAGAATGATGTGATGAGTCATCAGTACGATTTATATTTTTACCCATTGGTTCATGTTTAGTTTGTGCATATCTATGTTATGTCTTTGTCAAAGATCTGGTAGATCTAATAAAGATCTCTTTCAGAAGAAAGAAGGGTGTTTTTATCAATTCAAATGAAAGGCTATGTTTTTAATAACATGACTTTCTTATTGTTGCATTATCAAAATAAGAAAGGTCCAAGATGAAATTTTATAAAAGTTGCACAAATGATACATAAACTGTTAAAGTTTTTAATTTTTTAATTGGAAAAGGTACAAGTATATATATATATATATATATATATATATATATATATATATATATATATATATACACACACACACACACACACATAAATATATAGAAAAAGATCAAATCAGAAATACTAAAGGTTAAGATCCATTTTTATTAAAGTATAACACAAGAACCCATTTTCAACTTTTGTTATATCAGATCTACACATACTACATACATTTTCACATGGTTATCTTCTCTCTCATCTCAAACTTGAAGAACACACAAACATCACCATTAATTAGCCACCAGCCACCAGCCTTGAGTGCTGCTGCCTCCTACCACCGGTGAACCGCCGCCGCCTCCTACATTCGACAAACCACCGCAACTAGATCCACTAGCTCCGGTTGGTTCTAGATCTATAATTTCAGCTTCAGATCTACGATTTTCCTCTTCATACCTACAATTTGAACTTTAGATCTATAACATCCCTATTCAAATCTATGATCTTTGACTTTTGATCTTAGATTTTCTCCTCCAAATTATGAGCTCCGACAAGCGGTGATAACCACCACCTTCCACCATCACTGTTAATCACTACTTGGTCTCAATTTTGGAGTTAAGAAGCTGCTTCGGCTTCACTTTCTCTCTCTAAAATGCAAAACATATCAGATCTGGTGCGTTTTGGTTAGATCTGATAGTCGACCTTATCACCACCGACCACTGCCTAACATCAGCTACTATGCTTTGTCGAAATACCAAAAAACATCACACTCTACTTTGAAGTCCAGATCTAGTTCGTCTCTAGAGATTCAACTTCCATATCTGATGGAATACAAAAAAATTTCACAGATTTGCTTCGCTGAAACAATAAATCTGGCAGAAATCATCGCCAACAGATCTGATATCCAAATATGATACTACCACCGTTGATCTGACCCCACCTATACCACAACCGACGTCGCACCACTATTGTTGTTGCCTATCATCGGTGCTCATGCATCTAAAGCAAAGAGAACAATCTCAGATCTGGACATAAGATTCATTGAAGGTGTTTGATGAAATGCCTCACTGAAAACAATGTATGTTTTTAAACTTTCAATAATATGAATAAGTTTCTAAACTAGTTTATTAAGCTGTGAATCAATGTCTAGACTTGTTTCCTAAGCTGTGAATAAGTATGTTTTTAATAATTACTAATTTATTAATGAGCAGATTTTATACATATCTGACTGCTTCAATTAGAAAAAGTTTTATGTTATCAATGTATGGTTTTTTTTATAAGTATTAAGTTGTGAATGCATGATCTTTGTAAGTATTAAGTTGTCAATGCATGATTTTATTTTAAATATGTTTTAGTTGTGATTAAACGAATTTTTTTATATGTTTTAACTAGTATATGTATGAGATTTTTTTAGTTTTAATGTGAATTTAAACATGTTTTTATTATATTAGTGTTTTCTCAAATAATACGAGTTTAGGTTTTTTAAGTTGTAGATTGTGATGAATGTGTGAACTGCTATCTAATACAACATCCAATGCTCAAAACATCATCAAATGTAATTTTTAACCTGTAAATATATTTTGTTAAACTGTGAATTTGTGTATTAAATTGTGAATTAAAAATATATTAAGTTGTGAAATGAGTTTATTAAGCTCTTAACTTTTTTTATGAATTTTATGTTTGCTTCTAAAACATGAAAGGAAAGAAGCATTATACATATATTTTATTTTCTCTAATTTTGACTAAAATATGTAAAACTTAAATTTTGAATATTATACAAATAAAAATTTGAAAGAAACACTTGCCAACATATCTGAATGTATAAATGTAAATTTTAAATAGAGAACATTGATATGAATGTATATTTTTTGTGTATTAAACTATTAATTTCATGTATTAAATTGTGAATTCACTATATTAAGTTGTGAATTGATTGTATTAAGTTGTGATTTATTTATAAATTATATGTTGAAATATGAATATTAGTATTAATTTTCTTGTGAGTATTTTTTTTGTGGAGTAAATATGTAAGAATGTATTAGTTTTTATAATTGTTGCATTAAACTCTAAATTAGTGAATTTATAGGTTTATTGTAACATTTCAAAATTTTAAGGTAAAAAATTCATTTTTAATATAACTAAAAACACTATTATAACATGAGGCACACAAAAAGCTTTTCAAAATAAATAGACCCTTTGGTTTGTCCATGGTCATAAAGACAATCCTTGCTAAGACCAAACTACCCTTATACCGAGGAACAAAAAACAAATCGGTGTTAAAAAATAATTAATCATTCCTGCAAGTTTTGAAAAACACAATGACAATATTCATAAAAAAAATTACAATAAATAAGTTTATAACCTTTGATAAATGGATAAACTATAATTTTGTTATTTAATTAGTAATAATATATTATAGTAACATGGGCCATACAATTTTATGAATCATGAACCTCAAGTGAACTAAGGGCAATTCTTGAATTTTTTCAAGACTTGAATAAGATAATGTAGTCATATTATCAAAGTAAACTAAACAAGCTTTAACCACCAAGATCCAAGATCTTTTGCATGATCTTCCATCTATACGTACTATATAAATATACTTCAAACAGAACTACATGTTCACCCAAAAAACTTTTTTCTATCCAAGTACTCTTGTCACTGTGCTTCGAATATTACGCTAGGAAAGGCTTCAATTAATCCATGGCAACAGCTTTTTTCTTCTTCATTTTGATAGCAACATTCAACCTCTCACTCTTACGGGTTTCTTCATTCGAACCTGCACCCCTACAAGATTTTTGCGTAGCCGATCCTACCAACCTAGGTTAAATATACTCGGTTTTTTTTTTTTTTTACATTATTTCTTAATATTAGTGTCAGCTTCTTTTGTCTTCTAATAATATAAAATTTATATTTGTTTAGTTGCAGTAAGAGTCAACGGCATGGCTTGCAAGAACCCTATGTTTGTCCAAGCCGATGATTTTTACTATGGTGGGCTCCACATCGCCGGTGATACAAGAAACTCTTACGGGTATAAAGTTACCCCGGTAACGGTATATCAAATACCGGGACTCAATACTCTTGGCCTCTCATTGATCCGGATTGACTACGCACTATGGGGAGCCAACCCACCACACACGCACCCTCGAGCAACTGAGATAATCATGGTTCTAGAGGGAACTCTTCAAGTCGGATTCATTACATCAGACCCACAGAATCGACTTATTACGAAAGTTCTTCAAAAGGGTGATGTATTTGTGTTCCCCGTTGGACTTGTTCATTTTCAGAGGAATTTAGGTCATACGAATGCAAGTGCTATTGCTGCTTTGAGCAGTCAAAACCCGGGGCTTATTAGCCTCACAAACACGATATTTGGATCTACTCCACCGATTTCAAATGAGATTCTAGCACAAGCGTTTCGTGTTGATAACAAAACAGTGAATCACCTGAGAAGGAAATCCATGCATGTGTGAAAATTGAAACTTAGAATTTGTGTTTGAGTGTTGGTTATTCTAGATTGGTTGCAAGGAGTCTTTGATCCCAGCGCGTTTGATATTAATCTAGACATTATATTTCATACTTATGATAATAAAGTTTATAACAATTAGACAAAATTGCAAAAATGTCCATGTGGTATATATTTTTTTGAGGTTTTAGTCTAAACCATGATTTTTTTTGTTGATGGTCATTTTGAGTTACTTTGCTTGTAATTTTGGTCCCTGCCCAAACTAAAAAGACTATTATATCCTTAATGAATTTATTTTTCATTTTTCTTTCACTTTTTAATAATAATATTGTTATTAAATATAAAAGTGGGTCCACTTCTCTCTCTCTCTCTCTCTCTCTCTCTCTCTCTCTCTCTCTCTCTCTCTCTCTCTCTCTCTCTCTCTCTCTCTCTCTCTCTCTCTCTCTCTCTCTCTCTCTCTCTCTCTCTCTCTCTCTCTCTCTCTCTCTCTCCCTCCTATGACCCCACCTCTTTCCCACATAAAACATTTCCCCCAATTGTCACCCAATTCTTGAATTATTGTTTATGCACTACAAGAATACGAGTCTACAGCGACGAAAGCTATAGGGACGACAAATGTCGTCGCCATAGAGGATCATATAGGGACGACAAATCGTCACTATAGAGTTGACTAAATTTGTTTGACTTCCAAACCTAAAGCGAAGATAGATCGTTTCTGTAGTTTGAGCGGGATCGAAAACTAATTGGCGGGTCTCCGAAAAACTATAAGGACGACATATCGTCCCAAACATAAATTAATGTAAATATATATAATATTTTTAATGCGTACATATCAAAAAACAGGGCGACGTCGTTTTAATGGGCAACAATAGGAACGACTTATTGTCCCTATAGGGTTTCGCTGAGTTAAATACTTTTTCCCAATCCTCCAACCTTATCGTCCCTATCGCACGCACAGTAAATACGGTTACTCTTGTGAGCTGAGGCAAAATCGTCGGTGCCTATACGACGACAGGTAAGTTCGATCGTTTATTGCCCAGCGTTTCCCTTGTCCACTCCTTCAACCTTTCACTATGATGTTTTCCCTCCAGCTTTGGATTTATCCCGTTTTCTGAATTGTAGGTCAGCGGTTCCCTCATTCTGGCGGGCTACCTATTTTCTGAATTTGCGTTTCTACTTCCTCAACGGGTATGAATGGTGTCTAAGTTTTAGAATGCAAGAACCTTCCTTTTCTCCTTATTAATGTATATGTTTTATGGGTTATTTCCAACACTTATCTGTGTATATGTTGTCTGGGGGAGATAATTGAAGTTGGGACTTGAACAACAGGTGTGGGAGATCAGCATATAGTGAGTTGGGCAGCAAGCAATCAAGTTATTGTTTTCTATTATTCTATCTTCTCAGCAAGGATGTAACAGCCCTAGTGCCCCACCCATTTGTTTGTCCCCAAATCTTTTGTAGAATGCAAGTATTTGTTGTATATAATCTCCGTCCTGGTCACAATTTCAGCCAAGGAAAAGACTCATGGTTAACAAAGACATTAAATTCTGATTGGATTCCTCCTGTTAACAAGACTTTCAGGCTTTTAGTAGCTAGCATTGTTAAGCCAAGACAAATTAAACTCCTTTTTGTCATTCCAATATAATGAAACATTTGATTCCTTCTCTGATTTTTTTGCACCAAACACTACTTTTAACTAAATTTGTGAGAGAAAAAATGTTAAAGAACCTGAGAAAAAAAGGTTTAACTTCCTTACCCGCTGAACCTCGATAATCATTCCATTGTCGGGAAATTGACCATCTCCTCCATTGAAACCCTTAGACCAAACTACCGCGATGAAACCCACATAAAATATCAAGATTTAGGGTTTGGTTATGGACAGGGAGGAAGAAAAAAGCGACGAGAACGATGTTGTTAGGTCTACTGGCAGGTGATGGTGATGTTCGTCGTTGACGGATGTCAGCGGTGATCTATTTTTTGTTTTTGGAAATCAATTCACATGTTTGCACTTTAACACACATGAACATTCAATGTTCTTGGTTTGCTCTTCAAGAACAACAGATGAAATTGATTGAGAAGTTGAAGACATATCAGGGGAAAAAACGATTTTGAATCTGTCAAGATTTAACCATGTCGATCTCTCAAGATCCAATCTCGGTAAGCCCTAATGCAATATGAAATCAATTTCGAATATGAAATTGATTTTATGTGTGAAACCGAACCATGGATATCCTTTCTTTATCTTAGCTGGATCGATTAATAGGTGTGTGTATGTGTTTTCGATCGTAGCTCTCAACGATCCTTTATTTCTTATTTGATTTTGAACGAGAAGATGGGACAGAGATGCAGATTCGATGTCTCTTTCTTCTTTCTTTGTGAAATTGATAAGCAGGTCTCAAGTTGTGGGTATGAGATGATGACAGTGGCTGATTTCCTTAGGATTTGAGACGATGAGAAACAGACTTGTTTTTTTCTCTTTGTGTACACTTTGATGGAAAAAAGAAGAACAACAAATGTTGTTAATCGATTGAGAACTACACCCGGTTCTTGATTTTCTAGGTTTAGAAGCACATAAGATTTGTTGCTTGGATTTCTACAAAAGTTGTACTCTGTGTATTAAAGATGTAGAGGTGAAGAAGACAAGCATGAATATGGGGGATATGGGGTGGTTGTGTGTGTGTGTGTGTGAGAGAGAGAGAGAGAGACCCTAATTAATTATTTATTTTCTTTTTCATTTAAATTAAATAGAAAAAAATAAAAAAATATATCAGAAGGGTATTATAGTCATTTCAATTTTACGAGGGACCAAATCTACGAACAAACATGGCCAAAAGGACCACCAATAAAAAAAAGTCGTAGTTTGGACTAAAACCCCCAAAAAAATGCATACCACAGGGACCATTTTTAGAATTTTGTCTAACAATTATCATGTTTGTGATATCGTGGATATCCTACCGGAAAGAGCGTGTGACATCGACGAATACATAAGAACCATTTTTTAAATGTTTTCATTAAGAACATTTTGGACTTATCAAATATTAATATTATATTAAACAAACATTATATTCTCTAATTTACAACTAATTGTCACTAGTTGTTGGACAGTTGTCGAACCACCGTCGGACCACTGTTGGACTAATAGTAAATTTAATGACATTTTCTGTTTATATTCACAGCTTAATAAAAAAAATATTGTAGTTCTCATTTCTTTGGTAATTATTTATAATACATACCATTTTATTTTTGCAACCAAATATACAAAACTTTAATTAAAAAAAAATAGATTTATGTCTTGATAAACTCAATCTTCTTTTTTTTCTAAATAGTAGAATTATTTAAAAAAATATATCGTGTATAAGACATATTCACAGTTTAATAATCATATTAATTCAGTAATACAAAGTTTAATATTTTCATGCATACATTTATTCATATTTTAACATAAAATTTATATAAACTATACAACTTAATACAATATATATTTAGTTTAATATATAAAATTTACAACATAACATAAGTAATGAAACCCTTATCATTTACGGCGACAAATCTGGTGCGAACCTACAAATTATTTCCTACATCAAGGCACAAAAGTATCTATGCAAGGAGTACTATGCTTTTCTAACTCACGTGGTTGATAAGAAACAAGAAGTGAGAGACTTCGAGAGCATCCCCGAAGCTTGTAATTTCCCTAACATTTTCCCCGATGATCTTCCAGGAGTCCCACCTGAAAGACAAGTCGAATTCATAATCGACTTTGTTGAGAGAAAAACTTTGAGACACACTTGAACAAAAACGGTTGGAACAAGTATATAGCGGAATAGTTAATCTTGAAGGATCTATTAGCTTAACAATAATATTAATAGTTAGGAGTTAGCGAGTTAGATGCGGAAAGTAATGTAATAATAATGACAACAATTGTTATATCAAGTATACACGTAAGTTGGTTCTTAACTTGGGATGCATTCAAACCAATGTTAGTAAGTGAGATCGAACTTAGTGAATAAGACACAAAGACTTGCTCCGAAGAGTGATTGCAATCAGATATATTTAAGTAAGAAGTGAAGAGTGAAGTGTGATAGAATGATAACTTCAGAAATTGTATTCAGATAGAATGCATAAGTTATCAGTGTTGAGAGATGTATTCAATACAAGAGAATAAGTCTCTATTTATAGAGACTTAGAACTACACTAGATTACAACTCTATAAGTAGTCATGCAAGGCATACTGATAATAGAGTGTATTACATAAAAGACAACAAAGTAATCTAGCTAATTTGACTGCGGTAGCTGACTCCGGTGTTGATGCAGTTGCGGTAGAGAAATGGTTGCGGTAGCTAAGTTCAATAGGGTCACTTCCATGATTCAACAGACTCAATCCCAGGAGCTACCCCTGTAGCCAAATCACCTTATCGTCTTGCACCGACAGAGATGTAAGAACTATCCAGCCAACTGAACAAACTTCTTAGCAAAGGTTTCATTAGACCATGTTTCTCACCTTGGAGAGCACCGATCTTGTTTGTGAAGAAGAAGGATGAATCTTTCCGTATGTGCATAGACTATCACGAACAAAACAAACCGACCATTATGAACTGATACCCTCTTCCGCGGATAGACGACTTGTTCGACCGACTTCAAGGAGCAAACTACTTTTCAAAGATTAACTTAAGATCCGGGTATCACTAGTTATGAGTTTTAGAGGAAGATGTTCATGGATTTAGTGTCTAAGCCCATAACTATAATTGGTATGTACTTGATCCGAGAGTAGCATGGTCCATATGGGTTGCATGGCAGCTGAACAATTTGTAAGGATGGACTTTTGAGAAAAAGGATATTCATGATTTATTAATATATTATAAGTTCTAAAATATTAATATGAAATCATATTATTTAATTAATATTGATCAAGAATTAATTTGGAATTAATTTTTGTGATTAAAAGAGATTAATTAATTTAACACCGAAATTTTTCAAACCAAATTTTTTTTCATTTCAAGCATAAAAATAACATGTCATATTTCCCGAAAATCTCAAGTATCAACATTAATACAATTTATATATCAAAAGTAGTTTACCACATAAACCAGGACCCTCCAAAATGTGTCTCCAAGCGAGTGTGTGTACAATCAAGTCGGGGCCTTCCCGCGACCATCGGAAGTACCTGAAACGCATAACACATGAAATGGTACGCACGAAGCTTAGTGAGTTCTCCAAACTACCAAAAACAGCTCATTAGGCACTCTAGGCTATAACTCGATAAGACCCTCCGGTCAATGTGTCTTAGTGGGACCCTCCGGTCTCAACTCAGTAAGCTCATAATAATAATACTCAGCATAAATCACAAAGACATAATGCAGAATATCAAATACCAAGATAAACACAATAAACAACTCAATCACACAAGGTACACCTCAAGGCAAGTATAGTGAGAACACTTACCTCGTAAATAAGCTAAGTGAATGAATACTCTAGCACACGAATCACCAAGTCTAGCCTCCTCCTAGTCACATAAGATAATCATATGTAATTAACTCTTTCAATTTAACATTTCACTAGGTTCTCTCTCTCTCTCTCTCTCTCTCTCTCTCTCTCTCTTTCTTTCTTTCTCTCTCTCTTGAAGTGGGAAAACACCAATTTACCCCTCCATGGTTTCCCAAAGACACAGTTGACCAAATTATAAGTCAACATAAGTCAAGCTCGAGTCAACAGTCCATGTTGACCTTACTCATCGAGTGCACTCATGAGACTCGACGAGTCTGCTCACCATCCGTAGAATCACTCAAAAGTATGTCTCAACTCGCCGAGTTGACTCGTCAACTCGCAGAGTTGCTGCATGATCAAAACCCTCGGGACAACCCCATCCGACTCGTCGAGTTGGCTTCTTGACTCGGCGAGTCCATTCAGACTCAACTCTTATTTAGTCCTTTTCGAAGCATAGAACCTCTCCAAACTCTGGATCTACACTCCTAAGGCTCATTTATCACATAAAGTCATATGCTTTATGATCATGCATGGCATTTTGGGCTTAAAATGCCAAAACACACCCCAAAAAGGTTTTTTCACTCAAGATCACTATTATGGTTGAATAAAGCAAGGACTTTTCGACTCTAGGGACCTCACATGGTCCAGATCCAAAGTTCAACCCTCTCAATGAGCATGGAACACTCAAGATCCTCATATTTGGGTGCAAAAACCCTAGATTCACCAAATCATGAGATCTATACAAAATAATGAGAAAGGTGCAAGCTTTATACCTTTCCCAAAAGCATTGAAGTGAAACAACCTCAGATCTAGTAGCACCATCTTGTCCCTTGGCTTGGAAATCTTCTATTCTCTTCACAAAATGAACAAAACACTCAAAATTTGCAAATCACTCTCTCTAGGCTCAAATGTCGTTTAGGGTTTTCTCTCAAGGAAGGGTAGTCGCAAATGAGGCTATAAGTGCCTTTAAATAGGCCCTAAACCCAGGGATTTAGGGTTTCTCATGCTACATGGTACATCGTGACTCTACTCGACGGGTTGGAGCACCGACTCGTCGAGTAGCTCAAAGGATAATTAAATAAATAATAACAAATGATATACATGGATGTCCGGATGTTACAATTCTCCCCCACTAGAATCATACTTCTCCCTCGAAGTCATGATCTGAAAATAACTCTGGAGACTGCTCTCGCATCTCGGACTCCGGCTCCCACGTAAACTCTGACCCTCTCCGATGTTGCCACTGGACCTGAACCAGGGGTTCCTCCTTGTTCCTCGAAACCTTCACCTTTCGATCCATGATCACAGTTAGTTTCTCAATGTAATTCAAGTGAGCGTCCACCTAAATGTCTTCTAATGGTACTACTGCCGTTTCGTCGGCTACACACTTCCTTAGCTGAGACACATGGAAGGTGTTGTGAATCTGACTCAACTCTGTAGGTAGCTCCAAACGGTACGCTACCCTACCCACTCTGGCGGTCACCGTGAAAGGACCGATGTATCGGGGCCCAAGCTTGCCCCATTTCCTGAATCGGATCAGCCCTTTTGCAAGAGGATACCTTAAGAAGGAGAAAATATCTAACCTTAAATTCAAGCTCCGATCGTCGCCTGTTTGCATAACTCTTCTGGCAACTTTGAGCCATCTGTAACGTCTGCCTGACCTGTTGAATATGCTCAGTCGTCTTGGGCTCTATCTCAGTGCTACCTATCACTCACTGCCCCACCTCTCCTGAATAGATAGGAGTCCGACACATTCTACCATAAAGGAGCTTAAAAGGAGGCATACCAATACTAGAATGGTGGTTGTTGTTGTAAGAAAACTCAGCCAATGGCAGATATGTGTCCCAACTTCCACCGAAGTCCAAAATGCATGCTCGAAGCATGTCCTCAAGCGTATGAATCGTCTTCTCACTCTGCCCGTATGTCTGCGGGTGGTAGGCTATATCGAAGTGCAATCTCGTACCAACTTTTCATGAAACTTCTTCCAAAACCTGGAAGTAAATCGTGCATCCCAATTTTGACACTATCGACGTCGGCACTCCATGCCGAGCTACCATCTCTATTACATATACCTCGGCCTGTTTCTCTGTAGAAGAACTCTCACTAATAGCAAGGAAGTGAGCGCTCCTCGTCAACCGGTCCACAATCACCCAAATGCTATTACATAACCCATCTGCATCAACACTGCACCCATCCCTGAAATAGACACATCACAATAAACTACGAAGTCCTCCACTCCCTCCATTAGGGCCAACACTGGAGCTTCGCACAATATCTGGTGAAGAGTCTCAAATGATGCCTATTGCTTAGGCCCCCAAAAAAAAGCAACGCCCTTCCGGGTGCACCTGGTGAGAGGGACCACAATCTTGGAGAAACGCTTGATAAATCTCCGATAGTATCCGGCCAATCCCAGAAAACTTCTGATCTCTGATGGAAATTCGGCACCTCCCATTGCATAACTGCCTCAATCTTGGCCGGATCGACCAAAATCCCATTCTGATTAACGAGGCGTCCTAGGAATTGGACCTCTCGAAACCAGAAGTCACACTTGGAGAATTTGGCATATAGCCTCTCCGATCTCAATACCCTAAGAACCTCACACAGATGCTCCTCATGCTGCTCCCTGGATCTCGAATACACCAAGATATCATCGATGAACATGATCACCGACCAATCTAACATAGGTATGCACGCCCGGTTCATGAGATCCTTGAACATTTCCGGTGCGTTGGTGAGCCCGAAAGGCATCACCACA
This sequence comes from Lactuca sativa, assembly GCF_002870075.4. Lineage (NCBI taxonomy): Eukaryota > Viridiplantae > Streptophyta > Magnoliopsida > Asterales > Asteraceae > Lactuca > Lactuca sativa. The sequence goes on along the minus strand of NC_056631.2, from coordinate 196,642,961 downwards.
AACTTGTAATGCCCATAACGATTTCTAAAGGCCATCTTCTGAATATCCTCCTCGGACACTCTCATCTGGTGATATCCGGATCTCAAATCAATCTTGGAGAAGCAGGATGCCCCTTGCAGCTGATCAAATAGATCGTCAATCCTTGGAAGTGGGTAACAGTTCTTGACCATCAACTTGTTCAACTCCTAATAATCAATGCACATCCGGTGCGAACCATCCTTTTTCTTGACAAAAAGGATCGAAGCTCCCCATGACGAGCTACTCAGTCGAATAAATCCCCTGCATTTCTGGCGGCGCAAGGCGATAAGGTGCCTTGGCGATAAGTGCTCCCCCGGAACTAAATCAATCCGAAACTCCACTTTCCTCTCGGGAGGCACCCCTAGTAACTCCTCAGGGAAAACATCATGGAATTCGCATACTATTGGAAACTCGGATCCAGAACTCAGCCTCTCTGACACGGTCTGCGAAGCCATCACATACGCATGGAATCCCATACAACCCTGTTGTAAACTCTTCCTTGCCCTGGCAGCAAAGCAGAAATCTTACCCAGATCTGGTACCCTCGCCATACACTATAAGCAATCCGCCACTAGGGTCTCGTATAGCCACTAACTGGTGCTCACAGTCGATCACTGCTCCAAAACGGATCTGCCATTTCATGCCCACGATGACACAAACATCACCCATCGCGATCGGTACCAGGTCGTTCGGAAACTTGACGACAAAAATCTCCAACACGCATCCTCGGAACACTTCAGTAGCAAAAAGCGCATGCCCATCTGCTATAGAAACCCTCAGAGGTCAACTCAATGCCTCACGCAGGTTGCCAATGTGACGACAAAAGGATATGGATACAAAGGATCGACTCACAACCGAATAAAATAACACTATAGCAGGTACAGAACTCACAAGAAATGTACCTAAATATAGCACAGGATAATCATAAAAAGAAGCGTAGGGTGAATAAATGGATAAATAGATAAATACATACCAGCCACAACATTTGGTGCTGCGCGGACCTTCTCCGCTGTCTGCTGGAAAGCTCTCCCACGAGCCTTCGGAACCTCGGCCTTCACCGGCGTAACATTCGTAACACACAATGCAGCAGGAGTGGAACCCTGGGCTGATCCCTAAACAAGATGTAGGCACTCGGCCTTCCAATGGCCGGTCTGATTGCAGTGGAAATAGACTGCAAAACCCTTGGGGCAATCCTTCGCCATATGCCTCTCCTTGCCACATTTGGAGGAAATCCCTGCTCGGAAAGATCCCTCGTGAATCTTCCCGCACTTGCCACAAGTGCGGCCCTTCTGGTCTCCTGGTCTTTGATCAGCGGGGAATAGCCCACTTGGCTGCCGGCTGCGATTGCACCGACTGCCAATCTCTCCCCTGAGACTCCGTGTCCTTCCTCGCCTGAGTCAAGCTCGACCTCTCTCCTTCTGGCATTCGCCTGAAGCTCATCGAATCTACATCAATACGAGTTCTCCATGAACTCCCGTATATCCGTCCTCAGTATGCTCAAGTATCGACTCATGCGAGCCTGCTCAGTCGCCACACGCTCAGGGCAAAACAACACCCTCTCGTGAAACATCCATGTAATCACAGTCACCGACTCTATCTTCTGTGTAAGAGACAGAAACTCCTGGGCCAACTGTTGCCTCTCCACAGGGGGAACATACTTATCACGGAACATCCCACCAAATCTCTCCCAAGTCACCGCAACATGCTCTTTAGGGGTGAAACTAGCTGTCACAAATTTCCACCAGTCCTTCACTCCCAAGCGAAGCTGGTTCAGCGCGAACCGTACTCTTAAATGCTCTAGGCATGAACAAGTGTAGAAACAACCCTTGATGTCAGAGATCCATCTCATCGCAGCAATCGGATCCTCAGCCCCATCAAACTTTGGTGGCTTCGTGTTGTTAGATTCCAGGTACAACAATGAGTCACCTCTCTGCAGTCTGGCAGCAGCGAGAACTACGGTGGCTGCAGCGGTAGTGGTCTTAGTAACAGCGGCACACCTCTCATCAAAATTATCAATCGAAGTGCTCTTAATAGACCCAAACATCTTAGGAATCTCTTCTCGAATAGCTGCGGCCACCTCCTCGTGAAAAATCCTGCGAATCTCATCATCATCACTAGTCCCACTGCTCCCGGGGTTGTGGCGTGTACCTACCATAATGTTTCTGAAACAAAACACAAAATCATCAAAGACTCGCTCGAGCATACTCACACTTGATCACCCATCCCCACGTGTTCATTACCTTCATGAAGATTCTTACTTGGGTTGCATACAAATCTGGTGTTTTTAGTAGTATGGGCCCAATACTACCTTCCATACCCGACCTGTAGTCACCCCAAGTCCTCCTCCTAGGATTCTAACTCCCAAGTACTCTATCTCTCTTAATATTAGGCTACTCTCATCTTAGAATTCTCTCTCTAAGGGCTCCTACTCACTACTCTTATGAGCACATACTCACAGCACATAACAGGTAACATCGACTCATAAGCTAAGGTATCACAAATCAGACAACCCTAGCCCTAAGATATGAAATACCTAGCTTATTATCTAGCATGTGTCACTTATCATTTCATAATTATCTCATAATACACTAAGTAAGGGTATTTTGGGAAATCACCATTCGGGCTCTGGCTGATTGTACACACTAATCCATCTCGATTTCTCTTAAAACTCTTCTCTATTATTTTTGAAAAATTCATTTCTTTTAAAAATTTCCTCAAATCCTCAATTTGAGTCCAAACACACCCGGAGGTGCATTCGAATCCCTCAAACCAAGGCTCTGATACCAACTTGTAACACCGAAAATTTTCAAACGATTTTTTTTTCATCTCAAGCATATAAAAATCACATGTAGTATTACCCGAAAATCTCAAGTATCAACATTAATACAATTTATTTATCAAAAGTAGTTTATCACATAAACTAGGACCCTCCAAAACATGTCTCCAAGCGAGTGTGTGTACAATCAAGCCCGGGCCTTCCCGCGATCATCGGAAGTACTTCAAACACATAACACATGACACGGGAAACACAAAGCTTAGTGAGTTCCCCAAACTACCACATACATCTCATTAGCCACTCTAGGCTATAACTCGATAAGACCCTCCGGTCAGTGTGTCTCAGTGGGACCCTCCGGTCTCAACTCGGTAAGCTTATAATAACAATACTCAACATAAATCACAAAGACGTAATGCAGAATATCAAATACACAGATAAACACAATAACCAAATCAACCAAACAAGGTACCACTCAAGGCAAGTATAGTGAGAAGACTCGCCTCGTAAATAAGCTAAGTGAATGAATACTCTTGCACACGAAGCACTAAGTCTAGCATCCTCCTAATCAAATAAGATAATCGTATCTAATTAACTCTTTAAATTGCACATTTCACTAGGTTATCTCTATCTCTATCTCTCTCTCTCTCTCTCTCTCACTCTCTTGAAGTGGGAAAAGACCAATTTACCCCTCCATGGTTTCCTAAAGATAAGGTTGACCAAATTATAAGTCAACATAAGTCAGACTCGATTCAACCGTCCATGTTGACCCTACTCGTCGAGTGCACTAATGGGACTCGATGAGTCTGCTTGCCATCCATAGAGTCACTCAAAGTTCAGTCTCAACTTGCCGAGTTGTTGCACGATCAAAACTCTCGGGACAATCCCATCTAACTCGTCGAGTCGGCTTCTTGACTCGGTGAGTCCATTTAGACTCAACTCTCATTCATTCATTTTCGAAGCAGAGAACCTCTCGAAACTCTGGGTCTACACTCCTAAGGCTCATTTATCACGTAAAGTCGTAGGCCTTACGTTCATTGTAGCACCCGCTTCCTGGTATGTATTTTATTTTCGTAATTTTTCATTTTTGGCCTCGGACTCGGCGAGTTGAAGGCCCAACTTTCCGAGTAGAAGCGGGATGAGACGCGGGATTTAAGTGATGGACTCGTCGAGTCGAGTCCCAGAATCGACGAGTAGACTTTGTCTAGACAAAACCCTAAACTGAGGGTTTGCACCCTATTTAAACAACCTTATACAACCTCCATCGTCCCTTATGCTTCCAGAAACCCTTTATAGAAAACCCTAGCCGTTATCGAAACAATCTAAGTCATTTTGGTGGATTTTGGCGTTGGTGGTCTTAAGAAGGAAGGAGAAGAGCTTGAGGACACAAGAGGAGACCAGAGGGGTTCAAGTTTGTGCTTCATTTTCTATCCACAGAAGGTATAAAGTTGCTAACTTGCTTGTTCAATTGCTTAATCCCATTTTCTAGAGATTTACGACTTTTATAAGCCATTTTAAGTAGCCAACCATAAATACAAGCACGATTGGGGACAAGGCTTTGGATCTAGGTCCTTTGAGGGGTCTCAAGGCAGAAAGTGGGTGCTATTCCACCGAAGGAAGACTCCATGCAACCCAAGAGCTTGTTCTAGGACCTTTTGGACTCATAGTCCCATGCATGCATGTAAAGTTTGTAACTTTACGTGCTAGAACGATTGTAGGAGCCTAGATCTATCCTTTGGTCATGAGTTGTACATTAGAAATCAAGTATATAAGGTGTAGACGTGACTAACTCGGCGAGTCCGTTCTTGGGACTCGACGAGTCCAAGGCTTTGAGTCCCATATCTGTCGAGGGTCATAAGAAATCAGTTGGGTGTTAGTAGGGTTGTAGCAGGACATAAAGAGTGACCCAACGCATTGGACTTCATTTTAGACCTGGAGTTCATGGGACTCGACGAGTGCTAGAACAGACTCGGCGAGTCCAAGTCAATCTCCCAACCCTTGAACATGAACCCGACGAGTTGTTCATACAACTCAGCGAGTCGAGGACAGGACATGTTCTTAGGATGATGACCGGCTCGGCGAGTGTTCATACCGCTCGACGAGTCAGATAAAGTTTCATCTGAGGTTGTGTTAGAAGGAGAACTCGTCGAGTCGCCGCTAAACTCGACGAGTAGGGACGCGGATGAGGACAGTTGAATAGGTAGGGACTCGACGAGTTGATGACCCAACTCAGCGAGTCGGGTCACTTCGAAGTTGATCTTGACGTTGACTTTGACTTTGACTTGGACTTGGTCTGGGGTAAAGTAGTCATTTTACCCTAAAGGGTAGATATCAGATTCTGATTAAGTGTTTTGTGGGGAATATAGCCTGAGGATTTCCGGAGCGGCAGCAGTTAGAGATTCCCCCACACAGATTATCAGCTGCTCCTTGTTTGAGGTGAGTTTTCCTTCTAGTAGGAACGGGTCTAGGGCAACAAGGCCGGCCCGTATAGAGAATATGTTAGTATTGAAGTGTGGGCAGAGCCTGTATCTCATAGTTGAGCGTGATTATGACATATGCTTGTATGATAGAACTGTTTATACTCGTTGTCTGTGTAATACTTGTATGTTATGGTTTAGTAGCTGAGTGTGGGCGAGGCCCATATCTCTCAGATAGTGGAGTGTGAGCGAGGCCCGTATCTCCCAGCTAGTAGCGTGTGGGCGAGGCCCGTATCTCCATGAGTGTTGGCGAGGCCCGTATCTCCTAGCTGTTCATTATATGTGTATGGTACGTGGTATTATGGGGGAGCTCACTAAGCTTTGTGCTTACGGTTTTCAGTTTTGTTTTAGGTACCTCTTCTTCGTAGGGGAAAGAGCTGGCGCGGTAGCTGAACATCTTACATACACCCCATATTCTGCACTATGAGTTTCCTTGGGATTGTGCTATGACATTATCACTATTTACAATTTGGATTTTCAGACATCATACATAGTTTTATGAGATGTTATGATTTTATAATGTTTGCATCTGAATGATTTAATTAAAGTAGTTTATAAAAGTGATATTTTTGGGCGTGAAAATTGGGCTGTTACAAGTTGGTATCAGAGCGCTGGTTTGAGGGATTCGGACGCACCTTTGGGAGTGTCTGGACTAAAATCGAGGGACTAAAATTTTTTTACAAAAGAAAATGATTTTTCTAAAAGTTAAGATAAAGTGTTTTGTAAAAGAACAAAGTGTGTGATGTGCGCGACCGGTCGAGATCAAGTAAGTATTCCCCAAAGTAGCCATACAAGTTTATGTTATGATTATCAGTTTCTGTTTTGGTAGAACATCATGTTAGATTAGGAATAAGGATCTAGATAGGATGCCTTATGTCCCTATTGTATGAGTATCATCTTTATGAGAACTGCATGCTAGTTTAGGGCTAAGGATCTAGGAAGGATGCTTTATCTGCCTGTTATATGCGTACCAGCTTATTGAGAACTGCATGCTAGTACAGATTAGTCAATTATGATAGCCAAAATAGTATATACTTGATTATGTGTACTCAACGCCCGAATGATGCTTGCTTTGTGCTTTTAGGAGTTCTAGTTGTCTATCACTAACTAGTAAACGAATATGTTAAGTTACATATTGCAAGGACTAAATAATTTCAGAAGGTTGGGTCTAACTCTGTTTCGCAGCTCTTGTTTGAGTCCAACCGTTGTAAGGTAGGATCTCTCATTCAAAGAATTATCTAGTCTGAGTAATATGTAATAGTATTCGCGAGCTAGTTAAGGGAAGAAAACATGGACTTCTTATGCAGCTGATGGTGGAGAGTGGGTTGGCGATTACCTAGGGCAAGCCTAGGACGAGATTAGCATGAGATCAGCAGCAGTAGTAGAAGGAACTTGGTGGAGTCGAGGCGGTTCTTGAGGAAAGTACGGATAAATGTGGAAGGTAGTATGGGCCCGTACTACTGAAAGCAGAGGATCCGTACTTGAATCAAGGAAGGCTGAGGCAGGACCAGGGAACTTGTGATGTGTGAGATCCCTCTAGATGTATCAGTATCACTAACGGTTGTCAACGTATTGCAAAATGGTGGTACTATGCTCGAGGCCAGCAGTTGGCAGTTCAGGAGAGGGATCGGGTTCGGGCTCAGGTTCCGAACCAGTGGATGAGAGGCTATGCGAGTTTATCGCGTCCGAGATCACTAGAGGCATCCTTGATGCGACCCCAGTCATCTTTGGGTCGATCAAGGAAGGGATTGTCGAGCTTATGGAGGATCGCCTCCGGGAATTCAGGAGCGACATGGCGACCAACTGGTCGGGATCACGCACACTGTCCTTTAAGGACTTCAGGGGCAGTGGTGCACCAGATTTTCATGGGGCGAAGGACCCCATTGTGGCCAGATGGTGGATTGCAGACATTGAGTCTGCACAGTTGACCACCTTCTGCCCTGAGGGGTCGAAGGTGAGATATGCAGCAGGATGTTTAAGAGACAGAGCCAGAGATCGGTGGGAGTCGGTCGGTGACTCCCTTGGAGCCTCAGCTATTCAGGCTATGACATGGCCGGACTTCGTGACCAGATTTCGGGATGAGTTCGCGCCTGTTGTGGAACTCCAGCGACTAGCCTGAGAGTTTCTCGATATTAGGCAGACTATTGAGTCCGTGGCGGAGATCACCACCAAGTTTCGAGAGAGGGATTTATTGATGCCTCAGTATGCAGGAGATGAGGATATGAGGAGGGCCCGCTACCACGACATGTTGCGGGCCGACATTCATGAGCATGTCAGCTTCTCTGCTTGCCCCACCCTGGATTCTATGATTGCCAAGGTGAGGGAGAGAGAGATTGACCTAGAGCACATTGGTAAGAGGAAAGCTGAGGAGGGATTGGTGACTGGGAATTCGGGGAAGAAACCCAAAGTGCTGGATGGGAGGCCAAAAGGCCAGCTGGGACAGGGCCGCTGCAAGAAATGCGACAGGTCTCATGAGGGAGCGTGCAGGATGGGATCGTTTGGCTGCTACAAGTGCAGCAAGACGGGGCATTTCAGTAGGGATTGTACTGCCCATACATCCACTATTCAGACATCTCAATTGATGTGTTTCCACTGCAGCTAGAGGGGCCACAAGAAGGCCAGTTGCCCCCAGTTGACAGCAGCAGCAGCGCCAGTGAAGGCGTCAGCTCCAGCGACCTTGCAGATTATGGATGGCCGGCAGGGCAAGGCAGAGGCTCCAGTGGTGAGGAGTCGTGCTTTCCAATTGACGACAAAGGAGGCACGCACTGCACCTGACGTGGTAACAGGTATGAGTCTTTCCCTCTGATTTATTTATATGATGTATTTGATATTGGTATGTGCTCTGTTTAGGATCGTTCCATGTGAACGGTATCCCAGTTCAGGTATTGTTTGATTCGGGTGCTACCCGATCGTTTTTTTCTCTTGCACTCATCAAGAGGTTTCCCGAGCCATCAAGCATGTTGAATTTCTCTCTAGAGGTAGAGATTGCCGATGATCGATCAGTGCGAGCATCAACGGTATTCCGAGATTGTGTGCTGAGATTATTCAAGGAGTGCTACCTGGTAGACCTGGTCCCCATACCTTTACGGGGGAACAAGGTTATTATCGGTATGGATTAGCTAAGACCCAATGGGGCAGTGATCGACTGCGCGTAGTAGTTGGTGCGGATCAGGACCCCAAGTGGGGGAGAACTGGTGATTCAGGGCAAGAGGCCACAGCGAGGACCAGCTTTGTGTTCGGTGGTAAGGGCTAGGCGTTACCTTCAGCAGGGTTGCGCAGGATATGTCGCTTATGTCACGGATACCCGGGAGGTAGGTAGGGCGATGGTGAGTAACATCCCGGTGGTGCGAGACTACACATAGGTGTTCCCAGAGGAGCTTCCTAGGGTACCCTCAGAGCGACAGCTGGAGTTCAGGATCGACCTAGTCCCTGGTGCGGCTCTAATAGCCAAGGCACCGTATCGGTTGGCACCTCCTGAGATGCAGGAGTTGTCTACACAGCTGCAGGAGCTGTTAGACAAAGGATTTATTACACCGAGTAGTTCTCCTTGGGGAGCCCCGATTCTGTTTGTGAAGAAGAAGGACGGGTCGCATCGGATGTGTATAGATTATAGGCAGCTGAATAAGGTAACGGTGAAGAACCGTTACCCACTCCCGAGGATTGACGTCCTCTTTGACCAGTTTTAGGGAGCATCTTGGTTTTCCAAGATTGATTTGCGCCCGAGTTACCATCAGATGAGGGTCAGAAGGAGGATCTATAGAAGACTGCGTTTCGGACTCGTTATGACCATTATGAGTTTGTGGTGATGCCCTTCGGGCTCACCAATGCTCCTGCCGCGTTCATAGATCTCATGAATCACGTATGTAGGCCGATGCTGGACCAGTCTGTGATAGTATTTATCGACGACATCTTGGTCTATTCCAAGACACAGGAGCTGCATGAGGAGCATCTGTGAGAGGTTTTGGATACTCTGAGGAGGGAGAGCTTGTACGCCAAGTTCTCTAAGTGTGAGTTCTGGTTGCGCGAGGTGCAGTTTATTGGGCACCTTGTCAATCAGAACGGGATTCTGGTCGACCCGGCCAAGGTGGAGGCCGGAATAAGATGGGAGGTTCCAAAATCTCCATCTGAGATTCGGAGTTTCCTGGAATTGGCCGGATACTATCGGAGATTCATCCGAGATTTCTCCAAGATAGCCGTGCCATTGACTCGGCTAACGAAGAAGGTCGTAGTCTTCCGTTGGGGGCCTGAGCAGCAGGCTACATTTGAGACCCTGAGGCAGAGATTGTGTCAGTTGGCACCTCCTGAGATGCAGGAGTTGTCTACACAGCTGCAGGAGCTGTTAGACAAAGGATTTATTAGACCGAGTAGTTCTCCTTGGGGAGCCCCGATTCTGTTTGTGAAGAAGAAGGACGGGTCGCATCGGATGTGTATAGATTATAGGCAGCTGGATAAGGTAACGGTGAAGAACCGTTACCCACTCCCGAGGATTGACGTCCTCTTTGACCAGTTTTAGGGAGCATCTTGGTTTTCCAAGATTGATTTGCGCCCGGGTTACCATCAGATGAGGGTCAGAGAGGAGGATCTATAGAAGACTGCGTTTCAGACTCGTTATGGCCATTATGAGTTTGTGGTGATGCCCTTCGGGCTCACCAATGCTCCTGCCGCGTTCATAGATCTCATGAATCACGTATGTAGGGCGATGCTGGATCGGTCTGTTATAGTATTTATCGACGACATCTGGGTCTATTCCAAGACACAGGAGCTGCATGAGGAGCATCTGCGAGAGGTTTTGGATACTCTGAGGAGGGAGAGCTTGTACGCCAAGTTCTCTAAGTGTGAGTTCTGGTTGCGCGAGGTGCAGTTTATTGGGCACCTTGTCAATCAGAACGGGATTCTGGTCGACCCGGCCAAGGTGGAGGCCGTAATGAGATGGGAGGTTCCAAAATCTCCATCTGAGATTCGGAGTTTCCTGGAATTGGCCAGATACTATCGGAGATTCATCCGAGATTTCTCCAAGATAGTCGTGCCATTGACTCGGCTAACGAAGAAGGTCGTAGTCTTCCATTGGGGGCCTGAGCAGCAGGCCACATTTGAGACCCTGAGGCAGAGATTGTGTGAGGCGTCGATATTGGTCCTGCCAGAGGGTGTAGAGGATTTTGTGGTATACTGCGATGCGTGTATTTCGGGTTTAGGCGCGGTTGTGATTTAGAGAGGGCGCGTTATTGCCTACGCTTCGAGCCAGTTGAAGCCTCACGAGGCGAATTACCCGACGCATGATTTAGAGGTGGGGCTATTGTATTCACCCTCAAGATTTGGCGTCATTACCTATATGGGGTTCGTTGTACCATTTACACGGACCATAAGAGCCTGAGATATCTCATTGACCAGCCAAATCTAAATATGAGGCAGCGTCGGTGGCTTGACGAGGTAAAGGATTATGATTGTGAGATCCTTTACCACCCGGGGAAGGCCAACGTGGTGGCCGATGCGCTTAGCTGCAAAGCGGTGCCGATCAGAGATATATGCATGCAGATGACAGTAGTGACCCTGTTATTGGAGCAGATCCGAGAGGCCCAGTAGGAGGATAAGAAGGAGGAACATCGGAAGAGTGAGAATATAATGGGTCAGGTTTCCTCCTTCGACTATGACAGAAGGGGATTTTTGACATTACACCGCAGGGTGTGGGTTCCATACCTCGGAGGCGTGCACCAAGTTTTGATGGAGGAGGCGCACAAATCCCGATTCTCCATTCATCCCGGGGCGACGAAGATGTAAAGGGATCTTCGTCTTGGTTATTGGTGGCCCTGCATTAAGCGGGATGTAGCGTGGTATGTGGAGCGGCGCTTGACCTGTAGGAAAGTCAAGGTCGAGCACCAGAGGCCACACGGCAAGATGCAGCCGTTGGATATTTCCCTGTAGAAGTGGGAAGATATTACTATGGATTTTATCACCGAGCTTCCCAGGACCGCGCGGGGAGTGGATTCCATATGGATCATCGTGGATCGGTTGACCAAGAGTGCCCATTTTATACCGCTCCAAGACAGCATATGGCCGAGAAGCAGGCCAATATTTATATTCGAGAGGTGGTGGCTCGTCACGGGGTTCCGGTATCCGTGATTTCTGATAGGGATGTTCGGTTCACTTCCAGGTTTTGGAAGAAATTCCATAACGAGTTGGCTATTCGGCTGCATTTTAGCACCGCCTTTCACCCGCAGACGGATGGCCAGAGCGAGCGGACCATCCAGATTCTGGAAGATATGTTGCGAGCGTGTGTGCTAGATTTTGGTGGTAGTTGGGATACTTACCTTCCGTTGGTTGAGTTCTCCTACAACAACATCTACCACGCGAGTATTGACCGTCCTCCCTTTGAGATGTTATATGGGAGGAAGTGTAGGATCCCGATATGTTGCGACGAGGTTGGCCAGAGGGTCATGGGGAGCGCCGAGGTGGTGCTCAAGATGACAAAAAGAATTCAGCAGGTCTTGAGCAGACTTCAGACTGCACAAAGCCGACAGAAAACTTATGCCAATAAACGTCATTCAAACTTGGAGTTCTAGGTCGGGGATATGGTTCTCCTGAAGGTGTCGCCATGGAAGGGCGTCATCTGATTCAGGAAACGGGGCAAGTTGGGTCCCAGGTATATTGGACCCTTCAGGGTTATAGCCCGGGTGGGCAAGGAGGCATATAGGTTGCACCTGCCAGCCGAACACAGTCAGATTCATAGTACTTTGCACGTCTCCCAGTTACGGAAATGTTTGGCATATGACTCGGCAGTGGTACCATTTGAGGATATTTAGGTCGATGACAGCCTGAATTACATTGAGCGACCTGTAGCGATTCTTGACCGGAAGTCGAAGGATCTGAGGAACAAGAGGGTGGAGCTTGTAAAGGTGCAATGGCAGCACAACAATGGCTCGGAATGGACCTGGGAGCTAGTGGATTAGATGATGGCGCATTACCCGGAGCTATTCCAGGATCGAGCAGCAGACTTCGAGGACGAAGTCTAAAGTAAGTGGGGGAGATTTGTAGCACCCGCTTCCTGGTATGTATTTTATTTTAGTAATTTTGCATTTTTGGCCTGGGACTTGGCGAGTTGAAGGCCAAACTTGCCGAGTAGAAGCGGGATGAGATGCGGGATTGAAGTCATGGACTCGTCGAGTCGAGTCCCGGACTGGACGAGTAGACTCTATCTGGACAAAACCCTAAACTGAGGGTTTGCACCCTATTTAATCAACCTTATACAGCCTCCATCGTCCCTTATGCTTCCAGAAACCCTCTATAGAAAACCCTAGCGTTATTGAAACAATCTAAGTCATTTTGGTGGATTTTGGTGTTGGTGGTCTTAAGAAGGAAGGAGAAGAGCTTGAGGACACAAGAGGAGACTAGAGGGGTTTGAGTTTGTGCTTCATTTTCTGTCCTAAGAAGCTATAAAGTTGCTAACTTGCTTGTTTAATTGCTAGATCCCATTTTGTCGAGATTTAGGTCTTTTATAAGCCATTTTAGGTAGCCAGCCATGAATGCAAGCATGGTTGGTGATAAGGCTTTGGATCTGGGTCCTTTGAGGGGTCTCAAGGCAGAAAGTGGGTGCTATTCCACCCAAGGAAGATTCCACACCACCCAATAGCTTGTTTTAGGACCTTTTGGACTCAAAGTCCCATGCATGCACGTAAAGTTTGTAAATTTACGTCCTACAACGATTGTAGGAGCCTAGATCTATCCTCTGGTCATGAGTTGTACATCAGGAATCGATGATTTAGGGTGTGGACGTTACCAACTCAGCGAGTCCGTTCTTGGGACTTGACGAGTCCAAGGCTTTGAGTCCCATATCTGTTGAGGGTCAAAAGAACTCAGTTGGGTGTTAGTAGGGATATAGCAGGACAAAAAGAGTGACCCAATGCATTGGACTTCATTTTAGACCTGGAGTTAATGGGACTCTACGAGTGCTAGAGCAGACTCGGCGAGTCCACGACAATCTCCCAACCCTTGAAGATGAACTTGACGTGTTGTTCATACAACTCGGCGAGTCGAGGACACGACGTGTTCTTAGGATGATGACGGGCTCGGCGAGTCTTCGTACCGCTCGGCGAGTCGGATAAAGTTTCATCTGAGGTTGTGTTAGAAGGAGAACTCGTCGATTCGTTACTAAACTCGACGAGTAGGGACGTGGAGGAGGACAGTTGAAGAGGCAGGGACTCGACGAGTTGACGACCCAACTCGGCGAGTCGGGTTACTTGGAAGTTGACCGTGACGTTGACTTTGACTTTGACATGGTCTTGGTTTGGGGTAAGTGTTTTGTGGGGAATATAGCTGGAGGATTTCCAGAGCAGCAGCAGTCAGAGATTCCCCCACACCGATTATCAGCAGCTACTCATTTGAGGTGAGTTTCCTTCCAGTAGGAACGGGTCTAAGGCACCAAGGTCGGACCGTATAGACAATATGTTAGTATCGGAGTGTGGGCAGAGCTCGTATCTCATAGTTGAGCTTGATTATGACATATGCTTGTATGATAGAACTGTTTATACTCGTTGTCTGTGTGATACTTGTATGTTTGGGTTTAGTAGCTGAGTGTGAGCGAGGCTCGTATCTCAGAGATAGTGGAATGTGGGTGAGGCCCGAATCTCCCAGATAGTGGAGTATGGGCGAGGCCCGTATCTCCCAGCTAGCAGCGTGTGGGTGAGGCCCGTATCTCCTAGTTCTTCATTATTTGTCTATGGTATGTGGTATTATGGGGGAGCTCACTAAGCTTTGTGCTTATGGTTTTCAATTTTGTTTCAGGTACCTCTTCTTCGAAAGGGAAGGAGCCGGCGCGGTAGTTGCACATCTTCCACACACCCCAGATTCCGCACTATGAGTTTCCTTGGGATTGTGCTTTGACATTATCACTATTTACGATTTGGATTTCAGACATCATATATAGTTTAATGAGCTGTTATGATTTTACAATGTTTTCCTCCGAATGTTTTAATTAAAGTAATTTATAAAAATGAAAATTTTGGGCGTGAAAATTAGGCTATTACACTCATGCATGGAATTTTGGGCTCAAAATGCCAAAACACACCCCTAAAAGGGTTTTTCACTCAAGATCGTTATTATGGTTGGTTAAAGCAGGGTATTTTGGGCTCTAGGGACCTCACATGGTCCAGATCTGAAGTTCAACCCTCTCAATGAGTATGGAACACTCAAGGTCCTCATATTTGGGTGGAAAAACCCTAGATTCACCAAATCAAGAGATTTATACAAAATAATGAGAAAGGTGCAAGCTTTAAACCTTTCCTAAAAGCTTTGAAGTGAAACAACCTCAGATCTACTAGCACCCTCTTGTCCATTGGCTTCGAAATCTTCTATTCTCTTCACAAAATGCACTAAACACTATAAATTAGCAAAGCACTATCTCTCTAGGCTCAAAGGTTGTTTAGGGTTTTCTCTCAAGGAAGGGTAGCCCCAAATGAGTCTATACGTGCCTTTAAATAGGCCCTAAACCCGGGGATTTAGGGTTTCTCATCCCAGCGCCTACTCGGCGAGTCAACGCTCGGACTCGTCGAGTAGGTCATTAATCCTATGTGGCACATCGCGACTCTACTCGATTTGTTGGAGCACCGACTCGTCGAGTAGCTCAAAGGATAATTAAATAAATAATAACAAATGATATACTTGGAAGTTTGGATGGTACAATTCTCCCCCACTAGAATCAGACTTCGCCCTCGAAGTCATGATCGGAAAATAACTCTGGATACTTCTCTTGCATCTCGCACTCTGACTCCCACGTCAACTCGGACCCTCTCCGATGTTGCCACTGGACCTGAACCAGGGGTACCTCCTTGTTCCTCAAAACCTTCACCTTTCGATCTATGATTGCAGTTGGTTTCTCAATGTAATTCAGGCTCGCATCCACCTGAATGTCTTCTAATGTTACTACTGCCGTCTCGTTGGCTACATACTTCCTTAGTTGAGACACATTAATGGTGTAGTGAATCTGACTCAACTCCGCATCGAGATGCAAGAGTTATCCTCACAGCTCTAGGAGCTACTGTGAAAGGGTTTTATTAGACCGAGTAGTTCACTGTGGGGAGCGTTGATCCTTTTTGTCAAGAAAAAGGATGGTTCAGAGTGGATGTGCATCGATTACTGGGAGTTAAACAAGCTGACGGTCAAGAACCGTTACCCACTACCGATGATCTATGATTTGTTTGATCAGTTGCTGGGGGCGTCTTGGTTTTCTAAGATTGATTTGAGATTTGTGTATCATCAGATGAGAGTTTTCGAGGGGGATATTTAGAAGACGGCCTTTAGGATTCACTATGGGTATTACGAGATTGTGGTGATGCCTTTCGGGCTCACCAATGCACCAGCGGTGTTCATGGACCTCATGAACCGGGTGTGTAGGCCTACGTTGGACCAATCGGTAATCGTGTTCATCGACGACATTTTGGTGTACTCGAGGTCTAGGGAACAGCACGAGCATCATCTTCAAGATATTCTTGGAGTGTTAAGGATGGAGAGGCTTTATGGAAAATTCTCCAAGTGTAATTTCTGGTTACGAGAGGTCCATTTCTTGGGACAAATCATTAATCAGAATAGGATTTTGATCGACCCGACCAAGATTTAGGTAGTTATGCGATGGGAGGT
This sequence comes from Lactuca sativa, assembly GCF_002870075.4. NCBI lineage: Eukaryota > Viridiplantae > Streptophyta > Magnoliopsida > Asterales > Asteraceae > Lactuca > Lactuca sativa. Next base: position 196,627,068 of record NC_056631.2, on the reverse strand, counting down.
GCAGAGATCCCCATCCGAGATCAGGAGTTTTCTGGGTCTGGTGGGTTAATATCAGAGGTTTATCAAAGATTTCTCCAAGGTTGTCGTTCCTCTCACCAGATTGACCAGGAAGGGTGTTACTTTTGTCTGGGGGCCCAAGCAGCAGGCTTCATTCAAGACTCTTCGCCAGAGATTGTGCGATGTTCTGGTGTTAGCCCTTCTAGAGTGAGTGGAGGACGTCGTAGATGGGACATGTGATAACATATTCTTCGAGCCATATGAAGCTTCACAAGACGAGGTATCCCACCCATGATTTGGAGTTGGGGGCGGTCGTGTTCGCCCTCAAGATTTGGCGCCACTATCTTTATGGTGTCCGATATACCATCTACACAAATCATAAGAGCCTAAAGTACCTTATGGATCAGCCCAAACTGAATGTGAGACATATGAGGTGGTTGGATGTAGTGAATGACAATGACTGTGAGATTTTGTATCACCCTAGCAAGGGTAATGTGGTAGCCGATGTCCTGATTCATAGAGCAGCGAGTGCTCCGATCCGTGATGTGCGTATGAGGATGACGATGACGAATCCAGTCTTAGATACCATTCGAGATGCCCAAGTGGTGGCCATGAGACCAGAGAACCATAAGGGAGAGCGGGTGATTGGTCCGATTTCTGAGTTTGAGACTGATAGTCGGCGGCTTATGACATTCCGTGGATGGATATGGGTGCTATATAAGGGTGGAGCTCAATGTATTTTGATGGAGGGAGGCCCATAGGTCAAGATTCTCGATCCATCTTGGGCCACCAAGATGTATTTGGACTTAAAAAGGAATTATTGGTGGCCCTATATAAAGAGAGATGTGACATGGGTAGTCGAGAGATGCTTGACCTATCGCTAGTTCAAGGCAGAGCACCAGCGTCCCCATGGCCAGTTGCATCCTTTGGAGATTCCCCTATGGAAGTGGGAACAAATCTCCATGGACTTTATTACCAAGGTATCAAGGATTACGCGAGGTGTCAATGCGATATGGGTGATTGTAGACCGGTAGACAAAGAGTGCTCAATTCCTTGTTATAAGTGAGAGCTCTTCTACAGGAGAAATTAGTCGACATGGGGTGCCTACATCGATAGTCTCAGATCGGGATGTGCAGTTTACTTCCAGGTTTTGGAAGAAATTTCATGATGAGTTAGGTACCCGATTGCATTTTAGCACTACTTACCACCCACAAACAGATAGGTAGAGCGAACAGACGATTCAGGCGCTCGAGGACATGCTACACGCATGTGTTATGTACTTTGGTGGAAGTTGGGACACTTATTTACCCTTGGTTGAGTTTTCGTACAACAATTATCAATCCAGAATCAGTATGGCTCTGTTTGAGCTTTTATATGGGAGGAGGTACCAGACTCCCATCTTTTGGAGAGAGGTAGGGCAGAGAGTGATGGGGAACAGTGAGATAGTGCTCAAGACGACAAATCAGATCCAATAGGTTAGACAAAGATTACTGACAGCCCCAAGTCGTCAGAAGAGTTATGCAGGCCAGCGACGCTCAGAGCTAGAGTCCTAAGTTGGAGATTTTGTCCTCCTGAAGGTATCCCCATGGAAAGGGGTGATCTGATTCAGGAAGTGGAGTAAGTTGGTCCATAGATACACCGATCCTTTCAGAGTGGTTGATCGAGTGGGTAAGGTAGCATATTGGTTAGAGATGCGTGCAATGTTGACCCAGATTCATAACACTTTCCATGTGTCCCAACTGAGGAAGTGTGTAGCCAATGAGACGACAGTGGTCGCTTTAGAGGACATTTAGGTTGATGATCGCCTGAACTACATTGAGAAGTTGGTGATGATTTTGGATAAGAAGGTGAAGGTCTTCAAGAATTAAGAGGTTCCCTTGGTTCAGGTTCTGTGGCAGCATCGGAAGGGATCCGAGTGGACCTAGGATTCGGAGTCCGAGATGCATGAGCAGTACCCAGAGTTTTTTCCGGAGGATGACTTCGAAGGCGAGGTTTGATTCTAGTGGGGGAGAATTGTAACATCCCTACTCCCAGGTATAATATTTAATTAAATTATATGCATTTTGTCGGGGCAACTTGATGGGTTGGAGGCCCCAACTCGCGGAGTAGAGATTGAGTTGGGCGCATGATTTTTAGAGTCTACTCGATGAGTTGGAGGACCCCAACTCGACGAATAGGAGCTAAGTGTGAAAACCCTAATTTTCAGGGTTTGTGCCCTATTTAAAGGACCTTAAGCCTTTCATTCTGCCTCCCTTATCACCTTATCACACTGAGAGAGACCCTAATCGAGCTATTACCATCTATGTGAGAGAGAGGCTAAGATTGTATGTTTTAGTGAATTCTTGGAATGACATAGAGGATCAAAAGGCTTGGAACGAGAAGGAGCCCTTAGATCTAGTGTTCTTTCAATTCTTGCTGCTATTTGGAGGTAAAAAGCTATCACCTTAATCATTGTTTGGTTAGATCTCTTCACTAGGGAGTTTGTGGCCATTTCCATCTTTTCGTTGAGTCCTTAAGTTGTGTGCGCATGCCATGAAGCTGAGACCTCAGATCTGCACTTGGGCCGAAAGATTCAAGCCTTATCAAGCTATTGGCCAACTTTCACACATTAAACCCTCTATAGAGCTTTGTTTTGGCATTTTGAGCCCTAGATGCCATGCTTGGACGTAAAGCTTGCGGCTTTACATGATACTTCAGCCTTAGAAGGCTAGATCTAGAGTATGGGGACTTTGTTCTTCTTAAAACGTCTGAGTGAGAAAATGGACTGAAGGGACTTGACGAGTTGATGAGCCAACTCGATGAGTCGGTTAGGGTTTTTCCCAAATAGTCTGGATGCGTTACGAACTCGGCGAGTTGATGAGAGAACTCGGCAAGTTAAGATGGATTTTTCCCGATTTCTCAAAACAAACAAAGGAGCTCGACGAGTCACATAGATGCACTCGACGAGTTGGGTCAACATGGACCGTTGACTCGAGTGTTGACTTATGTTGACTTGTAGGGTTTTGTCAGGTTATGGATTATGGAGACGATGGAGGGGTAAAATGGTCTTTCACCCTTTTAGAGAATCAGAAAAGGGGTTAGCTTAGTATCATTGGATTTGTTGTTATAAAGTGTTAATTAGAGATGATTATGATATGTAGGCGGAGTCTAGACCGATCATTGAGTACAAGACCTAGAGGCTTACGTACGAGGTGAGTATTCTAACTATAGTTACTTGAGTGGTAATACTGAATGACCGGACGGTCTTGTATATTTACACTAATTTATATGATATCATGCATTTTATCTTTGTGATTTATGTTGTATAGTATTTTGTGCCTTATTGAGTTAGGACCGGAGGGTTCAACCCGAGTTGTGAGATCGGAGGGTCTCCACTGAGACACATTGAGTGGAGGGTCCTTATCAAGATATAGCCATGAGATGCTAATTATATGTGTGTGGTATTTTGGGGAACTCACTAAGCTTTGTGTTTATAATGTTGTGTGAAATGTGTTTCAGGGACCACTCAGGATCGCGGGAAGGCGCCGACTATATTGTACACACCAGCTAGAGATTATGTTTTGTGGATTCAGGGATATTATCAAACATTTTATTGTCTTGTGTTTTGAACAACTTATGCATTATGTGTTTTGAGAAATGCGAGATTGTGTTTTATGTGGTTTTACAAATGAAAATTTTATTTGAAAATTTAGAGTGTTACAATTACCCACCACCACCACCCACCCCATCAACCCCACCCACCACCCACCAAAGCCACCACTCATCACTACCGCCCACCCACTACCCACCATTATGACCACCACCAACAACCACCCACCACCCATCACCACCGCCCGCCTCCACCATCCATCACCATCACCAACTTCCACCACCCCCACCCTTCACCACCTATCACCACCACCCGCCATGACCACCAATCACCATCCACGGCCCATCACCACTACCTGCCTCCATCACCCATCACCACCACCCACATCCACCACCAAGACATCACCATTGATCACCGAAAACCACGACCACCACCTATCACCACCAACCACCTTCACCACCCATTACAATCACCCGCAACCACCACCTCACCCCATAACCCACTAAAACTACCATACACCATCACCATCATCACCACTAACCACCACCCACCCAACCACCACCACTACCTATCACCTTCACCCGTCTCTACTACCAATCACCACTGATTGCCACCGCCACCTTCCACCCATTATAATCACCACCCCACATGTCACCCACAGCACCCTTGACCACCATCACCACCTACTACCTACCACCACGAAACATCATTATACACCACCGCCACTCACGATTATCTGTATATAATCACATGTGAATATTTGTATTTAATCACATATGATTTATATGGACAATATTCTTTTTTGTAGATATAAATCATTTGATTAGATACATGTAATCACATGTGATTAGATATATTTAATCAAATATGATTAGACATATTTAATCACATGTGTCATTATTACATTCTCAATTCAATAATTAATTTTTGTCAACTTTAATCATATGTGATTAGATACATATAATAACATGTGATTATATGTATCCAATAACATATGATTTATATGAACAATAGTCATTTTTTATTTTTCGTTTCAATAATTTTTCTCATATATTTAATCACATGTGATTATAAGTATTTAATCACATATGATTAATGTGGACATACATTTTATTGATTCAATAGTTGTTTTCTTGTATATAATTACATGAGATTATATATATATATATATATATATATATATATATATATATATATATATATATATGTATATATATATATATATATATATATGTTTCATCACATATGATTTATTGAATCAAGAACGTGAAAACTAATTTTTTTTCACATAAATCGTATGTGATTAAATACTTGAGACGAACTATTTAACTAAAAACGCAAAAATGAATATTTTCCAAGAAATAAATAACGAGTCTTGTCCACATGAAGCATATGTGATTAAATACATATAATCACATGTGATTATACATAGCTAATCACATATGATTTATGTGGAAAAGATTCATTATTTCTTTGTCAATTCAATAGTTGTACTCAAGTACTTAATCACATGTGATTATATGTATCAAGTCACATACGATTTATATTGATAATATTCGTTTTCACATTTTTGATTCAATATTTTTTCTTATGTATTAAATCATATGTGATTGTATGTATTAATCACATATGATTAATGTGGAAAAAGAAAAACTATTGAATCAAAAAAGCGAAAATGATTCTTGTGTATAAAAATCATATGCGACTAAATGTACAAGAACAACTATTGAATGAGAATGAGAAAATGAATATTATCCAAATAAATCATATCTGATTAGATACATATAATGTCATGTAATTAAACACACAAGAACAACAACGTAATCGAGAACGTGAAAATAAATATTTTCCACATAAATTCTATGTGATTAGATACATATAATCACATGTGATTATATGTATTTAATCACATAAGATATATGTAGACAATATTTATCTTTATTTTCTCGATTCAATAGTTGTTCTCGTATATATAATCATATGTGATTATATGTATCTAATCACATATGATTTATATATACATCATTATTTTTTGTCCATATAAATCGTATGTAATTAGATACGTATAATCACATATGATTATATATATTTAATCATATATGCTTATAGTGGACAAAGAACAATTACTGAATCGAGAATGTGACAATGAATCTCATCCACAAATCATATATGATTGGATACATATAACCACATGTGATTATATGTATTTAATCAGATATGATTTATGTAGACAATTTTTATTTTTGTGGTTTCAATTGAATAATTGATTTTGTGTATTTAATCACATGTGATTATATGTATATAATCACATATGATTTGAGGTGGATAAGATTCATTTTTTCCTTCTCGATTCAATAGTTGTGCTCCTGTACTTAATCACATACAACTATACATATAATCACATATGATAAAATACATGAGAACAACTATTGAATCGGCAAAGCTAAAATGAATTAAGTCCACATAAATCATATGTGGTTAGATTCATATAATGACATGTGATTATATGTATTTAATCACATATGATTAATTTGGATAAAGATTTGATTTCGTGTTCTTGGTTTAATATCTATTATCGTGTATATAATTACAAGTGATTGTATGTATCTAATCACATATGATTTATATAGACGTCATTCATTTTTTCCAAATAAAATCGTATGGGATTAGAAACATAAAATCACATCTGATTAAATGTATTTACTCACACATGATTTAAGTAGAAAAAACAATTATTGAATTGAGAATGCAAAAATGATTCTCATCCATATAAATCATATGTGGTTAGATACACATAATCACATGTTATTTTATGTATCTAATCACATATGATTTATGTGGACAATATTTATTTTCGTGTTCTCGATTGAATAGTTGTTCTCGTATGTTTAATCATATGTGATTATACATATCTAATCACATATGGTTTATGTGAATAAGATTTAAATTTGTGTTCTCAATTCAATAGTTGTTATCATTTATTTAATGATATGTTATTTTATGTATTTAATCACATACGATTAATTTGGACAAAGAACTACTATTGAATCGAAAACACAAAAAATGAATATTGTGCGTATAAGTCATATGTGATAAGATCATATAATCCCATTGTGATTTAATACACGAGAAAAATTAAACAATCTAGAATGCATAAATTAATCTTGTTTGCTTGTCTCACTAGAAAAAAACTACATTCTGCCTTTCCTTGTTCGCTCTACCGGATTAGGGTATCCGTGAACAAAAATAGAAAACAAGTAATGCCTACATAATTCAGAGTTAATGTAACTCACCTCCTTGAACTTGAAATTTAGCTATAATGAGCAAGGTGGATCCTTTCCTTTCTGAGAACCTACACAAAAATTATAACATTATTTAGCCTGTGCTTTGTTGTATTAATCTTATAAAACCTATGTAGATATTTCCTTATTTTCTCTTTGATTGCAGTGCTCTGTTTGGGATATTTTTTCTTACCTTTCAACCAATTATTAAATTATGATAAAATTATATTGGTAAATTTCCCCCTTTTATCTTTTCAGAAATATAAAATCTCGTTCTAATGATTTTTGGTTTATTTTATATTAAATTTACAACTTAGTAACTTTTAGCTTTCACTTTTTGGACCACTCAACACTCTTGGAATAAAATGTACCAAAATGCTAAGAATTACATGAGTCCCTTTATATGTGGGAAACTATATAGCGATATCTAACTATAGGCTTTGGAATTTTTGCATTTGGAGTTTTGATGAATTTATTATGATTTTTTGAAGACAATGCATGAAATATGTGACAACATGGACCAGCCTGAGAAGGTTGCCACTTGTACCCCTCAAAGAGTTGCAATTTCAAATTGTGATTCAAAGTTTGAAGAAACCAGACACATTAAGATTTACAACAAAAACAAAATCTCATGATTTTTAGCTGTTGTTATTGAATTGTGTTGGGTTATTTAATTGATTGTGTCAAATTTTGTAATGTATGTAGCTAGCCTTTTTACGGTTTGGGTCTATCCATCCGTCTTGATGTTGCTAAGGTTAGGATTTAAATACTACATGCATGTATTGTATTAGGGTTAATTATTTTTGTGATTCCCTACCATGAGTTTACAGTAGAAGTTCTTCATCGAGCTCTTCTAAGACATTTATTCTTAATCATTCGACACAACTTTGATCATTGCATTCATTGTTTGATTTACTTTTCTGTTAAAAATCTTTCGATCAACTCTTATTTATTCTAATAATTGGTATCAAAGCAGGAGATTGTGTAAACCATACGCAATTCTTCTGTCGAGTGTTCTATGGTTTCCGCTTTTTTGGATCTGTTCTAGCTGTCTTCATCAATTTTCATTGATTGTAGACATTGGATCTTGATTCGTATTTTTCCTTAAACTCGATCAAAGTTTTACACGTCTGATTCTTTACAGGTTATTAGTGAATCAACATCATGCATTCAGAAGATCCTCATACTCTTTCCTTCAACCTATCTGGCAGTATTGGCTCCACAACCGGGATCCTTATTTTATGTCGAAAAGATTACGAAGTATGGGCGCTGCACTTTGAAGACTATATGTTTGGTCTTGAAGATCATGGTATGTTGATATGGGAAGCTATGACACATCAGACGTTCTCAGATACTGCTACCAATAAGGTTGTTAAAACTCAAACCGACTATAATGCTCTTCTTCTTGGGGTTACGAAATTTCCTCAAGATGAAAAGGATAAGATTTTAAGCATTATCAAGGCTATTAGAATTATCAAGTATACTCTACCACCAGACACGTTTAGATTGGTGAGTTCGTGTGAGTCTGCAAAGGAAATATGGGACAGGTTGAAAGAACTTTATTCCAGTGATGCATATCTTGAACTTTCTGTTCAAACATTCCTTCGTTCTAAGTTTGGTACTTTTTCCTAGCAGTCTGACAAAGAGCTTGATCAGACTTTCAGTTGCTTTGACCATCTTTTGAGCAGGCTGCTTAAGCACAACCTGAGGCGAGAAAAATTTCAGCAAAAGGTTACCTTTATGAATGGATTAAGACCTGAGTGGAAGGAGGTTGTTTCCACAGTTAAATATCATGAACAATTCAAGAATTATTCTTTGGCACAACTAGTGGGAATACTTAGGTCCTACGAAGATGAAGTAACACAGGAATGGAATGTTGTTTCTGGTATGGGTTCGTTGGCTCTGATTTCGAAGGGAAAAAAGATTGCAGAAGATGATTCATAGTCCGATCTCTCAGATTGAAAACTCTCAAAGGAGGAATATGCTTTAATGGTTTTTAATCCCAAAACATTCGCCAATGAGAACTTTGGACGTCGGAAAAACAGAAATTGGCAGGGAAATTACAGTCCTGAAAAGGCAAAGGATGAAAGCATCAACAACTCTCAAAAATATGAAGTAAAGAAGGAGAAAAAATGGTGATGGGGGGCTCCGACTATGACTACAACTATTGTCACAACACAAATCATTTGGCCAAGGAGTGCAAGTTGAGAAAAATGAATGTGAAGAAATATGAAGAAGATGATGAAACTTATTATCTCATAAAGTTAGAGGAACTTACAAAGAAGAAGAATGTAGATAATGCTATGCCTGATTTGATTATGCAGGAAGATGATGACGAGTTTGGAAGAGTGGAAGTGTGGTCGACGGATTCGGTGGATGAGGAGGTTCGCAAGCCCATGCATGGTGAATGCTGCGTTGCGAAGGAGGAGGTCCCTAAGTATGAGGGAAATGCTTGAGACTTTTGTGGAGAATTAGATTGACTGCTCTGAATTTGTTAAAAGTGAACCTGAATCTAAGAAGAATTTAATTTCTGAAAATTCAGTAGAGTATGTTCGTATCTCTGAAAATGGAGGTCCTATGATTTGAAAAGAAAAGACAACAGTTTTTCCAAAATTTCAAACTGTTCCAAATCAAGTTTTGGTTGGATAAGGTGTCTAAGTCCATAACTATATCTGGTATCTACTTGACCTGACCCGACGTGGTCCATTTGTGTTGCATGGCATCATGCATTTGGATAGCCTAAATGAGAGAAATAACACTTGTGATTTATTAATATATTATAAGTTCTAATATATTAATAGTATTATTTAATTAGTATTGATAAAGAATTAATTTGGAATTAATTAAGTGATCAAAAGAAGACTAATTAAATATATGGGTTGATTATGTAAATAATCCATAACATGTATAGTGCGCTAAAGGCTCCATGGGTTATCAAGTTGGGCTAAGGTCCATAGGATGCTCCATGGATGCTCCATGGGAGTTACAAACCCATGGGTCATGGAAATGAAGAGCCATGTTACATTAGGGTTTACATGGTGTAACCCTAAATGTAACACACTATATAAAGAACTTAACCAACACCAAAATCAGCTACACTAAAAAGAAAGAGGGTTAGGCCGTTTTAAAGTGTTCTACATATCTCTCAAAGTCATTCCAAAGCACTTGGTGTTGTGTGGAACGTTTGAGGCATCACACTTGGGGTGCTAGGCTCTCAAGGTTTTCAAGGAATCAAACCAAGTACAAGGTATGTAATTTTAGCCATCTTTTATGTTTAAAGTATTTTGCATGTATTTTAGACAAACATAGATTGAAGGTTTTCTAGGGTTGCATGCACACTTAGGAGTCTTAGAATGCTCAAAACACATAAATGGTATCAGAGCATAGACTTGTTTATTTGATACTTGATGCAAAATAGTGAAAAAAGTCAAAATTCTTGCTATCTGCACAGGGGACTCGCCAATTCCATGTGGGGACTCAACGATTCCAAGCATAAGTTCAACCAACTCGGCGAGTCAGTTCAAGCACTCGACGAGTTGGTCAGTTAGAGTGGAGATTTTCGACATTTGCGGCTAGAAATGGACTTGAAACATTACCCTAAACTGTTTTGGTGTTATATAACTTATTTGAGATGGTGTAATAGTTATTCTAATCCATTTACAATGGCTAATATCAAAATTACATGATTGTGTGTGTTCATATGTTCTTGGAAATTTTGATATGACTATTCATATTCTTATGAGTTCATGATAGATCATAAGAATTACTTGTATAATGCTTAATTCATGATCTTTATGTGTTTTAATGGATTCCATAACTTGTCCACAAGTTATCGATAACCAAAAGTCACTTTGTATTAAAACCACTAAGAGAACACATAAGTTACAAAAATGAAGAACCTTCATTTTAATAACTCATAAGTTATGAATTGAAAGGTTTTGTAAAGTTACAAAACTTGCCCTCAAGTTTTGGAACATGTAAAGTCATCTAATAAATTTTAGTTCCAACACCTAGAATTTTAAAATTTAAAATCCAACCCTTATACTTTATAATATTATAAGTTTAATAATAAATATATATGTATAAGATCAAGTCGTTTTACCATTAGTAGGTCTCATTCACAAAGCCGGTCTATAAGGGGGTATAAGGTTGTTGACTATAAAATGGCACCTTAATGGGTGTCCACTCTCACCCACTGATTCCTTGACTGGTGGAGGGTCGTTAGCCGAATGGGTAGGACAATGACTGAAAATTCTCATTAAAAGTATAATGATTATTATAAAGTAACAAAATGATTTTATAAATTCCCAATCTTAGTTACTTTAGGAAAATGTGAATAAGGTGCTAAACCATGAAATTACACTTTGCACTTTAATTAAGTTGTTAGTGGAGTGTGTGTGGTTAACCGAGACACTAACTTGGACTTAACAAGGTAGGAAAAGGGTGAGTTATGGTTTTTCATAGGTCGGTGGAGCGAGTGTGGTTAACCGACACATCGATTAAGTGAAAAACATTAAGGGTACCAAGTAATTTGTATGGTTACTTCACACCTTATTTTGTGATCCTCGGTATCCTAATCACAAAACATGAAGGGCACACTCGAGATTGAAACATGCCATTGAAAAGTTCAATGAATCTCAAAAGAATATAGAAGTTTCTAAATACCAAATAAAACCTAATAATCTGTATTTCGTTTTCATGGTGGAAATTGGTGAATCGTCATTCACCTACTTTTCAAATAAGTTATAGTTTGAATTACGTCATCCCTCTTCTAAGTTATAATATATTATGATTGGATCCTATCCCTAATATCACATTTGGGTGTTTTATTAAGGACTATCTATATATCTAAACTAAACTTTTTTTCTTCTTTTCAGATGTCTTCCAACAATGTTGCTTCTGGATCGAACCCTACTGGCTACTTTTCTCTCATGAATCTTTGTGGGAGAGTCATCTTTGATGGATCCAATTTTATAGATTGGATCAGGAACATCAGGATGGTCACTCGGTATGAGAATAAAGAATATGTTCTCAACAAGGAGCTTAAGGTACCCGAGCAAAATGCTACTCCTGAGGAGCTTGCTGAGTATGAGGCACATGAAAGAGATGCTACCAAAGTGGCATGCATCATGATGGCCACTATGACAGTCGAGCTCCAAAAGTCCTATGAGCACTACTATCCTTTTGAGATGTACCAGGATTTGATGGGCCGCTACCACCATAGTGCTCGTCAAGAGGGATATGAAATCATCTCCTCCAATATAACAACCCGAATGAAGGATGGTGAACCCATCACGGGCCACATGCGGAAAATGCAAAGATATGTGGACCGTTTTGATGAACCTGAATTTGAACTTCTCCGAGGAGTTGGCAATAGATATCATTTTGAATTCCTTACCATCGTATTATGTTCAATTCCGCATGACATATCACATGAACAAGGAAGAAGTCACCCTCAGCAAACTTCAAGGACTCTTGAAGACCGCCGAAAATGGTCTTAAAGGTAAGTCGGTTGTTACCACTCCTACTCCTACTCCAAACTCTGCACCTGTCCTGGCAAAAGGGAAAGGTAGAGGGAAGAAGAGGAAGAACCCTTCGAAGGGTACAAATGGTAAGACCCTTGATGGCTCCTCTTCAAGCGGAACCAAGAAAGTTTTCGTCACTCCCTCTGATCCTAAAGAGGCTGAATGCTTCTATTTCCATGAAAAGCTACACTGGAAGCGGAACTGCCCAAAGTACCAGCAAGATTTGAAGGATGGGAAAGGAAAGCCCAACCATGCAGGTATTTACACTATATTATCTAATGACTCACCCTATTCTAACTCTTGAGTCCTTGATACTGGCTGTGGTATTCATATTTGCTCTAATTTGCAGGGACTAAGAAGAAGTGAGAATGTGGAGCATGGAAAGATAAACTTGATCATGGGGAATAAGAAAGCTTCACCTGTCACCAAGATTGGAGTTTATACTTTATTGCTAAGTAGTGGATTTACTTTAGATTTGAATAAATGTTATTATTCGCCTGAAATGGCAACACATATTATTTCCTTTCATGCTTTGTACAAACAAGGGTTTAACTTCTCTTTTGATAACGAAGTTGGTAGAATAAATGCTTTCTTTAATAATGTGTTTTATTTTAAAGCATTACCTTGTGATGGTGTGTATGAATTTGTGTCTATTGTAGATAACTTAGGAAATAATGTGTTGTGTATTGATTCTACTAATGATAATAATTTGGATAAAGCATCATTATGGTATTATCGTCTTGGACATGTAAGAAAGAAACGCATAGGCCAACTCCAAAAGGATGGAGTCTTGGAGTCATTTGACCTAAAGCCATATGATAGTTGTGAATCATGCTTACTTGGAAAAATGACAAAGTCACCCTGCACATGTTCTTGTGCTAGGGGTGTAGGTTTGTTGGATCTAGTGCACACAGATGTGTGTGGACCCTTGCCACAAGGGATGTTAATCATTATTATGTGACCTTAACAGATGATTATAGTAGATATGGATATGTCTACTTAATGAAGCATAAATCAAAGACTTTCGAAAGGTATAAAGAGTTTAAACAGGAAGTCAAGAATCAATTGGGTAGGAACATTAAGATGCTTCGATCTGATTGTGGTGGTCAGTATCTTAGTACAAAGTTCCTTGACTATCTTAGAAAACGTAGGGTTATCTCACAATTGACACCTCCCAGGACACCACAGTTGAATGGTGTAGCTGAGAGGCGTAATTGAACCATGTTGGACATGGTTCGTTCCATTATGAGTCGAGCTTCACTACCAATCTCATTCTGGTCGTATGCCTTAGAGACTGCTGCCCATATCCTTAATCTAGTCCTTAAAAAGAAGGTTGCCAAAACACCACGAAATGTAGATTGGAAAAGTTCCTAATCTAGACCACATTAAGATTTGGGGTTGCGAAGATTTTCTGAGAGAAGATACTCATGATAAGCTCAAACCTTGAAGTGAGAGGTGTATTTTCATCGGCTACCCACATAAATCCTTTGGTTACCTCCTCTACAGACCTATTGAGAATATGGTCTTTGTAGCAAGGAGGGGTGGAGAGAGAGAGAGAGAGAGAGAGAGAGAGAGAGTTCATAAGCCAAGGAAACAGTGGGAGGCAAATTGAACTTGAAGAAATTCAAGAGTCCAGTGGTGAACTCAAACCCTAGTAATCAACTTGAGGAGGAAACTCATGTTGATCCAGTTGACGAGTCTCTACCTCTGAGGCGTTCCACAAGGGTTAGGAATGCACCGGAGCATTAATATGGTTTTTATATTACTACGAAGGGTGAGACACATATCAGTGACGCGACACTGGTAAGTATGGATGAACCTAACAGCTATACGGAAGCCATGGCAGGCCCCGAGTCTGCTAAATGGAAAGAGGCTAGAGACAACTAGATACAATCCATGTATGACAATCATGTTTGAGAATTGGTTGACAATGTACCAGGTCGTAAGACAGTCGGGTGCAAGTGGATCTACAAGAAGAAGACCGACATGCATGGTAATGTACAAACGTATAAGGCGCGACTGGTTGCAAAGGGCTTTTCTCAAACTCCAGGAGTTGATTATGATGAGACCTTTTCACCAGTAGCCAAGATTAATTCTATTAGGGTATTGTTAGCCATTGCTACATTTCATGACTACGAAATATGGAAAATGGATGTCAAAACCTCTTTCCTTATTGCAAAGTTGGCTGAGGTGTTTACATGAATCAAAAATTGGGTTTTGTCAGTACAGAGTACCCTAATAGAGTGTGTAAGGTTGAGAAATCCATATATGGATTGAAACAAGTACCTCGCAGATGGAATTTTTTTAATTCGATGAGAAAGTCAAAGAGTTTGGCTTTTCGAGGAGAGAAGATGAATCTTGTGTTTATGTCAAGGCTAGTGGTAGTATAGTTAGGTTTTTGGTTCTGTATCTCGATGACATACTACTCATAGAAAATGACATCCCGACTCTGCAGGAAGTTAAGTCCTAGCTTAGGAAGTGTTTTGCTATGAAGGACCTTGGAGAAGCTGCCTATATCCTAGGGATAAGGATTCTGAGAGACCAGAGTAAAAGAATAATTGGAGTTAGTCATAGTATATATTTGGATAAGGTGCTGAAGAGGTTCAGCATGCAAGATTTCAAGAAAGGAGAGTTACCCATCTAGAGTAACGTTAGATTGTGTAAGTCTTAGAGCCCGAATACGGAGGCTGAGATAGCAGAAATGAGGCAAGTACCTTATGCTTCTGTTGTAGCCTCGATCATGTATGATATGACTTGTACTTGTATGGATGTGGCCTTTGCATTGAGCATGGTCATCAGATATCAAGGGAACCCTGGTAAGGCTCACTGGACTGCGGTAAAGAACATCCTCAAGTACCTGCGGAGGACTAAGGACTAGGTCCTTACCCTCGGTGGGAGTGATGACTTGAGAGTTGTAGGGTATAGTGATGCTAGCATCCAGACTGATAGGGATAATTTCTGCACTTAGTCAGGCTGGGTCTTTACCTTAAACGAAGGAGCAATCACTTGGAAAAGTTCCAAGCAGGAGACAGTGGTCGATTTAACTTGTGAATCAAAGTATATAGCAGCAAGCGAGGCAGCAAATGAGACTATATGGCTAAAGAACTTCATCGGAGACCTTGGAGTTGTATCAGCTATAAAGGAGCCAATGGAAATTTTCTGTGATAGTGAAAGTGCAGTTGCCTTAGCAAAGTAACCAAGGGATCAAGGGAGATCCAGACACATTGACAGAAAATACCATTTCATCAGACATCGAATAGAAGAAGGACTCCTCGTGGCAAAAAGGGTATCATCGGATGACAACCCGACAGATCCCCTCATGAAGGGACTGGGTAGGGTTAAGCATCTCCAGAATGCAAGGAGCATAGGGCTGAGGGATGATATTAGTTTTAGTAGTTAGTTAACTTTGAAATTTGTAAAGTGTAATTGACATTTGATGATGAATAAAATTTTTGTTTATTTGTAAGTAAAGTGTTCTTATCTTTTGTCAATCGTTTACTATTATTTCTTTTGCATGTTTTGATTTCCAAAATATTTATATTGTGTTTTACATATTATTCAAACTATCCACAGTCGGTCGTATGTTGGAAGTAGACATGAATTAAGACTGTCATGAGGTTGTTGTAGAGGTCTAAGATGTTGGACATGGCCTCAACACTCATGAGTGCTCATAAGTTTTGAGTATTTGATTCAACCCACGCTCGCTGATATCACTTCATGGAATTTATCTCGAGTGATTGCGAGACGTTAATATCATATAAGTCTTCAAACCTAGAGATATGTCTTGTTGCTTATGATTTGGTTATGCATTGATCATACAAAAACGCATTGGTAACTCGATGTTATAAAACGTACCTTTGTGTGTGATTTAACAAGTAGTAGAAAAAGCTATGAGTCGAAGTTTATCTATTCCTTCTTGGATTAGAGGCGATATTTGGGCCCCTCGATGATTTTTTTGACCTATTTACCAGGCCCGATCAGAACTAAATTGATGTGTTAAATTAAGTTCTATGTCAAACAAATCGGAAATCGAGAAACAAACTGATGGACAATAAGTAAGACATTGTTCCATGTACTTTTCCTACTGATATCTAGAACAGAGGATTATATGATCACTTATCTTAAATGGCGTATCATCATCTTCCCAGTTCCGAGAGACCTTGGAAAGAGCTACGATTGCTGATCGGTTCCTGAAGTCATGCTTGCAGTTATAGTTACTAGACATATCCAAGTGGGAGACTGTTGTATAAGGTGTCTAAGTCCATAACTATATCTGGTATGTACTTGACCCGACCCGACGTCGTCCATTTGGGTTGCATGGCATCATGCATTTGGATAGCCTAAATGAGAGAAATAACAATTGTGGTTTATTAATATATTATAAGTTCTAATATATTAATAGTATTATTTAATTAGTACTAATCAAGAATTAATTTGGAATTAATTAAGTGATCAAAAGAAGACTAATTAAATATATCGGTTGATTATGTAATTCATCTATAACTTGTATAGTGGGGTAAAGGCTCCATGGGTTATCAAGTTGTGCTAAGGTCCATAGGATGATCCATGGGAGTTACAAACCCATGGGTCATGGAAATGAAGAGCCATGTTACATTAGGGTTTACATGGTGTAACCCTAAATGTAACACACTATATAAAGAACTTGACAACCACCAAAATCGGCTACACTAAAAAGAAAGAGGGCTAGGCCGATTTTGAAGTGTTCTACATATCTCTCAAAGTCGTTCGAAGGCACTTTGTGTTGTGTGAAACATTTGAGGCATCACACTTGGGGTGCTAGGCTCTCAAGGTTTTCAAAGAATCAGAACAAGTACAAGGTATGTAATTCTATCCATCTTTTATGTATAAACTTCCCCATGTATGATAGATAGGTTTATGAACCCTGGAAAAAGTATATTGCATGTATTTTAGACAAACATAGATACAAGGTTTTCTATGGTTGCATGTACAATTAGGAGTGTTAGAATGCTCGAAACCCATTAGTTTTCGCAACTTATGCATTGAACAAGAAACAAACCTTAGAATTATCGCCCCTTGTAGAAGAAGATAATGTTGATGGGCGAGACGAGTAATTTTGGTCCTCACCCATAGACAATGTTGATGAAACCAAAGGTCTTTTTGAAATGACCACTTGGAAAATAAAGGGAAGATATGTGGCAGAACCAATGAACAAGGTTAACTCCAGTTATGAAAAAGGTAGTCTGAGTGGAACTATA
Source organism: Lactuca sativa (assembly GCF_002870075.4). NCBI lineage: Eukaryota > Viridiplantae > Streptophyta > Magnoliopsida > Asterales > Asteraceae > Lactuca > Lactuca sativa. Next base: position 196,609,439 of record NC_056631.2, on the reverse strand, counting down.
AATATTCCAAATGATATCTCATCCAAACAGACTGATACTCCAGTTAGAAAACCGAAACCTAGGGCTATTTTTCATATGTCAGCTAAGGAATTTGTTGCTATAAAACTTCAAAGAAATTCTAGATATCATAACAACTGAAAACAAAGAAAGCATTTCTGGAGATCCAAAAATTCCCTTTTTGTCAATCAAGAAAGATCTGTAACTCCGAATGTGAATGTCTCATCAAATGCGAATCCTAAAATATTTTCAAAACCGTAGTCTTCATCTTCATAGACCTCAAAACCAAAAGCTTTTCAAAAACCATGACTTTCAAAACCGACGAAACCTTTTGAAAAGGCCAAGCCTAATTTTTCTCCAAATCCTAATGTTTCAAAATCTTCCAACACATCGAAAGTTGTTAAGGGAAAAGGAAAAGTTGTTTCAGAATCTAAAACTCCCTTTAAAAAAATCTGAAACACACGTGAAAGAGGAGGAAAAGAAGTTTGAGAAAAAGATTGCCAAACAAAAAATTGGAGCTAAACAAAGAAAATCTAGTTTCAATTAAAAAAATCTTAAAGATAATAGGATTGTAGTTTATAAAATCACAAAAACAAACAATTCCACTTTGGTAAAGCGATCTTACTTAGTTGATAAAGTTATAACATTTATTGTTTTTAAGAAAGACTCAAGTGGACCCAAACAAATTTGGGTTCCTAAATCTCTTTGACATTTGTAGGTGATTCGTGATGAACAATTCGACTCCGAATGGTATATCGATGGTGGTTGTTCACATCATATGAAAAGAAGGAGAGAAGAATTAAGGGAATTCAAATCATTGAAGGATGGAGGACGAGTCAAGTATGGAAATAATTCGCTTGGGGAAATGAAAGGATATGGCATGATTACAAATGGGGAATTCTCTATTCAGAAGGTTGCCTATGTGGAAGGTCGGCAACACAACCTCATAAGTGTATCTCAATTGGTTGTTGTTACGGGTCTGAAAGTATCGTTTGATGATGAGGGATCAGAGATTATCGAAAAGCAGACCAAGAAAGTTCTTCTGAAATCCAAGCAAAAAGGCGAAATGTACCCATTGAATCTGAATCCTATCAAAGGAAAACCTGATATTTGTATTCTAACTAAAGCATCTTTGGATGATAGTTGAATTTGGCACCAAAGGCTTTCACATCTCAACATTAAGAACATCAACAAACTCGTACTTGGTGTTCATGTGCGACGAATTCCACTTTTGATGTATGATAAGGAACATCTCTATGCAGCTTGCGAGCTTGGGAAGCAGAGTAGGAAGAGTCATTCGAAAATCATAAATACCAAAGTGATTGAGCCACTTGAACTACTTCACATAGATCTTTATGTTCCATCAGTCATCGACAGTATTGGTGGTAACTAATACATTCTAGTTGTTGAAGATTTTTCCAGGTTCACCTAGGTTTATTTTCTTAAACAGAAATCGGAAGCCACTCCCAAGCTTAAGAACTTTATCAACCAAATATAGCTTCAACTACGAAAGCTGGTTAGGAATGTTCGTAGTGATAATGGTTCGTAATTCAAGAACCAAGTGTTTGAAAAATTCCTGAACGAAAAAGGAGTTTCTCATAACTTTTTAGCTCCTTATACTCGTCAATAGAATAGGGTTGTTGAAAGACGAAACCGGTCTTTGTGTGAAGCTGCGAGAACCATGTTGTCCTTTGCAAATCTCCCACTTTACTTTTGGGCTGAGGCTATCAGAACTGCTTGCTTCAACTAGAATTGATATGTCATTAATAAACGCATTTCAGTTTCTCCCTATGAGATTCTTAATAAACGTAAATCTAATGTCAAGTTCTTTCATGTATTTGGTTCCAGGTGCTTTATCTTTAATTCTAAAGAGCAAAATAACAAATTTGATGTAAAGGTTGACGAGCATATTTTTCTGGGCTATTCCTTGACTTCTAAAGCATTTAGGGTTCTCAACAAGAAATCCAAGAGGATTGAAGAAACCTACTATGTTACATTCGACGTAGCTATCTAAAGAAGTTCCAGATATCAGATCATTAATCCGAGGAGATCTTTCCAGTGACGAATCCTATGACCATTACTCTCTCAAATCTCTACGAGGAATTCATAAATCTCTTTGACGAGCCAGAAAAGGCAATTTATTCGGAATCGAAAGCAGCAGATAACAAGAATGACAAGCTCAAGAAGATCATTGATGATGTTGTGAAGGATCTTGAAAATGAATCCTCAAGTCCAAAATCTTCTGACATTGAATCTCAATCGCAAGCTAAGAGTGATTCAATTTAAGGGTAGGGTTTCGCTTCTACACCCAACTCAAGAACACCTATTTAGGGGGGAGCATTCAGCACCTCAAGTAAACCACGAAAATCCAATCCATGGGAGAATCTAATTCCGAACGAAGAACCACATCCATCATTCGCGGGGGAGAATGAGACTGAAAATAATGATTCAGATGTCCAGTCAGAATTCGAAGATGAAAATGCATAATTGGATCCCTTGTATGACCCGAACTATCCTCCTTTGACCAAATGGACCAAGGATCGTCCCAAATTGCAAGTGATTGGTTCATCCTCCTCCGATGTTCTTATGAGATCTCAACACAAAGCGAATTAAAACATACTACTTTCAAAAATGGAATTTTGCATGTTTTATTCCTCCATATCCAAGATTGAGCCTAAAACTGTGAAAATCACCCTCGATCATTCTGATAGGGTGCAAGCAATGCAAAATGAGCTAAATGAGTTTGAGCGCAACAAGGTTTGGAGACGAATTCCAAAATCCAAAGGATGCATCAGTTGTAGGTCTAAAATAGGAGGTTTGCAATAAGCTCAATAAAGAAGGGAATATGATTCGGAACAAGGCTCGGTTGGTAGTAAAGGGTTATTGCCAAGAAGAAGCTATTGATTATGAAGAAACTTTCACACCCATACTAAGACTAGACTCTGTTCATAGCTTGTTAGCAGCTCACAAGAACATTGAAGTCTATCAAATGGATGTGAAGTGTACATACTTAAATGGTGAGTTAGAAGAAAAAATCTATGTGGAATAGTCACCTAGGTTCATAAACGAGAAATATCCTAACCACTGTTATATTCTGGATAAGGTTGTGTATGGTTTGAAGCAAGTTCCACAAGCATCGTATGAAGCTCTCACTTGATTTCTAAAACAGACTAAGTTTAAACAAGGCTCGGTCGACCCAACCTTCTTTCGTAAGAAAGATGGTGACCACTTGATGATTATCCAAATCTGTGTTAATGATATCATTTTCGGATCTAATAATCCTAGATTAACAATATAATTCGGAAACTGGATGGAGATTAAGTTTGAGATGAGCTCAATGGGTTCGATTAAAATTTTCCTTGGTTTTAATATTAAACAGAGTTAATAGGGTGTATTTATAAATCAGGAGGCTTATACAAAGACCTTACTTGCAGAGTTCGGAATGGTTGGAGATTCGAAAGTGAAGGTTCCAATGGAATTCGGAACGAAGCTAACACTGTCTTTGGAAAAACCAGCTGCTGGTATTACTCTCTATCGACAAATGATAGGTTCATTGATGTATCTAACCACTAGTCGTCCAAACATTATGTTTTCTGTTTGCTACTGTTCCAGGTTTCACACAAATCCTTGTGAACCTCACATGACTGCAGTTAAGAATATTTTCCGATACCTTAAACGAACTTCCTCGTAGGGAATTTGGTACCCTTCTAGCTCAGGGTTCTTTGTGTAAGCATTCTCATATGCTGATCTTGTTGGATGCGGTCTTGATTGCAAGAATACAACTAGAGGATGTCAATTTCTTTATGGCGGAATCGTAAGTTGGCAATAAAAAAAGCAAATATGCATCTATCAATCTACCGCTGAAGCTAAGTATATTGCAGCTGCCTCATGCACCTCTCAAGTCATTTGGATCTAAAGTTATCTAAGATACTATGGCATTAATGTGAAGAAAATCCCTTTATATAGCGATTCCGAAAGTGCAATTCGCATTCGCCACAACCTAATGCAACATTCCAAGATTAACATATTTGACAGAGGTATCATTTCATAAAGGATCATGTGGAGGTTGCAAATGTGGAAATTCACTTTGTAAGATTTGCTGATCAACTGTATGATATCTTTATGAAAGCCTTACCTCAACAATCATTCAATCGAATTTTTCACGTATTAGTGTGATTGAAGCACACTTTGTTCCGAACCCAGGTTCACAAACGTAATGAATTGGTTAAACTATGAATGAGTACGAACCCTCGGAGGGACTCGCAGCTCACTCTTCACACTCCGAATGGGTCCGAACGCTCGAAACGGTTCGTAGTCCATTGTTTACACTGCGAGTATGTCCTAACGCTCACGACGGCTCACAGTCCACTATTCATCTAGGACACGAAATTTAATCTATCCTTTGTATATTATGTATCTTTTATTTTATTTTTTTAATCTTTAAAAGTCCAAATTTATTTTCTGTTTTATTTATTTATTTCTTTTTAGAAAAAATTTCAAAATCTAAAAAAATATTTTTTTTGCTGTTTTTATTTCTTTTTCAAGAAAATTCCAAAATACAAAAATATTTTCTTTCTTGTTTTTGTTTTATCTATTTATAAAATTTAAAACTATAAAAGTATTTTTATGCTTCATTTATTTGTATATTTTTTTTATTTTGTGTTATCTTAGGTACTAATTTCTCATCTCAATTTGGAAAGAGTGGGCAGGTAAATAACTCCGATTCTATGTATTAGCTAAGTGTCCCTAAAAGCATGTTGTTGCATGTTGTCCTAAGCCTCTAAGACTCTATGTTTGAAGCCTTAATGAATCGGTAATACCTTTTGTTTCTTCCCAATCAGGCTAATATTCACATAAGTAATTGAGCTACCTTACTCTTGTCATATTACGTTTATATCTTCGGAACCACCTTTAACATTTCTCCATATCATATTCGCTTTCACACTCATCATCCTTAAGACTCTCTGAAATTACCACTGAGCTTTATGGTTACACAACTTTTGTGTTCATGATCTTAAATTCGTTATCACTACGAATTGAGTGAAACCCAAAATCCAAAACTAATTTTTGCATTGACAATGAACAATTAATATGTTCTAGCCATTCACCATGGAATTGAAGTGAATCCACCTTCGTGGCTTGTACCTTGAAATCTCATTATTTTATTTTTATGAGATCTTAATAAAATGTTCTAGACCTAAGACATTTCTTCCCATTAGATCCACTTTTTATTTTTCTTGAGATTTCTATTTTAACCTGTCACTTAACTATATTTGATGCATACATTTTATTATGATTACACTGGTCAGACAAGTACTTCTTCTGAACGTTCGGACTTATGTTAAGTCTTAGAGTTTGGTTGAAGATAAAGCCAACCTACAAGCCTTATGAAAAGAAGCCTTTTTACTATTTCTCAACAAAAAGATGATCGTAGTTCAATGAGACACCACACAGGCATTTCTAAGTCTTTCTTCAATCCGATGGAAGAGATCATTTCCCGGGATCCAACTGTTTTCATGTCGATTTATTGACATCACAGAATCCCATATATTTTTTGTTTTATTTCTTTATCTGTTGGCACACTCTTGCACTAAAATCCTTGTGATTTTCCGAAAGACTGGTTCTTTATTCTAATGGTTACTTTCAGATTTGGAGAACGGAAAATGGAGAGTTATTCTGAACGTGCAGAACTGAAGTGACAACATTTAGGCGTGTGAAATTTTCAAAATTCCTGTCATCACGCTTTGTCAGTTACGATGCCTGACATCACTCCTGTCAATCACACTTTTATAGGCGACATTTTAGGAAATTGAACTGTATTACAACTGGATTTATTTATCTTGCCATACCGTATATAAGGAAAAATAGTCGATTGTTTTACACACCACTCTCAAAATATTGCATTGTTCATCCTCTTACAACTGCATCCATGTCTGCCTCTACAGAAACACCATCTGCTACTGAACAGACTGCCTTGTCGACGCTGCTAGCCATTAAAGCTAACCAGAATCTCTATCTTGATCTCGATTCATACAAGTATGAAGAATCCCTCAAACCTTTAATCAAATGTATTTGCCACTCTCCACTATCTCATGCTCTCACAGTGTCAGAAGGAGTTCCCTTGGTTCATTTATCCAGGGCATACTCAACTACAAGTTATCAGGAAGGTGAGTCAGTGATTACCTTCGATATTGCTTCCTACAAAACATCAATCTCCAAGTCTCGATTCAGCTGATTGCTAGGCTTTACTCAAACTAGGGATATGGTTGATCCGGAGTCAATCTCTTTTTCTGCGATTCTAGTGATGTTCTTCTAAATGGGTTATGTGGGAAATATGACTATTTTATCCAAGCTCAAGAAGCCCAACCTACCTCCAATGTGGAATGGACTCTTTACCCTTATCTTTAAAAGTTTTTCAGAGAGGGTCACCGGCTCGGACAGTACAAGTAAGCTTTTATGCACTATTTTTGTACGGACTTTATCATGGGATCAACGTGGATTATGGTTCCATTCATTCAGCACAATTGGTTCAGATTACTCATTCCACCACACGCCACTCAGTGATTTCGTGTGATGATTCTGGTCCATCATCGTCCACAAAGAAATTTATAAACTCAATACTCCGATGTTTCCGGGGTGTACTGTAGCAGGCATTCCACTATTTCACACTTTGAACATCATCGCCTATGATCCTATGAAGTTCATCTTTATTGGATCACTTCCTGGTGCCATGTTTCTTAATGTTCCTGCAGACAATGTGATTATTAAAGCATAACGAAAGAAACCTTCATCCGGTCCTCGCCCTTTAACACTAGAGATGCAAAAAAGCTTTGGAGGATGCGAACAAGCCTAAAAGAGGAGGTAAGTGAAAGGCGAAAGATGGACCTTCCGAACCTGCTCAAGTTTTGAAGAATAAAATAAAGAAATCTGCTCGCAAGCCACGATCTCCATCTCCTGCTAGTGAGGAAGTTTCGGAGTCTCACACCATCTCCAACATTCGGAAAACTGAGCATGTCCAACACGAAACTGAAGACACTATTGCGACTTCGTAGCCTATGGTCTCGCAACCATCTGCAACTCAGACCAATCCGAAGGTAAATTTTTCGATGCCCACCTCTGTTCCTATAACAAAAGATTTCTTTCAGGGCTTTACTCCTCCATCTTCTCCGAATCATACATCTACTCCAACCACCACTCCAATTTCCATTGCTCCATGTCCAAACATCTCTGTTGAAGTTTCGTTGCCACAGGTCTTAGTTGTTCAAACAACTCCATTGCTCACAGGTTCTATAGCAATAGCCACCTCAACCACTAGTACACTGCAAGTAACTATCAATGTATCTAATACGAGGGAAGGTACTTTTTATGTGATTGTTAGTCCTAATTTCTCACCTGTCTCACGTATAAGAACTGATGATCCTGATATGGTGACGAAGGGGGAATTCAAAGCCCTCAATGATAAATTGGATACTCTCCTAGAGTCTTCCAAATCTTTGTCCAGTACTGAATATAGTTATGAATATGTAAAAACTCTAATTGAAACTTTCACAAAGGAGCATGCCATATGTCTTGATGCATCTACCAAATCCATGGCAAATTTCGAGAAGGTTGTTCTTGACATGACCGAAAACGTTGATAAACTACTTTCTGATGTTAAACTATTTATGGAATACTTCCGAACTTCTTTGGAATGAAACACAGCCTCTGCGAACAAGGTGATTATGAACCTTGGCGCAACACTCACAACCCAGAAAGAAGCTATTTCCAATGTTCGCTGCGGCATCCAAGATGAAAATTCAGGGTTGCAGAGGGCGAACACTTCCAAGATTGAAAAGCTTCAAGAAGATCTCACTATTGAGAACAATCTCATGGATAAGCTAGCTATCAAACGCAAAAATATGAAATTTGATTCTACCCAACTCTCTCATGCTAACACGGAGATTTAAGAGCTTAAGTCCGACCAAGCTATGGTCAAAAGTGTTGTCACTGATGTTGATCAGTTTTTGCATTCTCTCATCGAGACTCGTGATTCTATGCTCACAATCTATGTTCGCCAACATTTGGCTGACAAACTTCGTTGGTATTCTCCATGCTTGATCAGATAGAAGTTGTTTTGACATTAGGTACTCTTTGAAAACAAGGGGGATAAGCAAAGAAGGTTTCTGGTGAAGAAATTAAGAAACCAACTGGTGGCTCTGATGAGAACGAAAAAAGCCACCCAAGTCAAAAGAACCGAAGGATAATGTAGCTTCGAGATCGTAAGGTAAATATAAGTTGATTAATGGTGATGATGAAGAAGAAGAGGATAAAGCAGCTAAGCTTAAACGCAAGTCTCATGACGCAGAGATCGATGAGAATCTGGGAATTGCCAAGGAAGCTGAAGCTAAAGAAAGGGAAGCCCGTGAAGCCCAAGTCACCCTAGACACTCAAAAGCTTCTTTTTCCTGCCTGGTCTGTGGAGTGTATTTTGAACGAAGCCATTGATAATCAAAATATTTACTGGCTTGAGCCCGTAGTATCATTTGATTTGGAGAACTCTGTGGATTTATAGCTTGATCCTCCAATCACTCCGAAGGCCTTTTAGTTTTGTATCTTTGACAAGATTGTGAATGCTTTCTTCCAAATAATGATGTTGATCAGGTGATTTTATCGTTATATCTCAAGCACATGAAGCCTCAGTATCAAACATGTTGCTCAAAGAAGATTACGACTGTCAAGGTTTTTGAACTAATTGAAATTGATTGCTTTATCAATGCTCGTTTCAAGTTTGCTTGTGGGGTTGCGAGTTCTATATTTAAATTTACTCTCGCTGATTTGCCCTGCCTTAACCCATTCAATTGGATTACTCTGTTTCATGTATTGTTAAATAATGAACAGAAATTTGAACCTACAGTGCTTCCTAAGGAGCCTCCGAAAGATCTTGACAAGATGAAACTGGGATGAATTCGAAAGGACAACTGGAGTATGGCATTCCAGATATGAGAAAGGGGTAGTGTGAACTTTCAATGATGTTGCTTCTTTTTTCCTGAAATACATTTAGATTCCACCATGTTCGTGGAATTTGTCATTGCTTAGCAAGTGGTTTCAAAGGGAATATACGAAATTGAAACCTTCTTGTGCAATCGTCGATGTTAAATAAGGCCTTATAGATATCGAGGGAAGAGTATGAGATATGAATGGAGTGATAATCCTCCGAGTATCTAGATATGTCACAACCACTAGTTTCGACATCTCCGACTCCACCACTTCACCATTGTGCAAAGCTGAATCTTCACCGCTTTGCTCTCTGTTTCCACGTTCGCTAAATGTTTCTAGCACTTTGACGACATGTACAGTGACATAGAATTATTACACTAATTTTCATTCAGCAAATCAATGGTCAAATACTTGAAATCGAAAAAAAAATTCAAGCATGAAGTGCATTCCTTTCATCGCCTATGAGAAATATGTTAAAACCTAATCCAAACTCAAAGATGATAGAATCGATGATAGCGATAGGCATTGTCGGTGAAACTAGCGAAGGAGGCAATGTCATTGAGGATCAGGGCAAGGTAGATTGATTGTTGAAGATCAGAGAGGATAGAGGAAAAAATGTGGCATTGTATTGACGAGTAGAAAGAAAAAAAAAAGTGGCTCGTGTTTAATAGTCTAAATTTGTTCTCAATTGTTTTCAAACATAGAATTGTTCTCATTTGAACATACATACATACATACATACATACATACATACATACATACATATATATATATATATAGACACACACACACACATACAAACACACATACTAGGTGTACACCCACACAGAGCGGCGGCGACAATTATTGTTGTTTCGATGAATATTTTTTTTATTCAGAAAATATTATTTGACTGTTTCAATGCCTATAAATTTTCTGGCTGATATGTTAGAAAAATTTCATGCCTAAACTTTTGGCAAACATCATGACCATCTGACTGAGTATGTGGGGCGTACTTAGCTGTATGCTAAGCGTACACACTATTTGGCTTGTACGTTGCGCGTACATGCTTGTATGCCCAACGTCTTCATCCATTAAACTAAAAACTCCATTAAGCTCTTAATGCTTAAGTCCAGAGGTCCAAATCACAGATCTGAGTCCAAACAAGTGTCTAGAACCATAAAGTCACTAACTTGGTGACTTTGCATGTCCCAAAAGAACACAACTTTAACATATAGCATTATACTTTCATCAAATGGACACAAACTCATAGATGGGGAATTCCAAACCCTAAAGGAGACAACTTTATGAATCCAGAACCTCAGAGACACCAAGAGTGGCAACTCATAGCTCTTGGAGTGGTACCAAACCACTATATCTCATTCTTGGGGCCAAAAGGGAACCAAAACTATTACGAAATATATCTAAGCCAACAATGAACATGTTCATAGCTTTTTACCTCAAACCACCTAGAATTGAAGCACGTAATCATGATCCACAAGATTTTCCTTGATCCACAACCTTGCAGAAAACTCCATCTTCTTGAAAATGACCCAAAAACACCAATATCAACATCATGAGCTCAAAAACACCACCATGGAGGCTAAGGAACGATTTCTAGGGTTTTGGCGACTTCGAGGCTGGTAGAGAAGCCAGCCCAAAACATTTAATGTGCTTATATAGGGTAAATCATAAAAAATTTAGGGTTTTCTCTTATCCCTCATATGCCATGCGTACTGCTCGTACGCCCAGCGTACGAGGTCTCACACCCCCGATCCAAACCTCGCAATACGCTAAGCGTACAATACATTACACCCAACATAATGCCCTTTTCATTAGTATGCCCCGCATACTCCCTAGGTATGACCCCATACTTGGGTTTCCTCTCAAACCCTAACGTATTGTGAAGGTCACAACTTTTTCGTTATTTATCCGATTCCGACGATCCATATATCCATGAAAAGGTAACGAGAAGCTGTACACTTTAATCAACTCATTCTTTTCTTACAATTTCCCAAATTAACATCTAATTTCCATAAAAGCCCGATCTGACATATTACCAAAGTACCCTTTGGCCCCAAAACACAAATCGTATATCTGGATCATCTAAATTACATCATCCACCTCCAAATGAGCTCAAATCTAAATTCTTCAAGGGTCCTTAGTCTACTATTACCCACTCCTTGATCACCACCCCACAATGAGCTCAAATCTAAATTTTGTCCTCAAACTCATTCCTTACCATCCCAGGCACGCCAAAGAAATTTAGCAACGACCACAAACCAAGCATACCACAACCTTCCCAAGGAAACCGAAACCAACCCTAGCAGGGCTCTCTAATCTGAAGATGAACAAATCCTTTATCCACCCGAAAATAACCCCTTGAAAACTAACCATATCTACTCAATCTGAAATCTAAAGTCTCGAGATGGTCTGACTCCTTAACAAACCACCCATACTAAACCATTATTGAATTCATTACACTTATCTCCCAACTGACTACTCAAATTGTAATAACTTGAGGATCCCACTAGAAAACAAAATCACAGACCAATTCTTGATGCAGATCACTCATACTTGACAAAAGGTTCAAATAATCCTTCAAATAGAAGACTAATACCTGCAAAGGTTAGACTCAGAAGAGAGTTGTGCAACAAGGTCAAATCTTTTAGTCTGAGATTATTTAACCCAAACTGCAAGTGACCTAACATATTCTCTGAATGAGCGACTTCACACACGATTTGCAAATCAATAATACCGCTTTGACTTATCTTGATGCCCTTCATAGATTGAACCAATCAAAGACACAATCACAAATAGCTTAGTCTATCATCAAAACTAAAACTATTCCTTACCTTTGAACCCTTCGATTGATTCCCTTGGCATAAAGATACCCTAATTCTTATCCCACTGAAAAGAAAATCCTATACATAACACTCACGATTCCCAACTCGAGACCTCACCCATAAACTAACCGGATACTTAACTCATAACCCGAGATCCATGGATTTGCACTTGCATTTCACCCCAAACCTTCTGATTCACGACAACTCCTCACTAGACCGAGATATAGAGGTTCCCAAACTATCGCTGTAACTACCAGTCTCGCACTTGGTCCAAACATAATGTTCCCAAGAATCCAAAGAAAAAGGCTACCCAGCCTATAAACACCTATGTGTCACAGACTGACTATCCACTTAATCTTTGCAATCCAATATCCAAAACCTTGAGCCAATGGTCTCTACCAGGTCCCACTTGTATTGCTATAAGCACACAGGCCTTGCCCACAGGTCCCACCCATCTATAGCTATACAGCCTTGAGTACTCCTTATACCCCAATGATCGTCACCTAAAAACAGAGAAATACTCCTCGACAATCCTGATCGATGTGCCCAAGGCACAAACTGATTCCTCCTTTATGTTCATGACCACCTCCAATGATAGTCTACCTCGAATTCGTGAATGCTACAATCCCATCGTAGTCTTATGACACTACTAACCAACCATTGTCACCACCCATGGCCTAACCACACCCTAAACATCACAACCCCACTCATCCTGAACCGTACCCTACATCCAACAGCTTCCAATCTGGTGATCGAGTCATACTTTGAGTTCCGAAGCCGTCAACCTGTACTCAATCACAAGCTTGCTATGCATAATGAAGTAGACGTCGATCAGCGGTTGGAAGTTTCCCAAATTCCCACTTACACAACCTCAGGCTAAACAACCACTTGGGTCGTTTCTCCTCTTGGCCTTGATGTGAAACTTGCCCCGGTTCCACACCCTTCCTAACTCCTGGAAATCCTGATCGATTATCCCCTACTTGGATTCAAAGAAGCTCTCTCATCTCTTAAATCTGATCGATGCCTGACCCCTCAGCATCAAAAGCATGAACCGCCTATGACTTGTGCTAATAAATACTAGCGTTCAATTACTAGCCAAACTCAAAGATTTCCCCACTCCTAAAGTCCTGAAGAATACTCTTGAAATCTTTACCACTCTGATAAGCTTCTCCCTGAACTCACAAATCTTCACCCCAAATTCCATTCTAAAGGAATCATTGAATTCTAACCATATACAAGCTATGCAGATATAAAACTCCCCTGACATTTCCAATGAACATACAACTCATGCAACTGATATCACCATCTTCCTTTTACCACACCTCTCCTAGAAATGGTAGTGCTTGAACCCAAAATTTCTTCCAAAGGCAATCCCCGATCATTACAAAATAGGTGATGAACCCACTGAACCTTGACTAAAGATCCTCCAAGAAATACCCCCGAATTGAGCACAACAAAGACCCGGATTAACAACTAAACATAATGAAACCCGCTCAATAAGATACGACCCTCTAAAGATTCATTGAACACTCTCGACATGTAGAATGACATATAAAAATATTTGATAACCAGACAATAGCATAGAACCAACCCGAGATATAACTTACCCAAACCCAAGCAAAATTCTAACGCAATACCAATTCTCGATAACAACACATAAGAAAACAGAAGATAAAATACCCGCAAAAGCATCTGATGGAATCCTGAGTTCCTCCTCCTGAGTACTCAACACCACACCAAAACAACATGCAAAAGATCTGAATATACCCGTGAATCTTCATCCCAAAGGCTTCCTAGATTCTCCAACACTCTCCATAATTTGAGTACACATCCCGTGCTTTCAGTAGTACGATCCCAATACTACCATCCACACCTATCCATAGTTTCCTCAAGAATCCTCCCGAATATTCTAATTCGCCTTGTCAAATTTCATACACCAAACACTCATTACCCAGCGTAACTGTAACAGTCCGGATTTCCAGGTATCTTTTATGCTTTCAATTTTGATGTTTTGTGAGGGGACTCGGCGAGTTGGAGCTCAGACTTGCCAAGTAGGATCACGATTCTGGACGCGGGTTCGTACCTGGACTCGGCGAGTTCGCGCTGTTTAATGAAACCCTAATTTCTCGGGTTTGGGACCTATTTAAAGGGCCTTATGGCTGTCATTTGTGCTCACCAGTCCCCAGAGTGAAACCCTAGATCATTTGAGTGATTCAAGTGAGGGAAGAAGCCATTGTTGATTCTTGGAGTTATTGTCTAGCAAAGGAAGAGAAGATCTAGCCAAGAGGAAGCAAGAGAGGGGTGGATTCTTGAAGAGCTAAGGTCCAGGACATCACATCTGAGGTACCATTCGAATCCTTCTTTGTTATTGTGATGTTCATATAGATTTGGGGTTTTTGAACCCATTTGTGGCTAGATCTAGCATCATTATGGTCCCTTGGCGAGTATTGGCTCTGAATCTAGACCCATAGAGGTCCAGAGCACCTCCTTGCCCAAGCTTTATGTGCATCCACGGAGGTTTTAGATTGGGATCTATGTATTTGAGGTTAAAACTCCATTAATGAGCTATATGATGCTTATTGAGCACCAAGACTCGGACTTTACGTGGTTAATAAGCTTAAGGGGACTGGATCTATGAGTTACTAGAGTGGATCTGACCTGAGAAGGTCGTTTGAGGTTGTGTATGGAGTGCACTCGCCGAGTCCAATCCCAGACTCGGCGAGTTGGTGCGGGTTGTTTAGAAACTTCGGATTAACGACTATGTAACCGAGTCAGGTGAGTGACTCGGTGAGTTGGAAGAGATCCAGAGGGAATCGGGTTCTTGTAGGGACTCGGCAAGTCCACGCCAGACTCGGCGAGTCGGGTTGACCGTTGACTGTTGGCCGTTGACCAGTGTTGACTGGTTTGACTTAGTAGTATTAGTCAGTCAGAGTCAAGTAGTATTAAGTAAAGATACACCTATGTTGTAGGAGGACGATAGCTTGGGAGATCAAGCACTAGTGGTTTTGAGCTTTACGAGTTACCGAGACACGCGAGCTGAGTCTTCTCACTATATGTTACCTTGAGTGGTATTATGAGTTGACCAGAGGGTCTTATGTGTTAGGTATGAGATTATGTGCTATTTATGAGATTGTATGCTATGTGTTATTTGTATGCTGTATGACTATATAGACCGGACCGGAGGGTCCAACAATTCAGACCGGGCCAGAGGGCCCAATGAGCTATGACCTGGACCGGAGGGTCCGACGAGCTGCGGGGCTGGAGGGTCCCGCTGAGACATCTTGACCGGAGTGTCGGGTTAGCCTCGAGTGGCGTATTTGTGGTATGTGGTATTTTGGGGAACTCACTAAGCTTTATGCTTATAGTTGTCGTGTTTGATGTCTCAGGTACCAGCGAGGACCGTGGGAAGGCGACGACTTGACACGTACACACACACACCGATGGAGTTTATTATGTGTAAAGATCTTGGGATTTGTTTTTGAAAACATAATTGATTATGGATTTTGATTGTGACGTGATACATTATGTGATTTTGGAAATGAAAAATTATTTTGAAAATTTACGGTGTTACAAGTTGGTATCAGAGCCTTGGTTTGAGGGATTCGGATGCACCTTCAGGCGTATTTGAACTCAAACCAAGGATTTGAGGAATTTTCAAATAAAACTAAAATTTTCTAAAAAGAAAAAGAGGTTTTTGGAAACGAGCAGAGTGGAAGGTGTGTACGGTCAGCCAGCGCCCGAATGGCGAATCCCCAAAATACCTTTACATTATATGTTATGAGATATGAGATATTATGTGGTGCATGTTAGAGAGGCTAGGTATTCCTATTAGGACTAGATTGGGCCTGATTTGTGATACCTTAGCTTAGGAGATCGTTGCTGATAGGAGACACTTTGAGAGAGTGAGTAGGTAGTAGTGAGGAGCTCAAGGGAGGGCTATTGAGAGTAGCCAGTGCATGGCGAGAGTAGAGTGTTTACAATCTGGGATCCTAGGAGGAGGACTTGGGTTGTAAATCGATTCGGTGTGGACGATAGTATTGGGCCCGTACTATCGAAGACACCGGATTGGTGCGCAGTTCAAGTAAGAATCCTTGGGAGTACCAGAAGAGAGGGTATTTGAGTTATCGAGTGTGAGTATACTCGAGAGTATTCCTGATATTTCTTATATTGTATTTCAGAGGTTGATCATGGTTGGGACACGCCATAACCCCGAGAGCAGTGGGGCAAGTGATGACGAGATCCGTCGGATCATCCATGAGGAGGTGGCCGCTGCCATCAGAGCCGAGATTCCGGAGATGTTTGGGTCTATTAAGACCACACTGATCGATACATTTGACGAGTGTTACGCTGCTTTGAGTGATGATGTTGTTGCTGCAGCCACCGCAGCTGTTGCGGCTGCGAGACCCCAGAGTGGTGATTTGTTGCTATACCGAGAGTTCAGCAACACGAAACCACCGGAGTTCGATGGTACACAGGATCCGATCACCGCTATGAGGTGGATCACAGACATAGAGGGGTGTTTCTATACGTGCTCATGTCCGGAGCACTTGAGGGTGCGATTCGCACTCAACCAGCTTCGCTTGGGGGCGAAGGACTGGTGGAAATTTGTGACCGCGAGCTATTCTACAGCTGAGCTGACTGCAGTGACCTGGGAGAGGTTTACTGCGATGTTTCATGACGAGTGTGTTCCCCAGGTGGAGAGGGAACGTTTAGCTCAAGAGTTTCTGACCCTCAAGCAGGGGACCGAGTCGGTGACAGTGATTACAAGGATGTTTCATGAGCGGGCGTTGTTTTGCCCGGGGTTGGTGTCTACTGAGCAGGCTCGCATGAGCCGTTATCTGAGCATCTTGAGGAGGGACATCCATGAGTTTGTGGCGAACTCGAATTATCGGACATTTTCCGAGCTCCAGGAAAATTCCAGGAAGAGGGAGATCGAGCTTGAGACACAGGCGAGGGAGGAGACTGAGTTGCAGAAGGGTGATCGGCGACCGGCACAGTCGCAGCCGACCACCAAGCGGGTAAAGCCCACTGATTCGAGGACAGGCAGTTCGAGGGGCCGCACTTGTGGGAAGTGCGGCAAGATCCATGACGGGTCGTGCAATACTGGAGTATGCTACAAGGGCGGGAAGGAATGACATTTTGCGAGGGACTGTCCGAAGGGGTTCTCGGTTTGCTTGCATTGCAACCTGACCGGCCATCGGAAGGCCGAGTGCCCCTAGCTTCAGAGATAAGCACAGGGATCTGCACCTGTGGATCGAGCTACCGAGACCTGACCATTGAAGGCCGAAGCACCGAAGGCTAGGGGGAGAGCCTTCCAGCTGACTGCAGAGGAGGTCCGCGCAGCACCTGACGTCGTGGCGGGTATGTAATCTTTATCTATTTTATTTTGAGTTTATGCTATTGTAATTGCTATATGTTGTGCGTAGGTACTTTTCTTGTGAGTTATGTACCTGCATTGGTTTTATTCGACTCGGGTGCGAGTCGGTCTTTCATATCTTTAGCTTTTAGTCGGCGCATTAGTATTCCGAGAGAGGCGTTGAGTCGACCTCTGCGGGTTTCCATAGCAGATGAGCGTGAGGTATGTGCTACCGAGGTGATACGTGGATGCGTGCTGGAGATCTTCGGGGTGGAGTTCCCGATTGATTTGATTCCGATTGCTATGGGGGATGTATGTGTCATAGTAGGCATGGATTGGTTGAGCCGTTTCGGGGCTATCATAGATTGCGAGTGTCAGTTGGTGACGATCCGAGATCCTAGTGGGGGAGTGCTGATAGTTTATGGCGAGGGGACTCGTGGTGGTTCGGTATTCTATTCGGCTGCCAGAGCGAGGCGGAGTTTGCAGCAGGGCTGCAAGGGATTCGTGGCCTATGTGACGGATGTACGAGAGGCCGTTGGGAGGCCAAGTTCAGTGGATGATGTACCTATAGTGCGTGAGTTCTGGGACGTGTTCCCCGAGGAGTTGCCGGGTGTACCTCCCAAGAGGCAAGTGGAGTTTCGTATCAATTTGATTCCCGGGGCTGCGCCTATCGCTAAGGCGCCATATCGGCTGGCACCGCCAGAGATGCAGGAGTTATCCTCACAGCTGCAAGAGCTGTTGGGGAAAGGGTTCATCCGTCCCAGTAGCTCCCCCTGGGGAGCGCCAATCCTTTTTGTCAAGAAAAAGGATGGTTCAAACCGGATGTGCATTGATTACCGGGAGTTGAACAAGTTGACGGTCAAGAACCGTTATCCGTTGCCGAGGATCGACGATCTATTCGATCAGTTGTATGGGCGTCTTGGTTCTCCAAGATTGACTTGAGATCAGGATATCACCAGATGAGAGTTTGGGATGATGATATCCAGAAGACAGCATTTAGGACTCGTTACGGGCATTACGAGTTCGTGGTGATGCCATTCGGGCTCACCAATGCACCAGCGGCATTCATGGATCTCATGAACAGGGTAAGTAGGCCGGTGTTGGATCGTTCAGTCATTGTATTCATTGATGATATCCTGGTGTATTCGAGGACCAGAGAGCAGCATGAGGAGCATTTGAGGGAGCTCCTCGAGGTTCTGAGGTCGAAGAGGCTATTCGCCAAATTCTCCAAGTGTGATTTTTGGTTACGGGAGGTCCAGTTCTTAGGGCATCTCGTTAACCAGAATGGGATATTGGTTGACCAGGCCAAGATCGAGGCCGTGATGAGTTGGGAAGTGCCGAGGTCACCTGCGGAGATCCAGAGTTTCTTGGGGCTGGCAGGCTACTATCGGAGATTTATCAGGGACTTCTCCAAAATTGCTGTGCCACTTACCAAGTTAACCCGGAAGGGTGTTACTTTCTCATGGGGTCCAGAGCAGCAGACCTCATTTGAGACTCTTCGCCAGAGATTGTGCGAAGCTCCCGTGCTTGCATTGCCTGAAGGGATGGAGGATTTTGTAGTGTACTATGATGCATCGATATCGGGGTTGGGAGCGGTTTTGATGCAGAGAGGGCATGTGATCGCGTATGCATCGAGGCAGTTGAAGCCTCATGAGACGAGATATCCCACACACGATCTGGAGTTGGGGGCTGTGGTGTTCGCCCTCAAGATCTGGCGTCACTACCTGTATGGGGTTCGGTGTACGATATACACGGGCCACAAGAGTTTGAAGTACCTGATGGATCAGCCAAATCTGAATATGCGGAAGAGGAGATGGTTGGATGTGGTAAAGGATTATGATTGCGAGATCCTATACCACCCGGGCAAGGCTAATGTGGTAGCCGACGCCCTGAGTCGTAGGGCAGAGAGTGCCCCATTGCGAGACATCTGTTTGAGGTTGACGGTGACGACTCCGATTTTTGACACCATCCGAGGGGCTCAGGCTGAGGCTACGAGATCAGAAAATCAAAAGAGGGAGCGGGTGGTTGGTCAGGTATCGGAATTTGTTACTGATGGTCGGGGACTTATGACGTTTCAGGGTTGGATTTGGGTACCGCTTGTGGGCGGAACGCGTACCATTTTGATGGAGGAGGCACATCGATCGAAGTTCTCGATCCATCCTGGGGCTACCAAGATGTATTTGGACCTAAAGAAGGAGTATTGGTGGCCCTATATGAAGAGGGATGTTGCTTGGTTCGTCGAGAGGTGCCTAACTTGTCGCCAAGTTAAGGCCGAGCACCAGCGTCCGCATGGTAAGCTGCAACCGTTGGAGATTCCCGAGTGGAAGTGGGAACAGATTACCATGGATTTTATCACCAAATTGCCAAGGAATGCGAGAGGAGGTTATGCGATTTGGGTGATCGTGGATAGATTGACGAAGAGCGCTCATTTTCTAGCCATCAGCGAGAGCTCTTCTGCGGAGAAATTAGCAGAATTGTATGTGAGAGAGGTGGTATCTCGACATGGGGTTCCGATGTCGATTGTCTCAGACCGGGATGTCCATTTTACTTCCAGGTTTTGGAAGAAGTTTCATGAGGAGTTGGGTACGAGATTGCATTTCAGTACCGCATACGACCCACAGACGAACGGACAGAGCGAGCGAGCGATTCAAACGCTTGAGGATATGCTCCGAGCATGTGTTCTAGATTTTGGAGGGAGCTGGGACACCTACCTACCTTTAGCAGAGTTTTCGTATAACAACAGCCATCATTCGAGCATTGGTATGCCACCCTTTGAGCTGTTGTATGGGCGGAGGTGTCGCAACCCCATTTGTTGGGGAGAGGTTGGGCAGAGAGTGATGGGCAGTACAGAGATCGTGTTTCAGACGACAGAGCAGATTCAGCAGGTCAGACAGAGGTTGTTGACCGCCCAGAGCCGACAGAAGAGTTATGCGGACAGACGCCGGTCCGAGCTTGAGTTTCAGGTCGACGATCTCGTTCTCCTGAAGGTCTCTCCTTGGAAAGGGGTGATTCGGTTCTGGAAGAGGGGCAAGTTAGGGCCACGATATATTGGTGCATTCCGTGTGATCGCGAGGGTAGGCCGGGTAGCCTATCGTTTGGATTTGCCAGTAGAGTTGGGACAGATTCACGACACTTTCCATGTGTCGCAGCTGAGGAGGTGTATAGCCGATGAGTCGGCAGTGGTTCCATTAGAGGATATTCAGGTAGATGCGAGCCTGAATTATGCCGAGAGGCCGGTGGCCATCAGAGATCGGAAGATCAAGGTTCTGAGGAACAAGGAGGTACCCTTGGTGTTGGTTCAGTGGCAACATCGGAAGGGATCAGAGATGACCTGGGAGCCGGAGCGTGATATGCGTGAGCAGCATCCAGAGCTATTTTCAGAGTGAGACTTCGAGGGCGAAGTCTAGTTCTAGTGGGGGAGAATTGTAACAGCCCGGATTTCCAGGTATCTTTTATGCTTTCAATTTTGATGTTTTGTGAGGGGACTCGGCGAGTTGGAGCTCAGACTCGCCGAGTAGGATCGCGATTCTGGACGCGGGTTCGCGCCTGGACTCGGCGAGTCCAAGGTATGGACTCAGTGAGTCTGCGCTGTTTAATGAAACCCTAATTTCTCGAATTTGGGACCTATTTAAAGGGCCTTATGGCCGTCATTTGTGCTCACCAGTCCCCAGAGTGAAACCCTAGATCATTTGAGTGATTCAAGTGAGGGAAGAAGCCATTGTTGATTCTTGGAGTTATTGTCTAGCAAAGGAAGAGAAGATCTAGCCAAGAGGAAGCAATAGAGGGGTGGATTCTTGAAGAGCTAAGGTCCAGGACATCACATCTAAGGTACCATTCGAATCCTTCTTTGTTATTGTGATGTCTATATAGATTTGGGGTTTTTGAACCCATTTGTGGCTAGATCTAGCATCATTATGGTCCCTTGGCGAGTATTGGCTCTGAATCTAGACCCATAGAGGTCCAGAGCACCTCCTTGCCCTAGCTTTATGTGCATCCATGGAGGCTTTAGATTGGGATCTATGTATTTGAGGTTAAACCTCCATTAATGAGCTATATGATGCTTATTGAGCACCAAGACTCGGACTTTACGTGGTTAATAAGCTTAAGGGGACTGGATCTATGAGCTACTAGAGTGGATCTGACCTTAGAAGGTCGTTTGAGGTTGTGCATGGAGTGCACTCGCCGAGTCCAATCCTAGACTCGGCGAGTTGGTGCGGGTTGTTCAGATACTTCGGATCAGGGAGTGTGTAACCGAGTCGGGTGAGTGACTCGGTGAGTTGGAAGAGATATAGAGGGAATCGGGTTCTAGTAGGGACTCGGCGAGTCCACGCCAGACTCGGCGAGTCGGGTTGACCGTTGACCGTTGACCGTTGATCGTTGACTGGTTTGACTTAGTAGTATTAGTCAGTCAGAGTCAAGTAGTATTAAGTAAAGATACACATGTGTTGTAGGAGGACGATAGCTCGGGAGATCGAGCACTAGTGGTTGAGAGCTTTACGAGTTACTGAGACACGCGAGCTACCTTGAGTGGTATTATGAGTTGACTAGAGGGTCTTATGTGTTAGGTATGAGATTATGTGTTGTTTATGAGATTGTATGTTATGTGTTATTTGTATGTTGTATGACTATATAGACCGGACCGGGGGGTCCAACGATTCAGACCGGGCCAGAGGGCCCAATGAGCTATGACTGGACCGGAGGGTCCGACGAGCTGCGGGGCTGGAGGGTCCCGCTGAGACATCTTGACCGGAGGGTCGGGTTAGCCTCGAGTGGCGTATTTGTGGTATGTGGTATTTTGGGGAACTCACTAAGCTTTATGCTTACAGTTGTTGTGTTTGATGTCTCAGGTACCAGCGAGGACTTTGGGAAGGCGACGGCTTGACACGTACACACACACACACCGATGGAGTTTATTATGTGTAGAGATCTTGGGATTTGTTTTTGAAAACAGAATTGATTATGGATTTTGATTGTGACATGATACATTATGTGATTTTGGAAATGAAAAATTATTTTGAAAATTTACGGTGTTACAGCAACAAAACCCACCAAACCAACCCGTATGCTTTCCTATGTTCTCGCCCTCACCCTACCATCAGCTGCTGAAGGACTCCTCAAAATGTCAGTCATCTGCCTTAGCAATACAATCACATGCAACAACGCTTAGATAATCCTTCCTAACAGACTCATCCCTACAACGGTTAGACTCATACAAGAGTTGCGCAATATGGTCAAATCTATCACTCTGAGAATATTTAACGCTTGTTATGTGTGACTTGACATATTCACTTAGTAGCTAACTCCCATTACCTAAGAGTACCAAAAAGCACAAACAAGCAGCTTTGAGCATATGAGCCGATTAGCACTAAAACACAACAAAATCAGACAGATCCTCATAGGAAACTCTCGATCTCTATTTCCCAGCATCTCGGGTGCACCTTCTCCCTGTCCTCACTCTCTCAAGAGTGGGTAAACATTCCTCACGCTGGCCCGCTACGGACCGCACCCACTCTGAGGACACCACAACCTCCTACCCCAATTACGCAATTGGCCAACTGACCCCACACAACTAACCCTACCACAAACTGCCACATAACCCTCCATTGGTGCCAGATGACTATCGCATGAATACAATCACATGCCCCATAGTTTAAACAATCTTAGGCTAAAAGATTCAATACCATAACAGTTGGACTCAGACAAGAGCCACATAGCAGGACCAAAACCCTTATACTAAGATCATTTAAACCATGTAGCATGTGACTTAGCGTATTCAATCAATAGCTAGTTCACACGAGAAAGACTCATACAACAATCAATCAGGGTTTCTATAAGAGATAGGATATCGTTTAAGAAGCAATTCTATCATACAGTTCCTGAAGGTCCTTATCATACTACTAACATGCTATTGATGGAACCTGAAAGTGAACATGTAGCAATCCTATATATATATATATATATATATATATATATATATATATATATTCCGAAGTATGTTGGTTCCAAAGGAAAATGTAATCTGCAACTTGTCCAAAACTGGAGAAAAGAAGCGGAGAAGCATTTTGCAGAGGAACACATTCCAGAGCTAATCCCGAAGTCCGGAATGTGTAGTGATTTGGACCAAACTTTCATCTTCGGAATATTACTTTTCCAGAATTAAGTCTTTATGCCTTTAGTGCATTTATTACTTTTGTCTTGTATTTGATGTAACGTTTCATAGGACTTAGTCTTAAGTTACTTTAGGACAATCAGAATGTCATACTTATGTCTTTTGTCCGCTCCTATGTAAACATTTGGGATAATCCTTTGTAACCTTCACTCCTTTAAATAGGAGCTTTCAATACAAGTCACCAATGGATCTTTCACTCACTTTTGGCATTTACTCTTAACACATTAAAAAATTCTTCTTGTTCTTCATTAATTGACGTTACCTTGATCATTATCTTCCTGTTCTAAATTAATGTCTTCATGATTTGTTGAACTGATTATCTAAGACTTGAC
Source organism: Lactuca sativa (assembly GCF_002870075.4). NCBI lineage: Eukaryota > Viridiplantae > Streptophyta > Magnoliopsida > Asterales > Asteraceae > Lactuca > Lactuca sativa. The sequence goes on along the minus strand of NC_056631.2, from coordinate 196,585,785 downwards.
TTGTCTTTCCAGTCTCGACTTGAACATCCATTATCAAGCAGACATTGATCTCAAGCATTCACTCAAGGTTTAAGTTCTCAAACCTTGTCCATGCACATAGATCTTGTTCACACAATTGGTATCAGAGCTTGAGTGGTTGTCCTTTGAATCCATAAGATTAGATTATAGTTGGTTTGAATTTACCTTGATAGACCACTTAAGCTTGAAGACATCATGACTTCAATGGCTACTTCAAATCCTCAACAAATGATTTCAATGCAAATTGCAAATAGTGTGGGTGGCCCTACACATGCCCCATTGCTAGTTGTGGAAGAATATGATCATTGGAAAGTTAGAATGGAAAGGTTTTTACTAGCCAAAGAGAAAGGTGACACAAAGTTGGAGATTCGTCAAAGAAGGCTCTCATGTTCCTGTCAGAACAGTTGTAAGAGATGCAGCTGCTCAGCTCATGTGAGAGGATGAAGTGTGTCCAACCCCTCTCACTACAGATGATATTGAAATGTTTCATGTTGATCCTGTTGCTTTCTTAGAAATGGTGTTTGCCGTTCCTCCATCACTCTTTGAGCACATCAAGCAATGTAAATCAGCCAAAGAGATTTGGGATACTCTTCAGGTTCTAATTGAAGGTTCTGAAAATATGAAGGACAAGCGCCTCACCTCGGTTTTCAATGACTTTGACACCTTCACCACTACTCCAGGTGAATCTGTAGCCTCAGCCTCCAATCGATACCGGATCGTTGTCAACAACATGACTACTCATGGGATTGTTCAAACTCCTCTGGATTAAAATCTCAAGTTCATTAACAACCTTGGTAAAGGATGGGGAAATGTAAAATCATGTCTTTAAAGCAATGGTTCTTTGAAAAAATTGAAACTCTATCAACTTTTTGATGAGCTTCAAGGACATGAATCAAACATTGCTCAAACCATAAGGGAACATTCCGGTGGACCACTTTCTCTAGTCAGTTCTTTTGAATCAACCACTCCGAACCCACCTACTTAGGAACCTTACAAACCCATTATTCTATTAACTCAGTCGTCCTTAACCACCTTACCCACACACATCTATCCTGACGATGATTCTGAAACCTTGGATTCCGAACTTCGTTTCCAACAAGAGTTTACCTTACTCTCAATGAAATACAAACGTCCTTTCAATCCCTCGTACAAACCATACCAAAACAGATACAATGCTCCTCACCAAACTCATCCTCAACCATATTCCTCTTCGGAACCAAAACAAACCTCGGAAAATCCTCCTGCATATAAGCCCAACCTCACTAAACCAAACTCCGCTCCGGAACCCTCTCAAAATTCCAAATCAGACAAACCAAATATATTGTGTCATAAATTTGGTCATGCAAACCAATTTATCAAATATTGTCTAGCTGATGCTCCACAAAAACCAAAAGTCAAAGACTCAGCTTACTATGTTCGAAGAGCACAAAAAATGGCTGAAAGTGAGAAGGCATTTGTTACTACGGTTTTAAGAGATGTCGAAGGATATTGGTCATCTGGAGATGATGAAGATTTGGTGACTGGAAGAAACATATGCTTGATGGCAAGACAAACGGTTGAATGTGATGAAGATTATTCGTCTTCTGGGTCTGAAGATGAAGATGATGTTGTTGAACCTCACTACTCCTACACGGCCACTAACGATCCACCAGGTCAAAGCATCATTCAGCAGGTAAAATCCATGATCTCTGATAATAATTTTGATTTGACTTTATGTGAACCTTATGTGACCCAGATCCAAACAGATATGAACACCATCTATATAGCCTATGAGTCTGCCATGATCTCTGATAATAATCATGCACTGTCTGGATCAATTCATCCGGAATACCAAGAGGTAATAAGGTGAAACGGTTTTTCTCAACGATTACTTTTTAGGAAGATCCTTATCCAATCTTCCTCGATTTGTATGACACGATTACACGCCCTCTAAAATGGAAAACAAATTGACGGTTACATTCTCCTCTTTTAGACCAATTCCCTTTCCCTTTCATCTCACTTGTCTAATCTCAATTTCCCAACATTAAATGCGACCCGATGGATTTCGGATCATCATCATTACCTTTTTCGACCCTACCTATAAATAGTTTTTCGCATTTACCTTTACCTCTTTACGATCTCTCAACTCTCAAACCTCCCAAAAACCCTCACAGTTCTTCGTGTTCTTCAAGCCTTCTTCATCTTCATCAATGGAGTCCTCCAAGAACCAAGCTTCAACTGCTCCAACTCCTAAGAAATCCATAGTCAGGAAGAAATCATCCAAAGGATCGAAGGGATCATCATCATCTGCAGATCAAGAACCCTTTCTTAGGGATGCTACCCAACTGTTTTCCTTCAACCCCCTTGACTACGATGAATCAATCAGGATAATGATTGAGTTCCTTGCACATCATCCTCTATCCATTCCACTTACCAAAATCACTGATCCTCCACTCCCTCTTTCTCATCTTCATCGTGCATTCACTAGCATCAAACTTGAAGATGATGTTCTGTTAACCTCCATTATCGATGATCGCACCATTCCTGTCTACAAAGCAACCTTTCTGAAGGCGATTGGAATTTCACCAAATCATGTTGGTTTCGAAGTGGTGGAACCAACTGCTGAAGAGTTCCAGGCGTTTCTCAACTTCACTGGGTACACTCAAGACTATAGGGCAAAGGATTTCAAGAAAACTGCAGTTTCAGGGCTTTGGACCGTCCTTATGCATTTTATCATCCATGGGCTATCGGGCAAGCACGACGGTACTGATACCCTAAGCAAAGACTGGTTGAATGTGGTATTCAACATTTGCTTCGGACATAACAACGTTGTGGACCTTCCGGAAGTATTATGGCAAGACTTTTGCAAGTTTGCCATGAAGAGGAAACCGAACGAGATTTCGAGTCCTAGATTTTGGGCCCTTACGCTTGAACAGATCTTCAAGGAATTTAACGTCCCCATTCCGGTGAGCACCATTTATCCAGAGGTATTTGTATCTTTCAAACTTGTTAAGGCTTGTTAGGTCAAAATATGGTTTATACTTTACTTTTCTGGGCAATTATATTTTTGTGTAATATTTTATGAATTTATGGCCTAGTTTACGGCCGTAAACACCTTACGGCCGTAAACTCATTTACGGCCCATGTGTGTCCGGCCCATATTCAAGTATAAATAGAGGTGTTAGGGTGTGAGGAATTGATTGATGAACTAGAAGGAGTTTACGGCCAGAGAGAAAGGAACGTTTGTGTGGGTGAATCTTGTGTAAGGAATTTAATTCATATTATCAATACATTGAGATTCATCTTATTCCTCTTCTTCTCCTTCTCTTCTATTTTTATCTGACATCATCCGTTTGATTGGGATTTCGCACCATCAAACGGATCTGATTGATACACGGGCAAATTAGGGACTTACAATTGGTATCAGAGACAAGTTGTATCAGTCAATTTTGTCAGATTTAGGGCACTATTTGATCTTAATTTTGAAATATTTTTGCATTTTTGGATAGATCTCGCAAAAATAAGGGGGGTTTGTTCTTCGTGGTTTTCATAAAAAAGGGTTTTTGATTGAGTTTTTGAGCTTTAAAGTCGAAAAATCGGTGTTTTTGGTCGGAGTTTGCGGCCGGCGGCTAGGGTTTCGGAGGTTCATGGCCAGGAATTTCCGTCCCGAAGTTCGCGGCCCGAGGTTCACGGTCCGAGCTTGCGGCTCGGAGTTTACGGCGTCGGCTTGCGGTCCTCGGTGGTTTACGGCTCGCACAAGTTCAGACCTCGTCCTCGCAACACAACAGCCTCCTCGCCTCGCCTTCGCATATGAAAAAACAAGAAACAGAAGCGCAGGTGCTAGGATTCGAACTCAGGACCTCAGGTTCATTACCTCAGCGCTCTACCCATCTCGTCTAGCAGCACCTTTGTTACTTCCTTCGCAAATATAATTCAAAACCACTCCCTGTCGCATCCAGTTTCGAAATTTTGTCACTTTTTACCCCAAAATTCAATTTCATTTATTTTTAAATTCCTTTTTCATCCAAAATAAAAACTAAAATAAAATAATAAATAAATAAATAAATAAATAATAATAATAATAATAAAATATTTAAAAAATATATTTTGTTTTTTTATTTAAAATTTTGATTTTGACTTTTAAAATTTGATCTTTGACTTTAAACTTTGACTTTTTCATTTAATTTTTTAAATTTTCAAATTTAACTTTTTGGTTTGACTTTAAGGTTTGACTTTTTCAAGGTTGACTTTTTCATGTTTGACTTTTGAGTTTGATTTTTTTTTATACTTTTTTTTTTGACTTTTAAGTTTTATTTTAGCTTCTAGTTGTGTTTTTTTAATTGATTTTAAGGTCTACGAGGAACTTGAAAACATGAAAGAGAGTCGTCAGGATATGTTAAGACAAAATTTCAACATTTTCGATTATATCCCTGGAGAAACCGTCGAAACTCAGTTGCAGCGATTTACTACACTCACTACTGAGATGAATATAGGTGGGATCTTCTTGTCTAAATCTGAGATAAACAAAAAGCTATTGAATTCACTTCCAAAATCGTGGGATATAGACGTGGCTGACATCAAGAAGACAAAAGATCTCAATCGTCTTAGTCAGGCTGATATAATTGAAGAACTTAATGCTTTGAATTGTTGAAAAACAATGAATTCAGCAAACCTTCCGGTCAATGAAGTGTCGTGTTCTCATTCATGTGAAGTTTCATGTTCTCAATCATGTGAAGATACGATTAAGTTTCTTCAAGAACAAATTGAGTTATTTAAAAGAGAAGTTGAAGACCTAAGGTATGAAGGATATCAACTCAGGAAAGGATAGAAACCCTTGAAGGCTGAGTTAGAAGCAAAAACCAAGGACTTTAGGAAACTTCAGGAAGACTACAGTAACAAATGTGAAAACTATGACTATGTAGTCAAACAAAATATTGAGCTAGTGGCTGAAGTTGAATCTTTGAAAGGAAAGTTTGAAACCGCCAAACTTGATGTTAGAAAATATGATTTCTCAAGTGAGGTGGTTGCAAATATGATAGACCAAAGCATGCAGTTTAAAAGGAATCAAAACAAGGGTCTAGGGTATGATAGTGTACCTCCTCTTTACAATCATAACTACACATCCATCCCCATGACAAAGAAAGAAGTTGACAGGGAGGCACATCTTCAATATGGAAAACGAGCTGGATTTGTGTCAGGAGGAGTTATTAATTTTGAAGATACTAATGTTGCTACTTGATGTGCAGGTAAAGTAGCAGAGGATGAGAACAAGGAGAGTTCTTCTGAACAAACAAACGACCCCTTGAACTCTAAATCTGTTGCTTCTAATCAACCTGCCGTTGGTAAATACAGGCCACCAATTCCAACGCAACAGAGTTCTTGTGGCAAGTGTGCATATGGGAACAAAAAGAGAGAAGGCAAGGATATGCCACCAGGGGCAGGAAGAGATAACTTCACAGTGAAGAAAAAGACATGTTTTCACTGTGGAACACCTGGTCACATTGCTCAAAATTGTCCTAATCGCGCATACGTTCCCTACTATGAACAAGGGTGGCAGAACGCGCCAAGAGGGAGATACTCCAAAAGAAACCCCTCAAGCTCACGTTCAGACCATGATGACTGGAATGCGCACAAGGCCAAGCATCCGAATCCCAAGGGCAAGAAGGAAATGTCAGCCAACAAGCCCAGTTCAAGAGATGCTCCTATGAAGCCAAGACCGGTTAGGTCAAATTCATCTCGATAGTCGGCTTCAAGTTCCAAATCAAGTACTGAGCCACCCATAGGATCGAAAAAGAATTGGGTTAAACCCAACTACAAATGCGTTCCAAAGGCTCACTCTCCCAAATCTCCTAATGCTTCTAATGTTTCTACATCTTCTGTTTGTGATAAGCAGGATATGTCATGGGAGAGAGTACCGTGCAAGGATGACAAAGGTCGACCCAGTTTCAAAATGGATTGGGTTCCAAAGACCAAGTAATCCCGCTCTGTGTCGGAGCAGCCATGGAGGCATATCATCAGACTTCGGTTTGTTGGTAGTGGCTGTTCCTGGTACTTGATAGGGGACATCTCTCAACTATACAACACTCAGAATATTGTTTGGGAGTATGTGTCCTTTGCGGGAAGAGAAGAAAGGAAGTGATCACTCACGGGGTTTATGCTTAATGACATGAAGAACTTTCGGATCTTTTCTGAGATTATGCGTGCTGTTCTCAGACCTTCTGAATGCAGATTCAATCGGTGAATTACGGTTTGCATTTTCTTCTCTAATACTCCTAAGTTTTTCTTAACCCGATTCACTTTAAAGACTAGTTTTTATTTTAGGATAGTTTAAATTTGCGCATTTACTTTCATTTCTCTCCTATGCACAAATTTAGGGGGAGAAATAAAAACAAAACAAAAATTAGATAATAAAAAAAATTAGAAAATCAGAAAATCAAAAATATGTTGGTTATGAATTGTGTTTGAGGGAGATGTTTTGGGAAGTGATATTATCAAGTGATAACAGGCAACCTGAGTCTGTGTAACGTACCTGAAGTTGAAGGGTCTATGCTCTGACTTGATGCGTCGGTAGGCATGAAAAATTTTAAATGGACTTGACTAGGGAGAGTTGAACTTAGGAAATTTATAGACGTGACAAATTTTGACCTAGTTAGATCCATTCAGCCTGACAATACGACGCTCGGATAGGTTGAGCAGGGAGATATATATATGGGAATCTACTCGTCACATTAAATGAACCCGTACTTGGAACCGTGGTTTAACTTTTCCTCGATGTGCGGATTCTGTCCTTAATTCCGGTTGGATGGGGCGACTGGTAAATTCCAATAAATTAGGTCTGTAGAATATCATTTTCTTTCTTTCTGTCTGTTAGTCATATGTTGTCTCCTTTGTGTGACTTCCAATCCGACTTGGTACACAACATATGCAACTCTATTTCTCTGCAGGCTATATATAAATGTGTGAAATACTTCTTATCTGTTAGCCATATGCTGTCTCCTTTGCGCGACTTCTAATCCGACCTGGTACACAGCATATGCAACCTTCTTCTTCTCAACCCCTCTGAAGTAGTTAGCAATAGAATTATGAATCTCTTCTCTCTCTGAATGGTTGTCTGCTCACCCGGTGTAAGGAGTACTCTGGAAGTTCTTGATGGCGGGGGCATATCAGGAAGCGGGAAACACGTTCCGGTACAATTAAAATTGAACACTCAAAGATTGTCTATAGATCTCGTTGCTCAATTTAGGTGGACAACAATATCCCTGGTCGTCGTCAGATGAATGGACGTTAAGATATAGTATCTAAGAAATTAGGATCAGATATAAATTTTAGGTTTTTAAGTTCACCTTGTCTTGTAACAAATAGTATGTCCTAAATTTGTCACAATTTTTCGTGTTTAAGTGGACAACAATACCAGCAATCGACCAGACAAAGATGCGAATATGGAAGGTACCGACAAGTGGATAAAGGCTGTCTAAAAACTTTGATCCCAAATCACTCTTAAAGTTAGATATCATTTTTATTTTTGTTAAATTTGTCATAGTTTCTTCTAATTTAAATATTATGGGAGAATTAAAAATTTAAAATAATAATAAAAAATCAGAAAAATCGAAAATCAAAGAAAAAAAATCAAAAAAAAAAAAATTAAAAATCCAAAAATAGTGTTATTTTTGTTTTATTTCTTGTTCAGAAAAATTAAAAATCCAAAAATATTTTGTTTCTGTTTTCGTTTGTGTGCTAAGTTTTCTTTTAGTTTTGTTTTGTCTTGAAAAGTGATTTCAGGTATAGATAAGACTCATGGAGTTTGTGTTGAAGATTTCTGAGCCAAAGGCTTCGTCCGTGAGCATCGAAGAATTCGCATTCAAAGGAGCAAGAAATGAAGATCATTATTTCAACATTGAATCCTTCAACCCCAGAAGCAAGGTGAAACTGCAATTAAAGATTATGTGATGGATTGCATTGAAGCCTCCTCAATCAATCTGCTGCTATCTATGAACCTGCTGAAGTGAGCTAGAAGATTTGTTCTCTCTGATGTTCTCTCTGAAGATTCTCAAGCTGAAAGCGTTATCTTTCAAGAATCAGTAAGTCAAGCCTCCTCACCCAATGTGCGATCAATGCCAAACTCTGAAGAAACGCCCAACTGCTCAAGATGAAGTCATTCATGGAAGATTCATATGTTCATCCTGATGTTGTGAAGAATTTGAAGATTAATGCTAAAGCCAAGTTCCCAATGAAGATTAACAAGCAAAGCCAGCTACTTTTTAGGGGGAGCTTGTTGGGTCAATTAAGAAAAGAAAGCTATAAACCAAGGGGGAGATTGTTAGGTCAAAATATGGTTTATACTTTACTTTTCTGGGCAATTATATTTTTGTGTAATATTTTATGAATTTATGGCCTAGTTTACGGCTGAGTTTACGGTCGTAAACACCTTACGACCGTAAACTTATTTACGGCCCATGTGTGTCCGGCCCATATTCAAGTATAAATAGAGGTGTTAGGGTGTGAGGAATTGATTGATGAACTAGAAGGAGTTTACGGCCAGAGAGAAAGGAACGTTTGTGTGGGTGAATCTTGTGTAAGCAATTTAATTCATATTATCAATACATTGAGATTCATCTTATTCCTCTTCTTCTCCTTCTCTTTTATTTTTATCTGACATCATCCGTTTGATTGGGATTCCGCACCATCAAATGGATCTGATTCATACACGAGCATATTAGGGACTTACAAGGCTTACAGAATTCCTGACCAATCAACTTTTGGTCCTGTTAGATGACTTCCAGACAATATGTTGGCCTCATTCCTTCCGGATCTCCCTTTTTGAAATACCATATTGAGACCTCGGTTGTGTTCAAACCAACACAGTCTTCCCCGATCTCAGTTTAGCCTACTCCAGAAGAGGCCATTCCTACTAATTCCGGACCCAAAGTTAAGCAACCAGCCAAACGAAAGGCTTCACCCACTAAAGCTAAGGCCAAAAAGAAATCCAAAGTCAGTGCCCCCACTCATCTGAGGTACCCCTCAATGATTCATCTTCACAAGCACACACTCACGGGGAGTCTACACATATTCCACCCTCACCCTCCCAAAAGGGTGATGCTGATGTTGAACAAAGTTCCTTGCAACCCCCTGGAACACACCCAAGTGTCAAATTTGATATTCCCATTATCTCTTCAACACACACACACACACACTCCGAAACCACTATTCTGGAACCTAAGCATCCAGAAGGAGGAGCAGTCTCTCTAACTTCTGATGCCACAACGGTTCTGATACCCGGAAGGCGTGTAGGAAGACCAGACACTAATGATCCTCTTTGGGAAGATTTTGTGAATAGGGCCGCATCTCGACGTCCAGACCTCTGTGGAGCACAAGTGGAGTCCACTCTAATCTCCATGCTGAATAGGGCCATTCAAAGCAATCTTCCCTATGTTCCTCCCACTGACGATGACGCCATCAATGAACTCACTACGGAACTACCCCAATCACTACTCATCAAAGCATCTTCTTCACTGATCAGGAAGAAGAAATTCCATAAGAATTTATGTTGGAGGAAGAAGCAACAACCATTCCGGATAGTCATCTCATGACCTCCGTTCACTATCAATCCAAAGCATCTGTATCTAAGTCTTCCTTTGACTTCGGATCATCCTCCACTAGTGCTCCGGACGACGGCTCAAACTCAAACCTTCAAGAATATGATGATGCTACCAAAATGGGTCCATCCTTAAATCCGAACACTCAATAACCTCCTCCACAATTCTCAGATTCTGATACAAAATCCTCGGCTGGTGACCATGTTGACCCTGTTGCCCTTTTGGAGATCCGCAACAATGTTTTGGACACTGTGGATAAAGTGTCATCTGTATAGGCATCCATAACAGAGCTAAATTCGAAATTGGATAAAAAAGTCTTAGGACTTGATTCGAGACTTGATGCCATTCTTCAGTCTCTCTCCCATCATTCAGGACCATCCGTAGTAGAGAGAGAAGCCCAACTTGATCAGCTGATTTCCATCTGGCTGAAACACACTGTTGAGCAACTTGTTTCCAAATATGATGCTCTTGTCAAAACTTATCCCAATACCATCTCCTCCATGCTCAAGTTTCATCACGATCTTGTGTCTGCTACCAATGACCTAATCAAGCAGACTCATGTTCGTCATGAGAAACAAATTCAACGATTAGAGAAGGAGAACCGAAAGAAGGATGAGATGAATCTGATCATTCAAAAAGTCCTCATCAAATTCCTACGCTTAACTTGGAACATTATGGATATTTTGAACATGAAATTTGATGAGATGATTGCAATCCTTAGCAGCACATTCAAGCATCTCTCCGAACAAGCTCCCACTTCTGAAGCCTATGACACTCTTACTCTTCAACACTCCACCGGTCTATAGAAGGTGTTCTCCAAACTTGATGCTATCAAGGAGGACTTATCGCTTGTACCGGTTTCCAGATTCACCGATGCAAGAGGAGGAGAAGGTCCAAACAGGAGATGGAAGCCAGCCTCGGAATTCACACTCCGGGATGAGGACCTCAATTCCGAAGAAGAAGACGTTCAATTTGTCTCCGGAATCCTAGGAATTACTGAAGGAAACGAAGGAGATGAAGATTATGAAATTTACATTCCAGATGAAACTCCCAAAGGAATTCTTGGTCTTCAAGCCCCAAAGCTGACTGCTCTGAAGGTGCTATCAGAAGAACAAAAGAGGATCTGGTCCGCTGTCTACTAGCCATCAAAATGGCTAAGGCAAAATATTTCCTTACAGCTCAAGCCTTCCGAGCCACTCCCTCCATGTTGCCTCCTACTCCCATTCCGGAACCAAAAATAGCCCCAATTAATCAAGGCTCTCCTCTCCGTACTCCAGATGAAATTCCGGAAGAACCGCTTCCAACTCCTACTCTGGAATTCGTCATTGACGAGAATATGAAGATGGTTATTGATGCTCTTTAGAGAGACAAATGGAAGAAACCAATGACTTCCAAACAACAAGCCTTTCACTCCGGACCTCCCCTCAAAAAAAAATTTGGATGGTCTGAGGAGGAAATTCACAAGGCACTGGAGGACAGCATCCGGATTTAAGCTTTAAAAAGACCATTATGATCCGATGTGTGGCATCTCTCCTCTGTGTCGTGAAGGTATCCTTCAAGCAAAGCAAATCATCCCAACACTCTACTAGGACCTTCCATTAAATGACACTGATTAACTGGATCTTCATCTCTCACCTTTTAGTAAATTCTACATGAAGTTTGCTCCGCTCTACCCAAACGATGATCCGGAAGTAATCATCCAGACAGAGCATGAGAGGCTCAAAACCTTTAATGCTAAAAATGCTCAACACTTCAAGGAAGTATGGACAAGGAAGAGGATCACCAAAGTTCATGGCTTTGGAAGAAAAATTTTGGTAAAATTTGAGCTCAACTGTCCTCTATTCCGTTTTCATCTCCTCCGAAACAAGTCAACTCCCCTGACCGTTACTGATGTGGATTTTCCTTCAATGAATCTGAATGATATCATTACCCTAGCTGCTTACTTCAGAGAAAACCAGAAGGATGACATTAGTATGGGTGCCTACCACGCAACTCTCAACTTCCTCAAAGACTATGTTGTTGAGTTTTGTCGTGGTGATTACGAACTTGCTCACCTCTACGGAACCGATCAATTTGTTGCACAGATCGACTTTGTTCTTCCAGAAGCTGAAATTCTTGCAGATGGTCCGATTGAAGAACCGGTTCTAGGGTTTGTCTACACCACTAGAAGAACAAACAAGAAGGACTTCTTCGGAGTACTTGACAAACACTTGGTTCCTACCAAAGCACTGCATAAGTTCATATCCCGAGTGTCCAAGTCTGAAGAGCCAGAACATGTAAAGACAAAGTTTGTAAGACAACTGGCTTGGTACATTGCAGTGAATGAATGGTTGTTCTGAGTATACACCTTCATCAAGGAAGAAATGAACTAATCTTATAGGATTGCTAAGTTCACTTAGGGGAGATTGTTGGAACCTGAAAGTGAACCTCTAGCAATCCTATATATATATATATATATATATATATATATATATATATATGCATTCCAAAGTATGTTGGTTCCAAAGGAAGATGTAATCCGGAGCTGGAGAAAAGAAGCAGAGAAGCATTTTGAAGAGGAACACATTCTGGAGCTAATCTTGAAGTCCGAAATGTGTAGTGATCCGGACCAAACTTTCATCTACGAAATATTACTTGTCCGGAATGAAGTCTTTATGTCATTAGTGGATTTATTACTTTTGTCTTGTATTCGATGTAACGTTTCATAGGAATTAGTCTAAAGTTACTTTAGGACAATCAGAATGTCATACTTATGTATTTTGTCCGATCCTATGTAAACATCTGGGATAATCCATTGTAACATTCTCTCCTTCAAATAGGAGCTTTCAATACAAGTCAACAACGGATCCTTCACTCACTTTTGGCATTTACTCTTAACACATTAAAAAAATTCTTCTTGTTCTTCATTAATTGACGTTACCTTGATCATTATCTTCCTGTTCTAAATTAATGTCTTGATCATTTGTTGAATTGATTATCTAAGACTTGACTAGTCTTTCTAGTCTCGACTTGAACATCCATTATCAAGCAGACATTGATCTCAAGCATTCACTCACGGTTTGAGTTCTGAAACCTTGTCCTTGTGCATAGATCTTGTTCTCACAACTATTCGAATGTATCCAAGCATAATCTCAAAATAATTGTGTGGTAATTGGCGTCTACTTACTGGCTCCGGCTGACCGTACACATTGCATCCTCCTTGATTATTTTGAAAACCATTTGAAAATTGTTAGAAAACATCTTTTTCCTTAGTTTGAGATTGGATTCACACGAGTATTCCACCAATTCACTCAAGCCAAGGTTTTGATACCAACTTCAAACATCCCAAAAATTTCAACAATTTTAAACTTTTCAAAATGGCCTTTTTAATAATAAAAATGTTTACAAAGTTAGTGTTTTCAAAGCGTTTTTAAAAATTAGCGTATCCCACGATCAATGACATAAAATCAGGATGTGTGCGGTCACGCCCTCGCATGTTACGATTCTCTGAAGTGCATAAATCCATAAAGCAAAACTGTAAGCACAAATCTTCATGTGTTTCCCCAAAGTATCAACACACGAATAGATAACACATATAAAATAACATTATACCATAAATAACACATATAAAATAACAATATACTATGGGATTGCCAACATACCATGGGGCCAATCAACCATCAAGTTGGAATACCCTCGGCCCTCAACCATCGGGTTGGAAGGACATCATACTCTGGGTCTAATCAACCATCGGGTTGGAATACCCTCGGCCCTCAACCATCGGGTTGGAATGCCAAAATACAATTGGTCCAACCAACCATTGGGTTGGAATACCCTCAGCACTTAGCCATCAGGTTGGAATGTCAACATACTATTGGTCTAATCTTCGTATGGATGCAATATCCTCAGGCCCATTCAACCATCAGGTTGGTATGCCTCAGCCTGTTGGCTTACGCACGAAGAAGTGAAGCCTCAGCCACCAACCAAATATGTGCACATATAATAGATAATCATAAAGCCATCTACAGCCAGTCAAACAGGTCTACAGATCACTAAGCATAACATCATCCTATATACCAGGATATCGGTTTAACATATCACTATAGTATAATAACATACATAACATGATATCAATCCAATGGGCCAACATTGGTGCCTTCGACTTGCACGTAAAGTGAGGAAAACTCACCTCGCACTACCGAATCACACAGATGATCCCTGGGTGCTGGCTGACAGACCCAAGCTATCAATATCAAAACAATCACCCAGTTAACAATTGGGTTCCAATCCATAACCATAAATCTATACTTAGGGTAAAGAGACCATTTAACCTTTACCTAGCTTGGTCCAATATTATGGCCCAAACTCTCAATATGGCTCAATTTTCTAAATTGGGCCCAAACCCCCTTACATGGGCCTTACCCTAAAGCCCAACCATTTTCCTAGTCCAAAACGCTTGGATTCAGATGGCCCACTAAGAACTTAAACATCCAGGCCCAAAAGAAAGCGCAAACTGGAGGCCTAAAATGCAAAAAGCCACCTGACTGAGTACGCAAGGCATACTCACCTGTACATACAAGTTATACGGCTTATAGGTTGCATGTATAGGCTTGTTTTCCAAACAGAATCTTCCATTAATGTAACACCCCTAATCTGAAAATATTTGTTTATGGATTTCTGAGGCCAAGGATAGGGGTGTTTTGGTCTTTTATGGGCATTAATGGTCCCTAATGAAAAAAATTGACAAGGAAGGACCATGCATGCATGGTGGAAGGCGCGTGGCTACGCCCAATGTAAGCTGGGTTGCGCTTATCGTATAAAGGGATATGGTCTCGGGTGCCTTAGGTGTACGCCCAATGTACGACCAGTGTCCAGAAACGTTAATTTTAGGGCCAACCACTATATAAAGAACATAAAGGCTGAAACTGTCACACCCCAAAACCAAGAATGGCGGAAATGTTCTGGGGCGGAGGACGTCATGTAAAGTATCACAACAGTGTAAAGTAGTAAACAAGCAACAACATCATCCATTACATTAATAGTATAATTTTAATACAAGTGTGTCCTTTCATAGAAAAAGACATGAAAATAAGTAATCAAAATAAAAGACGAGTCTTGTCTGCTCTGTCTTCTTAAAACCTGGTTACCGTACCTGTCTACTGGTGACCTGAGAATACAAGTTATTTTGAAAGAGTTTATCAGCATAAAGCTGGTGAGTTGATAAGTATTTTAGTGTCATTGCATTGTAAAAACTTGTAATGAAAGACTTTTAATTGTTCGACGAAAAGTTTGTATAAGTATCAAAACCCTAGAAACTCCCATATTTCCTACTAGTATAAAAGGTAGTCGTTTACCAAGACCCGACTGTTTGAATGTATGCTTCTTTGTAAGAATGACGGTTTTTCCCATGTATAAATATTATTATAAAAACATAGTCTAGATGTATCACAAAATAAAGGTAATAAGGAAAGTAATATATTTGTTTGAAATCGTATCAAAATATATTCTACCTCATCGTTTATGTGAATGTGTCACAAAGTAAAGGTAATAAGTAAAATTGTATAATCCTTAAGAATGTATCCATTTGTCTAGGATAAACATGGCGTGGTAACTCGCCGGACATTACAACCGAGAACATCCGTAGATGAATACACCTGCTATAGCGAGCAGCCAGGTGTAGGATGGTCAGTCCAGGAGTGTGTAGTAGTATCTCTTCATATAGTATGTAGTAGTGTCTCTTCATATAGTATGTAACAGAGTTTCTTCATATAGTATGTAATAGTGTCTCTTCATTTAGTGTGTATTAGAGTAGTGTATGTATTAGCATAATGTATGTATTAGTGTAGTGTATGTATTGTTTATAGTATGCATTGACTCATGTATGAACTGACTCTTAGTGTGAATCCTTGTACTAGGAATAGTAATTAGTATCTCTTAACTATACCTATTATATTTACTAGTAATGTACGTGTATAACCGAAAGTATGCCTTTGCTACCCAAAGGTACTAGATTGACTAATAGAAATTTTATGTGTATATATGTATACATAATATATAACTAATATTTACACAACACTCAGACAAATAACCGATACCCTAAGGCGACATCCAAACAAGGAAAAGGAATTAAAGCGAGCTAGTTGTCCTAAGTCCTTTAAACATTACTTATATAACTATACATATAAACACATCCGTTTGACAATATAAAAGTTTAAAAGAATTTTTGTAAAACATTTGAAAATTTTAATAATAAGAATTTATGATTTGATGTCAAATTATAAAACGGTTTAAAAGCAGTTTGTTTGATATAAACAGTTTAAAGTATAAGAAATCTTTTGTCTGAAACACAGTTTGAAACACATGAAAACCTTTGTTTGAAACACAGTTGTCACAGTGTTTGAAAGGAAAGATACAATATGTAAGACAGTTTGATAAAGAGTTTAACATGTAAAAATGTTTGAGAAAGTCATTTTGAAGTAGTATGCTTGGTAAAACAGCTCAAAGCGTAGTAAATCCATTTGTGTACTAATTATTAATCACATGTGATCGATATAATAACTAGTATGATTCAACTCGTATCCCCCCCCATAAAAGCATTTAAAAACATTTA